>NC_069796.1:51105000-51752916 GCF_027406575.1 Nycticebus coucang | reverse complement strand
CCCCAGGGCCTTTGCACATGGGGGTCCATTTCTCATCTATGAGCTGCCACTTATCTTTCAGATCTTAAATCAAACCTCACTTCCTCAGGAAAGCACAGATCCTCTATTACAGGTTCTCCTTGTGCCCTGTATTTATTCCCATCTATATTATGCATTAAGGAGGTGATCATTTGATGCCATTTACTCGAAGGGGCCTTCTTTTCAACTCCATCAAAGTTTAGAGCCCTTCTGATGTCCTACTGAAGAATCCTGCATATTGTATGTTGCATCATTAAAAGTCTTGTCAACTCCAACTCAACTTTGAGGGGTTGTTGAGATGTCACCTCATTCTGGAAGTTCAGATCAAGATCCATTCCTTCACTGCATGTTCCCAGAGAGCTCCATACTTGCCTGTGATATAATGCACTTGTCAGCCAAGTCCTCACTAAATAGTGGTCTCCTTTCACTGCAACAGTGCCTGGCATGTTGAAACATGCTCACACACATGTATATGCACACACAGAAAGAGAAAGACTATTAACCTGTTTTTACCCTCAAGACCTATGATGGTGCCTGGCAAGAGGTAAAATTCTCAAGTAGCATTGCTAAATGAATGAATAAGTGACTAAAGGAATGAATAGAGGACTACTAAAGATGAACCTCTGGGAGGCCAGGGGTCATGTCTTAAATGATGTTTTCCATCTCCTTGTGAAAAATGGGATCAAGTGAGGCCCTAAGAGAAATGTCCCTGTTATAGGAGCAAATCTCCTTACTTCCATTTGGGCAGATAGAGGCAGGGCCTGTGTGTCCTCATTTTTTAGCTATTTACAACCTGCCCCCCCTCATCTGGCCCTAACCTTTCCTCCGAGTCTCAGTTTCTACAACTTCCCCTCTTAGGTATCACAACTCCCATGGTTCCCTGCATCCACCCCTTTCCCTCTCTTGTTCAATAGTCACCAGGGAAAACCTCGTGGAATGAGAGCAAGAGGAGATGAAATAGGAGGACGCGTCACTGAGACAGTGGCATTTGAGCCTCGCCTTAAAGAGCAGGTGTTACTTAGCCAGGCTGAGACTGTGGGGAGTGGAATAGCAAAGCGCAAGGGAGAGAGAAGTGTCAACAAAAGCTTAAAAGGGAACCAGCCGAATGTTGGGGTCCAGCGTTATTTGGGTAGCAGAAGGATTGGTGGGGGCTAGAAGAGAATCTTGACCTTGCATCACTTTAGACAAAGGACATAGTGGTATCCTCAGCAATAAAAGAACAGAGATGTGGCCTTTTTGGCTACAGAGTCCCACTGTGCAACCTTCTATGGGACCTCACCCTTCCTGGGCCTTCTAATCTAGAAAATAAATGTTTCAGATAAAGTGATCCTTCAAACCTTTCCAGCTCTGAAGTCCTGTGACTGAAACCAAAGTTTCCCCTTGGCTTCTTGCTCTGGCTTTGGGCAGCCTCAGGACTTGTGACCAGATATAAGGTCAGCCTTACAGATTTCGAGACAAATGAGGTCTCTATGCTGCTGGTGCCTGTTTCCTGTGCCTGGGGCTTTGCCCTTGTGCTTGGTGTGTCCAGCTGTCATAGTGTCCGTGGTGCCCCTACCAGCCCCTACCAGCCTTTCATCCTCTGGACTCCTGGAGCATCCCGGAGCTTGGCCAGGGGGAAGCTGGCCCAGCAGGTCAGGGAGGGAGGTGAGTGAGGAGGGACTGTGGGGACCTGGCAGGGCACTGCGGACACCCTGATGGCACTTGGCTCCACAGTCCAGCTTCAGCCTTCCTCTCCTATACACACATATGTTTCTTGCAGCCAATAGATTTTGGAATGAGTCAGACCTGGCTTTGTATTTCCTCCTTACCACTTACTAGCTGTAGGCATTTGGCCTACTTATTTTACTTTTCCGAATCTCAGCTTCTCTATGTATAAAATTGAGATGACAATAGCAATTCATTTGTTCATTACCTCAATTTGCTCATCAACTTATCCATATGTGAATTAATAAGTAAATTTTTATGAAAAACCTACTATGTGCACACACAATATAAGGGATTCAATGGTTGAAAAGCTGACATCACAGCCCTCATGATACAGTGTGGCAGAAGCATTTAGCTACTGACCACAGGGCCATTGAACATTTGTAATCTGGCTACTGTGCCTGAGGGACTGAATTTTAAATTTTACTTAATTTTAATTAATCTAAATTTAAATTAAAAAAATTGATACTTGGTTCACTTTTAAGTATGCTATGGTAAATTGGGAATGTGAAGCTACTTTTTTCAACTGTAAACTTTATGAAATTTAAATATAGATCGAATATTGCTGGTGAAAACTTAGCATTTGAGTCAAGTTGGGCTAGGAATGTAAAAGAAAACACACAAAAGTTTAAAGACATAGTAAGAAAAAAAGAAAAATATTGTATTAATTAATAATTAAATATGGATTACACATTAAAATGGTAAAATTGTGGATATATATGTGGAGTTAAATGACAAATATATTACCAAAATGAATTTCACTTTTTTTTTTTTTAAATGTGACTCTTGAGAATTTAAAATCACCTATGTGGTTAGCATGGTATTTCCACTAGACAGGCCTGTGTTTGGCAATCAAACAAACCATACGATGTATGCTCTCAGGAGATTGTGGAGAACCTTAAATGAGATACTGCAGGTAAAGTGCTTCAGGGTAAGGGCTCCGTCAATATTAGCTAGAGCCAGCTCCAGGCATGGGGCTGTACCCCAAATTACTCCTTTCCCTGCCCTGTCTTGGGGCTGAGCTCCAGCTCCCATTGCTGAGAGTGACTTCTTTCCCTGGTCTTTCATGTGAAAGGGTCTGCCTCGTGCCACCTTACAAGCCTTTGGGCTTTCTACTGCGTGACACCGTGTCTGACTTCCATTTTCTTCCTCTTTAACAGGGCACCTCTCTGCTCCACCTCAAAATCTGGCCCATTCTCTAAGTCCACTTTAGGATGTCACAGATTGTCAACCTTTCCCCATCTGCAATTCTGGGGGGCCTAATACAGGATTTTTAACTTTAATATTTTTGACAAGCAAGGCCATTTTTAAAAAATCTCATTACTATCTTCTATCACTTTATTTTAGAAGAGAGGAAGCACTTTAAAAAGTAGGAAAAGTAGGACCTTCTGGCTCGGCACCTGTTGCTCAAACGGCTAAGGCACCAGCCACATACACCCGAGCTGGTGGGTTCGAATCCAGCCCGGGCCGCCAAACAACAATGACGGCTGCAACCAAAAAATAGCCTGGTGTTGTGGCGGGTGCCTGTAGTCCCAGCCCCTTGGGGGGGTGGAGGCAGGAGACTCACTTGAGCCTAGGAGTTTGGGGTTGCTGTGAGCTGTGATGCCACGGCACTCTACCTAGGGTGACAGCTTGAGGCTCTGTCTCAAAAAAAAAAAGAAAAGAAAAGAAAGTAGAACTTTCTTTTGGGGGCAGAATTTGACAAACTAATTTTTCAATTCATGTGGAAATACAAGGGACTTAGAAAAGTCAAAATAATCTTGAAAAAGAAGAGTAACATTAGGGGATACACACTGCCCCATTTCAAAACTTACCATATAGTAACCTAGACATGGTGATAATAATATCAAGATAGGCATATAAGTCAAAGAATAAACATGAGGGCTCAGAAATAAAACCCTTACATTTATAGTCAATTAATTTTGATGAGGATGTTGAGATAATTCAATGAGGAAAAGAATCGTCTTTTCAATAAATAGTGCTGGGACAAGTGGATGTGCAAATGCAAAGAAATGAGTTTGGACTTCTACATTATACCATACCAAAAAATTAGTTCAAAATTGGTCATAGACGAGTGGCACCTGTGGCTCAAAGGAGTACGGCACCGGCCCCATAAACCGGAGGTGGCAGGTTCAAACCCAGCCCTGGCCAAAAACTGCAAAAAAAAAAAAATTGGTCATAGATTAAAATTAAAGCATTAATAACTCTTAAAAGAAAATATAGGGGTGGACGGCACCTGTGGCTCAAAGGGGTAGGGTGCCGGCCTCATATGCTGGAGGTAGTGGGTTCAAACCCAGCCCCGGCCAAAAAAAAAGAAAATATAGGGGTACATCTTTGCAACCTTGGGCAATGATTTCTTAGCTATGACACCTAAAGTATTAGCAATAAAAAAGAAAGGTAAATTGTCATCATCAAAATGAAAAGCTTTTGTGTTTTTTTTTAAATATATACCTCATCTCGTTTACTTAATTATTGTGTAAAGACATTTATACTCTATACTAATACATATGACATGTACCCTTGCATTATGCACCATAGGTGTGATCCTACCATTCACCCTCCCTTGATCTGACAGCTTTTGTGTTTTAAATTACACCATCAAGCCGGTGAAAGGATACTCTCCATTGGAGAAAATATGGGCAAATTGAATATTTGATAAGGTACTAGTATCCAGATCATATGAATATGAAGAACACTTACAACTCAACAACATAAAAACAAACAACCCAATTTTGAAAGTAGGCAAAGAATTTGAACAGACAATTCTCCAAATAATTGAAAAGATGCTCAAAATCTTTAGTCATTAGGGAAGCGCAAAAGGGGGTACTACCTCATGTCCACTAGGATGGCTATGATCAAAAAGATAGGCAATAACAAGTGTGGGTGAAGATATAAAGAAGTTGGAATTCTCATGCCCTGCTGATGGGAATGTAAATTGGTGCAGCTGCTTTGGGAAAAAAAGTGGCAGTTTTTCAAAAGGTTAGAGATAGAGTCATGCTATGACCCAGGAATTCTGCTCCTACGTATCTATCAAGAGAAATAAATGTATGTCCATACATTAAAAGAAACAAAACAACACATACACAAATGTTATTTGCAATACTATTTCTAATAGCTAGAAAGTGGAAAAGGCCCAAATATCCATCATCTGATGAATGGATAATCAAAATGGGGTATACTCATTCAATGGAATCTTATTTAGTCATAAAAAAGAATGCTATAACAGGATGCACCTCAAAAATATTGTGCACCTCAAAACCCATTAAGCCAGTCACAAAATAACAGATACTTTATAATCCCATTTATGTGAAACGTCCAGAATGGGAAAATCTATAGAGACAGGAAGTGGATTAGTGGATGCCTAGGACTGGAGGCAAGAGATGGGAATGAAAATGTCCTAAAATTAGATTATGGAGATGGTTGCATGAACTTGTAAGTAAAGTGAAAGACTTTGATTTGTATACTTTTTTTTTTGGTAGAGATAGGATCTTGTTAAGTTGCCCGAGCTAACCTCAAACTCTTGGCCTCAGGTGCTCCTCCTGCCTCAGCCTCCCAACATGCTAGGATTACAGGTATGAGCCACTGCAATGAACCTGACTTGTGTACATTAAAAGGATGAATTTTATGGCATATAAATTACATCTCAATAAAGCTGTTAAAGATAAAAGTGGGCCCTAGGACAGACAGTTCAGAAGGCATATTAGTTAAGAGTAAGTCTAGTGTTCCGAGGTCTTCAGTGAGTCCCAGCTCTGCCACTTTCTGTGGGAGGACTTTGGGCAAATTTGTTGACTGTGCTAAGCTTCAGTTTTCTCATCTAAAAATGGTGCTCATCTCATAGGGAATGTGTGACAGTTAAACAAGAATGTCTGTGAGGCTTGGTGTCCATAGCATAGTGGTTATGGCTCCAGCCACATACACCAAAGTTGGTGGGTTTGAACCTGGCCTGGGCCAGCTAAACAACAATGACAACTGCAACAAAAAATATCTGGGCATTGTGAAGGGTGCCTATAGTCCCAGCTACTTGGGAGGCTGAGGCAAGAGACTCGCTTAAGCCCAAGAGTTTGAGGTTGCTGTGAGCTGTGCCACCACAGCACTCTACCGAGGGTGACATAGTAAGACACTGTCTCAAAAAAAAAAAAAAAAAAAAGAATGTGTGTGTATGGTGCCTAGAGAGGACTTAAAAATTGCCAGCCATTCTTGTTATAGATAGGTCTCCGTCTCTGATTCAAGAACAGTCCTTTAAATGGAACAAAGTGAGTGTTTTAGATCTAACTAGCCTACCCTGTGTTTCTCTTTCCTAAGAACTAGTGGAAGCTTCCTTCTTGGCCAGCATCGCCCTGGGGTAGCTGGATGCTGCACACTCACGGCATCATCACGCAATTAAAATACGAATCATTACAGTAATAGCTAATGATTATGGAGACTTTGCTATAGCCAAGTACTATGCTAAGTGTCCCCAATGTACCCTCTGCTCCAGTAACTCTCGGAGTACTCAAGGCCACAGTGTTGGTCAGCAGGACAGCCATCCAGGGACTGTCGGTTCAATATAGAACATGGGTACTTTTAAATAAAGGACAGTTAAAAGTAAAGATTCAGAGCCAGATGTCAAGTGTTTGCATCCCAGCTCTGACTTTGGACAAGTTATTTATCTGCTCAGAGCCTCAGTTTCCCATCTGTAAAGTAGAGATACAAATACAAAGGAGGATTCCTGCCCTAAACTGATTGCATGCGTTATTGCACTCATCCATCCAACAACGTGTGAGGGCTTGGAGTTCATTTTCATTATCACTACACATATCACCTCCTTGGGAGGAAGCTTGGAGTGTGAAACAATTCAAGTAGGGCCCTTCTGGTTGAAATGAGTTGGGGCCCCAGTTCTCTCTGTCCTGTTTTTCTTTAGCTGCCTCTTCCCACAAGGCAACCCCTAAAAGCCACTCTTTGGGGCTCTAGGGCTCCTTGAAGCATCCTTTGGAGCTACTGTTCTTAGCCCGTTCTCCCTCGTTCATTGCACAGAGGGAAAGATACAGACCAAGGTCATAGTCCCTCAGGGGTAGAGACGGGACTAGAACTGCAGTCCCCTGACTCCTGACTCGGCTGTTCCTGCTGCAGTGGGGTGCCCGGGTCTCCCTGCTGCCTCAGAGGAGACTGTGCTGCTGCCAGAACTCCCAGGTTGTGTCCCCTCTGCCCCCTCCCTTGTCTCAGGGATAATCCTTTAATGAATTAAATGGAGCAATTAAGGGGGTTGGGGAGGCTTTGTTACTTCTTGGTAAGGCATCTTACAGAATCTCATTTACTGTCAGTGTTGTGTTTAGGGATAAACTCTTGTACTTTCCACATCTTCACCAGAATTTCCTCCCCACCAATCTCGCCTTTAAGTCAATAGTCCCTGCCAGACAACGGGGTGAAATGTGAACAGCATCTGTGCAGCGTCTCTGTGCCTCCTCTCTGGCGTGTCCCCTTGTACAGCAGATAGACACTAAATAATCAAAATTCAAGACAAACCCCAAAAGGTAAACAACGTCAAGCTCTCTCTCTTCCAGTTTGCAAATCTCTTTGTTCAGGATACAGTAAGGGGTCAGGTCTTGGAGGCAGTAAGAATGAGGCTCTTCCTTCTGTCTGGAATATTTCCTTGCTGACCCTCCTTGCGACTGTTATCCATTAGGGCCACCTGCTCAGCCTGGCCTTCCCTGACCACCACACTACAGCAGTCTCCAAACCATTCTGGCCCTTGCCTTTCTGTAGAGCACATGACTCTCTGGAATCATCTGATTGATTTATTTGCTGACATTATTTTCTGTCCCCCAATCCTCCCCCCAAGCAGACGCTCCAGTGGCAGGAAGTATGTCTGTCTTGCTCACAATCACGTGGGCAGCACCAGAGCAGAGCTAGGCATCAGGTAGGCCTTGATGATATTTGTTGAATGAGTGAATAAAGAAAGGATTGGGAGGGTAAAGGTCAAAGAAATGAGAGTCGGGAAGGGATTCTACTATAGTTTCAGCTTTGTTGCTAACTTGCAGTGTGACCCTGAGCAAGTTTTATACCCTCTCTGGTTAACCTCATTTTCTCTTCTTCAGTTGTAAAATTAAAGTATTAGGGTTAGTATCTCTTCCAGCTGTCCGCTCAGGTCTCCCCCTGATGATTTTCACACTGAAATGTAGTTCTCTCTTTAGACATCCGCCTTACCCAGCTGGATGTTCCTTGCTGGTAGAGACCATGTCTTAATTCCCAGTCTAGCCTAGCACAGTGCTGAATGCACAGGGCGAGCTCAGAGTGTTAGACACGTGAGAGAGAGAGAGAGAGAGAAAATGGGATGAGGGGCTCTCCGAAGTTCCTCCCAAACCTAGTGATTTAGGATTCTGGGTTTCTTATAAGTGAGGGCAATTAAAAGAGGCAGCAAGATATTCAAGTCTTTGCTTTTTTGGCATTTCTAGACACCCTTATCTAAACCGTTCCCTGTCTGTTTCCAGAGTTCAGTTTGTTCCTGCCATCCTGGCCTCCTGCTCCCACCTCCAAGACAGAACAGTCTGCCACACCGCAGGTGATGCCACTGGGGGAACTGTGCAAGGTGGCACAAGGTGGCCTATGACACAATCTCATGAAAGAGCAAAAGACAGGGAAAATTATTATTACCCAAATGGCAACGTGTTAATGGTAATACAGCAAGCCCTTGGAATCAGGGGTAGGGGAAGTGGAGCAGAGGGCACTCCCTTTTTCTGTAAAGAGTCAGCTAGTGTGTATTGTAAGCTTGGACAGTCTGTGTCATGGCTCCTCAACTGTGCTATCATAGCATGCAAGCAGTTGTAGACAATACACACGCCCATGAATACCTGTGACTGTGTGACAATCAGGCCTTATTTATGGACACTAAAATGTGAGTTATATCATTTTCATGTAGAACAAAATGTTACTCTCGTTTTGATTTGCTTTTCAACCACTGAAAAATCTAAAACCCGGGTGGAGCAAGATGGCAGCCGAGTAACAGCTTCCTTGCATCTGGGGATATAGGACTCCAGGCATCTCTGGCTGGTGGGATCTGCCTATCATCACCCCTGAGAGGATACAGGGAGTCAGCGAGAGACTTCTGGACCCCAAGAGGAGGACTAAAACAGTGGAAAACCGGCAAGTGGTCGCGTGTGTTCAATCCGCCTAAACCCGCCCGCAACTGTAAGTTCAGTGGCAGCGAGACTGCAAACCAGAAAGGCCTTACCTGTGAACTGTTTTGGTGTCTTTGGACTTGGCACTCAGCTGAACTGCCTTGGGGAGAGCCTGAGCGGGAGTGCGGAGAACTTTGGCCTTTGTCTAGGGCCCCAGTCTGAGCCGCTGAGCCAGACGGAGCTAATAGAGTTTGGCTCTGGGTCACAGGCAGACATTGTGAGCGATCTGCCCTGGCAAGCTCCGCCCTCAGGGTCGCAGAGCTGGAATTGGGTGGGAGCTGGTAACCCAGCGACCAAGTGGCCTAAGGGCGGGGTCTGAGCCGCCTTGCAGCCCTAACCCTCGGGGGCAGAGGGAGACCAGTTTTGACACACAGGGTAAGTGGATAGCCACTTCAGCAGTGATTCCAGCAACAAGCACTTCCCTGAGAAAGCTTCTGCTCAGTGAGTGAACAAGTTCAAAGTGCCTTTTAAGTGGGCTGAAGAGAGATTTAGGGTGTCTACCTGCTGGGGTTCGAGAAACTAGCAGCCTCCAGTCGTATCAGAACTGTGATTAACATCTCATACCCCAGAAGACCACGTGTTGCCCAGACAATATTCAATAACATATACATACTGCTTTGTTTTTGGTTGCGTGTGTGTTTTTTTTTGTTTGTTTGTTTGGTTTTTTTTTTGGTTTGGTTGTTTTTTTTGTTTATTTTGACGTTCTAGATTGTTGTTTTGTTTTTTAAGTTCAACCTTTTCCATACAGATCCTTTTTCTTTCTCAATTTTTCTAGTTTAATTATAATTTCCCATTGCTGCCTATTTCAATAATCAGAACTTCATTTTTGTTAGTGTTTCTACCACTATTATTTGGTTTTTCCAGCCAATTTTATCCCGTAAAGTTTTCTGTTTGCTTGTTTTGATTGGATTTATACCATTTTTGTCTTTCCTCTCTACTTGGTGGAGGTGGTACTGTGTCTGATCAGGTTAGCAAAGAGCTGCTGACCTCAAGGGAACCACCCCACTGGGCACCCCCAGAAGGTGTTTTTTTTTTTTTTTAAGGTTGTATCAAAGTACCCTACTGTACACCTATATTGCTCTGTCTCCCTCTTTCTGTGCCTCTCTTCTTTTTGTCAATATTCCTTTCACCCAACCACTCTCCTTTCTCTATTTTTCTTTTTTTTTTTTCTTATCACTTGGTCCTCCTTTCTTTCATCGCTTTTTTGCTCTTCAACCTTCTCACCCTTCTGGTCCTGTAACCCTTAGTCCACAGGCACAAGAACTTAAAGAGCAAGAGGAATTGAAAGGAAAATTAGGGCAAGTAAACAGATAAAAGAAATCACCCATGAGGAAGAATCAGCAGAAAACTCCAGGCAACATGAAGAACCAGTCCAGAACTACCCCGCCAAGGGACCATGAGGTAGCTACTGCAGAGGATTCCACCTATACAGAAATGTTAGGAATGACAGAAAGGGAATTTAGAATACACATGTTGAAAACAATGAAGGAAATGATGGAAACAATGAAGGAAACTGCTAATAAAGTGGAAAATAACCAAAAGGAAATTCAAAAACAGAATCAAATAAGAGATGAACGATATGAAGAATATAAAAAGGATATAGCAGAGCTGAAGGAAATGAAACAGTCAATCAGGGAACTTAAAGACGCAATGGAAAGTATCAGCAACAGGTTAGACCATGCAGAAGAAAGAATTTCAGAGGTACAAGACAAAGTTTTTGAGATAACTCAGATAGTAAAAGAGGCAGAAAAGAAGAGAGAGAAAGAAGAACGTTCACTGTCAGAATTATGGGACTTTATGAAGCATTCCAACATACGAGTTATAGGAATTCCAGAAGGGGAAGAAGAATGCCCCAGAGGAATGGAAGCCATACTAGAGAATATTATAAAAGAAAATTCCCCAAATATCACCAAAGATTCTGACACACTGCTTTCAGAGGGATATCGGACCCCAGGTCGCCTCAACTCTAACCGAGCTTCTCCAAGACACATTGTGAAGAACCTGTCCAAAGTCAAGACAAAAGAAAAGATTCTGCAAGCTGCCAGGAGTAAGCGCCAGTTGATCTACAGGGGCAAATCCATCAGATTGACCGCAGACTTCTCTAATGAAACTTTCCAAGCAAGAAGACAATGGTCATCTACCTTTAATCTACTTAAACAGAACAATTTTCAGCCCAGAATTCTGTACCCTGCTAAGCTAAGCTTCAAAATTGACGGAGAAATCAAATCATTTACGGATATACAAACATTGAGGAAATTGGCCACAACAAGACCAGCTCTACAGGAAATACTTCAACCTGTTCTGCACACTGACCACCACAATGGATCAGCAGCAAAGTAAGAACTCAGAAATTAAAGGACAGAACCTAACCTCCACACTGATGCAAAAGATAAAACTAAGCAATGGACTCTCACAAAATAAGACGAATAGAATACTACCACACTTGTCAATTATCTCAATAAATGTTAATGGCTTGAATTCCCCACTGAAGAGACATAGATTGGCTGACTGGATTAAAAAACACAAGCCATCCATTTGCTGTCTGCAAGAAACACACCTGGCTTCAAAAGACAAATTAAAGCTCCGAGTCAAGGGTTGGAAGACAATTTTTCAGGCAAATGGAATTCAGAAGAAAAGAGGAATTGCAATCTTATTTTCAGACACATGTGGATTTAAAGCAACGAAAGTCAAAAAAGACAAAGATGGTCACTTTATATTGGTCAAGGGAAAAATACAACAAGAAGACATTTCCATTCTAAATATTTATGCACCCAATTTAAATGCTCCCAGATTCTTGAAGCAGACTTTACTCAGTCTGAGCAATATGATATGTGATAATACCATAATAACAGGGGACTTTAACACTCCTCTTACAGAGCTGGACAGATCCTCTAAACAGAAATTAAACAAGGATATAAGAGACTTAAATGAGACTCTAGAACAACTGTGCTTGATAGACGCATATAGAACACTCCATCCCAAAGATAAAGAATATACATTCTTCTCATCACCCCATGGAACATTCTCCAAAATTGATCATATCCTGGGACACAAAACAAATATCAACAGAATCAAAAGAATTGAAATTTTACCTTGTATCTTCTCAGACCATAAGGCACTAAAGGTGGAACTCAACTCTAACAAAACTGCTCGACCCCACCCAAAGGCATGGAAACTAAACAATCTTCTGTTGAATAACAGATGGGTGAAGGAAGAAATAAAACAGGAAATCATTAACTTCCTTGAGCATAACAACAATGAAGACACAAGCTACCAAAACCTGTGGGATACTGCAAAAGCAGTTTTGAGAGGAAAATTCATCGCTTTAGATGCCTACATTCGAAAAACTGAAAGAGAGCACATCAACAATCTCACAAGAGATCTTATGGAATTGGAAAAAGAAGAACAATCTAAGCCTAAACTCAGTAGAAGAAAAGAAATATCCAAAATCAAATCAGAGATCAATGAAATTGAAAACAAAAGAATCATTCAGAAAATTAATGAAACAAGGAGTTGGTTTTTTGAAAAAATAAATAAAATAGATAAACCATTGGCCAGACTAACGAGGAATAGAAAAGTAAAATCTCTAGTAACCTCAATCAGAAATGATAAAGGGGAAATAACAACTGATCCGACAGAGATACAAGAGATCATCTCTGAATACTACCAGAAACTCTATGCCCAGAAATTTGACAATGTGAAAGAAATGGATCAATATTTGGAATCACATCCTCTCCCTAGACTCAGCCAGGAAGAAATAGAGCTCCTGAACAGACCAATTTCAAGCACTGAGATCAAAGAAACAATAAAAAATCTTCCAACCAAAAAATGCCCTTGTCCAGATGGCTTCACTCCAGAATGCTATCAAACCTTCAAGGAAGAGCTTATTCCTGTACTGCAGAAATTATTCCAAAAAATTGAGGAAGAAGGAATCTTCCCCAACACATTCTATGAAGCAAACATCACCCTGATACCAAAACCAGGAAAAGACCCAAACAAAAAGGAGAATTTCAGACCAATCTCACTCATGAAAATAGACGCAAAAATTCTCAACAAAATCCTAGCCAATAGATTACAGCTTATCATCAAAAAAGTCATTCATCATGATCAAGTAGGCTTCATCCCAGGGATGCAAGGCTGGTTTAACATTCGCAAGTCTATAAACGTTATCCACCATATTAACAGAGGCAAAAATAAAGATCACATGATCCTCTCAATAGATGCAGAAAAAGCATTTGATAAAATCCAGCATCCTTTTCTAATTAGAACTCTGAAGAGTATAGGCATAGGTGGCACATTTCTAAAACTGATTGAAGCTATCTATGACAAACCCACAGCCAATATTTTACTGAATGGAGTAAAACTGAAAGCTTTTCCTCTTAGAACTAGAGCCAGACAAGGTTGTCCTCTGTCACCTTTACTATTCAACATAGTGCTGGAAGTTCTAGCCAATACAATTAGGCAAGACAAGGAAGTAAAGGGAATCCAAATGGGAGCAGAGGAGGTCAAACTCTCCCTCTTTGCTGACGACATGATCTTATACTTAGAGAACCCCAAAGACTCAACCACAAGACTCCTAGAAGTCATCAAAAAATACAGTAATGTTTCAGGATATAAAATCAATGTCCACAAGTCAGTAGCCTTTGTGTACACCAATAACAGTCAAGATGAGAAGCTAATTAAGGACACAACTCCCTTCACCATAGTCTCAAAGAAAATGAAATACCTAGGAATATACCTAACGAAGGAGGTGAAGGACCTCTATAAAGAAAACTATGAACTCCTCAGAAAGGAAATAGCAGAGGATATTAACAAATGGAAGAACATGCCATGCTCATGGATGGGAAGAATCAACATTGTTAAAATGTCCATACTTCCCAAAGCAATCTACCTATTCAATGCCATTCCTATCAAAATACCAACATCGTACTTTCAAGATTTGGAAAAAATGATTCTGCGTTTTGTATGGAACCGGAAAAAACCCCGTATAGCTAAGGCAGTTCTCTGTAATAAAAATAAAGCTGGGGGCATGAGCATACCAGATTTTAGTCTGTACTACAAAGCCATAGTGCTCAAGACAGCATGGTACTGGCACAAAAACAGAGACATAGACACTTGGAATCGAATTGAAAACCAAGAAATGAAACTAACATTTTACAACCACCTAATCTTTGATAAACCAAACAAGAACATACCTTGGGGTAAAGACTCCCTATTCAATAAATGGTGTTGGGAGAACTGGATGTCTACATGTAAAAGACTGAAACTGGACCCACACCTTTCCCCACTCACAAAAATTGATTCAAGATGGATAAAGGACTTAAACTTAAGGCATGAAACAATAAAAATCCTCCAAGAAAGCATAGGAAAAACACTGGAAGATATTGGCCTGGGGAAAGACTTCATGAAGAAGACTGCCATGGCAATTGCAACAACAACAAAAATAAACAAATGGGACTTCATTAAACTGAAAAGCTTCTGTACAGCTAAGGAGACAATAACTAAGGCAAAGAGACAACCTACACAATGGGAAAGGATATTTGCATATTTTCAATCAGACAAAAGCTTGATAACTAGGATCTATAGAGAACTCAAATTAATCCACATGAAAAAAGCCAACAATCCCTTATATCAATGGGCAAGAGACATGAATCGAACTTTCTCTAAAGACGACAGACGAATGGCTAACAAACACATGAAAAAATGTTCATCATCTCTATATATTAGAGAAATGCAAATCAAAACAACCCTGAGATATCATCTAACCCCAGTGAGAATGGCCCACATCACAAAATCTCAAAACTGCAGATGCTGGCGTGGATGTGGAGAGAAGGGAACACTTTTACACTGCTGGTGGGACTGCAAACTAGTACAACCTTTCTGGAAGGAAGTATGGAGAAACCTCAAAGCACTCAAGCTAGACCTCCCATTTGATCCTGCAATCCCATTACTGGGCATCTACCCAGAAGGAAAGAAATCCTTTTATCATAAGGACACTTGTGCTAGACTGTTTATTGCAGCTCAATTTACAGTCGTCAAAATGTGGAAACAGCCTAAATGCCCACCAACCCAGGAATGGATTAACAAGCTGTGGTATATGTATACCATGGAATACTATTCAGCCATTAAAAAAAAATGGAGACTTTACATCCTTTGTATTAACCTGGATGGACGTGGAAGATATTATTCTTAGTAAAGCATCACAAGAATGGAGAAGCATGAATCCTATGTACTCAATTTTGATATGAGGACAATTAATGACAATTATGGTTATGGGGGGGGAAACAGAAAGAGGGAAGGAGGGAGGTGGGTGGGGCCTTGGTGTGTGTCATACTTTATGGGGGCAAGACATGATCGCAAGAGGGACTTTACCTAACAATTGCAATCAGTGTAACCTGGCTTATTGTACCCTCAATGAATCCCCAACAATAAAAAAAAAGAGAAAAATCTAAAACCCATTTTTAGCTCACAGTTCTGTATAAAAACAGGCGACAGGCTGAATTTGGCCTGTGGGCCATAGTTTGCTGATCCCTGAGGCAGAAGGCAAAGGATAGTGTCAGAAGACCTACCTGCGAGGCTTTTTGGAGGAAGGACACAGGAAATAGGGAAGGATTTGGACGGGGCAGGCCTTGTTTGTCCAGTGAAGGTTTAGAGTTAGGGTTAGGGTCAGAGATGAGCTAGTGTGGTCACACACTCAGCCACCAACAGAGAGTCCAGTCAGGCCAGGGGACAAGGGAGGCAGCCGGGTGCTGTTGTTTCATCTTAGATCAGCAGCACCTGTTGCCGCCAACATGCCCCTTTTGCAGATCATCTAATGGTTCACAAGAAACCCAGATTTTTCTGTGAAAATGCCCAAATTTTATATGTTACCAATGAGTGAAATTTTTTAAAAATTAAAAAAACATAGAGTGAGTCAAGTGGAACGTGAGGGGGATTGATTATGGATTATGCACCATTAGTTTGTGATTCTTGGCTTGAGATTTTATAGAGATTGCTCAAACTGGAGTGATGGGGAAACTTCTCAAACTAGGGCACGGTGAGGATTGTGAGGCAGGGATGTGGGGACTGCAATTCGCTGGACAAACAAGGCCTACAGTCCAAGATGGTCCATTTTACTGAAATGTTTTAGAGGAAATCATTGTTACAGTAAAGACAACCATATTTGGATGGACTACAAAAGTTACATTTTTTTTAATTGTGTTGTGACATATAGTAGATTTCACTAATCCTACCAATACAGTTCGATGAATTTTTGACATAACATTTGTATCCAGACCCCTTTCTAACTGATGTATGTTTCCATCTCCCAAGGTAACTACTATTCTGTCTCCTGGCCTCTGAATTAATTTTGTCTGTTCTTCTTATTTGTTTTTGAGACAGAGCCTCACTCTAGTCACCCGTACTAGAGTGCAGTGGCATCATCACAGCAACCTCCCACTTCTGGGCTCAAGTGATCCTCCTGCCTCAGCCTCCCAAAGTGCTGGGTTATAGGCACTCCCCACAGTGCCCAGATAATTTTTCTGTTTTTTTATAGAAATGGGGTGTCTCTCTTGCTCAGGCTGATCTCAACTCCTGGCCTTAGATGATCCTCCCAAAGTGCTGGGATTACAGGTGTGAGCCACCGCACCTGGTATCTATCTCTTCTTGAACTTCACATTTATGGAATCGGATAGCATATGCTGTTTTGGGTCTGGCTTCCTTTTCTCAACATTTTGTCTGAGGCTCATCCATGTCGTTATGTGTAGCAGTAGTTTGCTATTTTATGTGATCCTATAGTATTGCTCAATGTATCTGCTTTACTGTTAATGGACATTTGGGTTCTGTCCAGTTCTTGGATTTTATGAATAACATTGCTATGAACACCCCTGTACAT
The DNA here is from genome assembly GCF_027406575.1 of Nycticebus coucang. Classification (NCBI taxonomy): domain Eukaryota; kingdom Metazoa; phylum Chordata; class Mammalia; order Primates; family Lorisidae; genus Nycticebus; species Nycticebus coucang. The sequence continues at coordinate 51,736,167 of NC_069796.1, read as the reverse complement.
TTCTCTGTTGTGGACATTAGCCCTTACTGGCTGTATGACCTCTGTGTATTTCGAAGGAATATTGTGGCTGCTGCATGAGTGGTTTCAGGCCCTGCCCCAGTTCCCATGGGCCCAAACCCACTCTCCTTTGCAGTTAGGTGCTCTCAGTGGAGAATTTGAGAACACGAATTCAGGGCAGGAGCATAGAACGAAGAACCAGAAGACAGAGACCAACATATAGTACTGCTGTTAACGCTGTTTTGTAAATAAACACACTGAGGTTCAGAGCAGCAAGATGATTTGTCCAAATCAAGTAGCTATTAAGAAGACACCTTGGATGTAAATCTAGATTTGCTCAGTAACCCTAGAGTCATGTTATTGGCTCCTCTGCTCTAAAGCCTCAGGGAATGAGCACCTGCATTTTCACCTGCCCAGCAGCCCTTCCTCTCTGTTAACAGAAGCCCTTCCTTCCATTAACACTCCCCAGTTGTCCTTTGGGAAGGCATCCAGCTGCCATTTGATGCAGTCTCAGTGAGCCGTCACTGCAGGTGCCTTCCAAGGTTGGCCCAAGACCAGTACTATGGTGATGCATGTAAGGTGGGAGCTTACATGGGAGCACAAATTAAGGAGGGGTCCACCTTGGGGTCAGCAAATGAAGAGCCAGGCACTTTGCCCCCAGCCCTGCGTGGGACTCCAGGCCAGCCTGCCCAATCCCCCTTGCAGCAATCTGGATGTTGGTTCCTGGAGAGGCGCTGTGGCTTTCTGGTGGTAATAGCCTGAGCAGCCTGCACACTTGCTCTGGTTCTTCTCTGTGAACCCCGTGCTCTCGTTCTCTGTGTCACCCGTAGCCCTGTATTAAATCCCCCTTTTGCTCGGGTTAGGGAAGTTTGGTTTCTGTGGCTTTTTGGGAACCTGACAGAGCACGTGCTCTGGAGCATGTTGTCAGTGTTTCTAAGTCTCATTGTGTCCATCTGGGAAATGGAAATCCTATGCTTGGCACTCCACCTGGAAGACACAGCCAGTCCTTGGGTAAAGGATCCTCTGAGCATCGCCTCCTATCTCTGGCTTCACGTTGGCATCACCTGGGGAGTTTTACCAATCCAATGCCCAGGCTTGCATCTTGTCCTAATTAATTCTGAATATCTGGGGGGTAGGCCCAGACAGCAATGCATTTAAAGCTCCACAGGTGATTCAATGAGCAGCCAGGGCTGAGAACAGCAGCTCTAAACCACTCTGGGGTTTCTGTGGGTAATTAGCAGCTCTACTTCACTGGCACAGCCCCGGACCTCATGCCTGGGACTTCAGCGTAGGCATTAAGTGGCCTCCACCTGGGCAGCAGCCAAATGGGAGGAGGAACAAGAACCACTTATCTCCGTTAGGCCTCTCTTATCCACAGGTTCTGCAAGGATCCCCCACAGCAGCCTGGGGAAAGCCCGAGGGCTTAGCTCAAAATCCTCAGGCAATCTGAGAGGCTTGTGTCTAGGAGTTGCTGAAGAGCCTAAAATCTCAGGGCCGTGGAGAGGTCATTTAAGATATTTTCTTGCCTCTGGGCAGGTGGCACTGGCAGGACCCCCGGAATGGTCAGCAGGAGAGCTATGTTCAAGTCTTAGCCCTACCAGACACCAGTGGATGTGGGGAAGCAACAATAATTGGAAAACAAGCAGATTTTTATTGAACAATTATTGTGTGCAAGGCACTGAGCGAGTTTCCCTGAACTGAGTACATCAAAGTACTCTGATTTAAGGGCAGAAATGAAACCCAGAATCTGCATCTGTCAGTAGGCACCTGTCTTATTCTATTCCTGCTGTTGTGACAAAATACCTGATACTGGGTAATTTATAAAGAACAGAATTTTATTTCTCAGAGTTCTGAAGGCTGAAAGTCCAAGATCAAAGCACTAGCAGGTGCAGTGTCTGATAAGGTCTCTGGTTCTGAGATGGTGCCTTGTTGCTGTGATACATCCTCCAGATGGGAAGAATGCTGTGTTCTTACATGACAGAGAGATGGAGGGGCAAAAGGGCACTAATCCCATTCATGAGGGTGGAGCTCCCCTGGCCCAATCACCTCCTAAAGCCCCATCTCTTAGTACTGTTGCATTAGGTATTGATACTGAACATGGCCAGGCGTGGTGTCTCACACCTATAATCCTAGCACTCTGGTAGGCTGAGTTGCATGGATAGGCTGAGCTCGGGAGTTCAAGACCAGCCTAAGTAAGAGGGAGACCCCATTTCCACTAAAAATAGAAAAACTAGTCAGGTCTTTTGGTGGGCACCTGTACTCCCAGCTACTTGGGAGGCTGAGGCAATTCCCAAGCCCAGGAATTTGAGGTTGCTGTGAGCTATGATGATGCCACAGCACTCTGCCCAAGGTGACAGAGTGAGACTCTGTCTCAAAAAAAAAAAAAAAAAGATTCAACATGGACTTTTGAGGGAACATAAACCATACACTCATGGAAGCATTGAAGTGATTCTGCTTATGGTGGTCCTAGGTATGGACCCTGGGGCTGGTTTATAAAGGGTTTTCTGAAGAAAGAAACCAGAATTGAGCAGCACTGTCAAAAGTGCTGTGCCAGGGAGCAGTGACAAGTTTCAGAAGGTGAGAAACAAGTCAGTAAGCTGGACACTAAATCTAAGCAGCCCCAAACATTAGGCCCTCTGTTTCTCAATCTTTGTTTAATGGGATAGACTTGTTGCGTCACATAGTTCCAGGGTCTATCAGTCACTCTTTATATACCAGCTCTGAATCTCCTGTATTGTCCTGCGTGTGTCCAGGACTGAGCTATAAATCTGCTTGTAACCCCTGCCCTCTGACAATGGCAGCAGCTTTGTGCAGAGCTCGCTCCCATCTGCTGTTTCAGGTGATTCTCACAATTTCCTGGGGTGGCAGCCTGGATTGATTATTTCTGTTTTTCAGCACAAAATCCACATAATTACATGACCAGTGGAAATCAGTGAGTAGAAAGGCCCAAATTCAAAGTTGGACATCTGAACCTAAATCCCGGGGACCAAAACTATCTATCCCTCTGCTTACCCATCCATTTGTTCATCGTTCACACATCTGCTTATTTTTTATCTGTCATCTATTTAATACACATATCTATCTCTATGTATCCACTTATCATGTTTTGGTCTCAATAACAATCTGGCTATTCAAGTTGGCAAACATTTATCCCGAGCATGCCATGTGCGCTCTCTCTTGCATCTCATGTGTCTGCTCTCCATCTTCTCATCTTCCCTGACTACGTGGGCCCCCACCAAGTGCTTTCTCCCCTGACCTTTGTGGAGGACCCTGAGTCTGTTGAGCACAGTCTCCACTTTCCTCTCTCCTGACCCACGTCTTCCCAGATTGCGTGTGAGTGGTCCTTTTGTCTTTCCTTGACTGCCATGGCCTGCCTCCCTTCCTGCTCTATGTTAGACTCCAGGGAAACATTCACTGTCAGATGGCTGGACCACCAACCAGACTTTGCAACTCCAGGAAGAGGACCATGTCTTTTCCAGGATCTCCTTCCTCTTCAATTCCCAGGGTAGAGCCGCACACATAGTAAGCATTTTGTTCACAATGGTGGGCATTTTGTTCACAGTCCTTTGGAGTTGGAAGGAATTTTATAACTTTTACTCTTTCAACAAAGCTTGAGTAGATGTGCTTGCTGGATGCCCTTGCTAGGCACAGGGATTAGTGAGTACAATTTGTTTTACAAAGGGGAAGAGGGAAGTCCAGGGGCTTGCTCAAATTCCCACTGCTGTGTCAGAACCTTGATGACAGTAAAGAAAACATCACCACTCTGGACTCAGATAGCTCTCATGTCCTCCTAGAACCAGATGGCGTGTGCTGGAAGATACCCAGAGAAGAGGTTTTAGGAAACATTACCAAGTCAGACCAGTCAGACCCCACTGAAAGCCACTGGAAGCCACCTTGTAGGTGGTGGGAAAAGCTTGAGTCAGCCCACCAGAGTTACCAGTGGCTAGCAAGGGATGAAGGGAGTGGCCCTGAGAGCTTAAGAATAGGAAAGTAGGAGTCCCAGCTGGATCCCAAGGAACCACACCCTTGACAGGGGATATCTGAGTTGCAGAGTCTATATGGAGGCCAGGGATACTACAATTAGGCCAGACTTTCCCTTACTGGAAATATCTCACTAAGCCTGCCCCTAGCCCAGGTTACAGTCAAAGCCTCATAAGATGTCAGTTTTCCTTGGCCAGGGCTTCTCCAATTTGAGTGTGCCCCAGAATGACCTGCAGAACCTGAAGCATTGGGTGGATCTATATATGTCCTGTTCTCCATGAGAAGACTGTAAGACACACTGTTGAATAAAAAAAAGTTGTAGAAGGACACATAAGGTACTATAGAACACTCCTACCCTCCTCCCAGCCCAGCAAACCCACCAATCCAAATCAGGAGGACATGTTCTACTGATATATTTATATGAGTATATATTCTACCGATATATTTATATATAAATGTAAATATCCAGAAAAGTGATATATCAAAATCATTATATTATTGTCTTTATATAAGGTCTTCATGGTGGTGGCAAAGAGGGTTTCAGCCTTCAGTATAATACAAGGTTTTATTATTTTATAAGGAAGAGTTCTTCAAACACTTTCATTGATTTTGTCTAGTTGGAGATCTGAGAATCTACATTATAACAGAGTTTCTGAGTAATGGAAATGGCTCATGAACCACACTCTGAGGAAAGCTGGTCTAGTCCGACCCCTTAGTTAGGCTCGGAGAGAGTAAAAAACTTGCTAAGATCACACAGCATAGTAGTGACTGACACAAGACTTGACCTTAGGATGTTTTGTTTCAAGGTGGTCCTCTTTCTTGCAGGCCGTGACAAGAAGGAAAGTCACTGGGAGAGTGGAGATGGATGGGTGGGTGGGGGATGTCCAGAGCCAGAGTGGGAAGAGGCTAGGGTTCTGTACCTGTCCAAGATGGTGTTAGGGTGAGAAGAGGGAAAGATGAGGGGAGGCAAACATTGTCCATCTTTTTAACTGTTCTTTGAGCTGCCCTGTTCTCAGACCTTCTCCTGGGGCTCTCCCCTCAGGGGCAGCAGCTGAGAGAAAACCACAGAGCTCCCATCCTGACAGCTTTACTGCTAGGTGACCTGGAGCAATTCCCTTTCCTCTCTTAATTTCAGTTTCCTCACCCATACAATCGACTGAACCAGTGGTTCCCAAACTTGGTTTTGCACCTTCTTGGAGGGGCACTTAAAAATACATATGTCAAAACAACATGCTTTACACAATAAATATATTCAGTAATTGTTGTCAATTAAAAAAATAACAACATAGAAACCCGGACCCCTTTATAAGGAGGGTAGGGCCTGAAATGTGCTTTTTTTTTAAACAACTTCATGCTTTCCATTTCCACAGTTGATTCCTACAAACTCTGAAGTTAGAAAACCACAGGGTCACTGAGTCTTTTTTTCACTGAGCAATGGAGGCCTGGCCTGTGAGGAGAGCTTAGAGTGCTGAGGAATCAGGCTGGCCCAGGAGTCCCTACTTCTTAGGAGAGCCCTGCCTCCCTCCATCCATGCTGGCCCTGGCTGTGCTGGGGTTGCCCAGAGGCTCTCCTCACAGGGCATGCCTCTTCCTAGCCTGCGCAGAAGTCTGGAACGCTGCTGTCCAGGGAGACAGGCCGATAGGGCTGCCCGAGTGGCCTCTGGAATTCACACAGCAGAGAGAATTCTGAAGGCCTCTACCCTGCTGTCCTTGAGCTGACCCAAGGACCCAAGTCCTGAGGCTGATGAAGGAAGGCTGTGGGGCTCTGAATAGACCGGGAAACTTCCTAGGCTTCAGTTTCTTTGTTCATAAGATCATGTCCTACTCCTCTACACTGGTGGCATTTTGGCACTTCCAAAGTAATTTTGTGTCTATAAATCCTCTGTACCCATCACGTTTTATTATCACTGTGCAAAGAGCTATCAGGAATCCACAGATGAATTAGACATCAAAAGAATCCAGAAAACTATCTTTTTTGCCTCAGGCACAGTGCTTAGTGGTTTACTGATTTATCACCTATTTAATCCTCATGACAACTCCTGTAAGATAAGAACTGTTATCACCTCTACTTGCAGGTGAGGAAACTGCTTTCCAGAGAGGTTGAGTAGCCTGTCTAAGGCCACACAGCTTCAAGATAGCACAGTGGGTTTGAATCCAGATCTTTCCAATTTCAAGTCAAACCTCACCCTGGCTCCACCCCACTAACAAGCCCAGCAAGGCGCATGCAGACCAAAGAGAAATATCCTCCTCTGATCTTCTTGTGAGACTAGAACACAGTAACCTATGCTCCAGGACAGGGAACCCCCCTGCAGGTCACAGGGAGTGGTGGGGTGATCAAGAGACTCTCTCCAACAGCAGGCTTGTCATGGGCCTGGCAGGTGTAAGGGGAGGACAATCCAGGCAGAAACCCAGCACGGGCAATGGAGGGTAATAGGAAACAGCTGGGGACAAGTAGGCTGGCTAATTTGCAGAACCAGCTACACAATTTGTGAGTTCCAACGCAAAATAAAAATGTGGGGAATCTTCAAATTTATTGAAATTTGCAAGACAGAGATAGCAGAGCACTGAATTAAGTGTGGGACCTATCTACCAAAGCAGTGGCCTGAGTCCAAATCCTGTGATTTGGTTGGAGCATAACACAAGGGTGGTGGTTAAGAGCATAGGTTTTGAAGCTAAGTAACTTATTTCGAACCCTAGCTTGACTGTTTCAGGGTATGGCAACCTTAGACAAGTCACTTACATCTCTCTGACTTTCAGTTCCTTCCTCTGCAGTGTTAGAATGGTAATAATAATACCTCATTGGGAGGATTAATTTGAGAATTGGCCTAGTACTTAATAACTTATACCAAGTATTAATTATGACTGCATTTGTTGTTGTCACTAACCAACCAATGAGGGATGATGGTGGAAATACAGTTCATAGTTATAGAGAGGGGTACCAGTTCCCTGGGTCAGGCCCACATCAGAGCTGCAAGTCTAGGGGCAGTTAACATCAGAGGTTCCTGTTCAAGTCTTCAAGCAGCTTGTCATTCCCAGGCTTCCTCCTGGGGAGACCTAACCAAGGCCATTGAACCAAGCAGCCCAGCTCCGGGGCTGAGCTCTACTGGAGCCCCACCCTCCAGCACCTGCCTGGATTAGGCCTAGGACTAGGTTGGCAGCACATGAGCTCATGCCCACAGGCCTGGCCAACAAGGCCGGACGCTTCTGCTGGCAGGAGCCTGTCAGAACTGCCAGCTGGGGGTCGGGATGAGCTGGAGGGCCTGATGGTGCCCAGATGCCTGTGGCCAGCGGGTGTGCTGAGCATTTGATTACATTCCTGGGCACCCCAGGCAATGCCAGGGCTGGTCTTCCCACTCCTGCTGGGTTCCATCTGTCAGTCACAGAGCTGCCATTCCCGGGCCGGCCCCCATGGCCCACCTGCCTTCCACCTTCTGCTTTTCCCTCCCAGCAGCATCCCTAGCTACACAACCATGTGGCTTCATCCCCGATGACTTCATTCTCCTTAAAGGCATCTTGTCCCTTTGATAGTCAAGCCTCTGGAGCCTTTCCTGTCTACAGATCAGGCTTCAGGGCCTCTGCTCTGTACCTGCCTCTCAGCTCCGTTCTCATCCTACCATGTGACCCTCACTGGGACTTCAGTTTGTATTTCATATTCACTTAACATGTTGTCCCAAAGCAACTAGTCCATCAGCCAACTGTCCCTAGTGAGTTGAAGCTTCTCTCGTGACTGGTCTTCTAAAGTGAACCGCACTCACTGGGCACCTGCCTGGGTATGCAGCATACATGGAGCAGCAGTGCACAGTTCCTGCGACCATTCCTGAGCTTTCCCGGGCCTATCTCCATTGGTGAAAATTCTGCCTCCTGGGAAACTCCTCAGTCCTGGGCCAACCAGGATGGTCTGTCAGCCAACCCTGTGCATGCATCTGTGATCTGCTGCCTCTGATGACTGGTGTTTGATTTTTCAGTGAACAGAACTGAGCCTTTAGCCAGCCCCAGAAGGAATCATGAGAGTTCAGTCTATTAAAAATTAAAGCAATGCTATCCAAGCTTCCAGACTTGAGGAGTATCCTGAAATCTGCTGCCTGGTCAGTTTACATCATTGTTTAGTCCCACAGTTGCGTCAGTGCTCACTGGGTCAGTATTGCTCTAGAAAGGGAAGCCCAGGAGGAAGATAGGAAGTGCTCGCCTAGTCCCCAGGGGGAAGACAGCTTTCCTCAGGCAAACATTGTCCTGGGGAAACAAACAATGATATTTTTCTAGGTGTTTCTTTAGAAGCCCACAGCATCCCTGGAAAGAATATGTGTATTAGAATACCTGCTCCATTGGGATAGGTATACTGAAGTCCAGGTAGGGGATTCCAAGTCAGATGTAATTCTTCTTGTGCCGACAATGAGCCTAGTCCTACACTAAGAAATACTCATGTCAGGGACTCACCCCCAGGGAGTCTAATATTACTGGTTTGGGGCAAGACTCAGGTGTCGGGATTTCTAAAAGCTCCCCAGCTTCAGTTGAGAACAACTGAGTTAAACATAGATCCATCCCTCCAGAGCTTGGAGTGGGGCAGCCATCAAAGGGAAGAGAGGCACACACAAAGCGGGGGGCACACAGGAGTTCAGCCACAGGGCAGTAGGGAGGTGCGGACTCAGGTAGTGAAGCCCCGTGGTTAAGAGGTTCAGATAGACTGGAGCTTGGATCTTAGCTTAGTCTAGACCAGTGACCTTGGACAAGTAATTAAAGCTTTTCTGAGCCTCAGTTAATTTATCTAAAAAATAGAGAATGAAAATAGTGCCTAAATCATAGCAATATTGTTCAGAGAAATGAAATAATCCCTTCATAGTGCTGAGCTGAGTGCTGACATGAAGATTATTATTATTATTGCTACTACTATTACTTCTGGCTTAGGGCAGGGCATGGTAAGGAGGTACTCTCAGAGGGGAATGGTACATGAGTTGTGCCAAGATGGATAGGTATAACTTCAGGAGGAAGAGAAAGAATTTCAGAAGTCCAGGAAGCTTGTGAGCAGGGACTCAGAAATGAGAAATTTCCAAGCATGCCTGGGGACACTAAGGCATCCAATTTGCCTAGTGTGTGGGAGACTGGAGGCCAGAAGACCCCCAGGTCCTGAGGCCAGCAGGGAGAAGGAGCAGGCCCAGGGCAGGAGAGTGGCAAGGGGACTGGAGAAGAGGAGACAGTGCTTCAGCGTAGGGGGCTGCACTCCAGCTGATACCTATCTCCCCCTCCTCTTTCAGGCTGCAGACAGTCTCTGTGCTGGACTGGCTGTATTGAACCTGATGGAGGCCCCCAAGGGAAGAGAGTCACCTGCCACTCTGCACATGACTAGTCAAAGGGCTTGTGGGCCACGCAGCCACCCTCCCTCCAGTTAATGCCTAATCGGACCAGACTTGGAGACTTGGGTGGCAATCAGCCATGTGGGTAATTGGACAGGTTATTCCTACTACTGGAGTTGATCATAGTCGCTCTCCTCCTGCCGCAACCCCCTAGCCTCTGACCCTGGGACAGACAGCTTACAGGAGGGAAGTCTCAGAGATTCCTACTGATGGGGGATCTGTCTGCACATCTTGAGCAACACACCACAGCAGCCTGCTTGATGCCTGTGGTCAACCCTGATGCTGGTGACAGTCCCTAAAGGCACAGCCCACAGTGGCTGCAGCAGCTCCATGAAGGAACATCTTACCAAGGGCTTTACTATCCATAAGCAACAAGAGCAGAGCCTTCAGGGTTCCACTTACCCATAGGTTCCACCCTAAACTTCTACACACCCAAGTCCTGGCCACAGAACCAGGCCCCCATTTTTGTCACATGGCAGGGGAAGCAGATCTGTTCCGAGTGGCCCTAGCACAGTTGTGATCACATTTATGAATGTGGAAAGAGAGTCTTAGCAAATTTAAGTCATTTTCCTCGGACCACACAGGTTATAATAATGACAGTAAATAACAAAAATGTGAAGAATTCTGGTTTATTAACCAGAATTGGTTAATAAACCAGAGGGGTTGCTGCTCAGTTGAACATCAAGCAGAATTGCTAAGAGTTCAAATAGATTTCTGAGAAATAAGCTCCCTATAGTTAAAGGTGTGCAAGCAAAAATTCATTTCTTTGCCATGATGGCTAGAAAGGAGCTGAGGGGCCTGGTTTGCAGAGTGGCTTCAGGACCTGGGAGGAGAGAGAGGATTGGAGAGGATGGCTGCAGAGTCATTTCTGGCTCTGTGGGCAACAACTGCTATGTCCCCAGTGCCTAGGTCCCAGGAGCCTCACCTTGTGAGCACATGAATGTGTTCTGTAACTTAAAAAGGTGGCAGTTGGGGAGACGAGGCCTAATTCCTCGTGTTTAACTCTTTTCCCTTCCCTTTAAACACTGGTTCTCTGCCCAGGGTATGCACTGGAATCATCTGGGAAGCCAGAACAGAGAGGCACCTTATAAAATGTATCACAGCTGGGATGCCCAGTGACATGTCAGGGACCATGCTTTTCACCTTGCACTCAGTGTCTGTCTCATGAATCTGTACAACCTTACAAAGCAGGTATTCTCATTACCCCCATTTTCTAGATGGGGAAGCCCAAACTTAGAGAGAGGCAGTCACAGCTCATCACAATAAGAATAAGAAGAATTACCTTTTATGGGGGACTTTGTCGGCTAAGACTTTAGCTGGTTTCTTAGCAACCTTCATCTCATTTAACCCTCGTAACAACCCTATAAGGTAGGAGCTATTATTATCCCCATCTTTTCAAGAAAGGAAACTGAGGCTCAGATTAAATAACTCAAACAAGGTTACCGAACTAGGTTTTGAACCAGATCTTTACAGCTTCAGAGCCTTGGGGGGGGGGGGGAAGGGGGGGAGAGGTAGGGATGACAGGCTGTCAAGTCTCAAATCGGATGTGTGTGGGAGGAATGAAGAGAAACTGGCCCAAGAGCCAAGGACTTTTTCCAGTTCTCTCATGTTCTCCGTGTGACCTGGGGCAATTCTACCTACCTAGGGGCTCAGTTTATCCCTCTATGAAACTGAGAAGGGAATTGGAGGTGGGCCTGGTTTCTCAGCTCCCTTCCAGCCGTCATTTTCCATGACTCGATTCCCCACCGTGAGTTCTGGGCCACAAACCAGTTGGCTCCCTCCCTCCCTCTCCGTGAGACAGGGAGCTGGCAGGAGAGGATGATCCGCCTCAATTCCCCCACCTCCTTTTTCCTCCTCCTCCTCCTGGGCTGGGACACACCTACTCCAACTTTCTCAGCAGCCTCTCTGGCTGCGGGCTGCCTGCCTTCCTGCTCGGCGGCTCTGCACCTCCCTCCCCAGTGTGTCAGCCTGGCCCTTTCCAGAGGGGCTCCAGCCCAGCAGCCCGCTCAGGCACCTCCCCTACCTGAAGGGCACAGGTAAGAACTGCTGGAGGATGGGAGGTTGGGGGAGGGGTCTGCAAAGCTAATTCATTCTTGTGCCCAGAGCAGGCTGGAGTTGGGGGCTTCTGGAAGGTAGAGAAGGAAGCAGGAGATGGCTGGGCCAGGCTCAGAGGGGGAAGACAAGGACTCCTGGGCCTGGATCATCTAGGTACACTGAAGGAGCTGGTGATGTAGCAGCCTGAGGCTGAGAATGGGCTCCAGAAATGGATAGGTGAGGACTTTGATCTTATGGAGGAGCAAGGTCATTTCTACAAAGGGAAAAGTTGGACTCTTGTCCTGGAAGAATCAAATCCCCTGCTTGGGCTTTCAAGAGATGAGCCTTTAGAGATACATGGGGAGAGTTTCCCCATAGTTTTAGGGAGAAGTGCCGGAGGGCCAGGAATTGAGAGACACTGGATTCTGGTGTGTGTGTGTGTGTGTGTGTAGGGGGGCACTGGGGACCTATCACAGAACAAGCAACCTGGGGAGGAGGAGGAAGGGTCTGAGGGAGAGCCAGATAACCTGAGACTCCTTAGATTCTCAGCTTTCCATCCTGTAAAATGGGGGCATGCATAGTCTTTGAGAAAGACTGTGCGTCTGAGAGGCCCCAGAGGCAGTTCTGGGGTGGGATGGGAGCAGCCCTGCTTCCAGTCTTGGGGGAAACAGGAATCTGATGTATATCTTTGCAGGCAGGAGAGCCAGAGTGGAACACTGAGCAGAGCCACTGGGCCAGAGTTCAGCCCTTCCCTGGGAGGGGGGGCAGTCTATGCCAGTGTGGGGAGCAGCGGAGCCTTGCTAAGGTTTGCTGAGGGCTGAGAAAGGCTGCCTTAGTCTCCAGCCTCAGTCTGGAGCAGATACCTGGGCTCAGGGGAGAGGAGATAGGTGAAGAAACAGACAGGGATGTGAGCACTCTGGTCCTGTAGGCTTGCTTTACAGAGGAGAGTGGAGGCTGGACCGGAGGACAGGCCCTCCATGTGTGAGCAGATTCGTTATTACAGCTAATGCTCAGTGAATGCTTCCTGGGTTCTGAAGATCCAGCTGACTACTCATGGTCTTTCGAAATGCTTGAGTTCTCAAAGCCAGGCACTGTGGCAGGGTGAACAGAGAATTTCAACAGTCATATCTCTGTGACTCACAGGCAGTGTGACCTAGGACAGTATCAGACCTCTTTGGGCCTTTTTCTTTACATGTGAAATAATGGTAGTTGGATGATTGTTAAAATAGAATCTATTCACTTTGACAACCCTGTTAAGTAGACAGAGCAGGAATGATTGTCCCCATTCGTCAGAGGAAGAGCTTGTGGAGCTCGGCATCCTGTGTCCCAGGAAAGGGGTGAGTGTGGGTCTTTCTCCCAGGCTCTCAATGAAGCACATTAGACTTCTTGGAGAAAGGTGCTGAATCCATAATGTTGGTGAGCCCAGTGGAGTAAAATGGCAAGTCACCCTTCTGCTGCTAGCTCCCCAGGCCTCAATTTCCTCATCTGTAAAATGGGAGAGGAACTAGGGTGAGTTGGGGTCTCTGGAGCTCCTTTCCGATACCAGGGCTTTTAAGGTCCAATTCCTAAGGACCCAGGGAACCACAGTGGTTTCTATGGACAAGGGCTGCCAGGGTCCCCTACTCCTGTCCTTTTGAGTTGGGCTATAATGCTCTGTTCCTTGTGTACTCTTCTCTGGGTATGACTGAACTCACCTGGGACTGGAAGTTCTCCTTCCAGCTCCTCCATGACAGGTTATAGTGCCAGCAGGGGCACTGGCCAGGGAAGGCCAGGGGAGAGAGGCTATGGAACAGGTGCCAAATCTCAGAAAAGGACAGTACATGCTTAGGGAGGTGGGTTGATACAGATGGGGACCTTCCTATACCCTCTGGATAAGCCCTGGCTTTGGGGTTCCTTTAATAGGGGATAGACATGACCTCAGGAAGCTTCCTATGGCTCCTGGTCCCCCAGCACAAACTGAGCAAGCTCATAGCCCCAGTACTTGTATTGCTAAGACTAGCAGTACTAATGCTAACTTTATCATAGATGTTTACAAAGAAAAGTGTAGGTCTACATTCTGGATATTATTATTTGTGAGATCTGAGCCTTAGCATCTTTAAAACCCTTAGTTTCCTCCTTTGAAAATGAGGATCATCATAGTTTTCTTTCCTCAGAGAACTGCTGTGAGAATTAAATGAGGTCATGCATGCAAGGTCGTACATGTACTGTGCAGGGCCGCATTTGTTATGCTCACTGTCATCAGTGAATGGCTCTTCTCCCTGCTCCCTGTCTCCTGGGATGGGCATCATCTCACAGCACCTTGAAGTGTTCCTTCCTAAGACTGATCACAGTTATAATTATTAATTATTGGTGTAATTTTTGTTTGACCTTGCTTCTCCTGCTAAGATATAAGCCCTGGGTCTGTCTTGATCACTGTTCTGGCACCTGTACCCAGCATAGTGCCTGGCATATAAAAGCAGCTCACTGAGTACCTATTGAGTGAAAGAATCGATCTTAAATTCTAATTTTAGATGAGAACTGCTGCTTAGTGGGACCAAGTATTACCCCCAACCCAGTCATAGATAGAGCCCAGTGTGGGAGGGTCTCTAGAGATTGTGGATCCAGGCAGGGGAATGCTGAGGCCTCACTAGGGAAGCCTGGTAACTCCACTGAGGCCACACAGCAGGTGGGGAAGGTAAGACCACTACCCAGACCTTTGGCTTTCCTCTGCCTCAGGTTGCCTAGCACAGGATGACGTTCCTGGCTTTTCAGTGGGTGGTCAGTCAGCCTTGAAGGCCAGCAAATTACCTACACATCCCTTGGAGATAATTTGGGATTAGCAATGAAGCTGATCACTAGCCTTTTTTTTGGAGACAGAGTTTCACTATGTCACCCTCAGTAGAGTAATCATCACAGCTCACAGCAACCTCAAACTCTTAGGGCTAAAGTGATTCTTTTGCCTCAGCCTCCCCAGTAGCTGGGACTATAGGCACCCACCACAACACCTGGCTATTTTTTGGTTGTAGTTGTCATTGTTCTTTGGCAGGCCTGGGCTGGGTTCAAACCCGCCAGCTCCAGTGTGTGTGGCTGGCGCCCTAGCTGCTGAGCTACAGGCACCGAGCCAGATCACTAGACTATAAGCTGCCCTGCAAGGGTCATAAGCCCATCAGTCAGACCCCTCTCCCAACACTCACTAGCACATGTGCACACACACAAACACACACATGCACCACTCCATCACTGTTGCCATTCAGTCGGCACATACCCATGACCATGCAACTGAAAGGGTCCCCAGGAATTCCCTGACGTCCTCCTTAAAGAATTATTGATCCCACTTTACAGATGAAATCCTAAGATTGTGAATGGTTTGCCTTAAGTCCCATGGCCAGTTTGTGATGGTACCCTGGGTCAGGTGCCCACGACAGTGAGCCATATGTGAGTGTGGGATTTAAATGGGGAGAGGAGAATACTCAGTTACTTAGCCCTCTACACACACATTGCCAGGTTGGAGCCCTTCACACACACCTGCCCTGCTACTCCACAGAGCACCCGCATTACCCTCCACTGCTTCTTGCTGCTGCTGCTGTTGTTTTCGGCGCCGAGACAGAGACTCTTATTTCCTGTAAGTCACACAGCTTCTGTTCTCTCAATAGACACCTAATGAGCACTTACGATGTGTCAGCCCCCCACTCCCCCAAAAATCCACAGTGGATGGAGGCAGACCCATAAATGGGTGGTTTAAAACCTTGAAGTAGGTAGTAAAACAGACAAACTCAGGCTGGCTTGGAGGCCCAGAGGAGTGATGATACCTCGATTACAGATTTAATGAAAATTTCTAAAAGAGCTGGCATGGAACATCAATTTTGAAAGCTGAATGAGAGTTAAATAAGGAAAGAAAGTGGGAAAGGCATTTCAAGGAGGGAAAATAGCCAATGCAAAGGCACAGCAGTTAAAAAAAGAGAAAACAGCAGATGTGTACAGGAACCTATAAATTGGAGAGGGAACATCTGGAGACATGGTCTGAAAGGCAGGACGGGGCCAATCCTTGAAGACATGGACTACCAAGCCAAAGAGCATAGCCCTTTAAAGCAATGCAATTTTATAATGTCTTAGTAATGGGAAATTATAAACTTGCACAAAAGTAAGCTGAATAGTGTAAAGAACCCATCACCCATAACCTCAACAATATGTTTCCTCTATACCGCCACCATCTCTTCCTCTACCAGATTATTTTGAAGCAAATTTCAGGTACATGGTTGCATCTGAAAATATTTCTATACGTATCTTTAAAACATAAGAACTTCAGAAAGTTAATCCAGGAGCAGGGCTTTTATTTTATAAACCCAGGAGGACCATTGAAAGAAGTTAAGTCAAAGTGGCCGGGTAGATCCATCTGTGGACTAGAGCAAGAATATGAGAGAGGGGTCAGATTAGAAGGATACGCTGTCTTGTTGTGTCCTCCTTAGCTGATCACAGTGCCTGATATTCCACTGCTACCCAGTGATTAATGAATTATCTTCTAAAATCCATCTCCTCCTGACAGGGGCAATGCCTTAGGCATTTCCTAGTTCTGAGTCTGTAAAAGAGAGAAATCTCTTCTTTTCCATTCCTGAGACATAGCAGTCCCTGTGAGGCCACCTGAGGCGGCCAGAAAAAGACATTTATCCTTCCTCTGGCTGGGGGCGGGAGCCCACAGTGGAGAATTCTCCATTCTGTTTGGCTGCAGTGCCCACAGCAGCTGGCCTGGGCACAAGCTGAGCAGGATGAAACATGCCAGGTGTGGTAGCATCAGCACGTGTGTGTGTGTGTTGTCCTGCGTGTGTCGTCCTGAGTGTGCTCACATGTCCCATGTCAGAGCTGCTACCTGTCCCTGTGATAGCCCCTCTCTTTGGGTTCTCCCCCAAAATTCCAGGCTCAACAGTGCAAAATGGATCATTTTGGACACTTTGAAGCTTAGAATGGGAAGTGGCAGGGTTTGGTATCAGTATGGCACCACGGTTATGCTCGTGAGCTCTGAAGTCAGGGTGCTCCAGTTCTAGTACTGGCCTCATCACTTTTCATGTTTATGACCTAGGGCACATGATTCCACCTCTCTGAGGGTTGTATAATACTATCCACCTCAGAGCTGCTGAGAGCCAATCCGTGTACAGTGCTTATCATAGTTTGCACATACTAAGGGCTCTCTAAATGTTAGCTGCTATTATAGATTTGGGGGCTTCTGAAATCTTGGGAATTGACCCAGAGAATTACAGTATCTCAGAAAATTCACATCCTAGAACCTCAAACTCCCTGAAGAATATAGTTAAAAGAAACTTACTGGATCCTTTGTATTATTCTGTGTAAAGATTCCTCATATAGGGCCTGGCAAGTGGCCAGCCTGACTTTTTGTAAAGATTTAAAAATGGAATGCATGAATTGTCAGTTACTGCTGATGAACTTTTACAAAGTGAACTCAAATTGTGGCTAGCCAGCAACCAGAGCAAAAAAGCAGCATTACTAGCCCCCAAGAGCCTTCCTGATGCCCCTCGCCTATCACTGCCCTGACCTCAAGTATGACTATTGTTCAGGTGGCCAGTACCTCTGAGAATGGTGGTGTTGCTCCTTCTTTTGGGGGCTATTTACTATTGCTAGGATAACTAATTATTAGAAGATCCAGTGAGTTAATTTGGAAGTTGCTAAATTAAACCTTTACTTTAAATTGTTCTGTTTTTACTGCCATATTCAGTGGCAGCATAGTTTAGAGCTAAGCTTCCCAAATGTCTAGGGCTGTTAAAAAACAAGAAACAAAAAACACAGGCCAGGCCCGGTAGCTCACATCTGTAATCCTAGCACTTTGGGAGGCCAAGGTGGGAGAATCCCTTGAACTCAGGAGTTTGAGACCAGCCTGACCAAGAGCAAGATCTCATCTCTACTAAAACCAGAAAAATTAACTGGGCTTGGTGATGGATGCCTGTAGAGTCAGCTACTTGGGAGGCTGAGGCAGGAGGATTGTTTGAGCCCAGGAGTTTGAGGTTGCTGTGGACTAGGCTGACACCACAGCACTCTAGCCTGGGTGAACAGAGTGAGACTCTGTCTAAAATAAAATAAAATAAAATAAAATAAAATAAAATAAAATAAAATCCTCCCAAAATTACTCAGCCCCATGCTTTAGGTTGTGGAGTCTGAGAGTGTAGCCAGGGCATCTATTTTATTAAAAGCTCCAAGGGGACTCCAGGTGAGGTCTAACTGGGTTTTGGAGCCACTGAACTAGTGGTTCAGAGCTTTGTTTGAATCTGTGCTCCACATCTCCTGGTCATTGACCTTGGACAAGCCACCTGGCCTTTCTGACCCTCATTTGTTTTTTCATTTGTAAAATGGAAACCAAAGAATCATATCTACCTTTTTGGGTGGTCAAAGGGCTCTATGACATCCACAGGGAAGTCCTCACCAAGTGCCAGGTGCTTTAATCAACATTACTATTGCTGGGAAGAGCCCATCTGCAGTGGAACCAAGGGAGCCTTGGATTTGGTGTCTGAAGCCTTGTGCTCGAGTCCTGAATGGGCAGTATGACCTTGGAAAAATCTTCTAACTCCCCTCTCCTGGCCTCAACTTCCCCATCTATAAAACAGAAATGCTCTTTTCTCCCCTCATATAATCTTTGAGGGGATCAAATAAGAAAACGGACCAGAAAACTTTTCTAAGAACAAAAAAGTGCTGCTCAAAGTAAGCCCCAAGGAACTGGAACTCAGCTAATCCTGGGAACCCAGTGGAAAGTGGGCTTGCCATTGTCCTTGTGATTCTGTGGAGGGCAGACCAGGTGGGGGAGGGAAAAGGGAACAGCTGAGGTGCCAATTTCCACAGCCCTGGTATGCCCTGGCATGGCTCCTGTCCTTCTCGGTTTCTGAGAACAGTCTCCTTCCTGGTTCCCGGGCAGGAGGAGTCCAAGATCCCATAGCTATGAAATCCCATGCAATTTGCAAATTGTCAGAATGTCTTCTTTTCTATTAAAGTCTTGTCTGAAGTCCTTTACTAGTGTTTCAAAAAAAGTTTAATGAAGTATAATGCAAGCATCAGTACAGAAAGGCACACAAATCATAAGTGTACAGCTCAATGAATTTTCTGGAAACCAACCAGCTCCCAGGTAAATAAATGCAACATCACTACCATTTCAGAAACCCGCTTTGCACCCGTTTCAGTCATCTTTGCACCCCTTTAGCCATCTCCTCTCATCACAAGGGTAACTTTACCTCAATCTAATCTGCCAGTGCATTGCGCCTGTTTTTAAACTTTACAGAGTTGGAATAGCACAGTAGGTTCTTCTTAATGAATGGCTTCTTTCAGCCTGCATTATGTGAGTGTATTTGTATTGTTGCCTAGAACAACAGTTCATTTTCTTTGCTGTATAGCATTCCATTATATGACCACACTCCAATTTCCTTGTCCATTCTGCTCTAGATGGACATTTGAGTTGTTTCCAATATAAGCCTGTGAAACATGTCTGTTTTGAATATTCTTGCGATGAATCTCTTGACAAATACATGTACGCACTTCTGTTGTATACGTAACAGTGGAACTGCTGGGTCAAAGGTATGAGCATCTCATTTTCCGGTTCAGATCCATTTATTACTAGTGGAACATGCTCTTGGGGCTTGGTATTTACCTGGGAGGTAAAGATAGACAGTTGCCTCTGGGGTGTGAGATGCAGATAACCTGTGACATAGACAGACCCAGAGACTTCCCCAGGAAAGTCAGGTATGTAGATCAGATCTGCTGCCTTCTCTCTCCTGTTGGCCCTTATGTCTGACCTTAGCAGTAACCTTGTGTCTGCTTTGTCTGAGGGCTAGTGTTCCCCCACAAGTGGTCAGTAGACCACCTACAGAGGAAATTGTGATTCCCACTCTGAGTCTCATGTTAGTCCTAGTGAATCAGGCTTCTTGAGGATAAGGCTGTGATTTTTAACACACTGACATTTGAGAATCCTTTCTCTAGCCTAAGAAGGTCTTTTCCTAAGACCCCCAACCGCTCTTCCTTGGGGCCTAGTATAGGGCCTCATGTGGGATATTGACTTTGAAACAAGACATGGAAAAGCGTAAGATCCCGAAGAAAGAGAGCTACCTTGTTTGGCGGATCCAGAACACCAGTCACACCAAAATCACCCGGGGAACTTGTTAAACATCTATTCCTGAGCCCCACTCCTAAGGATTTTGATTCAGCAGATCTGGGGTGGGGCTGGGAATATTTATTTTTTAACCCTCACTCCTGTCCCCGTAGGGGATTCCCAATGGTGGGAACCACCAGATCAATTCAATGGGGCCAGCTTTCTGTGGAATTCTATGTCTGCTGATGGCTGATAGAGCATAATTACCATGGATAGGAGAAAGCAGTGTATGTGGATAGAGCCCAGAGGGCTTGAATGTGGAACACCGGGGCTTGGCCTGTGGCTCACCAGCAGAGGCTCATTACAATCTCATTAGTATGCACCCTGGGTCACTCAGGGTGCTCCCAAATCATTCCTGACCTCTCTTGTGCCTTGGCCCTGCAGTCAAGTTCACCATGCAGGCAAGTTCACCAGCTAAGCAGCAGGACCAGGGAGCTTCAGACAGCAGAAAGCCTGCCTTGCCCCACTGCCAGAATGCAGCTCCCACCTGCCGCAGCCTGCCCGCCTGCCCAGCTTTGTCCTAAGCTGTTCTGCTCAGAGGGGTAGGACGGACAGACATCTGGGCTGGGCCAAGCCAGGCTGGAGGGAGGACTGGCAATGGAGTCTTGCTTAGCATATGTGTCTGCAGGTGTGAGCAGATCCGTAGCTGCATGATCCCTGATGTAGAGGAGGAACCAGGTAACACCCCCCCCCACACACACACACACTTTACCAATTGCTCTTTCCAACCTGTGGGCCTGGGGGGGGGGGCAGGCCAGGTAACTGTTAGACACATGTGATCTGAGTTTTATCTTGGCTTGGCCAAATACTAGCTGTGTGATCTTGAAAGTTAGGTAACCTCTCTGAGTCTCATTTATCTCATCTACAAAATGAGGATAATTATAGGGTTGTTATAAACTAGCTTAAAAGAGATCATGCTGCCAAGTGCTCCCGACAGGGCCTGGCACGTAGTAAATGTTTGATAAATGTCAGCTGTGGCCAGCTGCACACGCCTCTGTAAGCGTCTCTGTAAGTATTCCGCATCCCCAAACCTCACATTTGTCAGGGCATCATTTAGTGATGGGTAAATGAGGGAGGGTTACAGTGAAGGGTGAGCTCAGCTACTCAGGAGAGCAGGAATGAGTCCCAATTCCCACACTGATGAGGGGAGGCCTCTGTGAAATTAGGGGATTTGCTCTGGGCTCACTCACTGGGGCCCTGTCCAAACCTCTGATGTAACAGGCTGTGGTCTCTGCCTTGCCATCTTCATCACAGCAGCTGCCTCGTGATGGCACAAGTGCGAAGCACCACACCGGCCACTTTGTGTATGCCACCTTCATTCTGATCCTTGTAACAGCCTGATGGTGATGATCCCTCCTTGATGCTATAAGAGGCCAAGTCTTCCTCATGTCCTATGATTTGCTCAAAATCACACACGAAACAGTAATGGGCAGCCACCTCACTCAAGAGCCTGGGCACGTGACCATTGTGTCAAGGGACCCTGGCAGCAGCTGCCCCACCTCCCAGAGGTCCCTGAGTTAGAAGCAGATCCTGAGTGGGAGTGGGCACAGGTGGCTGATGGTCTCATGGACAAGGAACAAGGAGAAGCTTCTGTCCCAGCAATTAAGAAGAACAGCATTCCTTTTACTGGTGGCCACCAGGGCCTGCTGGCTCCTGCAAAGATAGTTTACTGTGTCCTGGATAGGGAAGGGATTTGTGCCAAATGATTCTGTTTTAGAGATAAAATAAAATGGAGCCCAGAGGGGCCATCCCAACATGTCCATGGCAGAACACAAAAGATCCGGAGACCCCTGTTATTGTAGGGTGTCCAGGAAATTTTCTACCTGTGTTTTTTCTGCCCACACTCTGCTGATAACCTCGTTCCAACCCTTCTGCCCCTTCTTAAACTCTGAAGGAGGTCACATCTGTTATTATTTTAATGTTTCTCAAGTTGCCGCTTGAGCTTTGCTACATGTGGATTACTGCAAGGAGAGAAGAAACGTCACAAAGCCCCACAGGTGTGTGTGTGTGTGTGTGTGTGTGTGTGTGTGTGTGTGTGTGTGTGTGTGTGTGTGTGTGTGTGTGTGTGTGTGTGTGTGTGTGTGTGTGTGTGTGTGTGTGTGTGTGTGTGTGTGTGTGTGTGTGTGTGTGTGTGTGTGTGTGTGTAGAGGGGTGATCCCACAAGTGGCTCCCTGGGCAGGAGGGAGGGTAGTGCACAGGCAAAGAAGATTCCTGCATTCCACACACATCCTTGGAGCACCTGTTCCTGGAGTGACAGCTGCAAATTGTTAGCTGCTCCGTGCATGGCTACACTGTGCCAAATGCCATGTGCTCCTCAAATCTTCCAATGAGGCGTTATTAGTCCCATCCCACAAAAGAGAGACTGGGGCTTAGGTAGGCTAAGGCAAGCCTCTCGAAGCAGGCAGAGGCAGGACTGAGGGCAGGTCTCACCCTGAAGCCTTTTCCTTGCCCTTGCACTCTCCTCCTGGCTAATGGTTAGAGAACCATGGCTGGCTGGGTGGGATCCTGAGGAGCCCTCAGGGTGGGAGTGGAGCTGGGATGGGGGCACAGCTTGGCCAGTGCCAAGACCCCAGGATGGGGAGCCTGGTTCCAGCTCCCATTCTGCCGCCAACATACTATGTGACTTACAGTGATTCCTTCCCTTCTCTGGCCATCATTAGACTCATGGCAGTTGTCAGTGGAGAATTTCACAGCAATACATCAAAAGGCAAAGGGACAATGAATAGGGGATGGGGCCCCAGCCTCACTCGCATCTGTCAGAGGTGGTCTGTTTTAGTCTATTTAACATGGCAATGATGATAGTGTTAAAATAATAGCAGCTAGAATCTGGCAATTACTAGGTCTCACACATGAGCTGAATGTTTAATATAAACCATCTAGTCAAACTTTCAGAACAACTCTCAGGTGGGTCTCTGTCTTTAAAAAAATTGTATTTATGTATTTGGTTTTAAAAATTGACAGAATTTGTGTATATTTATGGGGTATAACGCAATGTTTTATTATATATATGCATTGCGGAATGGCCACATCTGTTAACTCACATACTTATTTTTTTTGTTGTGAAATTTGCTCTTTCAGCACTTTTCAAGTACAGTATACAATACATTATTAGTCATAGTCACCATGTTATGCAATAGATCTCTTGAACTTTTTCCTCCTCTAAGAAGAGAGCCCCAGAAGTGTGTGTGTGGGGGGTGAGGGGGTGGTGGTGGCTACATTTGTTGATCCCTCAAGATTCCCTCTTTCCCTCCCTCCCACCTCTATTCCTGCAGTCCTGGGATTCCCTCTGGCTTAGGGATTTTCAGCTCCACATGCAAATTTTGTACCCTTGTGACCAATATCTCCCTACCCCACCCCCAATCCACTGGTAACCATCATTCTGCTTTTGTGAGTTTGACTTTTTAGATTCCACATATAAGTGAGATCAAGCATTTTGTCTTTCTGTGACTGGCTTATTTCACCTGACACAATGTCATCTAAGATGACACAAATGACAGACATCCCCTCTGTTAAGGCTGACTGATATGCTATTTTGTCTATATGTGGTAGAGCATATTTTTTTTACTCATTATCTCTCGATGGGCACTCAGGTGGTTTCCGTAGCTTGGGTATTGTGAATAGTGCTGCAGTAAATATGGGAGTACAGATATCTCTTCAGGATACTGATTTTATTTCCTTTGCATATATACCAAGTGGTAGGATTGCTGAATCATTTGGTAGTTCTATTCTTAAATTTTTGGTGGTTCCATGCGGTTTTCCATCATGGCGGTACTAATGAACATTTCTGCCAACAGTGTGCAGGGTTTTCCTTTTCTCTGAGTCCTTGCTTTGTCTTTTTGATAATAGCCATTCTAACATATCACATAGTTGTTTTAAGTATTTCTCTTTTAAAGATGAGGAAGAAGCAGAGACAGAAAGATTAAGTCACCGAAGGCCACCCAAGTTGAGACTTGAGGTCTGTGTCTGGAAACTCACTCTTTTGCAGAGTTCCATTGGATCAAAGAGGCAAGAACCACTGCATAGCTAGCACCCTACTAAACCAGCCCATTCAGCAGCGACATTCTGGCCTTTGTGTTTTGTTTGATTCTCTTTCTGAAAGAAGTTTTCCAGTCCTCTTGGAGAGTCTATCTCATGATCTCAGAGCATGACCTTCCTTCTTTCAAAACTCACACCCTCAGGACAGCCCCCTCTGCCCACTGCCTACTCCTCCTGTCACACTGGAGGCCTCTCGGTGCTTTCCTGTCCAGGGGCTGCACCACTGCTGCCTTGCTGCATTGCCATTGAACATGACTGAGATGACACTCGTGCCCTGATGGCTCCTGAGCTCTTTCCCATCTGGGAGTCCACACTTAGATCTGGAGGAGGTGCTCTGTCCCTCCTGCTCTGTCTCCAAATCTTTTACTTGATAAACAGCAGTCAGCACTCTGCTGAGATGGACTTGGTTTTGATCTTACAAAGCACTCTCAGTGGAGAGCCCTGGAAGTCCCAGGAGTCTAAATTTGTTGATTCCTCAGAATCCTTCTTTCCTCTCTCCTACCCCAAGCCCTCTGCTCCTGAAGTTCTCTCTGGTTTAGGGATTTTTCAGCTCTAAATGCAAAGCTCATGGATCAATATAGGCAACCCCATGAGGAAGAGACCTTAGGTGGGCCCAATACTTTGTGAGTATCAGGTCTGCAACCCCAAATGCCTACAGGCAGATGGCATTCAGAGCTGAAGCAGGCCCCATGTGAGGAGCACAAGCCCATTCTAGACTCTGTTTTCTTCTTGGTGCAGGTAGAGATGTGGGCATCCAATGTGTTTCTCTCCCATAAGTAAACTGACCTTGATGATAAACAGTAGCTGAAACTCAGCTGCAGTGTCAGGCAGGCCTTGGCAAGGGGTGTCTATCCAAAGCTGAATGGTGCCATGCACGAGCAC
Source organism: Nycticebus coucang (assembly GCF_027406575.1). Classification (NCBI taxonomy): domain Eukaryota; kingdom Metazoa; phylum Chordata; class Mammalia; order Primates; family Lorisidae; genus Nycticebus; species Nycticebus coucang. The sequence continues at coordinate 51,711,775 of NC_069796.1, read as the reverse complement.
ACGTGCTGTGTCTTCCAATTTTTTAAAGAGAAGTTGGAATTGAGTTTCCTGATGTTTCCACTGAGTGAAGTTTCCCAATGTTTATATGTTAACAATTAAGTTGAAAACCATCAAATAACAAAACAACATATTATAGTCTGACAAACATAACTGCAGGCTGGAATTAGCCTGTACGTGTACCACCAGTTGACCACATGCAACACTCTTGAGGGATTCTGAGATTTTATGGCCAACTTCATGTCCTTCTTTTTACTTCTTGTGTAACAATCATGCAAATCCTTCAACTGGAGCTCAGGGCCTATAGCTCACTGGCTAGGGTGCCGGCCACATACACCAGAGCTGGTCGCAAACCTGACCTGGGCCTACCAAACAACAATGACAATTACAACAACAACAATAAAATAGCCAGATGTTGTGGCAGGCATCTGTAGTCCCAGCTACTTGAGAGGCTGAGGCAAGAGAATCGCTTAAGCCCAAGCGTTTGAGGTTGCTCTGAGCTGTGATGCCAGAGCACTCTACTGAGGGTGACATAGTGAAACTCTGTCTTAAAAAAAATCCTCCAATTGTTCCCAGCTCACTCCAAGTCTTTCCTCTGGACTCTCTGATCTCACCAGAATCCCCCTGTCCATTGCTGCCTCTACTTTATCCGCATGGCCTCCTTGCTCCTGCCTCAAGACCTTTGCATTGACTATTTCTTTGCCTGGAACACTCTTCCTCAAGATAGCTTTGTGGCTGTCTTCCTCACTCTGTTCAGCTTCCTCCTCAAATGTCATTTTGTCACAGAGGAGTTCCCTAACTATGCTTTAAAAAATAACATCTTCTGACCAGGCTCTATCCCTTGCCTCACATGACTTTTTTTCATATTATGACTTTTTATCACTTGACATAGTGAATATTTTCTTGTTTATCATCTCTCTCGCTCTGCCACTAGAATACAATCACAGTAAGAGCAGGGACCTCATCTATCTTGTCCACTGTTTTAGAATGTCTGGTGCAGAGTGGGCCCTCAATAAGTATTGAATGAATGCATGGATGGATGACTTTGGCAGAAAGGTTCAATAATAAAACACTTTCTCAACATCCCCCACCTTGTCTCCTTTCCCCCCACAAAGCTCAACTCCTGGAAGCCCTTTTCTTCCTTCAAATATTCATCTCCCCAGGGTCACATTATGAACTTTGAGATCATTGGCAATTTAGCCTCTGTGAGTCCTTTCCTCCATGAAAAAAAATTTAAATTATAATTATAAAGTTACAAGTTAAAAATTGTAACTTTATAATTTATGACAACATTGATATAAAAATGGATATACCAACTTGGACCTCATAATTATGTTTTGGTCAATGTGGGACAATATAAAACATGGTGGTTTATATAAAGTCCATGGTGGTGGACTATATTAAGCATAGGGTTATAATATCATATTTTTACTATACCTTTTCTATGTTTAGACACACAAATACTTCCAACTGTGCCACAGGGGAGCATGTTGTGTAGGTGTGCGGCCCAGGAGCAGTGACAAGTGCCTAGGTGTGCAGTGGGCTGTACCATCTAGGTATGTGTAGATACACTCTATGATGTTTGCACAACAAAATCACCTAACAATGCGTTTCTCCAAAAAATCACCATTGTTAAGGGACATGTGACTGTATTATTATATATAAAAACACTTTCTTCAACCTAAAAGCTTGTTTCTTTCTTCTGAATGTGAAAGAAATAAAAACATTTTCACAGGCCCCTAAAAGTATTGTGGGTCATGGATGTGCCTCACGGGTAAGTAGACCTTGCATTCTCCTCCAAATCCCACACATCCTTTGGTTCCTACAGCTGGGCTGTTCAATATGAAAGCAACTAGTCACATGTGACTATTGCAACTTAAATTAATTAAAATGAGATAAAAGGAAAAACTCACTTCAGTTGTACTAGCTGTGTTTCAAGTGTTCAATAGGCAGTTGGGATTAGTGGCTGTCACACTGGACAGCACAGATGTGGAACATTTTTATCACTGCACCAAGTTCTGTTGGAGAGTGTTGCTCTAGACAGGGGTGTCCAACCTGTGGCCTGTGAGCCACATGCAGATTATTAGAGGCCTGTTTTGCTTCTATGTGGTGTCTGATATTGTGAAAATTATAGAAAGAGTTCCTTTTTGCTCATCAACTTTCCTTAGTGTTTGTGTTTTTAATGTGTGGCTTAAGGCAACTCTTCTTCCAATGTACAGCAGGAAAAAAAAATTGGAAACTCCTGCTGGAGAATTAGCTCCAGCAACTTCAGGTCTCCCAGATGTTTCTTCTTGGAATATGGATTCCTTCTGGGTGAGAGCTTGAATCCATCACCCATAAGACAGGTGAACCTGAGCAGAGCTCTCAAATTACCTGAGCTTTGATTTCTCATTTACAAAGTCAGAGTAATAAATGGCATAGTACATTCTAAGGCTAGGTACTGCCATGCATTGACTTATTAGGCCTTCTTAGCAAATCCCTAAGTACTATTATCATCTCCCTTTTACTGGGATCAGAGAAGTTAAATAACTGCCCAGGGCCACACAGCTGGTAAAAAGAAGAGCTGGAATTTGAGACCAGATCTGTCTGACTCCAGATCCCACTGTCTTAACTTTTAATTCTGTCTAGTACTGCATCCCCCTATCCAAGACCAAGTGAGAAAATGCATGCAAAATTTTATTTGAAAACTTAGGGGTTATCATACATGTGTAAGACAGAATCATTTTTATCATCAATAATAATATGAATACCGATAAAGAATAGGACCCCAGGTTCCAGGCAAAGACTTCCTTTTTAGTCATTTCTCTTTCCTTTAATTCCAGACGATGACAGGTCTAGGTTTTACAGACACTTCTGTTGAGACAGCCTCTCTGCCTGGTTGGTGGTTCAGCCTACTATTTATTGAGCTATTACTGGTCCTAATAAGGTGCTACTTGTGTCTTTCCTCCCTGTCCTCTTATCTGTCATATTATCTGTCTTCCCTGCAGCCCTGGGAAGTAGTAAGAGTAGCTATTATTATCTCCATTTTATAGACAGGCAAATTAAGGCCCAAGACAGATTCTGTGACCTTCCCAAAGTCACACAACCCATCTATGAATGGTTCAAGCCAGTGGCTCTCCTGCCATATTCAGTTCCCTGACCTTTGTTTTGCTACATCAGGACATAGCAGTAGCTTCCTGCAAACTAACAGATGACTCAGGTGTTCATCCAAGTTTCTTGGAAGTAAATTAAGCCCTCCTACCCACAGTGAATTCCAGTTGGTTTAAATTAGTGGCACTGGTGTTCAAGCCCTGTCCCACACCAGAGTGGGAGTCTTGAATGGGAAAATTCCCCTTTGGATCTGATGTCAGATTACTGGTCCCAAGAATGTAGTCCTGTTCTGGTCCTGTTCCTTCTCAAAAACTATCAATGGCTCCCTACTACTATAGGGAAAATTATTTCAGTGGCTAAAATTATCCTGATTAACAGGCACCTGGAATGTTATCATTCTTTCACTTTCTTTTTATGGTTCAAAGGTGCTATTCAGGATCAAAGGCACAATCTCTAGCCTAATTCCCTTCCCTCTCCCTTTCAAACTTTTGTCACAAAAAGAATATATTTAGGATTCTATCTTGAGAGTTACAAAAGCCAGCCTGTAGCACTGAATGCCTGGGGCAGAGGGGTGGGGGAAGCCAGAGTCAGGCACTCAAATTCATTGTAATTTCACAATAAGGGGATTTGTGGGAGAAGGTGAACATTCTCCAATCCATAAGAAGATTCCACTGGCTCTTTCCTTTATAAGAAGCTCTCCAACTTCATAAGAAGTTTAAAAAATACCTCATCTTATTGGTTCTCTCCATGGCCTAGGAATCCAGTGCCCTGGGTTTAGGAAATCTGGCTGTCTATTCTTTGTTCAGCCTTTCTGGGTTGCCTTGGGCATGTCATGCAAATCTCAATTCCCTTTACCTGAGAAATGGGAGTAAAAGAGCAGATGTGTTTCTCAGGAGTATTGTATGAGTTTCTAATCAACATCTGTGACTTGCTCTAGAAAAGGGAATTTATGGGGCCACCGAGGAGGGAGTCCTTGAGGCTTCATGCTGGGGCATTTCTGGAAGTGTGGAGGGGGAATTTCGTTGCATTTTGAACAAATTTGGTAGGAGCTTCTCTAGTGGAAGTTTGATTTGGCTTTGATTTCCTTCAGCTTTCCTCTGGAAGGGACAGAATTTGTTATAGAGCCATCAACTCCTACAATGAAAAGCCTGAACTACTTATGCAAATAGCCCTTTATAAATACAGATAATGGAGCTTGAGAATAATAGTACATCCAACCATATGTCTTAGAACTCTTTATAACAAGACACAGAAAGTTAGAATAGCAGAGCCCGGGCTGTGGGATCTGAAAGGACTCCTAGAGCTCATCTAGTCTAGTTTTTCAAACCTATGCCTCCAGGAGGGTGACAGAGAAGCTCGTGGGCAGGGCTGTAGGCTCCACCTCTGTTTATAGATTATATTTCCAGATACAATTCCATTTTGCAAAAAGAGATTCTGCCTTTGACAGCAACAGAGGGGTTTGGGATCACTGTTCCACTCCAGCCCTCCCCCAGTATGTACCAGATCACTTACAGATGAGAAAATAAGCCCATAGGGCTTAGGTGGCTACTTGACCAAGACCACCTTGGGAATCAATGACTTGAGGTTTCCTGAGAGCCAGGTCAGGAGTCAGCATATTACACTGACTATTAAACAAGCATCGCAAGTGGGTAGGCCTGATCCACAGCCAGGGGGGCTCATTTAGGGTTTAATAGAGACCACAGATATGCACAGGCCAGAGACTCATAGTTGGAAGGGACTCTGCTTGGATTCCCCCAGTGACGAGGAGTCAAATTTTCATCAATGGCTTGGATGAAGACATGGATGTTAAAAGCATCAGGTTTCTGAATGTCAGGATCAAGATTCTGAGAAGCTGGAGTATTTAGCTGAAATGCAAAATGAACTGAATCGCAGGCCCCTTGAAGCCCAGGAACATTTAGTCACAGAAAATCAGCCTGCATAAGAAAAAATCAGGGTAATGTGATAATCTATGTGGAAGTTTTTATTATCTCCAAACTCGAGAATTCATAAAATGAGCTGGCTGCTAAAAAGTAATATTTGTTGAGAACTGTGTCATGTCCTGTGCCATTAACTAACTTCATTCTCAAAACAATCTTACAAAGTAGGAAAACAGGATTACAGAAGGTGAGCCATTTGCCCAAGGCCACACACAGCCAGAGCCTGTGTTTTGTTCACCATCTTCTCCCACCTTCCACCTCTGTGGAATGGGGTTGGAAGTTAGAGACAGGGCTTGATTTATGCATATGTTCTAAAAGGGTCCATTCATGAACAGGTAGACACAACTAATGGACTCAAACAATTATTCAAAAATTGACTGCTAAGGATGCTGTGTACACTCTTGCAAATGTGCACATTCACCCACATGCAGATCTCTTTCTGGGCCCAGGGCGCCAAGGAGCACAAGGCCCCACCCCAGACAAGCGCCTGCTCGCAGCTTCCTGGAACAGTCTGTGGCTAGGCCAGCAGGCTTAGACTCGACCAGAGACTAGTGGCTTCTTGCTTAGCCAGGGAACAACCCAGATCTTCTCCAGAGGTTTCAGTGAACCCTACACTTACTCCAACCCAGGCTTTGATTCTGCGTTGGTATTAAAAATGAATAACTATTAATAGTCTGTATTGAGTATTGTATATGTGCCAGGTACTGTGTTAAGTGCATTAATGTACATGATCTAATTTAGTCCTCATAAAACTCCATGAAAGCATACTTTTTTTTTTTTAAGAAGGAACTGTTAGCATTCAAGCCGTGCTCTTAATAGCCCAGTCTCTCAGATGAAGAAGCTCAAGTGCAGATATGTTGAGTAACTTACCAAGGTTACACAGTTAGAAAGTGGTAGAGCTCGAGCTTGAACCCAAATAGATTCATAAGTGATGACAGCCTCTCTTTCTGGCAGCACAACCAAAAGGAAAGAACCTAGCTCCAATTCTTACCCTGTGACTTTGGGCAAGTCCTTTTCTTTCTTTTGGACTTTATTTTCCAGTTGGAAAAAGGACGGGATGACCTTTAAGGGCTCTTTCAGCTTCCATTCTGTCATTCTTTATTCTGCAAGTCGAGATCTTTGCATTCTTCGATGTGTATTTATTGAGCCTGGTTCTATACCAGGCACTGATTTAGGTATTGGGGATTCATCCATGAATGTGATATACAGAGCTCCTATCATCATGGAGCCCTGTGTCGAGTGGGGGAGACAGTCACTAAACAAACAGAAACATACTGGGTGATGATAAATGTCATGAAGAAAATGGGGTGAAGTGATAAGGAAGAGGGCTAACAGGGAGGCTACTCCAGATCGGGTTGGGGTTGGTCAAAGGTGACAGTTGAGCTGAAAACTTGATGACAAGAAAAAAATACCCATGCAAGAATCTTAAGTAAATGGAAACAGAAAGTGCAAAGGTCCTGAGGCAGGTCCTACCCTAGTGTGGCTGCAGCTAGGTGGGCAATGGAGAATGGTGCTGGGAGTTATTGCCAGAGAAGCAGAAAGGGCCCAGGTGGTATGAGGCTTCCAGGCCATGATAAGGAGTTTAGAGTTTAATCTAAGTGCTATGGGAGCCACTGGGAAACTTCTAAACAGAGAAACCATATGAATTGATTTATGTTTTCACAAAATATTTCAAAATAATAGTCCTGGGTATTGTGGGCCAGGTCGATGGCACAGGGAACCCAAGGTACCTCTGTGGCCTGTAAGCCTGTTCACTGACCTAAAATCTGTGCCAGGAAACAACTGTGCAGACACACTGCTCCTTCCCCAGCAAACTATTCGCCAGGCATATGGGTCCTATAGCTTGGGCATAAACCTGGGCATCAAGCTTTTGCCCAAAGGTAGATTCTCTCTGTAGTTTATTCATCCCGGAGAACCCACTGCTCTCCCTTCCCCACAGCTCATCTTAACGGCTCCTGTGCTGTCAGGCGCCTGTGCAGCCGCTGAGCAGTGTAGTATGTCTTGCTGGGGCCTGCCCCACATGGGAGCTGACCTGGTGAGCAGGAAGCTCTCTGCACAGCCGGGAGGGCAGGGCGGGAAGGCTGTATGCAACCTGGCCTCACAAAGCAGTGGAGCCAGTGGACCTGAGCCTGGGTGAGGACTCATTTTCCTCTGGGGTTTCAACTTCAAAACCAATACCATCCTGCAGGGGCTGGGGGCTGAATGACTCAGAGGTCCCCTCTTACTCATAGGGGCTGTGCCAGGAATAGGGTGATTTGGCTGGGGTGGGCCTTCTGGGGCCTTCTGGGGGCAAGTGGGGAGGGGAATGTGGCTCTTTCTGACCCCTAGTATAGAATCTGATGCCTCCATCCTCCCTCCCTTTTCTCAGGTGCCTGGGCTTGGGGCACCATCAGCAGGATCAGAAGTAGGGGTGCTGGTGGTACAAAACTAGAAAGAGCCTTCATACCCTGAGTTAGGTGGAATTTTCCATTTCTGCCGCCATCGTGCCTCCCCTCTCGGGATGCCACCAGCAGGATCTCACGGAATCCTGTGCCCAGTTCACTCCGGACTCTGGGAAGACACAGCTCCAAGCCTTCCCTTTCCCCCTGCCCTAGAAGTTTAACTCTTCCTTACCTTTGAAGAGCAGAGCAAGGCAACTGGAATAACAAGTCTGGCCTGTTTCATCCAGGAATGCTCGGGCACATCTGGCTAGCAGCCATGAAGCTCCCAGGGACCCGGACTCCCTCCTGTGGGCAGGCCAGGCACCTCTTGGCCCTCCTAAACCCTACCCTCTACCCCCTGCCCCTTGCCCCATCCTTGGCCCTGGTTCTTACATTTTGACCCAGCCTGGAGCTCAGGGATGGGATCTATGGGAAACAGCAAGGGGGGGAATGGGCAGCAGCAGAGAGAGGCGCAGCATTGATTCCTGGTCTGTTCAGCAAGACCTAATAATGACCCAGGACTAATTCTTACCTGACCACTCACTGTACTTGGGGCAAGATTGATCCCCACTCTGGGGAGAGGTCAGAACTCTATCACTTCTAATGCCCATTTCAGCAATGACATCCCAGAGTGCAGAAGTTTTCATGTTCTGGGCTATAAGATGAGATCAGGCCCTGTCCACGAGGCACATGTGATGGGAGAGGTAGAGTATAGAGAGGACTGCGGCAGGAGGCAGCCCTGGCCTGTGACCCTCGGAGCTCTCCCTAGCTACAAGGCCCTGTGCAGCTCCCTTCTGGTTATGAAACTTAGCCTCCTGTTACTCATAATGGCTAAAATTAAGTTAAAACTTACAGTAAACTGGGCACTCAGTTGGGTCATTTACCATCATTATTTCATTTAATTTTCATAATCCTATGAGATGGATAATTTTCTTATTCTACAGAAGGGGAAATAAAGGCTCACAGAGGTTAAATAACTTGTCCAGACAGTCACCCACCTAGCAAATGGTGGAGGCAAGTCTGAGAGCCAGGCAGCCTGACGCCAGGCTTAGGAGCATGGTCATTTTGCTTTCCTGGAGACCTTGGGAGGAGTAGTTTAGAGCCAGATGGCTAAGCCAGGTTTCTGGCTAAGCGTTGGGATTATTTCACCATCACCACAGTTTTTTGGAAAAGGAGTAAGAGCTCAGGACTGTGTTCTATCTATCAAGTGCTCTTGAGAACATTTGAACTAGTCTGTTATTCTCCAACTACGGGGTTTCTCAATCTCAGCATTACTGACGTTGGGGCTGGATGACCCTGCTGATGAGCACTGTTCTATGCATGATAGGATGTTAGCAGCATCCCCATTCTCTAGTAACTAGGTAGCACCACCACTCCTAAGGTAGGAAAGCCAAAAATATCTGCAGACAGACTTTGCTAAATGTTCCCAAAGGGTCAAAAATCACTTTCTGTTAAGAACCATATCAATGGGAACCATCTCTTTCCTAACTTGCACCCTTTCATTTTTTTTTTTGTCCAGGGCTTCAGTAGTTTTGGCACCATGACTATTGCCTTGCTGAGTTTTACTGTGTTTTTGCTCTGTGGTGTGACCTGTGAGAAGCCTGCAGAAGGGCTCATCTCCTCCTCAGCTTGGCACTTCACACACTCACATTACAACGCCACCATCTACGAAAACTCTGCTCCTAAGACCTATGTGGAGAGCTCTGAGAAAATGGGCATCTACCTCTCGGAGCCCCAGTGGGCAGTGAGGTACCGGATCATCTCCGGGGATGTGGCCAATGTATTTAAAACTGAGGAGTATGTGGTGGGCAACTTCTGCTTTCTGAGAATACGGACGAAGAGCAGCAACACTGCCCTATTGAACAGGGAGGTGCGAGACAGCTACACCCTCATTGTCCAAGCCACAGAGAAGACCTTGGAGTTGGAAGCTTTGACCCACGTGGTGGTCCGTATCCTGGACCAGAATGACCTGAAGCCACTCTTCTCCCCACCTTCGTACAGAGTCACCATCTCTGATGACATGCCCCTCAAGAGCCCCATCTGCAAGATGACCGCCACAGACGCTGATCTGGGCCAGAATGCTGAGTTCTATTATGCCTTTAACACGAGGTCAGAAATGTTTGCCATCCATCCCACCAGTGGCGTGGTCACTGTGGCTGGGAAGCTCAATGTCACCTGGCGAGAGAAGTATGAGCTCCAGGTGCTGGCTGTGGACCGCATGCGGAAAATCTCTGAAGGCAATGGGTTTGGCAACTTGGCTCCACTCCTTATCCATGTGGAGCCCGCCCTCAGGAAGCCCCCTGCCATTGCCTCAGTGGTGGTGACTCCACCAGACAACAATGAGCGTTCCATCTACGCCACTGTAGTGGTTGAGGCAAACAGCCCAGGAGCTGAAGTACACTCGGTGGAGGTTGTTGGTGGTGACCCTGGAAAGCACTTCAAAGCCATCAGGTCTTATGCCCGGAGCAACGAGTTCAGCCTGGTGTCGGTCAAAGACATCAACTGGACAGAGTACCTTCACGGGTTCAACCTCAGCCTCCAGGCCAGGAGTGGGAGCAGTCCTTTCTATTCCCAGATCAGGGGATTCCACCTACCTGCTTCCAAACTGGCTTCCCTCAAATTTGAGAAGACAGTTTATAGAGTGCAGCTTAGTGAGTTCTCCCCTCCTGGTAGCCGAGTGGTGATGGTGAGAGTCACCCCAGCCTTCTCCAACCTGCAGTATGTTCTTAAGCCATCCTCAGAGAGTGCAGGGTTTAAACTGAATCCTCGCACTGGGTTGATCACCACCACAAAACTCTTGGACTTCCATGACAGAGCACGCTATCAGCTACACATCAGGACCTCATCTGGCCTGACCTCTACCATGGTGGTCATTGACATTGTGGACTGTAACAACCATGCCCCCATCTTCAACAGGTCTTCCTATGATGGCACCTTGGATGAGAACATCCCTCCAGGCACCAGTGTTTTGACTGTTGCTGCCACTGACCGGGATCATGGAGAGAATGGATATATCACCTATTCCATTGCTGCTCCAAAAGCTGTGCCCTTTTCTATTGACCCTTACCTGGGCATCATCTCCACTTCCAAACCCATGGACTATGAGCTCATGAAAAGAATTTATACCTTCCAGGTACGGGCTTCTGATTGGGGATCCCCTTTTCGCCGGGAGAAGGAAGTATCCGTTTCTCTTCAGCTCAAAAACTTGAATGATAACCAGCCTGTGTTTGAAGAGGTCAACTGCACTGGGTCTATCCGCCAAGACTGGCCAGTGGGGAAATCAGTGATGACCATGTCAGCCATAGATGTGGATGAGCTTCAGAATCTGAAATACGAGATTTTGTCAGGCAATGAACTAGAGTATTTTGATCTAAATTATTTCTCTGGAGTGATATCCCTCAGACGCTCTTTTATGAATCTTACTGGTGGTCAACCCACCAGCTATTCCCTGAAAATTACAGCCTCTGATGGCAAACACTATGCCTCACCCACAACTTTTAATGTTACCGTGGTGAAGGACCCTCGTTTTGAAGTTCCTATAACATGTGATAAAACAGGGGTATTGGCACAGTTCACAAAGGCCATCCTCCACTCTATTAGCCTTCAGAACCAGGAGTCTAGTGATGAGGAATTCACTTCTTTAAGCACATATCATATTAATTATCATATCCCCCAGTTTGAGGACCACTTCCCTCAATCTATTGATGTCCTTGAGAATGTTCCTATTAATACTCCCCTGTCCCACCTTGCAGCCACTGACCCTGATGCTGGCTTTAACGGCAAACTAGTCTATGTGATTGCAGATGGCAATGAGGAGGGCTGCTTTGACATTGAACTGGAGACAGGGCTGCTTACTGTAGCTTTTCCCTTGGACTATGAAGTCACCAATTTCTACTTCCTCAATGTAACAGTGTTTGACCTGGGCACTCCCCAGAAGTCCTCCTGGAAGCTACTGACTGTGAATGTGAAAGACTGGAATGACAATGCTCCCAGATTTCCTCCGGGTGGGTACCAGTTCACCATCTCAGAGGACACAGAAGTTGGAACCACAGTTGCAGAGCTGAAAACAGAAGATGCTGACTCAGAGGACAATGGGAGGGTTCGCTATACCCTGCTAAGCCCCACAGAGAAGTTCTCCCTCCACCCTCTCACTGGGGAATTGGTTGTCACAGGACACCTAGACCGGGAATCAGAACCTCAGTATATACTCAAGGTGGAGGCCAGGGATCAGCCCAGGAAGGGCCACCAGCTCTTCTCTGTCACTGACCTGATAGTCATATTGGAAGATGTCAATGACAACTCTCCCCAGTGCATCACAGAACTCAGCAGACTGAAGGTCCCAGAGGACCTGCCCCTGGGTACCATTTTGACATTTTTGGATGCTTCTGATCCTGATGTGGGCCCTGCAGGTGAAGTGCGATATGTCCTGATGGATGATGCTCATGGAACCTTCCGGGTGGACCTGATGACTGGGGCGCTCAGTCTGGAGAGAGAGCTGGACTTTGAGAAGCGGGCTGGATACAATCTGAGCCTGTGGGCCACTGACAGTGGGAGACCCCTGGCCCGCAGGACCCTCTGCCACGTGGAGGTGATAGTTCTGGATGTGAATGAGAATCTCCATCCTCCTCGCTTTGCCTCCTTTGTGCACCAGGGCCAGGTGCAGGAGAACAGCCCCTCAGGAACTCAGGTGGTGGTAGTGGCTGCCTGCGACGATGACAGCGGCTTGGATGGGGAGGTCCAGTACTTCCTTCGTGCTGGTACTGGCCTTGCAGCCTTCAGTGTCAACCAAGACACAGGTACTGGGAGTGGGGTAGGAGGAGAGTGCCAGGGCTGTGGGGGAAATGGGCTGAAGAGGAATGAAAGCAAGCTGCAGACTTAAATGGAAGGTAATAGATAGGGATTCTCCTTCCTGCTCCTTTTATTTTGAGTTTATCTTTATTGGAGATATATGTGCATGTATATGTGTATATAGATATATGATCTACATGCACATGTATGCATATATACATATACAACATATACACATATATTACATACATATTCTCTTTATAAAATAATGGATCTGGTTATAAAATTTTTTTTTTGAGACAGAGTCTGACTTTGTCACTTTGGGTAGAGTGCCATGGCATCAGAGCTCACAGCAACCTCAAACTCATGGGCTCAAGTGATCCTCTTGCTTCAGTCTCCTGAGTAGTTGGAACGACAGACGCCTGCCACAATGCTGACTATTTTTTTAGAGATGGGGTCTCGCTCTTGCTCTGGCTGGTCTCGAACTCCTGATCTCAGATGATCCACCCCCCTCAGCCTCCCAGAGTGCTAGGATTACAGGTGTGAGCACCATGCCTGGCTCATGAATGCTCCTCTGTATCCCATCTTCCCAGATGTAATCTTTATCAATAATTTTTTCCATAATCTTCTAAATATTTTTTTATATCTGATAATCATTATTCATTTTATTATTGTGAAAACATATATAATAGAAACTACTTCTGAAACTTACTTTTTCACATGACAGAACATCAGAGCATCTTGTTTTCAGTACATATAAATCTTGTTATATTCTTTTTTATTGGTTGCATGTGATTCTATGACACAGGACTAACGTTCTTGTTTATGTACTTTGACTCATGCATAAGGCTCTAGAGGAAAAACTCTTAAAAATGAAGTTGCTGGGTCAAAGGATAATGTATATTTTCAACATTAACAGGTATTTCCAAATTACTTCCTAAAAAGGCCCTACCACCTGTTCCTTCTTTGTAAGCTTCATGGAAAATAAGTGCAATTTGATAAACACTTTCTGAGTACCTACTACTTGTGAGGTCCTAAGATAGGCAGCGAGGGGATATCTAAGGTGAATAAAAGCAGATTTCTGCCCTCAAGGAGTTTATAATCTGGTGGGTAACCTATTTCCAGAATAAAGGGCAGGGTCATGTGGTAGGAAAATCATTAGATGGAGTCAATTCCAGATTCAGTTCTTCTGCATACTTGTATTATCTTGGTAAAGCTGTGTTCCCTCTCCGAGCCTCAGCTTTCCCATCTGCCATCTCTGTCATGCTATGGGTATAGCCCGGGCTCTGCCCTCTCACACAGGTCCTGCCAGCTGAGTGTGATCTGGGAGGGTTTAGAGTGCAAGCTTCTTTTGCTTACTGTTAGACCCTCAACTTCTAGAACAATGCTTGCCCCCAGTAAGCAATTTGTGCAGTGAGTGAACTAAAGAATAAAGCTCAGCCCCTATAATCATGAAGATGATGGAGGAAAGAACAGCAATTTGTCAAATTCCTAAAGGACTTAAAGAGCAAAGGAAGCAATTTAAACACAAACTATAAAAAAAATCACTCACAGAATGTGAAATAAATCAATGGAATTTGGGGTGAAGTTGTCAAAAGAAGGTAGATCAACTACCACTGTCTTCTGGAAATCCTACACATGCTCATATGCCAGAGTCATGAGCCCATTTTAGCAGAGAAAGGCTGTGAGAGGTTCTAGAATAAGGACATTTATTCTCCTGTGTTCAACTCAGTATCTCCCACATCATGTAGGTAACAGCTCCCTCTTTTCACAGAATACTCATTAATATCTTTTTCACAGGACAGCTTAGGGAATGTTAGGTAGGGTGATTTCTAAAGTCACTTGGAACTCTTAAAGTATTTGGGGTTTGTTGATTCATTGTTCTTAGGAATGATTCAGACTCTGGCGCCCCTGGACCGAGAGTTTGCATCCTACTACTGGTTGACAGTACTGGCGGTGGACAGAGGTTCCGTACCCCTCTCTTCTGTAACTGAAGTCTACATCGAGGTTACAGATGTCAATGACAACCCACCTCGGATGTCCAGAGCTGTGTTCTATCCCTCCGTCTGGGAGGATGCGCCTGTGGGTACCTCTGTGCTTCAACTGGATGCCTGGGACCCAGACTCCAGCTCCGAAGGGAAGCTGACCTTCAACATCACCAGTGGAAACCACATGGGATTCTTCACTATTCACCCTTCTACAGGTAAGGGCCCCAAATCCAGGTGAACAAGAATCTCTACCATGCTGGTTCTCCAACTGTGGTCCCTAACTAGCATTATCAGCATCACCTGTGGCCTTGTTGAAAATTAAATTCTCAGGCACCCTACCCCAGACCTCAGAATTCTGAGGGTAGGGTCCAATAGTCTATGTTTTAATCAAACAAGTAGGGAATTCTGATGTGTGCTAAAGTTTGACAACATTGTTCTACGAAGTCTAACTCTATGAGAAAATAAGAAGTATCTGTCACTAACTTTTCTCTCCTTGGGACCCAGGGACACTAAGCAGGTTTTGGGGTGGTCATGCAGGGATTATTTCAGACCTCCAAGTACTCCCAGACTGACTCTTCCCCTGAGTCAAAAGCCATAGGTTGAATCTCTTAATCCTAGTTCCAGACTGATCTCAACCCTGTCTACAAAATGGTGGCAATAACAATCCACTCACGTGGAGTCAACCATCTCACTAGTATTTGCCCAAGGCTTTCTGGAGTAAGAATGGTGGATGGTTCAGAGGAATCCAGAGGTCACCTGCTCATAGCGGTGAGCCAGATGTACCTTACCAAGGTACATAAGCTTTAAACAATGATTTTTCAAATCATTTTAAGTGATTAACACTTAAAAGTAATCATTTTAAGTGACCAATACTTAAAAATAGGGAAATTATACAAAACATTCCAGATTTCTGATTGCTCTTTAAAAACTGGAAGAACTGGCCACGTTGTCTTCACATTCCCACCAGGCTTTGATGGACCAGAGCTGACAGCAGCTCCCTCTGTAGACCAGGCTCATGTCCCCACTTGCCTGGCTCCTGTTGGTGCTGGAGTTTGAGACCCACTCTTCACTGTAGCAGACACTTCTCAGAGGCCTCATCTTCTCCTAGGTTAGGAAGGGGTGTGGACCATAACCCCACTGTAGAGACTGTAGGCTGACATTTTCTCCTCTGAACTCAACATCCTATTCTTTGTCTCCAACAGTTTGTTCTTACTGGGGAAGGACAGAACCCTGCTGAGACTGGTGGAAGGGAAGGATGCTAGGGTAGGCTGTAGGCTGTCCCTATCCCCTGATCCTCAACACAGAAGGGAACTAGGAGAAGCTGTGAGTCTGGAAGTCCTAGCACCCACAGTAGGTAGGGGATAGAAGTGTTTATGTGCCTGGTGACATCTACTGAGAACCTTTCACTTTACCTTTGACCTCAGGGTGTGGATTAGTCTCCTTAGGCTTAGGAGGAGGTTGCTTTTCTCCTGGAAATAGGCCTCCGCTGGCTCCATACCTGGGCCCACCCTGTCCCTCCTTCTTCAGAAGAGGAAAGAGATCTCTCACCTGAGGCACTAACTTCTCAACTTGTTCCAAACCCCGGTTCTATTTACTATCAACAGTGCCCTGACAGCAGGTGTGATAAAATGCCCTGGAGGGCAGAGATGCTCTTGGTCTTCTGGTAGTTGAGGAGAAGAAATCTTTATTAGTCTAAACATTTTTTAAAAAATAAAAGAATAAATCAGCAATAAGCCCCTAGCTCACTTCTTTCAACATCATTACTTTGTTCTACTTCCCTATTTTGTTGTGCTGGACAGTTTCTCTGTGCCTTGAAGATAAAGTTAGAGCCTGCTGTGTCCCACAGACAGCTGCCTACCCTGCCCTGCTGACCCTGCTGGCCTCTCCCTGCCCATCTCCTGCTTTCCTCCCTGGCTCCCAGCCCCATGCCCGCCTCAGTCCTGGCCTCCTCCAGGCACAGGCCTGTGCACACGCTGGCTGCTCTCTCTGGCAGGTGTCTCTTCTCCTTTGTCAACTTAACTCCTGCTCTTCTTTCAGATCTCAGCCCAGCTGTTCTTTTCTTAGTAAAGTTTTTCCTGATGTCATAATACACCATATAGCAGCACCTTCCTCTTTTTGTAATAGTTACTACAAGGGACATTATGTTCATTTGTGTGATTATTCCATTATTTACCCGTGCCCTTCTCTAGACTTCAAAGGTTTCTGATAAAAGAAACCCTGACTATTTTTGCCCCCCCAAAACCTGACACGAAAGGAGCTCAATAAATAATTGTTAAATGGATGAATGAATCTCCAGCATCCACAATCTTTTGTTAAGCCCAACATTCATTTGCTTACTCAGCAAACATTTAAAATTGTCTGCCCTTCACAGGCCTTTAAATGATGTGCTGTGTAGAGACGTGAACATAAATAAAACATGGTTTCAGGCCCTGAGGAATTCCATCCATCAGGAGCATGAATATAAATACCATAGAACCATTGCAAAAGAACATAACTTTGTAAACTATGTGTAGATTTGGCACCATGGTGCTTAGGGTGGTGGATCTGCAAGGGCTTCTCAGGACAGAAGTGGTGATGCTGAGCTGAAGGGTGGGGAGGATTTTGACAGGCAGCAGTCTGGCATGGCACCTGGGCAAGGAGGATGACATGAGTAATATCCTGGAGGGAAAAGACCCCGATGTTGTTGAAGACTGGGCAAGTAGGTCAATTTTCTAAAGTCATAGCCCTGCTCGACCACTTATGAATAGTGAGGTCTTGGGAAATTCACTTGACTGCTCTATGTCTGAGTTTTCTCACCAGTAAAATGGTGAAAATAATGGCTACTTCCAGGACAGCAGTGAGGATTCCATAAGCTGATATATAGAATATAGGAGGAGCTTAGCCTGATGCCTGAGCGTGTGAGTGCTCCCTGAGGGTTGGCTGTAGGATGCCGTGGGAGGGAAGAAGAGGAAGAGGAAGGAAGGTGGCAAGGCAGTTGGGGTGAGAGCTGGACTGTGGTGGGTCAGGGTAAAAGGAGTTAAAGGAGGAAGAATCTATCAGAGGTGGAATCAACAGGAGTCAAAAAACTATTGGATGAGGGAGGGGAAAGGGCCAGAGGAGGGCCTGAGATGGGGTGATGGGGAAACATCTGTTCGGAGGAGAAAAGCGGTAACAGTCATGCCAGCTGCATGGCCTCCCACCAGGAGGGGTGAGAGGGGCTTTCCACACGCCTTCCTGGGCACACACACAGCCCAGGGGGTCCCCATTCTACACGGGCGCCACCCAGGAATCCTGACACTGACCTCAGGGTGGGGGTGAGGATGAAGACAGGGCAATGTCCCCAGAAGCCAGAGGGCAGCAATTCCAGGGACACGGGCCCCTAGAGAGTTGGGGGAGGCAGTGGTGAGAGAAAGGCAGAGGGAAAAGAAAAACCAAAGGGGGAGAGAGGGAGAGAGCGAGATCGAGATTCAGAGACACAGAGGGAGCAGAGAGGAAGAGCTGGAAAGGGAGAGAAAGACAGCAAGGGACACACAGAAAGGGAAAAGTGAGGGAAGGGAGAGAAGGGGCAGGGAGCATGGGAGGGGTGAAGAAAGAGAAGGGGCAGGGAGCAAGGGAGGGGGGAAGAGAGAGAAGGGGCAGGGAGCAAGGGAGGGGGGAAGAGAGAGAAGGGGCAGGGAGCATGGGAGGGGGGAAGAGAGAGAAGGGGCAGGGAGCATGGGAGGGGGGAAGAGAGAGAAGGGGCAGGGGGCAAGGGAGGGGGCAAGAGAGAGAAGGGGCAGGGAGCATGGGGGGGAAGAGAGAGAAGGGGCAGGAGGCAAGGGGGGGGAAGAGAGAGAAGGGGCAGGGAGCATGGGGGGGAAGAGAGAGAAGGGGCAGGGGGCAAGGGAGGGGGGAAGAGAGAGAAGGGGCAGGGGGCATGGGAGGGGCGAAGAGAGAAGGGGCAGGGGGCAAGGGAGGGGGGAAGAGAGAGAAGGGGCAGGGAGCATGGGAGGGGGGAAGAGAGAGAAGGGGCAGGGAGCATGGGAGGGGGGAAGAGAGAGAAGGGGCAGGGAGCTTGGGGGGAAGAGAGAGAAGGGGCAGGGAGCATGGGGGGAAGAGAGAGAAGGGGCAGGGGGCAAGGGAGGGGGGAAGAGAGAGAAGGGGCAGGGGGCAAGGGAGGGGGGAAGAGAGAGAAGGGGCAGGGGGCAAGGGAGGGGCGAAGAGAGAAGGGGCAGGGAGCATGGGAGGGGGGAAGAGAGAGAAGGGGCAGGGGGCAAGGGAGGGGTGAAGAGAGAGAAGGGGCAGGGAGCATGGGAGGGGGGAAGAGAGAGAAGGGGCAGGAGGCATGGGGGGGAAGAGAGAGAAGGGGCAGGGGGCAAGGGAGGGGCGAAGAGAGAAGGGGCAGGGAGCATGGGAGGGGGGAAGAGAGAGAAGGGGCAGGAGGCATGGGGGGGAAGAGAGAGAAGAGGCAGGGGCAAGGGAGGGGCGAAGAGAGAGAAGGGGCAGGGAGCATGGGAGGGGGGAAGAGAGAGAAGGGGCAGGAGGCATGGGGGGGAAGAGAGAGAAGGGGCAGGGGGCAAGGGAGGGGCGAAGAGAGAAGGGGCAGGGAGCATGGGAGGGGGGAAGAGAGAGAAGGGGCAGGAGGCATGGGGGGGAAGAGAGAGAAGAGGCAGGGGCAAGGGAGGGGCGAAGAGAGAGAAGGGGCAGGGAGCATGGGAGGGGGGAAGAGAGAGAAGGGGCAGGGAGCATGGGAGGGGCTTCCAGGAGGCTTCACCCTTCATCCCCACCTGCCTCCAGTTAGGGAAGAAAAGACAGGGAGGACTTGTTTCTACCACACAAGGCGAGCATGTATCCCCAGAAAAGGCCACATCTTCACAACACACACCCATTTCCTTAATGGAGGCCCCCCAGCACTGAACATGCTTCCCGTTTCCTGCACTGAGCTTCCAGCCTGTCATGGAGCCCTTCATGGAGCCTCTGTTTTCTTCACTGAGCTTCATTTTCTGCAGTTCAATCCACTGTCTCCATCATTTCAGCACCTAAACAAGCTCTGGAAACTTACATTTCCAGATAATTGCTTGACCCCCACCTGAAACAGAATAGGTCTGTTTTCATTTAAAAGAGCCATGACCTCTCAGGCTCTGGGTTTAGGATGACATTCTGGGCCCCTGATAACCCCAGTCTTGACTTACCTGAATCTTACAGCGAACTGGCACCTTCTCTCCCTTGTTGCCCCAATTTAGAGCCATTGTGGCTCTGAAAATTAAAATCAAATTTGCAGAGTCCCCAGGTCCAACTTTGTCAATTTACAGATGAGCTGAGGGAGCCCCAGAGGAACTTTCTTCTGAAGCATCTGTGCCAGCTAGTCAATGGGAAGAGCTGGTACTAGGACCCAGGTGGATAATAATAATATATATTATTAATATGTAATAATATATACTATTAATATATAATAATATATACTATTAATATATAACAATAATAGAGTAAAAGCTACCACTTTATAATTTCTCTAGAACTGAAGGCAATGTTACTACTGACAATCTGTTACTACTGTCAATGATTGTAAACTATTGACAAGCTACCTTTTCTATCCAATAATATATTGGATATATTGTACATAACATTTCCACACTATTGTGGAAATATACATACATATGTATATACTCTACATATACATACATATGTATATTTATATATACTTACATGTATATAAACATACATATATACATACATATGTGTGTGTGTGTATATATATATGTTTGAGACAGAGTCTCACTCTGTTGCGCAGGCTAGAGTACAGTGGCATTGGGCTAGTTCACAGCAACCTTGAATTTCTGAGTTCAGGTGATCCTCCTGCCTCAGGCTCCTGAGTAACTGGGACTACAGACTCATGACACACACCTGGCTAATTTTTTTTCCATTTTTAGTAGAAAAATGGGTCTTGCTCTTGCTCAGACCGGTCTCAAACTTCTGAGCTCAAGCAATCCACCTGCCTTAGCCTCCCATAGTCCTAGGATTATACGCGTGAGCCATCATGGCCAGGCAAAAAAATATATTTTAAATGGTTGTGTAATGTTCTTTTAATGTACAATTTATATCTTTTCTTTTAGATGAATACTATCAAATTTTCTTCTTCTTCTTCTTTTTTTTTTTTTTTTTTGCAGTTTTTGGCCGGGGCTGGGTTTGAACCTGTCACGTCCAGCATATGGGGCCAGGGCCCTACTCCTTTGAGCCACAAGTGCCACCCAAATTATCTTCTTTTTAAAACATTCCTATGATGAACATCCTTGTGCACTCATCTTTGTCAATTTATGCCTTGATGTCTTTAGAACAAATCTCTCACATTAGGATGAGAAGTTCAGAACTTAAGCCAGAAAGACCTTAGCAGTTCATCCCACTTGCTTGTTCTTTTACAGAGGAGGCTTGGGTTAGGACACCACAAAAGAGGTGGAGAAATAAGCAGGAGCCTCCTGGAGTCAAGGCAGGGCACAGAGGGAGTTAGTGGTCCTCTAACCCTAACCTGAGTTGAGGGTTGGTAACTACAGGAAGGGAATGGAGAGCTCAGCCAGTGTAGGGCATCTTTCCTGCAGGGGAGGCTCCCGCTAGCCTAACTCTGACCCCCTCACCCATTCTTTTTCTTTTTTTTTCCTAGGGATAGTCTCACTCTGTTTGTTAACCAGGCTTGGGTGCCAGGACCTCAGCCTAGCTTACAGCAACCTCAAACTCCTTGGTTCAAGCAATCCTCCTCTCTCAGCCTCCCGAGTAGCTGGAACCTCAGGTGTTTGCCATGATATCTGGTTAATTTTTCTATTTTTAGTAGAGGTGGGGGTCTCCCTCTTGCTCAGACTAGTCTGAAACTCCTGAGCTCAAGCAATCTACCAACCTAGGCCCTTCAGAGTGTTAGGATTACAGGCATTAGCAACTACATCTGCCCCTCAACCCATTCTTACCTAACATATAAAGTCTCAGAATTGACTCAGTTGTTAGGGCTTTTTCACATGTAAAAGACAGAATCCCAATCTGTGTTGGCAGAGGCAATGAAAAGCATTTATTTTCTTACCTTTTTGAAATGTCCATATATATATGGCTTTGGGCATTTATAGGCGTGAGTAGCCAGTGTTCAAAGGATGTAATGAAGACTTCCTCTGCCCATCCCTTGGTCTCATCTTCAGAGTGGCTTCTATCCTCAGGAGTTTCTCTTTTTGTTGTTCTCAGGTTTCATCCTATCTCTTCAGCCTATTAGCAGCAAAAGAGCCTCTTTTTTTCTACAGCTCTCACAAAAGTCCTACAATTGTTTTCCACCAGACAGATGAGTCACTTGTCATGAGGGCCAAAGGGGCTAGTCTATGCCAATGGGCCAGCCTTGGACTAGAAACCCTTCTAGATGTGGAGTAGATCAGCCTTACCCCAGATCACAAAGGACTGAAATTAGGAGTGGTTCCCATCAAGAAAACTGGGGTTCATTTACTAAAAGAGGGGGGAATGAATGATGAGCAGAAGATGTGCAATGCAAGTAAATCTTAGTGACAAGGAACCAAAATTGTGTCACAGCAGTATTGACAGTCACCCTGTGCACCAGGAACCCAGCTAGTTTCAGCTGGTGACCACTCTGATCAGGCAGGCCACCGCTGCTGTGCTGGTTGCTGAATTTTGACATGTCTCCCCCGTCTAACAGCGAAAGTGAGAAATGGATGGCAACTTCAGCTAACATTTTGTCTCTGTGGTTCTCTCCCACCTCCTCCCTTCCCTGCACTTTCCCCAGAATTCGATTCCTCCTTAGTGTGCAGATGCTCCTCAACTTGCCATGGGGCTACATCTCAATAAATCCATCATAAATTGAAAATAACATAAGCCAAAAATGTGTTTAGGCACCTAACCTACAGAACTTAGCCTTGCCTACCTTAAATGTGCTCAGAACACTTACAATCACCTATAGATGGGTAAAATCATGTAACATAAAGCCTATTTTTTTACAAAGTAAATTATCTCCTATAATTTATTAAATACTGGACTGAAAGTGAAAAACAGAATGGTTGTGTAGGTACTCAAAGTATGGTTTCTACTGAATGAGTATCATTTTTTACCATTGTAAAGTTGAAAAATCCTAAGTCAAACCATAATTTGAGGGTCATCTGTACTTGTTCTCCAAAGACCCAAAGAATCTTCATCTGGGATTTGAAAGAATTCTTGAACTGGCCCCAGTGACCTGATCCTGGGAACACGTTGCTCATGCCTCCCTCCTACCTTCTCTCCCCTAGGTCTCCTATCCACAGCCCAGCAGCTGGACAGAGAGAACAAGGATGAACACATCCTAGAGGTGAGTGATGGTGGTGAACATGACCACTGGATTTGGAAGCCTCTTCAGGAAGGTCATTTAAGGAGTCATGGCAGGTTTTAGAGCCATGTGCATGTCTAGCACTGTGGCTGAGAAGTGTACTGGGCTCAGGAAGGAGGGTGCATCTGAACTAAACCTTGTTATTGTTGGTGGTGAAGACACTTCAATCTTTCCTTGTTCTTTAGAACTAAGAAAAGAATTTGAAACCATGTCGAGGTTGGGCCAGAACCACTGGGTACAGGAAGGGGGCACAGTGTACATGTGCTATGTGCTTGTTGAGTCTGGTGTCCAGTCCATCCCCCTTTGCCAAAAGAGAATCATTCAAGGTCAAATACTAGGTCAGTGGCAGAGCTAGCATGAAAACACATCACTTTGTCTTCTAGATCTGTGTTCTTTCTAAGATGTCTCCAAAATCACATAGGCATTCCTGGTGCACATTCCAATGAGAAGTTTTAGTAGGTGATCTAGAGGGGGTTAAATCAGAAGAGGAAGATGTTAGGTTGGAAATCTAGCTATTTTTCCCTCTGAGTGGTTCATAACTGATGAACAGGTACCTTTTCTATTCTTGGGCATCAGGAGGGAAAGATACATATTCCTCAGAATATTTGAAATAAATTCTGCCTTCTATACTTCCAGGCTGTGCACATTTTCTTTCCCCTCATATGAAATAGGTCTAATTAGTGATCTGCTGCCAAACGAATGGCCTCCTAGAGTTCTTAGGGACTGAAGCACTTTTTATAGTTCATAGTTCAGTAACAGATATTTGCCTTCAAATACACGATGTTTAAAAACTCTGAACTAATTTGGATGGAAATGCCCTATCTCCTATGATGCCCTTGGGGATATTGATGCATGGGATGATTCACCCCACAAATAGCTCCTGATTCTGAGATGGTTTTGGTGCCTGTTCCCCTCACTCTGGACTTCATTTCATGCATTGTGCCACATGCCTGCCTCATAAGGTATCACGCATTCCTTCATAAACAGCTTCTCGTTTGTGTTTGCTAACCTCAAGTAGCTTAAGAAAACTGGAAAACAGAGCTTATGAGAATTATGAGCAAATAAAAAGTAAATAGTCTCAGAGAAATGACCCCTGGGTCTTTCCACATAATGAGAGCCAGCTTTTGTCTAAAGATTCTAACTTTGTCATCTTCCAGTTCTTTCTGGCTCCTTTCTCTGTTCTTGCTGGTTTTCCTGGGGGTGGGGTTTCCAGAGAGCTGAGTTCCAAGTAAGTGAGGTTATGATAATATATAGTAAGAATCTACCAAGGAAAAAACAAACTAATATTTCAAGTTGTCAAGAGTGGTGGGGTTGCAGTGGGTGGAAATACATAGTTACCACTTTGCATTTGGCATCTCAGGTCCTTGTGTGTGACTCTGTTCCTAGGTGACTTTGCTAGACAACGGTGAGCCCTCACTAAAGTCCACTTCCAGAGTGATGATATGCGTCTTGGACATCAATGACAATCCGCCTGTATTCTCTCACAAGCTCTTCAAAGTCCGCCTTCCAGAGAGGCTGAGCCCAGTGTCCCCTGGGCCTGTGTACAGGCTAGTGGCTTCAGACGCAGATGAGGGTATTAATGGCGAGGTCACCTACAATATTGAGGAAAGTGATGAGGAGGGCTTCAGTATCGACCCGGTCACAGGTGTGGTGTCTTCCAGCAATGCCTTCACAGCTGGAGAATACAACATCCTCACGGTGAGCTGATGCACAGAGCCAGGGAGTGGGGAGCAGCATGACTCCTCTGTGCCTTTCTTCAAGGATTCTGGAAGAGGGAGACAGGATGGAAGTGGCCCTCCCCTGCCCGGTCTTCTCTCTGACTTCAGCCAAAGGGTGGGAATTCTGGGCCTTTCTCTTAGACGGCAATAAGGTCCTGGTTTGGGATATCCTCTCTGTTCTTAGAAAGAAGTATTTTAGTGAGCGTAAACAAGGGCTTTAGAATTAAGATAAGCCTGGGTGCCAGCTCTATCACTGATGTTTTATACCTGTGTGACTTTGGACAAGTCATTTAACCCCTTTGAGCCTTTGTTTTACCATATATAAAATGAGGATAAGAATATTTTTCTTGTAGGAAGTCAATATATAAAATTGTATCAGTCAGCCTGAATTCAACTCCAACCTCATTGCTGGCCAGGCATATAATTTGGTTGGTGAGTTTATCACACCAAGCCCCAGTTTATTAATGTAAATGGAGATGATAACAGAACCTCTCCAAGGGCTATTGTGACAATTAAATTAGATATTGTACACAAAGCTCTTAAAGTAAGGCCTGATAATAGTGAGAATTCAATCAATTCTAGCTTATGTTTATGGTGGTTGGGAAAAGTGTCAAAGTCCAGTTTAGGGGCTGGCACACTGAGGAGTGGCATTTATTATTTGTATACTGACCATGAGATTTTTGAGTGCAGGTTATATGTTTTGTTTACGCTATGCCTGCAATGGCTAGCATGGTGCCTGTTTATAGTGAGCCCTCGAGCGTGCATGTAATCAGCGAGTGAGTGGATGAGAGGCCAGCTTGGCCAGAATCACAGCGCACTCTGGTTCTCAGCCAGCCTGCCTGGGTCTTCTTGTTTCATGGCCCCAGCCTTCAATTTCAGTGTTTGGCTCTTTTCAGATCAAGGCAACAGACAGCGGGCAGCCCTCGCTCTCAGCCAGTGTCCGGCTGCACATCGAATGGATCCCCCAGCCGAGGCTGTCCTCCATACCACTGTCTTTTGATGAGAGCCACTGCAGCTTTACAGTCATGGAGACAGACCCTGTGAACCACATGGTGGGGGTCATCAGTGTGGAGGGCCGACCTGGTCTCCTCTGGTTCAACATCTCAGGTGAGGCCAACGCCTCCCATCCCACAGGCCAGCTCTGGTCATCGTGGCACTGTCCTTATGACCCCTTTCCAGGTCTCTAGGGCAGGGGCAGTAGGAATGACACAACTGCCAAGCTTTCCTGTCACTCTAGCCAGGATCTCAGGAGGAGCACCTGTGACCTCCCTGCCACAGCTGGTAGTGCCTCAGTTACCCCAAGTGCCTGGGAGCAGAAGGCACAAGCTTATTTGTTTTCCTGCCTCAAAGTGAAAATCAATGTAGAGCTGACTTTGCTGACCATAGCCTGTGATCAGCTCCATCCTGGGGCCATGCTCAGAGTTCTGGCTCCAGGTGCCACCCTCAAGATCACTGGAAAGTGCCCCTTCTCATTCTAGGAGCCACTTGGATCCAGGTTCCGATGGCCTCCTCTGAAATGTCTTTCTGTCTCTAAATCAAGGTTTTGTTTGAACATCTTAGGGTCACAGAGCTCTTTGGGAATCTGATGAACTAGGTCCCTTTCCCAGAAAGTTACGCACACACGCGCGCGCACACACACACACACATATGCATGCACCCACACATACACAAATATAAATTTGCATTTGAATTTATACACTCTCGGAAACCTATCCAGGGATTCCAGGTTAAAATCTCTAATTAAGAATTTCACACCTACATGTACACAGAGTCCTATACCAGGATTTCCAGCCTGGTTCGCCTACGGGGTAGAATATGCATCTGGCCCAAACTCTTCAACCTTCTGAACTTACTTCCAGTTCTGTTTCATTGCTGTTTTAATTTTTTTCCTTTAATACATAATTAATGCATGTATCTCAGAAAACACAAATGAATGCAGAGAAGCAAATAAAAATCACCCAAAGTCCCACCATTCTGAAGATAAATCCACTGTTAAAATTTTGACGTGTTTCCTTCAGTCAGTTTTCTTTGCACACACATATGCATATACACACGCCCTTGAGGTTATGCTAAAATATTGGTTTATAATGTTATTAAATGTAGTATGTCATGAACAGATTTCCATGTCCCTAAATATATTTTTATGTAGTAGACATTTAAATAGCTTCGGGCTATTTATTTTGGATTCTTATAATTTATTAAACCATTCCCTCTTGTTAAACAGACTTAGTTACATTTTTCCTAGGAATAATTGCACAGGACTATTCTAGATGGTTTGAATATTAGACTGTGCAAACTACCTGTCAACTGTGAAGTAAAGTTCCATTTCAATCCCAGTAACAAAATAAGTTGTATAGCAAATTTTGGTCTTCCTATTGACTCTTCAGCCATTACAGGTTTACCTTTTTTCTGTATCATTGTTTGAGTCTTGATAATAATTTGTCAATAATGTGACAAGATAAATTATAGATTTTTGGACTCCTTCAAGGATAAACTCCACCCTGTCACCCAGATATCATACAATTTCTGAACAAAGTCTTTAGAATCCCTGATTGGGGTGCTTCCTTGAATGTCTTCAGTCCTTCCATCCAAGGTTGGCATCTATTATTACACCTTCTAAATCTGATGTCTGGGTCTCATGTTAGATAACTGCTGCCTAAATCACTAAAGGTATGTGTGCTTTGTCCCCACTCTCACTCCAGATGGGGATAAGGACATGGACTTTGACATCGAGAAGACCACGGGCAGCATCATCATTGCCAGGCCTCTTGATACAAGGAGGAGATCAAGCTATAACTTGACTGTGGAGGTGACAGATGGGTCTCACACCATTGCCACCCAGGTTAGAGGCCTCACTTGGGGACCCCTAAGTCAAGAGGAGATGGGAGCCTCCTTGATTGGGATAAGTATAGAGAAGGCTTTCTGTGGATGTAGTATACCTCAAGGAATACTGAATTTGGAATCAAGGTTCTGCGCTCTCATTGAGTCTAATACATTTTCTAATTCTGTGATGATCTTGGGATCTTGGGATCATGTGTAACAGGGGAGTTTGTCTAAATGAGTGGGGTTTATTAGAGGTAGAGTGCCATAGGACTACCATGGGCATGAAGGATGATGGTTGGCTAAGTGGGATCTGGCTTTCCACTCTAGATTCAGCCAGAGGTTTTTTTTTGTTTGTTTCATATATTGAGAATTCACATAAAATTTCATTGGAGAAAAGTTGAAAATCACTAGACTGTGTGGTATCTGAAATCCTATCATTAATTCAACAGTATTTATCAAGCAATTGCTATGTGCCAGGCACTGTGCTAGGCATGGATGGTACAAGGAGATCCTACAGACACAGTCCATCCTCTCTCTTGCTGTCCTCCCCAGGTCTACATCTTCATGATCGCCAATGTCAACCGCCATCGGCCCCAGTTTCTGGAAGCTCATTATGAGGTTAGAGTTCCTCAGGACACACTGCCTGGGGTTGAGCTCCTCCGAGTTCAGGCCACAGATCAAGACAAGGGCAAAGGTCTTATCTATACCTTACATGGCAGCCAAGACCCGGGAAGTGCCAGCCTCTTCCAGCTGGACCCAAGCAGTGGTGTTCTGGTAACTGTAGGGAAACTGGACCTGAGCTCAGGGCCCTCCCAGCACACGCTGACAGTCATGGTGAGTAAATTGAAAAATTGGGCAAGAATGTGCTTGTATGCAGAAGTGTGTGGGTGGAGACGCCTGGAGGCATGCTGAAGGTTCCCTCTCTCCTGAGGAGCCAGGTGTGCTGATGCCCAGAATGATAATCTATGAGACAAAGAGTTGTGACATTTCACAGCTGGCCAGGGGCAGCTTCCATAAGGGATGCCTGTGAGTGAAGACAGAGATGAGGTGGCTGCCAAAAAAACTCCTATCAACCTTGGCTTTCTCTGGACTCACCCCAAATATCCCCCAATGGTTCTCTCCCTGCTCTGAGTCTTCATGACCACACTATGGATTCATATAGTATCAGCCCCTAGAAGGGGCTCAAGGACCCTCCCACTCAGAGCAAGGACTGGGGCCTGGCAAATGAGGCCTGTTGTACACAAAATTTAAGGAGGACTCACCTTCTGGATCATGTGCCTGCATTTTTCTGACCCCAAGGGTAAGTACCCCCTTACATTTTGCACCTTCCATTTCTCACTTGCCTCACTGTAGTCCCATCCCTGACTGCTCTCTTACAGCTGAGGCCACAAGGGGAGAGAGACTTGCTCTTGTCATACAGTTATTTATGATGGAACCAGAATCAGAGTCCAGCTTCCTGTCTCAGGGTTGTTATGTGATAATTTTTTATTCTCTGAGAAAATTAATATATATATATATATATATATATATATACACACACTAAAGGCTCTGATAAGTTCTACAGCGGCAAAAACTGTTTAACTTCATTTAATTCAGTGGTCCTCAAAAATGCTTGAGTATGGATTTTTTTCCCCTGCATAACATGTTAATTTATTGAAAAACTAATATTCTCTGAGACCTAATTTGGAAAATACTGGCCTGCTTATTTCAGGCTTTCTCTAAAGTGGAAGTATCCATTAAAATAGATAAGTCTAAACATCGCTAATAGATACATTTATTTAAAAGGAAGAAAGAATAGATCAGAGGAAGATTTAAAGGAACACAGAGAGTTACAATTGGGTATATTTTCCATTGCCATTCCATTTCATTGACTCTGACTCCTCCCATCCCACTAGCTGCTTACCCTTTCACCCCTTTGGGCCCATAGGTCAGAGACCAGGAGATACCCATCAAGAGGAACTTTGTGTGGGTGACCATCCATGTGGAGGATGGAAACCTCCACCCACCCTGCTTCACCCAGCTCCATTATGAGGCGAATATTCCTGATACCACAGCCCTGGGTACAGAACTGCTACAGGTCCAGGCCCTGGATGCTGACCGGGGAGCCAATGCTGAAGTCCACTACTCTCTCCTGAAAGGTGAGAATCCTGGCTGTGAGTTCAGAGGACGGGTAAAGGTGCTTTGGAAATAAAGGAAAGGACCACAAGCACGAATTTGTAAATGATCAAGTCCAAGCTCTCCGAGCATTTGCAAATGATAATTCTGGAGCATTCCCTGGGACTATAATAACCAGAGACAATGCACTTCCAAAGATAGCAGTAACAGTAACAAAGGGACTACTCAAGGTGTGAGATATTCATGTACGTTATATAAACCCAACAGTGGCCAAATATGTAGGAGATGCTCATGAAGTTCATGCAATATTTTAAAATGTAATAAATTCATGCATATGCTTTAGGAGGGATCTGTAAATATTTTATAAGGTATATGGCATAGTTTAAAGAATAATTTTTCTTTTCTAATAGGGCCACATAGTGATTTAGTATCTATTATATGGTTTTCTTTATCTCAAAAATGGGAATCATATTACCTGTACTAGAAAGTCATTGTAAAAATTAAGAGAGAGAATGTATCCTTTTTTTTTTTTTTTTTTTTTTTGAGACAGTGTCTCACTATGTTGCCCTTGGTAGAGTGCCCTGGCATCACAGCTCACACCAACCTCAAACTCTTGGGCTTAAGCGATTCTCTTGCCTCAGCGTCCCAAGTAGCTGCAACTACAGGCACCCACCACAATGCCCGGCTATATTTTGTTGTTGTTGTTGTTGTTGCAGCTGTCATTGTTGTTTAGCAGGCTTGGGTTGGGTTTGAATCCGCTAGCCACAGTGTATGTGGCTGGTGCCCTAACCACTGTGCTACAGGCACCAAGCTAAGAGAAAACGTATCTTAATACATATTGTAAACTGTAAAATATTGTACAAATGCCAAGGGTTATTGCTATCATTGATATGTATTAATTATAAGTAATTAATATAACAAAAGTGATAATATCTAGTATCTGACTAGTTATTAATGATAATTTGTAATGATTGATAATACATTATTAATGACAATAATTATATTTAATAATAATTAATAATTCATAAAGTTAGCAGCTAAGGAGGAACAAAGGGGAACATGACTTGCTCTCTGCCTATCCAGGGCTTAATGTTCATTTATTGCGCACCAGTAGCTTATACACTTTCAAGAAATCAGAGCATTTTACATCTTTTTTGAAGAGAGAGTTGCCATATAACTGAAGTCTATTTGCCCCTGAAGAATGATACAGATTATAATGCATTAATTGTTTAATTTTGGTTATGAAGTATAAACATATCTTTTATCTCATTTTACCTCATTGACAATCTCACTGATGAAAATAGTTTTAGTCCACATACGATTATTTTTAAAAATATTCTTCTGATTACGGAAGTAACACATGCTCATTTCTTAAAACATGGAAGATACAGGAATGCATATAGAACATAACACCTAGCCATAATTGTCATCCCCCAGAGCTACTATTTTTTGTATTTCCCTCTCATCCCTTCCTATGCATCTGTTTGCAGTGTCGAGATCACAACGAAGATGCAATTTTGTGCTGTATTTTCCTTCTCTCAGCAGTATAACATAAGACATTAGAATATATTTAGGATGTCAGCTACTTTTAATGGAACCGATTTTAAAATGCTATTTATTCATTGAAACCATGTTCTCTGACTGAACTGAGCATCTGTATCACAAATCACCTACCTAGTCAGCTGGAGAACAGTTGCAAAGGAAATTATAAAATATGCACCCCTGTGACAAAGGGAACTAAAACTATAAAGAGCAATATTTCCTCAAGTGTAAGACCTGTACCTCTTTTTTTTTTTTTTTTAATTGTTGGGGATTCATTGAGGGTACAATAAGCCAGGTTACACTGATTGCAATTAAGACCTGTACCTCTTATGGTGAGAAAAATGATTCAAGTGTTACTAAGTTACCTCATGAAAAGGTTAACCAGCCTGGAGAAAATATTCTCTTTTTAATTCTCATTCAAGTTTCCTGATCAAATCAAGAACAAAGCCTCTAGGGCTACTAGAATTCTCTAACATTTGGCTACTCTTATATTTAAGAGGATAGGTCTTAGGCTCACACCTTTTAGCAAGCAATGGATTTTATCCAGATTTTAATAAGTTATGTTTTTCATTGATTTGTTTTTATGGTGACCTCTGATTTATGGCAAGCAATATGATATTTTTTTTAAAGAAGTGATATAAAGCTGCCTTTTAAAATATCAAATTTTAAGAACAATCAATTTAAAGGAAAATATCTATTAAGTAGTAGTATAAAATAGTAGAAACCCTGGCTGGATATCAAAAAAATTATAAAGATGATGGGAGAGTGCCTAAAGTTTAGGAAATACAGGTGTGGTACAAAGGCGTTTTCTCAGGAGCCTCAAGATCTGTGTGATCTATGCCTTCCCCCCTCACCCAACTCCTTGCTACTCACTCTCTGAGCCTGGTAAGGGACTTTCCCACCATAGGCCATAAGGGAGTAAACAAGGTAGGCTTTCAAGTCCCTGTCAAGTTTGACAGATTATGACTCCATATTTATAGTTTTCATCTATCAAGTATATAACCAAAGCTATTAAAAGTTATATTAAGGATGGTTATTTTCCTACAAAAGGCATCCCTGTAATTCAGGGTGGAGTGTGCTTTTCCTACAAAGCATGCCTTTTTTCCTTTCTTCAAAGACCTACTATAGCTTTCTTTTGTAGCTTAAGTTGTGTTCCAGAGACTTAGTGATGACTGAAGCTAAGTGGTAGTGATAGACAGCTAGTGGTATAAAGCACCTACTGTGTGCAATGGGGTAAGAATTTTATAAATGATATATCTACCTTGTGTTATATTAAGATTTTTCACGGGCGGCACCTGTGGCTCAGTCGGTAAGGCGCCGGCCCCATATACCGAGGGTGACGGGTTCAAACCCGGCCCCGGCCAAACTGCAACCAAAAAATAGCCGGGCGTTGTGGCGGGCGCCTGTAGTCCCAGCTACTCGGGAGGCTGAGGCAAGAGAATCGCTTAAGCCCAGGAGTTGGAGGTTGCTGTGAGCTGTGTGAAGCCACGGCACTCTACCGAGGGCCATAAAGTGAGACTCTGTCTCCACAAAAAAAAAAAAAAAAAAAAAAAGATTTTTCACTGTCCAAATCTTCTGTGATAGCCTCTTTACTGATCTAGAAAGCCTATTTGGTACCTCTTCAAGGTATGGAAACTTCAGTTTGTCTTGTCTTCTGTTTCAGGGAACAGCGAGGCTTTCTTTAACATCAATGCTCTGCTAGGCATCATCACTCTAGCCCAGAAACTTGATCGAGCAAATCATGTCCAGCACAGCCTGACAGTGAAGGCAGAAGATCAAGGCTCCCCCAGGCGGCATGACCTGGCTACGGTGATCATTCATGTCCACCCCTCTTATAGCAGTGCTCCCATCTTTTCAAAAACTGAGTACTTCGTGGAGATCCCTGAATCCATCCCTGTTGGTTCCCCAATTCTCCTTGTCTCTGCTATAAGCTCCTCTGAAGTTACCTATGAATTAAGAGAGGGAAACAAGGATGGTGTCTTCTCTATGAACTCATATTCTGGCCTTATTTCTACCCAGAAAAACTTAGATCATGAGAAAATGGCATCCTATCAGCTGAAAATCCGAGGCAGCAATATGGCGGGCACATTTACTGATGTCATCGTACTTATTGACATAATTGACGAAAATGACAATGCTCCCATGTTCTTAAAGTCAACCTTTGTGGGCCAAATTAGTGAAGCAGCTCCATTGTATAGTATGATTATAGATAACAACAACAACCCCTTTGTGATTCATGCGTCTGACAGTGACAAGGAAGCTAATTCTTTGTTGGTCTACAAAATCCTGGAGCCAGAGGCCTTGAAGTTTTTCAAAATTGATCCCAGCATGGGAACCCTAACCATTGTATCGGAGATGGATTATGAGAGCATGCCCTCTTTCCAATTCAATGTTTATGTTCATGACCAAGGAAGCCCTATCTTATTTGCACCCAGGCCTGCCCAGGTCATTATCAATGTCAGAGATGTGAATGACTCTCCTCCCAGGTTCTTAGAACAGATATATGAGGTAACAGTGGTGGGGCCCGTCCATCTGGGAATGGAGCTCCTCACGGTTCAGGCCAGAGACGATGACTCAGAAATCAATTATGGCATCAAAACTGGCAATGCTGATGGAGCTGTTGCCATTCATCCCATCACTGGCTGCATATCTGTGCTGAATCCTAGTTTCCTGGGACTTTCTCGGAAGCTCACTGTCAGGGCTTCTGATGGTCTGTATCAAGACACTGCGCTGGTAAAAATTTCTTTGACCCAAGTCCTCGACAAAAGCTTACAGTTTGACCAGGACATATATAGGGCAACAGTGAAGGAGAACTTACAATACATAAAGGCACTTGTGATTCTTGGTGTCCAGGGCAATCACTTGAATGATACCCTTTCCTACTTCCTCTTGAATGGCACAGATATGTTTCATATGGTCCAATCAGCAGGCGTGTTGCAGACAAGAGGAGTGGCTTTTGACAGGGAGCAGAAGGACATTCATGAGCTGGCAGTGGAAGTGAGGGACAATCGGATCCCTCAGCGGGTGGCTCAGGCTTTGGTCAGAGTCTCTGTTGAGGATGTCAATGACAATTCTCCCAAATTTAAGCATCTGCCCTATTATACAATCATCCAAGATGGCACAGAGCCAGGAGATGTCCTCTTTCAGGTATCTGCCACTGATGTGGACTTGGGGACAAACGGAGCTATAACATATGCATTTGCCAAAGATTACAAATATTTCCGAATTGACCCCTATCTTGGGGACATATCACTCAAGAAACCCTTTGATTATCAAGCTTTAAATAAGTATCGCCTTAAAGTCATTGCTCGGGATGGAGGGACCCCATCCCTCCAGACTGAGGAAGAGGTACTTGTCACTGTGAGAAATAAATCTAACCCATTGTTCCAGAGTCCTTACTACAAAGTCAGAGTGCCTGAAAATATCACACTCTATACTCCAATTCTTCACACCCAGGCCCGGAGTCCAGAGGGCCTCCGGCTCATCTACAACATTGTGGAGGAAGAGCCCTTAACGTTGTTTAGTACTGACTTTAAGACTGGGGTCCTATCAGTAACAGGACCCTTGGACTATGAATCCAAGACCAAACATGTGTTCACAGTCAGAGCCACAGACACAGCTCTGGGGTCATTTTCTGAAGCCACAGTGGAAGTCCTTGTAGAGGACATCAATGATAACCCCCCCACTTTCCCCCAGTTAGTCTATACCACTTCAATCTCAGAAGGCTTGCCTGCTCAGACCCCCGTGATCCAACTCTTGGCTTCTGACCAGGACTCAGGAAAAAATCGTGATGTCTCTTATCAGATTGTGGAGGATGGCTCTGACGTTTCCAAATTCTTCCAGATCAATGGGAGCACAGGGGAGATGTCCACTGTTCAAGAGTTGGATTATGAAGCTCAACAACACTTTCATGTGAAAGTCAGGGCCATGGATAAAGGAGATCCCCCACTCACTGGTGAAACTCTTGTGGTTGTCAATGTGTCTGACATCAATGACAATCCCCCAGAATTCAGAGAACCTCAGTATGAAGCCAATGTCAGTGAGCTGGCCACTTGTGGTCACCTAGTTCTTAAGGTCCAAGCTCTTGACCCCGACAACAGGGACACCTCCCGCCTGGAGTACCTGATTCTTTCTGGCAATCAAGATAGGCATTTCTCTATTAACAGATCAACAGGAATAATTTCTATGTCCAACCTTTGTAAAAAGCACCTGGACCCTTCTTACAATTTAAGGGTAGGTGCTTCTGATGGAGTATTCCGAGTGACTGTGCCTGTGTATATCAACACCACAAATGCCAACAAGTATAGCCCAGAGTTCCAGCAGCATGTTTACGAGGCAGAATTAGCAGAGAATGCAAAGGTGGGAACCAAGGTGCTTGAGTTGCTAGCCATAGATAAAGATAGTGGTCACTATGGCACTATAGATTATACTATAATCAACAAACTAGCTGGTGAGAAATTCTCCATACACCCTAGTGGCCAGATCACCACTCTACAGAAACTGGATCGGGAAAATTCAACAGAAAGAGTCATTGATATCAAGGTTATGGCTCAGGATGGAGGAGGAAGAGTGGCCTTCTGCACTGTTAAGATTATCCTCACAGATGAAAATGACAACCCCCCACAGTTCAAAGCATCTGAGTACATGGTGTCCATTCAATCCAACGTCAGTAAAGACTTCCCGGTTATGCAGGTACTGGCCTACGATGCAGATGAAGGTCAGAATGCAGATGTCACCTACACAATGGACCCAATGGAGAACCTGGCTGAAAAGGTCATTGCAGTTAACCCAACCACTGGTGTGATCAAGGTGAAAGAGAGCCTAGTGGGATTGGAAAACCAGACTTTTGACTTCAAAATCAAAGCCCAAGATGGAGGCCCTCCTCACTGGGACTCTCTGGTGCCAGTAAGACTTCAGGTAGTTCCTAATGAGGTAACTTTGCCCAAATTTTCTGAACCTCTGTATGCTTTCTCTGCATCTGAAGACCTTCCAGAGGGGTCTGAAATTGGGTCTGTTAAAGCAGTGGCAGCTCATGATCCAGTCATCTACAGTTTAGTGCAGGGCACCACACCAGAGAGCAACAAGGATGGTGTCTTTTCCTTGGACTCAGACACAGGTGTAATAAAGGTGAGAAAACCCATGGACCATGAATCTACCAAATTGTACCAGATTGATGTGATGGCACATTGCCCCCATAAGGACACTGACTTGGTGTCCTTGGTCACTGTCAACATCCAAGTGAAAGATGTCAATGACAACAGACCTGTATTTGAGGCTGATCCATATAAGGCTGTCCTCACTGAGAATATGCCAGTGGGAACCTCAGTCATTCAAGCGACTGCCATTGACCAAGACACTGGGAGAGATGGCCAGGTAAGCTACAGGCTGTCAGCAGACCCTGATAGCAATATTCATGAGCTCTTTGCCATTGACAGTGAGAGCGGCTGGATCACCACACTCCAGGAACTTGACTGTGAGACTCGCCAGACTTATCATTTTTATGTGGTGGCCTATGACCATGGACAGACTGTCCAGCTATCTTCCCAGGCCCTGGTTGTGGTCTCCATTACAGATGAGAATGACAATCCTCCTCGGTTTGCTTCTGAAAACTACAAAGGATCTGTAGTTGAGAACAGTGAACCTGGTGAGCCTGTGGTCACTCTGAAGACCCTGGATGCTGATATCTCTGAACAAAACAGACAGATCACCTGCTACATTACAGGTAATGGCATCTGTCACAGATCTAAGGCACTAGGATGCATTTACAAAAGTCTAGTAAGAGATGTTCTAAGACATGGGTTCAAGTTTTGGCTCTGCCACTTATTAGCAGTGTGACCTTAAAGTAAGTCACTCACCCTTTTAGGACCTTGTTGCTCCCTTCTATAGACTCAGCATCCCATTTACCTCACAAATATGCTGGCAAGATCTCGAATTTATAGAGAACTCCAATAAATTCAAAAGTGCTTTGCAAAAAGGATATCTTATGATTTTAGGTGGAATAGATGAAATAGAAGGTCATACTCTAACTGTTGTCAATTATCTTCTGGAAGATGGAGGAGGTACTAACAGTTGTGTAATCCCTGAGCATTCTGTCAGGTGGCTGTCTTTATGGAAAATGTCTGGGCTGGGTGTGGTGGCTCATACCTATAATCTTAGCACTCTGGGAGGCCGAGGATGGTGGATTGCCTGAGTTCACCGGTTCCAGATCAGCTGAGCAAGAATGAGACCCCACCTCTAAAAAAACATAGCAGGGTGTTTTGGCAGGTGCCTGTAGTCCCAGGTACTTGGGAGACTGAGGCAAGGGAATTGCTTGAGCCCAAGAGTCTGAGATTGCTGTGAGCTGTGATGCCACAGCACTCTAAGAGGGGCAACAAAGTGAGACTCTGTCTCAAAAAAAAAAAATGGTTCAGCGCCCATTGCTCAGTGGTTAGGGAACCAACCATATACACCAAGGCTGGTGGGTTTGAACCCAGCCTGGGGCCTGTCAGACAACAATGACTACTGCAGCAACAACAACAACAACAAAATAGCCGGGCATTGTGGTAGGGGCCGGTAGTCTCAGCTACTCAGGAGGCTGAGGCAACAGCATCACTTAAGCCCAAGAGTTAGAGGTTTCTGTGAGTTGTGACACCACAGCACTCTACCAAGGGCAACACAGTAAGACCCTCTCAAAAAAAAAAGAAAAGAAAAGTGTCTGTTTAGGGCAAGTTGTGGACAATAGAAAATGCTTCTTATTCAATTACAAAACTGTTAGAGGGATAGCACTTCCTTACATATGTATGATTCTAGCTCAATCCTCTCATTTTACATATGGAGAAACCAAGGCCCAGATAGGGGAAGAATTTCAACCAATTCTTGAAATGGTATAACCCAAGGTTACACTTTGAGCTTGTGTCAGGGCTCGAATTAAAACCATACCATATAAGCCACTTTCCTCGGTAGATACCTACTGTAGAACTAAATTAACCCACTCCTATCCAATGGCTAACCCAACTAACCAGTGGCCACAAGGGAGTTTCTTCACTTTTCAGTGGCCTTTTCCCCACGCCCAGGTGCCCTGTCATTCCATTCCCATAAAACATGGCTCCTTCTGCTATCACAGCTGTCCAGTGGAAAGTTAATGAGCCTGAAATTCCAACTGCGAACCAGATACTCCTGAAGACAGACAAGATCAGAGCTGCTTGATACTCGAGTCTTTTTTTTTTTTTTACAGACTATCTTTTTAAAAAAGATAGTCTTTTTTTTTTTTTCTTACTTTGTCGCCCTCGGTAGAGTGCTGTAGCGTCACAGCTCACAACAACCTCCAGCTCTTGGGCTTAGCCTTAGCCTCCCAAGTAGCTGGGACTACAGGCGCCTGCCACAATGCCCGGCTAGATACTCAGAGCCTTAGAAAAATAAATCTTACCATGTTATAAAACCAGACACTTGAAAACACAAAAGTCTTAAAATCGCAGAATAATATTATAGAATAATAAATGTTAATACATTATCAACTCTTAAAATAGTTGTCTTGGCATTCTGAATCTTAAAATCTCAGGACGAGAAACCCACCTTCCCACATTCTTGGCAGTGATCAGGAGAGAAAGGAGACTCTCCTAAAGAGAAACCCACTTTCCCACACTCTTTGCTGTGATCAAGGAGAGAAAGGACTCACAAGCAAACCTGGTGCTCCTACAGGACCTCCACTTAACCCCTGTCCTTAGGGATAAAATAAAACCTCAGCATGTTTAGTGTTGTGATCACTTCCCACCCCTCCACTGTTGAACAGATATCTATGTTAGAAATGTCTTATATAACACTGAAATTTACTTCCCTTTAACTTTTCCCAATGCCTTCTGGGCCACAAAAAATAAGAAACCTACCCCTTACCCATATATTTCAGAGTGGAGCTTCTCACAGTGATAACTTCATTTAATAGAAGGACTTTGAAGTCAGAATAGGCTTCGTAACACCAAAAAACTGACTCAGGGTTTTGACTCGTGAGTTCCTAGTTAACAGAGGAGATGTTTGCCTTTCCTAGCAATCCTTAGAGAAATGTCATGGGGCAGCCACCCTAAGACACAAAGCTTGGTTCATTCCCATAGCTTATTGTCTGAAAACTCTGCCCATCTTTTTAGAGGGGGACCCCCTAGGCCAGTTTGGTATCAGCCAAGTTGGGGATGAATGGAGAATCTCCTCAAGGAAGACCCTGGACCGCGAGCACACAGCCAAGTACCTGCTCAGAATTACAGCGTCTGATGGCAAGTTCCAGGCTTCAGTCACCGCGGAGATCTTTGTCCTGGACATCAATGATAATAGCCCACAGTGTTCACAGGTGAGAACCTAGTGAGGTGTGGGATGGGAAGTGGAGACAAGCAAGGTAGAGTGAGGGGCAGGAGAAAGGAGTGGCCCCAGGGTGCCAACTCTGAGGCTGGCCATCACTGACCTCTCCTGCTTTCACTCCACACCAGCCCCAGCTGGCTTCAGACTATTGCCCTGAGGGGAGGAAGAATTTTAAGTAATTTCTTGACTCTCTACAGGGATATACCAAGATCTTCAGGAAACATGGTCCCCATCTCTCTCCCTGCATTCTCTGCAAATGGCCACTTCTTCACAAAACATATCCAGAAATAAAGTGACATATGCATTCTCCAAAGATGGTGTGCCATGCCCAGTGGGCACCCCTCCAGTGCTTAGCTTGTTGACTTGGGTCACAACACATCCATAGGACCTGCCTTCAGACACATCCCTCCCCCATTTCATATATGCATACCCCCATCTGCTTGGGTAATACAGCCCAATGCAGATGCCCTCCTTCCTCTCATACATAAACCACAAACATGCAGATAGGGCAGGTATAACTGGTCAAACATCCTTTCCTGAGGACCTCATGTAATTCAATTTGGAACTTCCCATAGGAACAAATGTTGAGTGGTGTGTATGTATGAGAAGAACTGTGTTCTTAGAGGGCATAAACCCATAACCATTCTCACAGAGCTGGTGGTACCTGTGGCTCAGTGAGTAGGGTGCTGGCCCCATATACTGAAGGTGGTGGGTTCAAACCTGGCCCCGGCCAAAATGCATTCTCATGGAGCTTTGCTTTTAAACATATTTTTTAAAAACACAGTCACAGTAATTTTTAACTTTGGGAGAGTTTGCATTATTTCAAAGTTTGCAGATAAATTTTATAATATCTCAAAATAGCATAATTCATATTATATTTAATATAAAATCCAGCCATTCAGTACATATATGTAAATGCACACTTTTACATACTCACAAATATACACATATGAGGTCAGACAATTAAGTTTGTTAACCCATCCCAGAAAAAGTGCTACATACCTTAATGCTGAATATCACTAAGGCCACCTTCAATGTCCTCCCCTTGGGAAGCTATGCACTGACTCTAGTACCTAGTCCACCCTCCAAAACAATTTTAGAAATCTTTCTCTGGAATGGCTATCAGAGCTGTCATCATACGAGGTTGGACAATTAAGTTTGAGAACTCATTCTAGAAAAAGTGCTTTGACAGGTGAACTAGGCGCTGGCATTGGTGCATAGCTTCCCAGGGGAAGCATAGCACCAAACAGTGCTACATGCCTCATTGCTCACTTTCACTATAGTCATACTTTGAAGGTGACTATAGTGATAGTGAGCAATGAGGCATGTAGCACTTTTTCTGGAATGAGTTTGTGAACTTAATTGTCAGATCTTGTACATAAAAGATCTACAATCCTATATACATAGGCAAATACCTATAAACACATACACATATACCTATGTTACCTGCAACATTCATGCATATATGCACCCACAGATGCAAATGTACATATGTAATTCATACAAATATAATTACATATGCATTTGTGTATAAACTAGGACTTATTTGCATATGCATATTTGCACATATACCCTTCATCACATGAATACACACATCCCATCACCTTTTCTTCTTCTGCTTTTATACATGCCAGTAACATAAAAGCATAGTAAAAAAAGAGAGAGCCTGCCCTCAGAAGGGCAGCCTTTTGAGGGGAGAATGAAGGCACCTTCTTTCTCTTTCCCTTTGGCCATACTTACAAGCAGCCTTGTAAGCATGCTGGGAGAGGCTTGGACCTGGCTCACCCTGGCCTTCCTAGGAAGAGTCCATAGCATCATGAGAGCCTGGGTAAAGAGGTCTGGGGCGTTAGCTCCACACAGCCACTTGGCACAAAGCTTTCCCCCAGAGCAGGCATGGGGTCTATTCCCCCTGCAGTAGTAGAAATTGGATGTGTGGAAGCTGGGCCAAGAGCCAGCCACTGAAAGGAAGCTGAGTTCTCAGGGATCTCCAGCCTTTCCCCCATACCACAGCCCATCATGCCACAAGAGTACCTGAAGTCCCATGTGGACACTGGGGTCCAGACCTGACTCCAAGATAAAGGGTCTGTCCGGGAAGTGTGGGCATGTCCAGGGACAGCATGGCCTACAGAGGTAGGGCACGGCCTAGAGTGTCTTGACCTGACCCCCTCTGGCGTCAAAGCCATCTCACCCACCATCTGGCAGCTGCAAGAAGACCCTGTGGAGGGGGCTGTAGCAGGTCCTGTTAGCTCAGGAGTGGGCTTTGGGATGGTGGAACTCACTTCCTGCTCATTCCCTCTCTTCTGACTGGTCCTTTTGTCATTCTCTTCTTGTTTTTAAACCCCATGTTCTTTGCATATTTCATCGTATTCTACTTTCCTCAGTTGTCTCCCTTCTCTCTGCTCCTCTCTCTCTCTCTCTCTATCTCTATTTTCAGTCTATCCCTCTGTTTCTGCCTCCCTTTCTCTGTCTGTCTGCTTCTCTCTGGATTCAGGTGCTGCTCCCACAATCTCCCTCTTTGTCCTTCTGTCTCCAGCTTCTCTATACTGGCAAGATCCGTGAAGATGTATTTCCAGGACATTTAATTTTGAAGGTTTTTGCCACAGACTTGGACACTGACACCAATGCTCAGATTACATACTCTCTGCATGGCCCTGGGGCACAAGAATTCAAGCTGGATCCTCATACAGGTAGGTTTCCTGAGCTGCAGGAACTTATTTGCTGAATACCAAATGCTTGGTGCCGTAATAGGTTCCTTGGACAAGCAGCAATTCACTTATCTATTCATCCATCCATCAGCAAACATATATTGCCACTGTTTGCCAAGCATTGTACCAGATGCTGGGGACGTAATCAACAGACGGATAAGACAAGACCTGGATATTTGCAATCTAGTGGGAAATGGAGTCATTGACCCAGTGGTTTGAAGCATGCTGAGTTAAGAAATGCAGGGTGCAATGGAGATTAATTTTATTCTTTTTCTTTTTTTAGCCCAGCTGACACCTTGGCCTTCCTCTTCTGTTCCTATGTTGGTATTTGACAGCAGAACTTGATGTGGGCTGGGGAATGGGGTTAAGTAAAGCTTCCCTGAGGAAATGCCATTTTATGTGAGACTTGAGGACACAGAGTATTTAATACCATGTGAGGGAGTGGTAGGAAAGGGTATTCAAGGCAGAAAGAGAATTTATACATGATACTATTTTGGGAAAGAGTATGCACATCTGAGGACCTGACAGAGGGCCAGAAATTGGTGCCCAGAGAGGGAGGAAAGAGAGCAAAGGATGAGGCCCTGGGCCAGGCAGGATCAAATTCCACCTTTATAGCCATGGAGGATTTAGGCCAGTGAGTTTCATGGTCAAAGACATGATTTCAAGGTAGCTAGGCTGCAAACCGGGGATAAAACCTCACAGGACTATGGCGAGGCTCACGAGTGATAAAGCAAATGGAGGCCCAGGCCAGGTCTGGCGTGTAGTTCAGAGCCCAGCAGATGTAGTTGCTGTTGCAACTGTTACTAGTTAGTTAGGGGACAGAGCAGAGAGTGGAAGCAGAGGGCCCTGCAAGCTGGGCTGCAAATCCCCAGGGGAGGCTGGTCTGTGAGCACCCAGAAGAGCAGCCCACCCACCAGGGTGGGATTCCTACCCTACTGCTGTAGGGGAAAGTGTGTGGGTGGGCAGCACAGAAGGCCCAGGTCACAAGGGCCAGCTGCTAACACTTGGCTTGGATCCAGAAGCTCAGAGCATAACTTGGAGATTCCTGAGCAGGAGGTTGGCAGGGGAGAGTGGAGTCCCAGGCAGCTGTATGGGTGGATAGGAGACAACTTTGTCCTTCCTGACCCCAGCACGTGCGTGCTGAGTGACCCACGCAGGTTACCTAATCTTTCTCTGCTGCTGTTTGTTCAGCTGCAAGATGATCAGTGAGGACTTTAAAAAAACTGGGCATTTTTTTCTGAATATGGAAATACATGCTCATAGTATAAAATTCAAAGAAGGTGGGTATGTGTTATGCAGAGACTGCAAAGTCTGCATAATTACCCCTTTCCCCAAAGACAAGGACTCTTGGCGCGCGTTCTGTCAGACTGATTTTCTATGCATCTCTAAAATCTCTATATAATTATTTCATGAAAATGCACTGCTACTTTGTAGCTTGCTGTTCTTCACTTAGCAATATTTTGAAACTTCATCATAATTCATTTTTAATTATGTGGTATTTTACTGTGTTTTAACCAAT
The DNA here is from genome assembly GCF_027406575.1 of Nycticebus coucang. Classification (NCBI taxonomy): domain Eukaryota; kingdom Metazoa; phylum Chordata; class Mammalia; order Primates; family Lorisidae; genus Nycticebus; species Nycticebus coucang. Next base: position 51,668,515 of record NC_069796.1, on the reverse strand, counting down.
CCCTTTCTGAAAGACAAATAGGATAATTCCTATATGTTGCTATTGTAAACAATGCTGCAAAGAATATCCTTATTTACATTTCTTTATCTTTGAGTTATTCTATAAGAGATATATATATTCCTGAAGTAAAACTATAAGCCAAAGGATAAACACATTTTATGTGCTGTTAGAAATTTCCTAATTGTCCTTTAAAAATGTTGTGCCTATTTGTAGCTTGTTGGTGATCTTAAACTGGTGATGGTGGTGATAGAGTGTGTTTGGGAGAATTAATAGGTGGGCAGGTATAGGGAGATACAGGCTGAGATTTTTCTGGCTATGTTGTCCTCTTCTTGCTGTGACAAAACTCCGTGTAGCTCGGTTTGTCTCCTGTAGCTTTCTAGGGGGCACACGCTAGGATAATGTCACCAAAAGAAAGCTCAGCTTTTCTTATTTCTCCCACCAGGGGAGCTGACCACCCTCACAGCCCTAGACCGTGAGAGGAAGGATGTGTACAGCCTTGTTGCCAAGGCAACAGATGGAGGTGGCCGCTCATGCCAGGCAGATGTGACTCTTCATGTGGAAGATGTGAATGACAACGCCCCGCGGTTCTTCCCTAGCCATTGTGCTGTGGCAGTCTTCGACAACACCACAGTTAAGACCCCGGTGGCTGTGGTATTTGCCCGGGATCCTGACCAAGGTGAGTCTGAGGATTGGAGGCCACTGCCCCTGTTCTGCTATTAGCTGCTGGGTTACTTTGGGCAAGGGTCTGGCTCTCTCTGTGTCTCTCTGGGACTAGCAAGGACTGTGCGTCCTTGTTAAGCCAGTGGTCATGTAAGAGTAGAAAATATTTGCCCACAAACTGCATACCTAAGCACTGTGTGACAAATGATTTTAGCAGCATTTGGAGGCAGGCACAAGGCATTTCAACCTCATTATTTCTCCCCGGCCACTTAGACCTGGGGACCTTTCAATACTGCCATTTAACTTCAAGGTTACTTTGAACACAAACAATAATAAATATACCAGTCAGAATTATCCAACTTTGATTAATTGGCCACAAGGAAGAAACTTTTTGGCACGAACCGCATTAAGCCTATTAATTTACTTGATTAGGCTCATGCCACTAATCCCAGCACCATGGGAGCCCAGGGAGGCTGCACTGAGCTATGATGATGCCACTGCACTCTAGCCTGAGGGACAGAAAGAGACCCTGTCTCTAAATTAATTACTTCTTTGATCGATTTTCTGTATGGTGAAGTTGAACCATTTTCAAAATTTTACATTTTAATTTTGATGATATTATTTTCATGGGTTTCTTTTCTTTTTTTTTTCTTCTCTTTCTTTTTATTTATTTATTTTTTGAGACAGAGTCTCACTATATCGCCTTGTGTGTCATGGCGTCACAGTTCACAGGAACCTCAGAGTCTTGGGCTTAAGCGATTCTCTTGCCTCAGCTTCCTGAGTAGCTGGGACTACAGGCGCCCACCACAATGCCTGGCTGTTTTTTTATTGTAGTTGTCATTGGTGTTTGGCAGGCCCAGGTCAGTTTCGAACACGCCAGCCCTGGTGTATGTGGCTGGCGCCCTAGTAGCTGAGCTACAAGCGCCAAGCCAATGGGTTTCTTTTCCTTTTAAAATTTACAAGGAAAATTGGATTTATCTAAGAGTATTTGTGCCATATTGTACCAATTATAGCTTCTGCCACCATCAAATGTTCTATTGTGGTTTATTAAAAAAAATACATATATATGTAGTGGTTGATGGTGTGGTATATATATATATGTAGTAGTTATATATGGTTGATTTTATGTGTGTGTGTGTATACATATGGAGAGAGAGTTCAATTTTCCTGAGTCAAATTTTATAATTCAGACAGGGTAAAATAATGCCTTCAAGGTTAAAGTTGCCAGATCAACATAGGAAAATGTTAATGATAATAAAAGTGGGATCAAATCATTCTGCTTTGTGTGACACCAGCAGAGTAAAATTAAGACTTCCTAGAGGAAGCAATTTTTAGTTTGGCATCGAAAGAGGAAAGAGATTTTGAAAGGATGCAGTGGGTCTAGAGAGTTCCACAGTCAGTGCAAAGGCAGGGTAGCTGCACCTGGGAAATGAGTGTGTGTGTGTGTGTAGGGGGGCGTGTAACAAATGCAAGTAGACAGACTTGTTGGAGAAGCAGATCTGGCTTTGATAAGACAGATCCAGAATACATCAGAGCTGGAGTGACCCATAAGCCATTTCATCTACCCTCCAATCCAATGGCTACAAAGCTCTGTAAATGCTCAACTAGCCACTGCTTGCACACCTCCAGGGTAGGAAGCTCCCTACTTCTAGTTAGGCCCTTCCTTGAAGCACTACTTCCTTGGAGCTGAAACCTGTCAGTCCTGGTCCTGCTCTCTGCACTCATACAGATCTTCTAAAGCCCTTATCCATGACAGCCCTTCTGACACTAGGAGATGAGGACTACCTGCTCCGGCCTCAGTCTCCCTTTCCAGGTGAAGGTCCTAAGTTCTTCAATCACATGATTTCAATTCTATCTTCCTTCTAAGACATATCTTCTTGCCTTGTACCAGTTTACTGTTAAACTTTTATAACGATTATTCTAACCCAAATATTCAAGGTGTGGCCTGATCACCACCCCCTTTGTCTTAGAAAACTTATGGTCTCTTTGTAGAAATATATACATATGTGGGGGAGTTACCTGTTATGTGCAATTATGGATGTAAATTTAACTCTTTTCATTGGTAGTTCCTGCCATCAATCCACCAAAGAATGTGTACCCCATATATGTGTGAGAGGTGAGACCCTTAGGCTCAGGGCCTGTGTTCATCCTACTGCGAGAGAATCTTACAGCAGAACAGTAAACATTGGCATTTTGCATACACTGTGGCAGCTATACAATCCAACTGCTTCAATTGTTACTTAACCAAAGGAAATAATACCATCTGAGCCAAAGCTGAAGAAACACTGAGTGTTTTGATTTGCTAAGAACTTCCATGGGTGTGTTTGTTTTCTTAACTTTTTACTTTGACTTAATCATAGACTCCTAGGAAGTTGCAGAAAGAGTACTGTGAGTGTACTTTTCACCCAGTGTCCCCAATGGCAGCACCTCATATAGCTGTAGCACAACTTTCAAACCAGAAAATTGACCTTGGCACATGGCTGGTAGCTAGACTACAGGTCTTAGTCAGATTTCACCAGGAGTTCTATGCAGTATCATTCCAGGTATAGACTGATGTAAAGAACACCACGCTCAGGATACAGAGCTGTTCTACGATAACTAAGGAACTTCCGGCAGGTGGTTTTATCTTGCACATTTTCCAATTACGAATATAAGCTGACATTGAAGCCCAATCCCTACCTTACATTCTGGGATGGTTTGATAGGTATGCAGACCAGGCCACCATCCTCCCCCAGCCCCACAGACCATCAGGAACCCTTGCTGCCAATACTAGGATACCCCAAGCGTGTTGGCTAGCCTTCCTCGGGAGCGTCCCTCCGCAGGCCCTCCTGCTGCAGGCAGGGTTAGGCTCCCTCAGCAGGAATCACCCCCATGGTCTCCCCGCAGGCACCAACGCCCAGGTGGTTTACTCCTTGACGGATTCGGCTGAAGGCCACTTTTCCATCGATGCTACCACTGGCGTGATCAGCCTGGAGAAGCCACTGCGGGTCAGGCCACAGGCCGCGCTGGAGCTCACGGTCCGCGCCTCTGACCTGGGCACCCCCATCCCACTGTCCACGCTGGGCACCGTCACCGTCTCGGTGGTGGGCCTCGATGACTACCTGCCGGTGTTCCTGAACACGGAGCACAGCGTGCAGGTGCCGGAGGACGCACAGCTTGGCACGGAGGTGCTGCGGCTGACCACCCTGATGCGCCCGGGGGCCGAGAACACGGGCTACCGCATAGTCAGCGGGAATGAGCAGGGGAAGTTCCGCCTGGACGCCCGCACAGGTGAGTCTGTGCCTGCGCCTGCGCCTGCGCCGGCGCTGGATGCCGTCTAGGTCTCAGGGTGCACTGGGCTCCTCACACGTGGGCGCGTCTGCCCTGCAGACCTCCTTGGGCTGTTGCTCCCTCTCTGCATGCATCTCTCCAGGTACCTGATCTCTTCTTCAGCGCTGGGGCCGGCTTAGCTGGAAGCTTTCCTTATTACCCTCCACCCCCACCCAGCACTCTGTGCCCAGGACCCACAGCAATACACTCTCTGCCCACATTTGTGGCTTCATGGTCTCAAGCGGGCCTCCCTCATTGGCACAGAAGGAGAACTCCCTTGCTGGAATCCCGTGCTTAAGCAGCCCTGGAAAAGGGTGCCTGTTTCCTTCCTAGAGACCCCATTCCCTCCAAACATGCCTGCCCTCCTGAACCTTCCTTTATTCTCATGAAGGGAGAAAGGACTAAGAAACCATCTCTCTTCTTCCCTCCCCCCACAGAGTCTAAGTCACTGAAGGGCCTCAGTAGCTGCCCAGATCAGCCTGTGTCTCGCAGGTTCCTCCCACAGCGCCCCTGGAGTGGTGCTCTCCAACTCCCAAAACAACTGCCTTACCATTGAGCAGTAACAAAAAGTTTTTATTATGTGGATTTAAGAGATATTAAAAAATAGAATAGATCCCCATGTTCCCACTGCACAGCTTCAGTGATTATCAAGAGGCCAGTGTGGATTCATATTTATCCTTCAGCCCCAAACCCACCCATCACTGCATTGTTTTAGAACAAATTACATACATTGCTATCATTCCATTTGTAAAGATTTCAGTGTTTATGTCTCTAAATGATAAGAACTCTTTTTATAAACAAACCCTCAATACATGTCTATAAGATAATAATTCCTTAATATCATCTAATGCCCAGTTTTTCAAAATAACTCATGAATGTCTTTTAGAAGTTGGTTTGTCAGCATCTCCAAAATGTCTACATATAATATCTTATATCTCTTTTAATTTCAAACATTTTCTTCCTCTTTATTACCTCCTGCCATTTACTTAATAAGATATTTGTCACGTCTGATAGAATTTTCTGTACTTTGGATTTGTTGGCTGTATCTTTATAATGTCATATAGCAAAACCCCTGTAGACCTTATATTTCCTATTAATGACACTTGAATTTAAGGTCTTGGTCAGGTTCAGTCAACAATGCTGGATCAACAATGATTTATGGATGATGCTGCCTCCTGTGGGAGGCATATAAGAGTGAATTGGCTCTTTTTTTCTGATGTTACCATTGACAGCGAGAAGCTCGGCGCTTGTAGTTCAAGCAGCTAGGGCACCAGCCACATACACCAGAGCTGGCAGGTTCGAATCCAGCCAGGCCTTCTAAACAACAATGCAACTACAACCAAAAAATAGCCAGGCTTTGTGGCAGGCGCCTATAGTCCCAGCTACTTGGGAGGCTAAGGCAAGAGAATTGCTTAAGTCCAAGAGTTTGAGGTTGCTGTGAGCTGTGACACCATCGCACTCTACCCAGGGTGACAGCTTGAGACTCTGTCTCAAAAAACAAAAACAAAAACAAAAAAAAGATTGACAGTGAGCTCAAGGACAGACATGGTGGCTCACACCTGTAATCTTAGCACTCTGGGAGGCCAAAGCAGGTAGACTGCTTGAACTCAGGAGTTTGAGACCAGCAGCAAGAGTGAGACCCCAGCTCTACTAAAAATAGAAAAAAAAAATAGCTGGACATCAGGGCAGGTACCTATAATACCAGCTACTCAGAAGGCTGAGGCAAGAAGATCTCTTGAGCCCAAGAGTTTGAGGTTACTGTGAGTTATGACACCATGGCACTCAACCCAGGGCAAAAGAGTAAGAGTCTGTCTAAAAAAAAAAAAAATTGCAGTGATTTCAGATGTTGTCGGCCTTATCCATTATAGACTTCTTTTTCTTTCTTTCTTTCTTTCTTTCTTTCTTTCTTTCTTTCTTTCTTTCTTTCTTTCTTTCTTTCTTTCTTTCTTTTTTTTTTTTGGAGATTGAGCTCACTGTGTTGCTCTTGGTAGAGTGCTGTGGTGTCATAGCTCACAGCAACCTCCAACTTTTGGGCTTAAGCGATTCTCTTGCCTTAGCCTCCTAAGTAGCTGGAACTACAGGTGCCCGCCACAACGCCCAGCTATTTTTTTGTTGCAGTTGTCACTGTTGTTTAGCAGGCCAGGACTATGCTTGAACCCACCAGCCTCAGTGTATGTGCATGACGCTCCGAGCCCATTATAGATTTCTTTCTCATGCTTCCTTCTAATTGTTTCAGTAGCCATTGCTAATTATTTTCTAGCTATATTATTTCATAAAAGACTGAAAAATGATAATTTTCTGACCCTATTATTCCTCATTCATTTACTAACCAAAGTCTTTTATAAAGAAGAGTGTCTATCATTAACTATTTGGTTGTCTAGGAACAGCAGAAAAAAATCCTTGCTCATTCTTTCCAATTTTCAGAATAATACATCTATGCCTTAATCGCTTATTGAATGACTTTGGGTATCATGAAACTCTATTACCTAAAGTCTGTCATTTACTAGCTGGATGCAGTTGGGCAAGTCACCTACTTGTCAGAGCATCAGTTGACTCACCCAGAAAATGGGAGTCACAGTTATTCCTGCTCCATGGAGTTTTTATAGATGTAAATGAGATAAATTTAGCATTACAGAAATAAATGAGGGAAAACATGGGTGGTAGGAATGGTAGTAAATAAAATGAGAGGCAGCCAGGCTCGGTGGCTCACGCCTGTAATCCCAGCATTCTGGGAGGCTGAGGTGGGTGGATTGCTTAAGCTCACAAGTTTGAGACCAACCTGAGCAAAATCCAGACTCTTGTCTCTGCTAAAAATAGAAAAACTGAGGCAAGAGGATTGCTTGAGCCTGAGTTGGAGGTTTCTGTGAGCTATGACACCATGGTACTCTACCCAGGGCAACAGTTCGAGACTGTCGCAAAAAAAAAAAAAAGAAAAGAAAATGAGAGGTGATGAGGGGATAGGAGAGGGAACAACAAATAGGGGATAAAGGGTGAAGTGATGGAGGAGACTCACGTCTCCTGGCCCTGTGGAGCTGCCTCTCCTGGGCTGGCCTCAGACCCCCCCAGTCCTCTGCCTCTGGGGTTGCAGCTGCCTCAGGGCTCCAGTCACTTCTTGTTTCTTCAGGGATCTTGTACGTCAACCAGAGCCTGGACTTTGAGACAAGCCCCAAGTACTTCCTGTCCATCGAGTGCAGTCGGAAGAGCTCTTCCTCCCTCAGTGACACGACCACCATCATGGTCAACATCACTGATGTCAATGAACACCGGCCCAGATTCCTCCAGGGTCTGTATAGCACAAGGGTCTTGGAGAATGCCATCCTGGGGGACGTCATCCTCACGGTAAGGATCTGCAACTTTGCTCATTGTGAGGCATGGGCCCTAGGGTGGTTTCGTATCTCTCTCTGTCTCTCTCTCTCACACACACACACACACACGTTCTCATTCCCAGTCATGGGTTAGCTTATTCAATTAACACACTATAAACTTGACTATGACTTATAGTTACTCAGCCAAACAGTCAGTCTCTCATGAGAGATTGTCTCAGAGCTGTGTGACAAGATTGGAGGTTGGCCTGGGCTGGATGAGCTGTGATAGGAGAGGAAGGAGACAGACAGACCCCAGAGGACTGCCTGACCCCAAAGCCTGGGAAGGCCTGGGCACAGTGAGTGACAAGGCATGACAGTGGGGTGGTGGAGGACAGGGGCTGGGGAACATCAAATAATACCTCTTTGCACTTAAATATGTGATTTTTCCCTCCTTGCGTGGAGTGCAGTGGTTTTCTGTGCACCCTACTCATGCTGCTCTGCAGCCCCTCTCATTCTGCCTTCCACTCTCCTCCCCTCCCACTCCTGGAGGTGGACCCTGTGCTCCACCCACACAAGAAGATGTCCCTTTCCCCAGATGTCTCCTGCACTTTCACTCCTCTGGGCTCACACTGTTTCCTCTGCCTGGAATGCCTGCCCCAACCTCCTCACCTTCAAGTTTTCGTGAGCCCTTTACTGATCTCCCCAGTGTGACGTATCACTGTGACCTCTGTGCTCTTATAAGCCTGCTCATCCCTTGACTCCAATTATAATTATCTGTAAAATTAGACATTAAACTTTCTGCAGACAGATTTATTTTGGCACATCCCTCATCTCCTAGGACAGGCTCTAAAATGCTGTCAGCATGAGTGAATGAATGAATGCTTTAGTCCACACTAGGATGTAAATGAGGATATCTACTTGCCAGGGACTGCTGTGGTCCAGAAACTGCCAACCCAATGGCAGTCATTAGGGCAGGCACGTTATCTGTCCTCTCCTCCATTCCCAGGCGCCAACCAAGTTTCCTTTCTATCACAATCACCCTCCCCACTGTAGGTGTCAGCAACTGATGAAGATGGACCCCAAAATAGTGCCATTACCTATAGCCTGGTAGGAGGGAACCGGCTTGGACACTTCACCATCCACCCCAAGAAGGGGGAGCTGCAGGTGGCCAAGGCCCTGGACTGGGAACAGGTGAGTTATGAGAGAGGGCCCAGCCTGAGCTTATTAGAGTAGAGACATGATCCTACCACAGGTTTCGAGTATGAATCATGATCAGCACCTCATCCTTACACTTCTCCCATCCTTCAGAGTGTGTTCCATTTATTTTCCCTATGGCATCCCTGTGGACTGTGAGGACAGAAGAAGGAGAGGGACTGAGTGACCCATAAGCTTCCCTGGAAGAGCGCAGATGGCTTCTCACAATGACCAGGATCATTAGGTCATTAGAGGGGCAGCTGCCATTTATTGACCCCTGCTCTGTGCCAGACATCTTAAATGATATATGTGCCAGTCAACCCCCAGAATAATCCTAAAAAGTCTCTTTTCCAAGGTCTCATAGCTAGTAAATTGTTGAGGAGGAAATCACTCCTATGTCTGAGTCCAGAACCTGAGCCCTAAAGTGCTATGGGTGGGTAATGGAGGTGGTCACAGGGAATTGTCTTCATCTTGTTTTTCTGAAAACATTAATAATGAACTGGGGGCAGAAGTGAGGGTCCTCATTGCTAACCTCCACTGGGCATCTTACAACAGACCTCCAGCTATTCCCTGAGGCTTCGAGCCACAGACAGTGGGCAGCCCCCACTGCATGAGGACACAGACATCATGGTCCAGGTGGTTGATGTCAATGATAACCCACCGAGATTCTTCCAGCTCAACTACAGTACCACTGTCCAGGTAAGCTTGAACCTTCTTCCCTTCATTTCTCTCCTATCGGAAGGTGTTCCTCAGTGGTATCATTTCACCCAAATGGTGGCTGTGACCTTGCCACTGATATGTCTAAAGCCAACACCTGCTGAAAGGATTATGGAATTTAAGGTAATCAGGCACTGTGCTAGGCACTTCCATATCCATGTCACTGGAGGCTCACAACAGCCATATAAAGAAGGTAGTACTCATTTTATAGACCTAAAATATGGAGGTGCAGAGTTAGACTGTGGCAAACTTGGGATTTAAACTTAGGAGGTTTTCTAGATCCCAAGCTGTTTTCACCATATTGATGATTTGCAAATAGGATTTGGAGAGGGCCTTGGGATTCTATGAGGAAATGTCAGGATTATAATAGGTGAAGGAGGGAAGAGAATGAAAAGGAGGGCAGATTTAAATTTTCTTTAGGCTCAAAAATAAAGAAAGAAAGAGAGAGAGAGAGAGGAAGGAAGGAAGGAAGGAAGGAAGGAAGGAAGGAAGGAAGGAAGGAAGGAAGGAAGGAAGGAAGGAAGGAAGGAAGGAAGGAGAAAGAAAGAAAGAAAGAAAAAGAAAAGGAGGGCAGAGTTCTGAGTCCTGTTATGCATCAACCGGGGTTGCTCCACTTTTACCTATTTTATGTATTAAGGGTATGAATTGGATACTTGGGCTGTAAATAACAGATTCCTTGTCTAAAAGTATGTTAAATTATCAGGACTTACTCTTTCACATAATAAGAGGTCTGATGGAAAATTCCATTCCAGAATGGGTTATTTCAGTAGGAAAGCGATACTATGGCTTTGGGTTTACTTCTTTGAAATTTCCTCATCTTCTCCTTCATGACTGTGAAGTGGTTGCTGAAGCTCCAACATCACACCTTAGCCTAACCACCTTCAAAGGCTAATTGAAGATTTCTTTTGAAGAATCGGTTTTTATCAAAGACAACGACTTTTCAGAAACCCAACTTGGTAGACTTCTCTGATTGTCAACTGGATTGCTAGCTCATCTCTAAACCAAAAACTGACACAGAGACTCAGATTATTATAATTGACTTAGACCACTCATAGTTCATTTCTTCTTGGAGGAGCACATCTTTTCTGAGATAAGATGTCACCCTATGCTTGAACAAAAGCAGGATTTTGTAAGAAAGGAAGAGAGAATGACTACTGGATGGACCATCATCAGTTTCTGCCCATTAGATCTGGTTTGTAGATAACATTGGGATGCTAAAAAGATGGTTAACCATGATTGTGTTATAGCATACTGAATTCCCATGTCACAAAACAAAGGTTGGAATGATAGGGAATGAATCTTTCTTATTTGAATTTCTTTGGACTTGCACATCATATGTGCATTGCTGGTCTCTAAGTAAGAAACTATTTATAGGTGTTCACTTGGCCCTGCAAATCACATGCATCCCAGGTACTAAGTAATTAATATACATGATTCATTCAGTGGTGTGATCTTGGGCAAGTCACCTCTCTGTAGAATAAAGGGCTTGACCGTACTTTCTAAGGACCCTTCCAGCCCCGGTTGTCTTTGTTTCTAAGTCCTAACACTGTCCTCAGGGAGCTCCTGATCTAGACTAAAATGTCAACAACTACCTCAAAGGTAGGCCAGATGAATGAGCATCAGCTTAAAGTCCAGGCATGGCCTAGGAACAGTCAGGGTGTTAAGCATTTATCCTATATGAGAAAGAAAGGTGCAAAAACAAGGACTGGGGCTCATTTTCCTCTTTGGTTTTCTTCACTTTTGGTCTCAGGAGTACTCCCGCATTGGCAGCAAAGTCCTGCAGCTGATCCTGAGTGACCCAGACTCCCCAGAGAATGGTGCTCCCTACTCATTCCGAATCACCAAGGGCAACAATGGCTCTGCCTTCCGAGTGACCCCAGATGGCTGGCTGGTGACTGCCGAGAGCCTAAGCAGGAGGGTCCAGGAATGGTATCAGCTTCAGATTGAGGTGAGTCCTGTGCTGGGCCTCTGATGGTGAACACTGCAACAATAAACATGCTGGAAAAGGCACTACCAAGGCTTCTACCACTCTACCCCAACTTACAGTTGAGGAAACTGATGTTAAGTGACTGGCTGAAAGCAATGCTGTTACAAGTTGCAGGGATGGCTTGCTTCAAGACCTGAACAGAACACCCTCCCTCTGGCTCTAACTTCTAGAGTTTGGCCAGAACAGCTCTCTGAACCTCAGGTGCTAACAAGACCTAGCTCATAGAATTGGTGTGGGGCCCCTATGCACAGGTGGAGAGGATTATGGTGATAATAGTTACAGGTTGTGTGGCAATTGCCCAAGAACTGTGGCCAGGTTAGTGATCAAACATTTCTCCCTTATTTCATTTCCCCCAAATCCCTTTCCTAAGTCTTGAGTTCAGTGGACCCTACTATTCCATGAACTTATGGGGTGAGGGTGATGTCTTTATTCATTCAGTCAGTCATTCAGTCCCTCAACAAGTAATTTTTGAGCACCTACGATATGCCAGGCCCTACGCTAACCACTGCTAGGAATACAGCAGAGGAGAGGAAGGGAATGACTGTTTCCTGTCCCCAGGGGCTTTCCATCCTAATTATGGATATAAACAATAAATAATAAACAAAGATAAAGAAAGAAATAACATCTTCCCAAACTATGATAAAGAAATAAAGTGATGAGAAACTCATAAAGCACAGAGGAAATACATATTCAGAGGGAGGCAGCCCCTTGAGGTCATGTTTGAGTGGAGATCTAAGCTCGCACCCATGTGAAAAATGGGCAGGAGCATGTCCCAGGCAGGAAGAACAAGATGAGTTAGGTCTTGCCATAGGGAAGAGCATGAACTGATCCAAGATGCGACTGAGGTGGTCAGAGCAATGGTGGGAATGAAGGTGAAGAGATGGGCTGGGAAGATCATGGTGGTCTTGTGGGTGGGTGACATATTATCTGAGGTCCAAACTGGCTAAAAGTACTGTCTTAGTCCATTCTGGTGGCCATGATAGAATACCACAGACTGAGTGGCTTAAAGAATAGAAATTTATTTCTCACAGTTCTCGAGGGTAGAAGTTTGAGATCAGGGTGCCAGCACGAGCAGACTCTGGTGAGGGTTGTCCTTGGCATTGCAGACTACTGACTTTTTGTTGTATGCCTGCACAGCAGCAAGAGCATCAACTAGCAATCTGTCCTCTTCTCATAAGGGCACTAATTCTATTAACACTCAACAGGGCTCCACCCTCATGATCTAATCACACCCCCAAAGCCCCTCCCCTGAATACCATTACATTGTAGATTAGATTTCAATATTTGAATCTTGAGGGGACACATTCAGTCCCTAGCACTAAAATAATTAATTGGTGATAATTGACTCACAACATACAAACATCAAGACTGTTCCATGTTCTTGGAGCTGGGGATTAAAAAAAAAAATGTCCTTGTCAAATCAGGATATACAGGCATCTAACCTAATTGTAAGCCTTGGTAACATTTTTGGATTTTAGTCATTTTGGGTAACGGAAAGTGGTTGAAGGATTTCAAGGAGGAAAGGGATCCTTCTTGTGTCTCAGGAGGCTCATTTTTGAAGCTCTGTACAGAGAGTGGGTGAGGCAGACCAGCTAGTGGTGCTGAGAGCTTGGGGTGATGGAGAAGATCCAAGAAGGGGATGGAGAAGATCCAGCTGGTGATGAATTGGATGTGGGGATAGAAAGAAAAGAGAAGGATCAGGATGACGCCCAAATTGCTGGCTCAGTGAAGCCTGGACAATAGCGCTGTTTATGAGACCGCAAAGACTCAAGGTGAGAGGCGGGACGGGTTTATGGGGCCTCCCAGTTCTCTGTGACACATCTTTGTGAGGGGTCCACTCGGTTTCACAAATGGGCGTTGGCAACTCAGAGGACAGGTGTGGGCTAACGAAGATGGTTTTCAAAGCCAAGAGAATGAATGTGAGTGCTAAGAGAGATGAGAGGGAATGGTTCCCTGACTTCTGGTAGGGCCCAGCCAGACAGGTGCTTAGTCACTGCTGCCTTCTTCGCTCTCTTGCATTTGCCTGTATTTCCACTTCCATTCACAGGGGGGCAAAGACAAACACAGGCTACAGACAGGGTCAGGCTTTCCCTGGGGCATGACCTAGGGCAGACTTGACCTCTGGGAGCTTGACTTGTGCCTTTTGTAAAATGGAAGACTTAAGGTTATCTATCTCTTAAGGAAGGTAAACTATGGTACACGCATTGAAAGTATTTAACTCGCATTGAAAGTATTTAACAGTGGTTGGCACCTGGTTTGTACCTACTTCATGTTAGCTACATGTCCTAGTTAGTGGCAGTACTATTGTTGTAGTTCATGACAGCTACATCCTAGTTAGTGTTACTGTTAGCTATACGTCCTGGCTAGTGGCAGTGTTAACTATCGTTGTAGTTCGTGTTAGCTATACGTCCTGGCTAGTGGCAGTGTTAACTATCGTTGTAGTTCATGTTAGCTACACGTCCTGGCTAGTGGCAGTGTTAACTATCGTTGTAGTTCATGTTAGTTATTTGTCCTGGCTAGTGGCAGTGTTAACTATTGTTGTAGTTCATGTTACCTACATGTCCTAGTTAGTAGCAGTGTTAACTATTGTTGCAGTTCATGTTAGCTATACGTCCTGGCTAGTGGCAGTGTTAACTATCGTTGTAGTTCATGTTAGCTATACGTCCTGGCTAGTGGCAGTGTTAACTATTGTTGTAGTTCATGTTAGCTACACATCCTGGTTAGTGGCAGTGTTAACTATCGTTGTAGTTCATGTTAGCTATTCGTCCTGGCTAGTGGCAGTGTTAACTATCGTTGTAGTTCATGTTAGCTATACGTCCTGGCTAGTGGCAGTGTTAACTATTGTTGTAGTTCATGTTAGCTACACATCCTGGTTAGTGGCAGTGTTAACTATCGTTGTAGTTCATGTTAGCTATTCGTCCTGGCTAGTGGCAGTGTTAACTATCGTTGTAGTTCATGTTAGCTATACGTCCTGGCTAGTGGCAGTGTTAACTATTGTTGTAGTTCATGTTAGCTATACGTCGTGGCTAGTGGCAGTGTTAACTATTGTTGTAGTTCATGTTAGCTACATGTCCTGGCTAGTGGCAGTGTTAACTATTGTTGCAGTTCATGTTAGCTATTTGTCCTGGCTAGTGGCAGTGTTAACTATCGTTGTAGTTCATGTTAGCTATACGTCCTGGCTAGTGGCAGTGTTAACTATCGTTGTAGTTCATGTTAGCTATACGTCCTGGCTAGTGGCAGTGTTAACTATCGTTGTAGTTCATGTTAGCTACATGTCCTGGTTAGTGGCAGTGTTAACTATTGTTGTAGTTCATGTTAGCCATACGTCGTGGCTAGTGTCAGTGTTAACTATTGTTTTAGTTCATGTTAGCTATAGGTCCTAGTTAGTGGCAGTGTTAATTATTGCTGTTGCTATCAGTGTCTCATCAGTGTTACTCATAACTTTCTTGTGCACTCAAAGTGTTGGAACACATGCAAAAAAGATACTACCAAGAAACCCATGGATACGTTTGTTAATAGCTGAGGAGGTAATAACGTCCCTCAGGAAAGGAAGGCAAATTTTGTCTTCCCTAAGACAGAGGAAGTTGCAGGGATGTGTGGGGAAACCTGAAAGGAAAATGCATTTTTGACTTACATTCTTTTTGCTACTTAAATGAGCTCATGTCCTCTGACTTCTAACCTTCCCTGTCTTTGTACCACTCTGACATAAAGTGTACCTGTGCCCCAGCCTGACAGGGAGCCCAGCCCCGCTTCCCTGCCCCCCTTCCCTACTCTCACTCTGGCACTGGTGGCCCCTTCTATTTCACTGGGCACACCACCCCCTTTTTCTGCACCGGACTTCATACTCACTCTTCCCTCCTCCTGTCACCTCTTCTCTTTACCTTTTCTTGTCCCTCAGGACTCAGCTCAGATGTCACTCCTGAGGGACTCCCTTCCTTCCCCCTGATGGAAATGAGGTTTCTGTTCATCTCTTTCACAGCACTTCATCCAACTCTGACCACCTGTTGTATATTTGGTAGAATGCATTTATGGTCTCTTTTCTCCTGTCGCAGCAGAGGGCCTGGCCCATAGAAGGTATTCCATAAATGTTTGTTGACTGGCTGGAAGAGCAAATCCCCACTCCCACTCCCTACTCCCCAGTGGCACAGGCAAGGGGAATCCCTAAGGGGGTATTCGCAGGCTGAGCAGGTGTCTTGAAAGGCGTGCACTGGAATCTCTCAGAGAAATCTGATGACTCACTTGAGAAGGAGGCCCAGGTGTGTGTCTGGAGAGATAGGAAGAGTTTCAGAGAGACTCAGAAGAGGCTCTGAGAGATATTGGATGAGGAAACAGAGCTGTTTAATGTATGGCATGGGATGTAACACCCTCCTGAATGCTCTACAAAACTTTCAGAAAATCTATATTTATAGACCAGCACTTTCGGAGTTAGATTTTTTCCCTCCAAACGCAGCAAGGCACTGAGCCTGTGCTCAAGGTGGGTGCGGGGCAGACAGGTGTGGCTCCACAAGGAGGCCTGGCTTCAGGTAGCCCGAGTGGTGTAGTCCTGTGGGTGACAGCAGTGTTTGTTTTGCTTACAGGCAACAGACAGTGGTGTCCCTCCCCTGTCGTCTTCCACGTCTGTCCAAGTCCGCATCACAGAACAGAGCCACTACCCACCCACGGCCCTCCCACTGGAGATCTTCATCACTGTCGGGGAGGAGGAGTTCCCGGGTGGCATGGTGGGTAAGATCCATGCCACAGACCGAGACCCTCAGGACACGCTGACCTACAGCCTGGCGGGAGAGGAGACCCTGGGCAGGCGCTTCTCAGTGGGTGCACCCGATGGCAAGATTATCGCCGCCCAGGGGCTGCCTCATGGCCGCTACGCATTCAATGTCACAGTCAGTGATGGGACCTTCAGCACCACTGCCGGGGTTCACGTCCACCTGTGGCACATGGGGCGGGAGGCCCTGCAGCAGGCCATGTGGATAGGCTTCCATCAGCTCACCCCCGAGGAACTGGTGAGCGACCACTGGCGGAACCTGCAGAGGTTCCTCAGCAACAAGCTGGACATCAAACGGACCAACATCCACTTGGCCAGCCTTCAGCCTGCAGAGGCTGTGGCTGGCGTGGATGTGCTTCTGGTCTTTGAGAGGCACTCTGGAACTTCCTACAAGCTCCAAGAGCTGGCATCCATCATCACTCGCTCAGCCAAAGAGATGGAGCATGCGGTGGGGGTTCAGATGCGGACAGGCATGCCTGTGGTGCCCTGCCAGGGGCCAAGCTGCCAGGGTCAAATCTGCCAGGATACAGTGCACCTAGACCCCAAAGTTGGGTCCACATATAGCACTGCCAGGCTCAGCATCCTAACTCCGCGGCACCACCTGCAGAGGAACTGCTCCTGCAGTGGTGAGACATGGGTCTTTCCTGGGGACAGCCAGCATTGTTGGGCTCAGCATGCCTACCTCTTAGCATGAAGATTCCACAGAGACTCTGTGAGAGAGTTCAGGAAGGTATCATAAGGCCACCGACCACCATAAGATAGGTAGTGGCCTCTGGAAATCTAGTTATGGAATAATACCTGATTCCTGGCCACTTCCTGGAATCTTAAAAATAACAGTAAGAATACAATAGGCAGTTTAATATCATGGCTAAAAGGACAGACTGTGGCTTCAGACTTCCTAGGTTCCAATCCCAACTCTACCATTTACTAGCCAGTTGACTTTAGGAAAATCACTTAACCCTTGTGCCTTTGGGCTGGGCTGGTATTAATGAGTATTACTCATCAAGTGCTTGCTTAGAACAGTGCCTGACATACAGAATGTGCTCAATGAATGTGAATTACTAGTAATACTAATATTATTATAATAGCCCAGTGGTCATAAGTTTGAAGCTTAGACTCAGACACCTCAGGTTCAAACCCTAGCTCTAGGCCCGGCGCTGCAGCTCAATCCTGTAATTGTAGCACTCTGGGAGGCTAAGGCAGGTGGATTGCCTGAGCTCACAGGTTAAGATCAGCCCGAGCCAGACAGAGACCTCATCGCTAAAAATAGCCAGGCATTGTGGCAAGTGCCTGTAGTCCCAGCTACTTGGGAGGCTGAGGCAAGAGAATCACTTGAGCCCAAGAGTCTGAGGTTGCTGTGAGCTGTGATGCCAGGATACACTATGGGGAGCAACAAAGTGAAAATTTGTCTCAAAAAAAAAAAAAACAAAAAACCCCAAACCCTAGCTCTGTCATCTACTAGCTGTGTAACCTTGGGTGTGTTGTTAAAATCCTCTGAACTTCAGATGCTCATCTATAAAATAGTAAAAATAATCAGATCAGGCCCCTAGAGTTGTTTGGAAAATAAGTTAGATAACAGACACAAAGGCAGTCCACCCACCGCTGGCTTGCAATAAGCCCCAGATCGATGGCAACTGTTGTGCTCATGGTAGCAGTTGTTGCTATAACGAGCCTGCCAGGTGCCAGGCTGTGTGTATGTCACCTAAACTCATCAGCACCCCAGCCCTATGAAGCAGGATAGTTCATCCTATCTACAGCTGAAACTGAGGTACTGGCATTGTATTGAGACCGGACACTCTCCAACGAGGGCCTGGTTATTCAAATAC
This sequence comes from Nycticebus coucang, assembly GCF_027406575.1. Lineage (NCBI taxonomy): Eukaryota > Metazoa > Chordata > Mammalia > Primates > Lorisidae > Nycticebus > Nycticebus coucang. The sequence continues at coordinate 51,650,755 of NC_069796.1, read as the reverse complement.
CTATGTGTCCTACTTAAAGCCTGAACTCTACTAAGCTCTTCAGGCCCTCGGCTTTCTGATAAGACTCACCCAGTGCCCCTGGCATTAAGACCAATGCAGGGGAGCAGCTCAGGAGCACTGGCGAAAGGACAGGGGCACAGCCTTCACTCACCACCACCCCTGCCTGGCCTGGCCTGCTCTTTATGGGTCCACCTAACTGGCATTCAAGAAATTCTTTCTTGGAACATCAAGGACTTTCTCTAGGGGCCACTGGATTTAGGTTGGGTGGGCTACTTTCCAAGGGGGAGGGGATCCCCTTCTCTGGGTTTCTAGATGCAGGACCTGCTGCAGGAAAAGCTGTGATGATTGACACGTCTCTCTTGGCCACCCAGTGTCAGATAGCAGAGTCTTTAAAATTTACGAATATGCAAAGTCACATAAGGAGTGTGTTTTTAAAGATACCTGCTCCTGGCTGTCACCTCCAGAGCTTTTTATTTATAAGGTCTTGGGTGAGTTGTGGAATTAGCATTTACTTCGGAAGCAGCTAGCCCAAGGGCTGCCTTTGAGAAATACTAGATAAGCTCACTATCACCAGAATCAGCTTGAGGAGGGATTTTTTGCTTTTTTGTTTTTTAATAGTTTAGTAAAAAGTGATATTAATGGAATCAATCCATGTATCATGAACTGTTTACCTCAATGAATTTTTTTTTTTTTGAGACAGAGTCTTACTATGTCAGAGTGCTGTGGCGTCACAGCTCATAGCAACCTCAAACTCTTGGGCTTAAGCAATTCTCTTGCCTCAGCCTCCCAAGTAGCTGGGACTACAGGTGCCCACCACAACGCCCAGATATTTTTCATTGCAGTTGTCATTATTGTTTAGCAGGCCCAGGCTGGATTTGAACCTGCCAGCCTCGGTGCATGTGGCTGGCGCCATAACCACTGTGCTGCAGGTGCTGAGCCTACTTCAATTTTTACAAACCAAATGTACCTGTGCAACCAGCAGCACCCAGATAAAAGATTAGATTATGACCAACACCTCAGAAGCCTCCCTTGGGTCACCAGAAGGGAGTTTATACGCCCAACACAGGAAGATTTTTTAAATGCGAATTTCCGAGTGCCACCCAGAACTACTGAATGGAACTCTCTGAGAGGACAGCCTGTGATTCTGGACTTTCAAAGACTCTGCAGCTGATTTGGAATTTCTGATCTAGATCATCTTCAAAATCCCTTTTGCTAATGACCAACTACAATAGAATTGCCAGCATCAAAGGATTTTAGACTTCTGATGTGATAGAATCTTTGGATCTTGTAATTTCTGGTTCCTTTTCCTCCTTTAGCCTTTGTTCTCTCTCAGCAACACTTCCCGTTCCCTAGGTATCCAGGGCCTGGGCCTCTCATCCCTTCCTGGGACAACTGATTAGCTTATTCACACTGGGGTTTTAGGAATTTAATAGCTGAACTCTTCTGGGGAGAGAAGATTTTAAAAATCTGGAGAGGACAGTACTTAATATAACACAGCATTTGGCAAGGCAGTCCTGCAGAACGTTCTTTCCACAAGTGTCCCATACTCAAATAAGCTTGAGAAACTACAGTTTAGGAGAAGTCTTAGACTCCATGCTATACACCTGTGCATTAGCACTTGCTAAGGGGCAGGGGATGACGGATACAGGTCTTCATAGACGTTTTGGCCACATGAATTATCACTGCTTCCCTCTCCTTATCACAGGATGGCTCTTGACCTCTCAGCAGCATCTCATTGGGAACTGTTTACCCAAATGATCCCAATCCTGCTGATACAAGGTGATTTACTAAGGCAGACCCCTTCAGGTCCTAAAATCACACATGTATTCAAAATCCCCTCCAATTCTACTTCCTTCTTCTCCAACTGATGACAGAAATAATATGGGAAAATGTAGGATAAAATTTTTGATTTCCATATACTTAATTAATTATATTTCTAGATTGAGTTTTTTGCTTTTTTAATGGTTTAAACTCATAGTCCCTGACCCGAGGGACCTAACACAGGGGTCTTTGTGGCCAAAGGCAGGCATGCAAGGTGATGGCTCCTGTCTAGCTGTGTGACCTTGGAAACCCCCCCCCACCACCACACAGAAACAGCCTTAATTTCTTCATGTATAAAATGAGAGCAATGGCTCTGTTTGCCACCCAGTGGCTAAATGAAGACAGTCCGAGGGCTCTGTGAGGACTACTCTATGTGGCAGTGACACCACTGATTGCTTTTGCAGGTACTGCGGCCAGGCTCAGTGGTCAGAGCTATGTGCGCTATAGGCCACCAGAGGATCGAAACTGGCACATCCGTTTCTATCTGAAAACACTCCAGCCAGAGGCCATTCTCCTGTTCACCAATGAGACAGCATCAATTTCCCTGAAGGTAGGACAATGCCAGCCAGAGAGATTTCTTGTGGGTGTCCCAGGCTGGGCCAGTAAGGGACAGGTATGAGGATGATCAAGAAGCCCTTTCTGGGCGGCGCCTGTGGCTCAGTGAGTAGGGCGCCGGCCCCATATGCCGAGGGTGGCGGGTTCAAACCCAGCCCCGGCCAAACTGCAACAAAAAAATAGCCGGGTGTTGTGGCGGGCGCCTGTAGTCCCAGCTGCTCGGGAGGCTGAGGCAAGAGAATCGCGGAAGCCCAGGAATTAGAGGTTGCTGTGAGCCGTGTGATGCCACGGCACTCTACCCGAGGGTGGTACAGTGAGACTCTGTCTCTACAAAAAAAAAAAAAAAAAAAAAAAAGAAGCCCTTTCTGCCAAAGAAATCCCTGCTTGGTTTTCAGGGATGCTGGGTGCGACTATTAGGCCAGGACACAGGACTATCCAGTCCTGGATGACCACAGCCATTCCACCTTCCCAGCCTATCCAAGGACATCCACAGGCAGGACAGTTTGCTCTGTGGGGTGAGATAGATGAGTGCTAGCCCAGGTGCTTTTATTACTTTTGCTGAGTAGTCAGCCAGTGTTTCCCAAGGGGTAGAGGGACTGGCTACCACTGGGGGTGCACAAGATGACAGACCCAGCATGAAGTCACATGCAATCATGTGGAAGAAAAATTGATTTCCTTTCTAACGGTCTTTCAGTCCTTGATTACGTCATGTGGGAAGTCTCAGTCAGCCTGCCTGATTTTAACGCTTCTACCGCATGGGCCAATCTCCTACTTTAATAAAGAGAAAGCTAACTTTGGCTGCTAGATTTTAATTCATTCAGTGCAGAATTACTGAGGATCTCCTATGTGACAGGGTGTTTGGTCTCATCAGTGAATAAGACAGAATCTCTCTTATAGCTCTCATTCTATAGGGAAGAGACGGACAATAAACATACCTACAATATATCAGAAAATTTATATCAGGGTTTATTTGAATTTGATAAGTCCTATGGGCAAAAAGGAAGAAAATTAAAAGGAATCAGGGGAGGGGAGTTGCAATTTTAAATAAGGTGGTCAGAGAAGGTTTCATTGACGTGATAATTAAGCAAGAATTTGAAGAGGGTGCAGGAGCTAGTTATGTGGACATTTGAGGGTAGCGAAATTCTAGGGTAATAGCAATGCAAAAGCTCTTTGGCAAGAGAATGCTTAGCGTGTGTAAGCAACAGCGTGGAGTTCTGCTGACTCCAGTGACATGAGCAAGGGGAACAGTAGTAGCTGGAGTTGAAATCAGAGATGTAATGTGATGGGGGCATATCTATGAATTCTTACTGGACGTTATAAGGACTCTGGCTTTTATTTGAGCAAAATGGAAACATTAGAAGGTTTTGATCAGATAATTGCAATGATCTGACATGTTCTAAGATCATGGCTCTGTGTTGATAATGGACTGTAGAGAATAAGAATGGAAGTAGAGAGACTCAGTCTCCTCTCAGGAGGCTACTCTAATACCAAGAGTGAGGCAGGATGGTGGTTTAGATGAGGGTAATGACAGTGGAACTGGGAAGGTGTCAGATTCTGAAAAGAGTTTGAGTTTAAAGTGACAGGATTTCCCAATGAAATGAACAATGGGTAGGTGGGAGGAATGAGATTTTGGCCTGAACAATTAGAAGGATGGAGCTGCCACTAACAGACCTAGGGAAGGACATGGGTGGATGTAAGGTTTGGGGAGGGGAGGTCAGGATTGCAGTTTTGGAAGTGTAAGTTTGCAGTGCCTATTAGACTGCCAAATAAGAGCAGGATAATTTGTTTGGCAGAGACTAACTGGCTAGAGATAGCAATCTGGGGTCTCCACATGTATATATAATTGAAAGCCATGACACTGGGCGAACTCACTGACTGTAAATCAAAAAAGGAGTAGACCAAAGATTAATCCTGAGACCCTCCACCATTAAGAGATCTTGGCGAAGAGGAGGCTTCAATAAAGAGACAGAGCAGGAGCAACATGATGTTGGAGGAAAACCAAGAGAGTAGTGTATCCAGAAAGCCAAATGAACAACATGTATCAAAAAGGAAGGTGTGTTCACTGGTGATCTGCTTCTGACAGGCCAAGCAAGATGGAGAGTGATATTATCATTGGAGTTGGCAAGGTCCGATCTGATGGCTTCAGTGGAGAGCAAGTTCATCAGCTGAAAGTGAGAATGCAAGAGAGGCAGCATGGGTCTGAGGTGGGAGAGGTCATGAAAACAGTCACCTAGGAGAATGAATGGATTGAGGAAGGTAGTGTGATTGCTGCGCAGCATTAAGGGCCCATTTGAGATGCATGGTCATGAGATTAAAGAGAGACTAGAAGCCAAGGTTGTGTGCTTTCCTACAACCATGTTCACCGCCATGTCTATATAAAGGGAAAAGAGTCAGATTTTATCATAGTCGTGGGGTTGTCAAGCGAGTTCTATGAAGTAAGAGAGAGGTAGGAAGATAAGAATGCATGAAAGAAGTGGTTAAGCTGACGGACTCTGGAATATAAGCTGTGGTAAGGAGAGAAGCGAGGAAGGTGAGAGGCAATGAAGATAGTGAGATCAATAGATCCGTGGTCCCAAACAGACAAAAGGAATGCAGCCGTTGCAATGTTTTGTTTAAGTTGCATTTATTTTTGTTATTCTCTTTTCTTAATGGCAAGTGATATTAGTTTTCTGTTTACACAATAGTATTTGCTTTTTAAGTAAATAAGGGCATAGGTAGTGTTCAACCAGGACAAAAATCTGAAGGGTGGTGTACGAATGGTCAATTTCTAGGAAACACTGAGTTAGACCTCCGAATGTCCCCAGAAAAAACTGTACCCACCCCAAAGTGAGCAGAAAAGCATTTGGCCACAGGCAGTCCTAGTTCTTGGGAGTGAAGTAAACTAAAATGCTTTAACCCAATAGTTCTCGGACATTTGATGTCAAGACTTTCTACACTTTTAAAAATTACTGAGGATCCCAGGGAGTTTTATTGATGTGCTTCATATATATTGACATTTTCAGAATGAGAACTTAAAACCAAAAAATGTAAATGTATGTATTAACTCACTAAAAAAATAATTAACCTATGATTTTTCATATAAATACCATATTTTTATTTATTTATTTTTAATTTTTTAAGGTTTTTTTTTTTTAAACAGAGTCTCACTATGTCACCCTCGGTAGAGTGTTGTGGTGTCACAGCTCACAGCAACCTCAAACTCTTGGGCTTAAGCGATTCTCTTGCCTCAGCCTCCCAAGTAACTGGGACTACAGGCCCCAGCACAATGCCCGGCTATTTTTTTATTCTTGTTGTCATTGTTGTTTAGCAGGCCCGGGCCAGGTTCAAACCCACCAGCCCTGATGCATGTGGCTGGCACCCTAACTACTTAGCAACAGGCACTGAGCCTAAATACCATACTTTTATGAAAAATAATTGTATTTTCCAAAATAAAAAAGAAGAGAAGCATTGTTTTGCATTTTGGCAAGCCGCTCTTATATCTGGCTTAACAGAACTTAGCTAGCTTCCCATATCTACTTCTGAATTCATCTGTTGTGATAGCATGTGTCTGCAAAACTTCACTGGATGTTTGTGAGATAACAAGGGTAAAAAGGCAAATAAAGTCTTAAGATTATTATGAAATAGTTTTTTTCTGATGGATCCCCTGAAAAAGTCTTGGAGACACACTTTGAGAACTGCTGGCCTGTTGAATAAGAAAGTGGAAATAAGAGGCAGGTTTTTTGAATCCCTGAAGGCCAGTCTTCACAAGTGTGAACAAGCCTGTGAAGAAGAATTTAAAATACAGGGTCTTGGCCAGCAAGGCATTTCTGAGCCTCAGTTTCTTCATTTGGGAAATGGAGATGTCATCCATACCCAGACCATCCCATGGAGTACAGTGAGAACCAAATGAGACCACAGACAGAAGAGGACTTGGAGGGCTTTTATGTTCTAAAAATGCAATGTCTAAAACAGCCTTGAAAATCATCAAACACTACTCCTCTTACACATCAAACAACATTCTTTGAACTAGCAGCCTGTCTGCAGTTTTATAGGGACGTCAAGGCTTTGATGATGATGGCTATTTGGGTTTTCTTTGCAGCTCGTCAATGGGGTGCCTCAGCTGGAATACCACTGTTCAGGAGGTTACTATGGAAACCTCTCCTCCCAGCGCCACGTGAATGACCAAAAGTGGCACTCCATCCTGGTGGAGCAGATGGACACCTCCATTCGCCTGCTGGTTGACAGTGTGGGCGATGCTTCTCTTGCTGTCCCAGAGAACTGCCAGAGCCCGAGGTCTGAAAGACACCTCTTGCTGGGCGGCCTCATCCTCTTGCCCTCTTCCTCAAATGTATCCCAGGGCTTTGATGGCTGCCTGGATGCTGTATTGGTCAATGGAGAGGCACTGGAGCTGCTGGCCCATGGCAAGACAGTGGCAGGCTCGCTGGAGACGCAGGCCCTGACCCAGTGCTGCCTCCACAGTGATGACTGCAGCCAGAACCCGTGCCTCAATGGTGGGATGTGCTCGCAGACCCCTGGGGCAGGTAAGGGCTGGGGTGTGGTGAGTGGGGTAGCCCTAAGGTCTATCTCAGAAGGCTCTTCCGAGGACCCTGACATATTGACCTAATAATCGTATGTCACTGTAGAGCATACAAAGCAAGTTATTTCACCACAGCCCCATGAAGGAGGGAAGGAGAGAGAGTCCCGTGTACAGCTCAGGAAACTGCAGCGCCAAGGGATACCAAGAGAGGGAAAGGAACATGCCCCAGGCCATTTGGCTCTTAAGTGGGAGAAGCTAGGGAGGAGGTCTCAGTGGAGAACTCCTGCCTCTCAATTCACTTCTCCCTCTCTTCTTCTCACTGTCCTGTGAGTAGCAGGTTGGGATCTGCTAGGTCTCCACTAGGGGAAGCCAGGAGTCTTTCATCTCCCTCAACAAAAACTGCCTTTTTTCCTGCTTTTAGGGGATAAAGGTGGACATGAGTGGTGACATTAGGTACAGAGGATTGAGTTTATCACATACCTTAGTGTTATCACTAGTCCATGCCAAGTCTCTTTCTCATCCCCCACCCTTTTTTTTGCTTGGGAATTTATTTTAATATAAATAGGAGATCACATATTTTTCCAACAGTTTTTATTTAACTGTTTTTTTATAATTAGTATTTTGTTGTTGTTTCGGATTCATTGAGGGTACAAAGCATTAGCTTACACTGATTGCATTTGTTAGATAAAGTCCTTCTTATAATTGTTTTCCACCCCCCAAGAGCTGTGCCATACACCATGACCCCCCCATCTCCCTCCCTTCTCCCCTCTCCCCCCTACACCCCCCTTTTATTAGCTCAATTCATATTAGAATTGAGTACCTTGGATTCTTGCTTCTCCATTCTTGTGATGCTTTACTCAGAAGAATGTGTTCCACCTCCCTTCAGTTTAATACAAAATATGTGAAGTCTCCATCTTTTTTAGTGGCTGAAAAGTATTCCATGGTATATATATATATATACCACAACATGTTACTCCATTCCTGGTTTGGTGGGCATAGGTTGTTTTCACATTTTGGCAATTGTAAATTGAACTGTGATAAACAGGCTACTGTAAATGTCCTCATGATAAAAGAAATTTTTTTTTCTTCTGTGTAGATGCCTAGTAATGGGATTGCAGGATCAAATGGGAGGTCTAATTTAAGTTCTTTGAGGATTTTTGATTGGCTCATCATTCTATCATTGGTACCTGCCCCAATATCCAAGGACTCCATCACTTCTCTCCATCCCAGCTGCTGTTCCTCTGACCCAAGCTCCCATCATTTCTCAGCTTTTCTCTAGCACCAGCCACCTCCCTGTTTTCCAGCTTCTCTCGCTGCATTCCACCTTCCAGCAGGAGCCAGAGTGATCTTTATGCACTTCGGATCAGGCATGCTATTCTTCTGGGGAGAAATAGTCAGTGGTGCTGCACCCCTCCCCTTCAGGACAGGATGGACTCCAGATCCCCACACACGGCTTCTCTGCACTCCCCTTTTCCTTACGAGGCCGGCCCACCTGGGGTTTTTATCCCCTGGAACATGCCACATCCTCTCTCAAGCCTCTGCACACTCTCCCCCTCACCTGAAACACTTTCCTCTTTGCCTTCAGTCCCCTCCCTGCCTAATTTCTACTCATCCTTCAGGTCTCAAATAGAATATCTCCCCACTCCCAAGAATAAGCTAGCCTCCCACTCCCAACATTTCCCTCTAATGAAACTGATTTTATCATGACTGAGATGATATTATAGATAACTGTGTGGGTTTGAATCCCAGTTTTGCTATTAACTAGCTTAGTGACCTCAAGCAAATGTCATTGGTTTTCTCTGCCTTTTTTCCTCATCTGTTTGCCCTTGTGCCCATCCTTGTTCTCAGGGTGGCTGTGAGGATCAAATGAACCGATACATGAAGATTCTTAGAACAGTGACTAGCACTAAACAAGTGTTTATTATTATTATTAGTCTGTTCATTCCTGTTCTCTACCTCTGTGGTCCCCAAGCCCTGGGCAGCAGACTGGTACTGGTCTGTGGCCTGTTAGGAACCCTGCTGCACAGCAGGATGTGAGCAGTGGGCAAGCAAGAGCAGCTTCATCTGTATTTTTAGACACTCCCCAATTACTCACATCACCGCCTGAGCTCTGCCTCCTGTCATATCAGTGCGGCTTTAGATTCTCATGGAAGCACAACCCTACTGCAGACCACTCATGCAAGGGATCTAGGTCGTGTGCTCCTTATGAGAATCCAGTGCTTGATGATCTGAGGTGGAGCTGAGGACGTAAGCAGCAAACTTTGGAAGTCCCTGTCTCCCATCATCCCCAGATGGGACTGTCCAGCTGTAGGAAAACAAGCTCAGGGCTCCCACTGATTCTGCATTATGGTGAGTTGTATAATTATTTCATCATATATTGTAATGCAATAATAGATAGAAATAAAGTGCATAGCTTTGTGCAGTGGCAGTATCATAGCCAATGAGGTTTATCCTCATTGGTGCGATTATTGCTAATTGAAATAAAGTGCACAATAAATGTAATGTGCTTGAATCATCCCCAAACCTCTCCTCACCACCCCCTGGCCTAAGGAAAAATTGTCTTCCATGAGACCAGTACCTTATGCTAACAAGTTTAGGGACTGCTGCTTAAGTGACTGTAAGCTTAAGTGAGGGCAGGAGCCGGATGCTCTTGTTCGATGCCCAGCACAGTGTTGAGCACAAAGGAGGCCCTCAAAAAGTCACTGGCGATCGAGCGGCTGTGTGAACACATGGGTCTCACAAGTGTCAGGGCCTCCCCTAACTGCTAGGCCAGTGTGCTCCTCACCTTTCTCCTCTTCTTCCCAGGCTACATCTGCAGGTGCCCCCCACAGTTCTCTGGGAAGCACTGTGAACGAGGAAGGGAAAACTGCACTTCTGCACCCTGCCTGGAAGGTGGAACTTGCATCTCTTCCCCTGAAGGAGCTTCCTGTAACTGCCCTCACCCTTACACGGGAGACAGGTGAGCCCAGGAGAGGCAGCCTGCCAGACCCCTCGCCCTGGGTGGACACTGTTAGGGAGTGAGCTGTGCATTCTGCCCTTGAGAGAGACCAGTGGGAGGCAAGGTGCTGAGTGTTCCAGAGACTGACTTCTAGGCCTTTGGCACAAGTTAAGCTTCTCCCTCCAACCATCTGCACCAGAATGCTTTGGGAGGGGAGAAGTACTTGATAAAAAGAGATTCCCAAGCCCTATTCTGAACCTACTGAATTAGATTCATGAGTTGAGGCTTAGAAATCTGCTATTTTAACCAGCTCCTCTTGGTAGTTCTAATCCTTGCTGCCATCTAAAAATGGGTGAAGTCTTTATTCTCTTGCTTGGGACTGTGACTTGGGGAAAGTGATTCCACTTGGTACAGGCACTGCTGTGTTTAGAGCCCTACTGCAGGCTGTCTGTGCCTTGGGCCCTGGAGGGCTGCAGCAGCTGCTTGTGAAAGAACATCATTCCTAAAATCCTACAGGTAAAGAGACTTTGGCAATTATCTGATTTTATGGCTCCCAACTTTAAAAAAATCATGATGGCGGGCGGTGCCTGTGGCTCAGTGGGTAGGGCGCCGGCCCCATATACCCAGGGTGGAGGGTTTGAACCTGGCCCCGGCCAAACTGTAACAAAAAAATAGCCGGGCATTCTGGTGGGCATCTGTAGTCCCAGCTACTTGGGAGGCTGAGGCAAGAGAATCGCCTAAGCCCAGGAGTTGGAGGTTGCTGCGAGCTGTGACACCATAGCACTCTACTGAGGGCAATAAAGTGAAACTCTGTCTCAAAAAAAAAAAAATCATGATGGAGACTTGTAAAAATTATAGATTCCTGGACCCAAACTAGATCCATTGAAGCAGAATCCCAAGAACGGGCCTGGATTCTATTTTTAACAAGCTGGCTGGGCACCTGTAGCTCAGCGGTTAGGGCGCCAGCCACATACACCAGTGCTGGTGAGTTCAAACCTGCCCAGGCCTGCTAAAAACAACAGTGACAACTACAACAAAAAAATAGCCGGGCATTGTGGTACTCCCAGCTACTCAGGAGGCTGAGGCAAGAGAATCGCTTAAGCCCAGGAGTTTGAGGTTGCTGTGAGCTATGACGCAATGGCACTCTACTGAGGGAGAAATAATGAGACTCTGTCTCAATTAAAAAAAAAAAGCTCCAAAGGGACCCCCTTGCTATCAGCCCATGTATAAAAGCCAATGATACAGTCCACCCACTCATTTGATAAATGGGGAAACTAGGGCTCAGACAGGGAAAAGCCTGGCCCAAGATTCCCCCATGTGTTGATAATCCAACTCCTTTTTCTCAGCAACTGGCATTTCCTGCCCCACTTCCTGCCCTACTTTACAGTAGGAAATGCTGCTATCTATCCGTGCATATTGGTGGCGAAATTTCAAGCATTGGGAGTTGTTTTAGACCCAAGTGGAATTGGGGAACCTTTCCCAATACCCCTCAAAAGTAGATAAAACCGGCCATTTCCTGGGAGCTTTACACCTTGAAAGGCTAAGCCAGAGATACCCTGGGAGGTCATATGGTTTCAGGGGCTTTCTTTGAGCAAGGGTAAGGTAGCTGATGTGACTAGGACCATGTGGGGCTTGTAGTGGAGAGCAGCAGGTAACACGGGTGCCTGGTTACTTTACTGGCAACGGCTGACTTGCATCCAGGACCCTGACATTATTGTTTGGGAACACCTGTGTATACTATGCCTCTGCTGCAGCAGTACGGGAGAAAATCTGACCTCATGGGTGCAGAGGATGCCCAATGCCCAGATCTCCCTGGTGGAAAATAATAGACATGCCCTGAGCCCAGAATCTGATGGTCACAAGTGAGGGCCATACTTTACTTATAGAGAAGATAGAAAGTTCTGATGTTGACAAGTTTGATAATAATTTGTGTGTGTGTGTGTGTGTGTGTGTGTGTGAGAGAGAGGGAGAAATGGGAGAGGGCAGGCTTGAAGGCAGAGGTCTCTAGCCCATAAATGTTTGTAAGAGGGGATAAGGAAAGGGCAGTATGTTGACTTGGCCCATGACTGCATCTCTGTCCCTGCAGGTGTGAAATGGAGGCACGGGGATGCGCAGAAGGGCACTGCCTGGTCACTCCTGATATCACAAGGGGGGACTGGGGACAGCAGGAGCTACTGATCATCATGGTGGCTATAGTGCTCACCATTGTGAGCACCACTGGGCTTCTCTTCTACTGCCGCCGCTGCAAGTCTCACAAGCCTGTGGCCATGGAGGACCCAGACCTCTTGGCCAGAAGCATTGGTGTTGACACACAAGCCATGCCTGCCATCGAACTCAACCCATTGACCACCAGCTCCTGCAACAACTTGAACCAAACAGAGCCCAGCAAGACCTCCGTTCCAAATGAGCTCGTCACATTTGGACCCAACTCTAAGCAACGGCCAGTGGTCTGCAGTGTGCCTCCCAGACTCCCACCTGCTGTGGTCCCTTCCCACTCTAGCAATGAGTCTGTCATCAAGAGAACTTGGTCAGGCGAAGAGCTGGGTCAGTACAGCTAAGGGTCCTTAGCCTTTGGGAGTGATGGGAGGGGATGGTAGGCCTAAACTCTCTATTACCTGGGGCACAAGCATTTGTAGCCACCATCCAGTCTAGTCTCTTGTGATGGGATGTGATAGGATGTGCTCTCTTGTGATGGGATGTGATGGGATGTGCTCAAGGGCATGATGCACTCAAGGCTGGAATGGATGGTAGGTCTCTTGACTCAGAGTTTGTGGTTCATTCTGTTGCACCATGATCCACTCCTCTAAATCGCAAGCCCCTCCGTGAGATTGACGATCATGGCAGGAGCTCATGGACCCTGTTAGGACTAGGTAGAATCCTGGAAAGGAAGGGGGATGTCAGCACATTTATGCTTCTAAGAAGGGAAAGAGGCATAGTGGTCAGGGCTTCTAGTTGCCCAGTCTGGAGGTGTGCAGCAGTTTCGGGCCAGACCTGGCTGGCCTAGCAGAGGACCTTACCCTCCTCTCATCTTTGGCTCAAAAGGAAGTGAATTCCCAAAGCACTTCATGTTTCTGGCATAGTCACCACTAGTTACAAGCAACTTGTTCAAACTCACCTAACTATTCAGTACCAGAGACAGGGCTAGGACCAAGGACTCTGGTCTTCTGATTTCCAAGCGACATCTCATTTTATCACTCTCTGTGATAGGCGCCATTGCACCTGTGAGTCCAAACTGTGTGTTTCCTTCAGTTAAGGAGAAGCCCACCAGAAGGACTTGGGCTGGGGTTGTCATATCCAGCAGTGGGAGTTATCTGCATGGAGCCACCAAGTCTTCCCTGTTTGCTGGCCCCAGGCTCAGTAGCAGAGATGTGAAGAATGTACAGGCATTGAGTTAACCCTCTAGCCTTGAATTTGCCTCTACTGAATTCCATGTATCAACTTAAGTTCCCAGAAACAACACCACAGATGGCCACATACCCACCCATAGGGGCCATCTCCACCATGTATGGAGTTACAAGGCATAAGGCCAGATGGAAGCTTCACCAGGGAGACTCAGTACTCACCCTGTCTTGCTGTTCCCTTTCAGCGTATCCCGACGGAGCTGTGGTCTGGCCCCCTACCTACCCCAGGAAGGACGGCTGGGCATACGCCCAGTCTGCAGTGACCCCAGGCCCTCTGCCGCCCTCGCCTCACCGCCACTCCACCCCAGCATCAGTGCCGGAGCCTGCAGGCCTCTATGGGGGCTTCCCCTTCCCCCTGGAGGTGGAGAACAAGCGAGCGCCTCTCCCACCCCGTTACAGCAACCAGAACCTGGAGGACCTGATGCCTTCACGGCCCCCCAGCCCCCGGGAGCACCTGCTCGCCCCCTGTCTCAATGAGTACACAGCCATCAGCTACTACCACTCGCAATTTCGGCAGGGCGGGGCAGGGCCCTGCCTGGCAGAGGGGGGCTACAAGGGGATGAGGATGCGGCTCAGCCGGGCGGGGCTCTCTTATGCTGACTGTGAAGCAGAGGGGGCTCCTCTCACAGGCCGGGGCCAGCCCCACATGCCCCCCAACTATGAGGGCTCTGACATGGTGGAGAGCGACTACGGGAGCTGTGAGGAGGTCATGTTCTAGCTCCCTTTTCTCAGAGTAGGGTGGGTAGGAGGCCAAGGATTTGGCACCTTCTTCCTCTCTCTTAGGGAGTGAGCTGAGTGTGGCTGGGATAGTGGGAGGGAAGCTCCCAACCCCAGTCCAACCAGCCATCTCATGAAATGTGCTCTTCAGGTCCCCCAGCTAGTTCCTGAGGGTGGAGGGAAGCTGAGGACGGAGCTCCAGAAACCGCACAAGGGTCCCAGGAGAGGGAGATGCTTAGAGCAGTTAACTGGAAAGCCAGGAGCAACTGGCTCCCGGGGTGGGTGAAAGACAGGCCATCTCCTGGTCTCTCAGTCCCCAGCCAGGTAGGGCCTGAACTACCATGCTGGGTCACTCTGCTGGGATGGTTCTTAAACCTGCCCACAACTGCATTTTGGAGGCAGGCAGGTTCATGCCTGACAGGCAACCACTGCATCTGCCACAAAGACGAGCCAGTGAGGGCCAAGCGGTGTCCCCTGGGGCTCAGAGGTGACCAATGGTGAGCAGGCACAATAACCAGCTGTGCGCCCTGCCTCATGTGTACATCCGTCACATCTGTCAACATGCCACGGGATAAGATAAGGGCGACACAGGCTCTGGAAGCATCACTTGGGCTTCATTTCCCAGAGGTCCTACTCCCGCAGCTCAGATTCAGAGCAACTCACTCACCTCTGAAAGTCACATGACTTTCCACCAGCCGGGGCCTGCCAGGATCTGCATAACCCTGAACCTATTTTGCTATAGAATTCAGACCTCATGGGACTGTGGGTTCTTCATCCCAAGTTTCCCAGGCACTTTTGGCCAAAGGCAGGAAGGAAATCATTCTTCATTTAAAAAAATTCTTAGGCACTTTTCAACCTTGCTGTCTGGATGAATGTTCCCAAATGGACTTTTCTTCTCTGGACACGAGGAACTCAGAACTCTCATTCGGGGCAGGATAGAGGCAGAAAGCTGGACAACAGTGTCCAGGTTGAACACACCGCCCTTTCCTGCTCTTCCAGTTCAGATGCCTGCCAGTCAAGTGTTACCTGCAGTGACTCAGCCCTATGCATGGAGGGTCAATGTGGGCATGTGTCTACACATGTGGGCACCCATGTACAGTATGTGTGTACACATGTGTAGTGTGTATGTAGCCAGGAGTGGTGGAGACCAGAAGTCACCCTGGCCTCTGGTGGCCTCACCACTCCCTTCTCCTGGTCCACTGCCTTTTCAATGTATTGTTTTTAGAGATAGAAGTCAAACAGAAGAGCAATGGTGGCTCATCCACAGGGTGTCGCACACAGAGGGAGCTGTGTGGGTGAGGGCCTATTTGTGTGAGTGGCTTGTGGCTTGGTGTGTGACTGTGAGTGCAAGTGACAAGATGCAGTGCAAGTGACAAGATGCATGGTTTCGCTGGTCATTTGAGGTTTTTTTTTTTTTTAAATAAAGTATCTTTTTTACTGTTATTTTCTGTGTCACTTAGCCCATTTGAAGTTGGGTCGGGGGGATGACAGGAGGGTCCATGAGGGTCTTGGGTTCTAAGCCAAGATTCACGGATTTTGGAAGCTGGACAGAATCCTAGAGATCATTAAGCACAGTGATTCCCTGCCTGGCAAAGCTATTCAACTAGATTTCAGAGCTTCGTCCCCCACTTCACTTATGAGAACATCTGGGGCTGAGACCCAGAAAATTATTTGGAAAAAGGCCTTCAACTCTGATACAACTGTCCTTAGTGATTCAAGTCCCTTCATTTAAAGATGAGAAAATTGGGGCTCTGAGTGATGAGTCCTCTAACCAGCAATGTAGCCAGAGATCCAGGACAAGACTTGGGGACTCCTGCCCCCAGCCAGTACCCTGCACCACATCGCTGGGGAGCGGGGGCTTACCCTTGCAGGTTTTGGAAAGCCAGCCATTGCGGGGTCCAGAGTCAGTCTGTGGCTGCTACTCCACCACTTACCTGTGGCCCAGATGAATGTGACTTCACCAGGCAACCATGGTGGCAAAAACCCTTCCGCTGAGTTCCTAATCCAGTTGGGCAGAGGAGGCACATCTGTGGGAGACACCACAGCAGACTATGGCTCTGAGGTTGGGCAGGTTTTTCTGCAAGTCAGTTGCACTGTGGCCTTGAATGTGCATGACTTGTCCTCTTTTTTTTTTTAAGACTTCATTTTTTTAGAGCAGTTTTAGGTTCACAGCAAAATTGAGTGGAAGGTATAGAGATATCCTATATGCCCTCTGCCCCCTTACGTACCACCCCCATTGTCAACATCTCCCACCAGGTGGTATATTTGTTGCCATTGATGAACCTGCACTGACACATCATTATCCCTTGAAGCCTGTACATCACATTAGGGTTCACTCTTGGTGGTGCACATTCTATGTGGTTTAGACAAACGTATAATGACAAGTATCTCTCATTATAGTAGATAGCGCAGTTTCACTGCCCTAAAAACCCATGTGCCCTGTCTATTCATCTCTCCTTCCCCAAACCCTGGCCACCCCTGATCTTTTTACTGTCTCCATAGTTGTGCCTTTTCCAGGATGTAATGTAATTGGAATTACATAGTATGGCCTTGTCAGACAGGCTTCTTTCACTTAGTAATATAAAAGACTCTGCCATGTCTTTTCATGGCTTGAGAGCTCATTTCCTTTTAGCACTGAATAATATTCCATTGTCTGGATGTACCCCAGTATATTTATCCATCCACCAAATGAAGGGCATCTTGGTTGATTCTGATTTTTGACAATTATAAATAAAGCTGCTGTAAATATCCACATGCAGTTTTTGTATGGATGTATGTTTTCAATACCTTTGGGTAAACACCAAGGAGTGAGATGGTTGCATTGTATGGTAGGAGTATGTTTAGTTTTATTTATTTATTTATTTGTCTCACTATGTCACCCTCAGTAGAGTGCCGTAGCATCACAGCTCACAGCAACCTCAAACTCTTGGGCTTAAGAGATTCTCATGCCTCAGCCTTCCAGGTAGATGGGACTACAGGCGCCAGCCACACACCTGGCTGTTGTTGTTGTTGATTAGCAGGCCTGGGCTGGGTTTGAACCCACCAGCCTCGGTGCATGTGGCAGGTGCCCTACCCACTAAGCTACAGGTGCCGAGCCAGTTTTTTTTTTTTTTAGATAATGTCTCACTTTGTCACCCTTGGTAGAGTGCCATGGTGTCATAACTCACAGAAACCTCAAACTCCTGGGCTTAAGTCATTCTCTTGCCTCAGCATCCCAAGTAGTTGGGACTATGGGCACCCACCACAACACCTGGTTATATTTAGAGACAAGGTCTCGCTCTAGCTCAGTCTGGTCTCAAACCTTTGAGCATAAGCAATCCACCTGCCTCGGCCTCCCAAATGCTGGGATTACAGGCATGAGCCACCACACCTAGCCCAAGAGTATGTTTAGTTTTAAAAGAAACTACCAAACAGTCTTGCAAAGTGTCCAAACCATTTTGCATTCCTACCAGCCAGGAATGAGAGTTACTGTTGCTTCACATCCCCACCAGCATTTGGTGCTGTCAGTGGTCTGCATTCTGGCCATTCTAATGGGTGTGTAATAGTTGTTTTAATTTGCATTTCCCTAAAGGCATATGATATAGAGCATCTTCTCATATGCTTTTTTTTTTCTATCTATGTATTTTCTTTAGCAAGGTAACTCTCAGGATGTTTGCCCCATTTTTAAATTTTTTTGAATTTATTATTTTTTTATTGTTAAATCATAGCTGTGTACATTAGTGCAATCAAGGGGTACAATGTGCTGGTTTCATATACAATCTGAAATATTCTCATCAGACTGTTCAACGTAGCCTTCATGGCATTTTCTTAGTTATTGTATGTAGACATTTGTATTCTGCCTTTAGTAAGTTTCACTTGTACCCATTCTAAGACGCACCGTAGCTGTGGCCCCAGCCAATACCCTCCCTCTACCCGAACTTCTCCCCTCCCTTCCCCTTCTTTGGCCCTTTCCCCATATCCTTGTGCTATAGTTGGGTTATAGCCTTCATGTGAAAGCTATAAATTAGCTTGATAGTAGGGCTGAGTACATTGGATACTTTTTCTTCCATTTCTGAGATACTTTGCTAAGAAGAATATGTTCCAGCTCCATCCACGTAAACATGAAAGAGGTAAAGTCTCCATCTTTCTTTAAGGCTGCATAATATTCCATAGTATACATGTACCACAATTTGCTAGTCCATTCGTTGGTCGATGGGCACTTGGGCTTCTTCCATGACTTAGCAATTGTGAATTGGGCTGCAATAAACATTCTGGTACAGATGTCTTTGTTATAATGTGATTTTTGGTCTTCTGGGTATAAACCTAGTAAAGGAATTACAGGATCGAATGGCAGGTCTATTTTTAGGTCCCTAAGTATTCTCCAAACATCCTTCCAGAAGGAATGTATTAGTGTGCATTCCCACCAGCAGTGTAGAAGTGTGCCCTTTTCTCCACATCCACGCCAACATCTCTGGTTTTGGGATTTTCTTATGTGGGCTACTCTTACTGGGGTTAGGTGATGTCTCTAAGTAGTTTTGACTTGCATTTCTCTGATGATTAAGGATGATGAGGTTTTTTTTTCATGTGTTTGTAGGTCATGCGTCTGTCTTCTTTAGAGAAGTTTCTCTTCAAGTCCCTTGCCCACCCTGAGATGGGATCACTTGTTCTGTTCTTGCTAATAAGTTTGACTTCTCTGTGGATTCTGGTTATTAAACCTTTATCACAGGTATAACCTGCAAATATTTTCTCCCATTCTGAGGGATGTCTGCTTGCTTTACTTACTATGTTGTTGGCTGTGCAGAAGCTTTTTAGTTTGATCAGGTCCCAGTAGTGTATTTTTGATACTGCTTCAATTGCCTGGGGAGTCCTCCTCATAAAATATTCACCCAGGCCGATTCCTTCAAGTGTTTTCCCTGCACTTTCTTCAAGTATTTTTATAGTTTCATGTCTTAAGTTTAAATCTTTTATCCAGTGAGACTCTATCGTAGTTAATGGTGAAAGGCTTGGGTCCAGTTTCAGTCTTTTACACATCGCCAGTCAGTTTACCCAGCACCATTTATTAAATAGGAAATCTTTTCCCCAGTGAATGCTTTTAATTGGCTTGTCAAAGATCAAACAAGGGTAAGTAGCTGGATTCATCTCTTGGTTCTCTATTCTGTTCCAGACATCTACTTCTCTGTTTTTGTGCCAATACCATGCTGTTTTGATCACTATCGATTTATACTACAGTCTCAGGTCTGGTAGTGTGATTCCTCCTTCTGTGTTTTTATTGCTGAGTAATGTTTTGGCTATTCGAGGTTTTTTTCTGATTCCATATAAAACGAAGTATTATTTTTTCAAGATCTTTAAAATATGACAATGGAGCTTTAATAGGAATTGCATTAAAATTATCTATTGCTTTGGGTAGTATAGACATTTTAACGATGTTGATTCTTCCCAGCCATGAGCATGGTATGTTTTTCCATTTGTTAACATTTTCAGCTATTTTTTTTTCTTAAAGTTTCATAGTTCCCTATGTAGAGATCTTTCATGTCCTTTGTTAGGTATACTCCCAAATATTTCATCTTCTTTGGCACTACTGTGAAAGGAATAGAGTCCTTGACTGTTTTTTTGTCTTGGTTATTGTTGTTATATATAAAGGCTACAGATAAATCTGGGTGTTGATTTTGTAGCCTGAGACATTGCTGTATTCCTTCATCACTTCTAAAAGTTTTTTTTTTTTTTTGACATAAAATATATGTGCTATTTTATTTCATGTAGAATTTGTTTTGGACATCTTTTTTTTTTTATTGTTGGGGATTCATTGAGGGTACAATAAGCCAGGTTACACTGATTGCAATTGTTAGGTAAAGTCCCTCTTGCAATCATGTCTTGCCCCAATAAAGTGTGACACACACCAAGGCCCCACCCCCCTCCCTCCGTCCCTCTTTCTACTTCCTCCCGTAACCTTAATTGTCATTAATTGTCCTCATATCAAAATTGAGTACATAGGATTCATGCTTCTCCATTCTTGTGATGCTTTACTAAGAATAATGTCTTCAACATCCATTCAGGTTAATGCGAAGGATGTAAAGTCTCCATTTTTTTTAATGGCTGAATAGTATTCCATGGTATACATATACCACAGCTTGTTAATCCATTCTTGGGTTGGTGGGCATTTAGGCTGTTTCCACATTTTGGCGATTGTAAATTGAGCTACAATAAACAGTCTAGTACAAGTGTCCTTATGATAAAAGGATTTTTTTCCTTCTGGGTAGATGCCCAGTAATGGGATTGCAGGATCAAATGGGAGGTCTAGCTTGAGTGCTTTGAGGTTTCTCCATACTTCCTTCCAGAAAGGTTGTACTAGTTTGCAGTCCCACCAGCAGTGTAAAAGTGTTCCCTTCTCTCCACATCCACTTCTAAAAGTTTTGTAGTAGAATCTGTAGTGTTTTCCAGATATACAATCATATCATGTGCGAAGAGTGAAAGTTTGATCTCTTTTGACCCTATGTGGATACCCATGATCTCCATTTCTTCCCTAATTGCAATGGCTAGAACTTCCATTACAGTGTTAAAGAGCAATGGAGACAATGGACAACCTTGCCTGGTTCCTGACCTAAGTGGAAATGATTTCAATTTAACTCCATTCAGTACGATATTGGCTGTGGGTTTGCTGTAGATGGCCTCTATTAGTTTAAGAAATGTCCCTTCTATACCAATTTTCTTAAGTGCTCTGATCATGAAGGGATGCTGGATATTATCAAAAGCTTTTCTGCATCAATTGAGAGAATCATATTGTCTTTATTTTTTAGTTTGTTTATGTGCTGAATTACATTTATAGATTTACGTATATTGAACCAGACTTGAGGCCCTGGGATAAATCCCACTTGGTCATTGTGTATAATTTTTTTTTTTTTTTGAGACAGAGCCTCAAGCTGTCGCCCTAGGTAGAGTGCCATGGCATCACAGCTCACAGCAACCTCCAACTCCTGGGCTCAAGTGATTCTCCTGCCTCAGCCTCCCAAGTAGCTGGGACAACAGGCACCTGCCACAATGCCCGGCTATTTTATGGTTGCAGCTGTCATTGTTGTTTGGTGGGCCCGGGCTGGATTCGAACCTGCCAGCTCAGGTGTACATGGCTGGCACCTTAGCCGCTTGAGCTACCGGCGCCGAGCCATGGTGTATAATTTTTTTTGATGTGTTGTTGGATTCTGTTCGTTAGGATCTTATTGAGTATTTTAGCATCAATATTCATTAGTGATATTGGTTTATAATTTTCTTTTTTTGTTGGGTCCTTCCCTGGTTTGGGATCAAGTTGATGTTAGCTTCGTAGAATGTGTTGGGTAATATTCCTTCTTTTTCTATATTTTGGAAAAGGTTTAGTAGTATAGGTACTAGTTCTTCTTTAAAGGTTTGGTAGAATTCTGACGTAAAGCCATCTGGTCTGGGCTTTTCTTTTTAGGGAGATTTTGTATAGTTGATGCTGTTTCAGAACTTGATATAGGCCTGTTCAACATTTCCACTTCGTTCTGGCTCAGTCTTAGTAGGTGGCATACTTACAGGTTTTGGTCGATTTTGTTCAGATTTTCATATATCTGAGAGTAGAGTTTCTTGTAGTATTCGTTAAGGATTTTTTGAATTTCTGAAGGGTCTATTGTTATTTCATCATTACCATTTCTGATTGATGAAATTAGGGATTTTACTCTTTTTTTCCTGCTTAGGTTGGCCAAAGGTTTATCTATTTTATTGATCTTTTCAAAAAACCAACTTTTGGATTTATTGATCTGTTGTATAATTCTTTTGTTTTCGATTTCATTTAATTCTGCTCTGATTTTGGTTATTTCTTTTCTTCTGCTGGGTTTGGGGTTGGAATGTTCTTCCTTCTCCAGTTGCTTGACATGTCCCATTAAGTTATTAATTTCCTCTCTTTCCATTTTCTTGAGGAAGGCTTGCAGTGCTATAAATTTCCCTCTTAGGACTGCCTTTGCAGTATCCCAGAGATTCTGATTATTCTTGTCTTCATTGTTGTTTTGTTCCAAAAATTTAGTGATTTTCTTCTTAATCTTATCTATAACCCATCTATTCTTCAGCATAAGGTTGTTTAGCTTCCATGTTTTTGTATGGGTATGCATGTTCCCATTGTTATTGAGTTCAACTTTTATTCCATGATGGTCTGAGAACATGCAAGGAATAATTTCTATTTTTTTAAATTTGCTATTTTTTTAGATTTCGGAGTATGTTCCGTGGGCTGATGAGAAGAATGTCTATGCTTTTTTGTTGGGATGAAATGTTCCGTAGATGTCTGTTAGGTCCAGAGGTTGAATGGTTAAGTTTAAATCTAAAATTTCTTTGCTTAGCTTCTTTTTGGAGAATCTATCCAGCACTGCTAAAGGGGTGTTAAAATCTCCAACTACTATGGAACTGGAGGAAATCAAGTTGCTCATGTTAGAGTTTCTCTTATAAATTGAGGTGCATTCTGGTTGGGTGCATAAATATTAGTAATTGAAATCTCATCATATTGAGTAGTACCTTTAACAAATATGAACTGTCCATCCTTATCCTTCCTTATTTTGGTTGGTTTAAAGCCTATTGCGCCTGTGAATAAGATTGCAATGCCTGCTTTTTTCTGCTTTCCATTTGCCTGGAGTATAGATGACCATCCCTTCACCTTGAATCTATTTTTGTCTTTTAATGTAAGATGCGATTCTTGTATGCAGAAGATTTCTGGCTTGAGTTTTTGTGTCCAGTCAGCCAACCTGTGCCTCTTTAGAGGACAATTTAAACCATTCACATTAATTGAGAATATTGATAATCCTTTCAAGAGTCTGGTGGACAGTTTTAATCCTTTCGCAACTGTGGAAGTTGGAATTTGATCAAAATTTTCTGGGTGGGTTTACTTTTGTGGTGGAGGGTTACGCTGGTCTTTATGGAGGATAGGTCTGAGATTATCCTGGAGAGCTGGTTTAGTTACGGCAAATTTCTTCAACATGTGAATGTCATTGAAGTATTTAATTTCTCCATCATAAATGAAACTCAGTTTAGCTGGGTACAGGATCCTGGGTTGAAAGTTATTTTGTTTTAGGAGATTAAAAGTCAATGACCATCCTCTTCTAGCTTGAAAGGTTTCAGCAGAGAGATCTGCAGTTATTCTAATATTCTTGCCCTTGGAAGTGATGGTTTTCTTTCGTCTGGCTGCTTTCAGAATTTTCTCCTTCATATTAACTTTAGTGAAGTTGATTATGATGTGTCTGGGGGATGTCTTATTTGGGTTGAGTCATGCTGGAGTTCTGAAACTGTCTGCTATCTGAATTTCAGAATTTCTTGGCATATCTGGGAAGTTCTCCTTCATAATCTCATGAAGAAGAGACTCTGTGCCTTGTGAAGCCACTTCCTCACTTTCGGGAATCCCTATAAGACAAATATTGGTTTTCTTCAAATTATTCCAGAGCTCTCTGAGAGAGTTATCTGCTTTTACCCTCCATTTCTCTTCCTCTTTGAGAGTTTGGGAGCATTCGAAAGCTTTGTCTTCAATGTCAGAAATCCTTTCTTCTGCTTGCTCCATTCTGTTACTGAGAGATTCTACTGTGTTTCTCAGATCTTTGAGGGCTGCAACTTCTTGTCTCAATATGTCAAAATCTTTGGTCATTTGGTCTTTGAATTCATTGAATTCTTGAGATATCTTTTGGGTTACTGCTTGGAATTCTGATTCGATCTTATTTGCTATCCAGATTCTGAATTCGATTTCTGACATCTCAGCTATTTGTGCATGGGATCTTGTGCTGTGTCTGCCCCATTGATCCTTGGGGGAGTTGATTACTCTGATTATTCATATTGCCAGGGTTTTTCTGTTGATTTTGCCTCATGATTGTTTTTCACCATTGCCTCTGGCCGTCCTCAGAGTTGGGGAGGTTTCTCTCCAAGATTAAACCCCAGCGGGATCACTCCATTGTTGCTGGATCTTTGTAGGGAGTGACCCTGTGTAGTTCCTCTGGGGCTGCCCCAGCCAGGGAGCTCTGGTTGTGGAAGCAGCTCCAGAGTGTGACACACCTCGATCCAGCAACAGGGCGGGGGGTGGTGCACACGGTTCACGGAGTGCCTGGCACCCAGTGACTTTGGCACAGAAAGCCCAAGGCTCCAGCAGTCTCTGGCCAGGAGAAGGGTTCCACCCAGAGGCAGGGGGGGCTCCAGAGGGCACGCTGCTACCAGAGTCCCTGGACAGACCAGCAGGCTGGTGTGGAGGCAGGGAGGGTACAGGAGGGAGAATGCGGGGTTGCGCGCTCCTGCAGTTCCTGGTCAGGGTGTGCGGACGCCCAGTGGGTGCAGGTCACAGGTTGGGGGTCATGGCGCAGCTCTTACCTAGGTCTGGGGTGGCGCTGATGGTGTTGCGGTGCAGTTCTTACAGAGGTGTGGGCGGCGCAGCTCTTATGGAGGTCCGGGCAGTATCTCAAGATTTTATACTCATCTGTGAACTGTTTTGGAGTTGTTGGACTTGGCCCTCAGTTGAACTGCCTTGGGGAGAACTTGAGCAGGAGTACGGAGAACTTTGGGTGTTGTCTAGGGCCTCAGACTGAGCCGCTGAGCCGGATGCAGCTAATAGTGTTTGGCTCTGCCATTTTTACATTTTTATACTATTATTATATTATTTCAGAACAGTATGAGGGTGTAGACGATTGGGTTACATTGTGTTTGTTAGGTAAAGTCCAGGTTGTAGTTGTGCCTCTCCCCTAGGCAGTGTGCAAAATATCCCTACATTCTGCCTGTTAGGTGAGAGCGTATGGATCCCCTCCCTCCTCTCCTCTCGCTCTCCCTCTTTTCCCTCCCCCTACTTTAGTTCAGTTGTGTTTTTCTCTTCTGTGGGCATGTATTTGTTTGTCTACTGGTATCGTATCAGCATTGAGTGTTTTTGATACTTGCTTTTCCATTCTTGTGATACTTTACTAGGAAAATGTTCTTCAACATTGTGAAGGTTAATACAGAAGATGTAAAGTCCCCATCTTTTATTTGATGAATAGAATTCCATGGCATTCATATGCCACAGTTTATTAATCCATTCATAGGCTGATAAGCACTTGGTTGATTCTGTATCTTGACAATTGTGAATTTAGCTGCATTAAACATTCTACTGAAAAGGCCCTTAAGGTAATTTTTTTTTCTTCTAGGTAGAAGAAGAAAAAAATCTCTTTACATATTAAAGAGATTGTGAGATCAAGTAGAAGGTCTATTTTGGTTCATTGAGGATTCTCCATACTTCTTTCCAAAGAAGCTGTATTAGTTTGCAGTCTCACCAACAGTGTAAAAGTGTTCCCTTCTCTACACACCCTCATTAGCATCTGCAGCTTTGGGATGTTGTGATGTGGGCTATTCTCAATGGAATTAAGTGATATCTCAGGATGGTTTTGATTTGCATTTCTCTGATGATTGTCCCATTTTTCAAATTAGACTTTTTTGGTTTTTTACTGGTCAGTTGTAAGAATTCTTCATGTAGGCAGCACCCATAGCTTAGTGGGTAGGGCACCGGCCACAAACACCAATGCTGGTGGGTTCGAACCTGGCCCAGGGCCAGTTAGAATGACGGTGACAATGCAACAATAGCAACAAATAATCAGGCTTTATGGTGGGCACCTGTAGTCCCAGCTGCTTTGGGGGCTGAGGCAAGAGAATTGCTTGGGCCCAAGAATTTGAGGTTGCTGTGAGATAGGACACCACACACTCCACCCAGGGTGATAGCTTGAGACTCTGTCTCCATTAAAAAAAAAATAGAGAATTTTTTTATACATTTTAGATAACAGTTCTTTTATCAGATGCCTCTTTTGTGCAAATATTTTCTTCTAGTCTGTGGCTTATCTTCTCGTTCTGTTGACATTACCTTTTGTAGAACACAAGTTTTTAATTTTAATGGAGTCCAGCTTATCAATTATTTCTTTCATGGATTGTGCCTTTGGTGTTATATTCTAAAAGTTATCACCACACTCAAGGTCATCTAGGTCTTCTCTTATATTATCTTCTAGGAGAGTTATAGCTTTGCATTTTATATTTAGATCTGAGGTCCATTTTAAGTTAATTTATGTGAAAGATGTAAAGTCTGTGTCTAGATTCATTTTTCTACATGTGGCTTGTTCAACACCATTTGTTAAAAAGACTACCTTTTCTCCCTCATATTGCCTTTGCTCCTTTATCAAAGTTCAGTTGGGCCTCTCAATTTTCATTTACATGAAGATGGTAAATAATAGTAATAATAGCTATATATATTGTTGTGTGGAATAAATGTAAATATAAAGCTCATTGAAGCATAAACAATAAATGGTGGCTGTTATGATAGGTAATAATACCAGGTAGTATATAGGTAGGATTGATCAGGACTATGCAGGAAATCACACATAATGTAGTCCAATGTTGCCCAAATTTCCATTGTTTTGCTTACCGCTTTTGTAATTTGTGCTCTGGTAGAATACCACTTGTACTATTATTAACTTAGTATTTTAAAATGTATTTAGATTTTAAAAAGATGTCTTATTCATATTAAAACGATAATATCCATAAACTAAAGGATTTGAGGGTTACAATTTTTTTTCTAACACACATGAAAATATATAACTATTCAGGTATAAATGATTGTCCAGTGACCCTATTCATCTTTGATGATCCAGTCACTCTCCTTGTTCCTTTCCCAATGGCCCAAGGAGGAAAAGGGCTTGTCTGACGACTCACAGCTAGAACTGCACAGAGATAAGACCCAAACTCAGTGTGACACTCAGCCTGGGATCCCGGCGCAGCACCTGTCTCTCATTCTCCAAAGCAGGACTGCTCTCTACCTGCACACCTCTCCCACATTCAGGCCCTGCCTTCCCTTTGTCCTCACGAGCCTGCACCTTCATGGACTAGCCACCAGAGGGTGCACTGAGACCAAGACCCAGCTCAGCCTGAAAGGCCAGAAGGTTTTCAGGGCAATCCTCCCATCTTAAGCCACTGGGGCTCTGGTTCCAAAAGTCCTGAGACTGACACAGCAGGAGGGAGATTTTACAGTTTGCCATAATAAACCTTGCTACCATCATTCTCCTCCTCTGCTGCCCCCTCTTCCTGATCACTTGCTATGTGGCAGGTGCCATGAACATACTTAGCATGCTTACGTCATTTACAACTCACAAAACCCTTATGAGCTAAGTACTGTCATCTCCATTTATAGATAGAGGAACTGAGCCACTAAGAAATTAGATAGCCTATAATTTATGTCAGTGATTTGGGAGTTCATGAGTGACAGGGCCAAGATTTTCTAATCCAGAACTGCCTGACTCAAGATATATACTATATGTCTTACATTTGGGTTCATGAAAGAAAATGACAAATACAGGATACCTGAGGACTGATGAATAAATAGGAGCAAGAGTGACTTAAGAGGGCTGAGTTCAGAATAAGCCAAGAATATCATGTAATTCTAGGCAGCATTAATAGAGCCAGAGTGTCCCGAATTGGGGAGGTGGGAATCTGCTCACATTGAAGCTCAGCTCTAGGCCTCTCCTATAACCCTTCATCCAGTTTTGGGGCTAGACCTTAAAAGTGACACAGCAACCTTGGGCATGGCTACAGGAGAGTGGCCCCGGAAGGGGGGTGAGGACTTACCACCATGCCCTGTGAGTGGCAGTTTCAGGAGCTAGAGAAAGGAAGAGGAGAAGGAAATGCAGCTGGGACCCAGGACAAATGGCACAAGAATTGTGAAACGGCTTTTCTCAGGTGCTGGTGGGGAGAGGGAGGTTTGCACACATGGGTGCTCTTGGTTGCTTTATAGAAAGGCAAAGTGTGTTTTTCTGAAATCAGGGCAGTGCTCTGGAGGGAGACACCTGAGGTCTCAGAAGGAGGCCTAAGGCCCTGGCTAGAATCCCCAAAAAGCAAGAATCTGGAGTGGAAGAAGGGCAGAGTCAAAGACTTTGAGAGGAAAACTGCTCTCTGTTGGGCTAAAGATTATGGAGGTTCTAAAAATGCTAAAGGAAGAGAAGATCCCGTATGTGAAGTTTTCAGACCTGGCATGACTTGCCCAGGGCCCACAGCTGGTCCAGTATAGAACTTCTGGCCATCCTCTTCATATGTGGAAGTGCTACCCACAGGGACACCGGGCTCAGGTGTTGGTCTACAGCCCTTGGTGGACAGACTTTGGAGGTTTCTGGCGGCCTCTGCTTGCTCCATCTGGAGAAGGATCACAGGCTGCCTCACTGAATGAAGAGCAGAAACTTTCCCAGGGACTGGGCTGGAAAAAGATAGTCTTTAAATTTTTCTCAAGATTCATAATAATCTACAGCATCCAACCAAGGAAAGTGCTTGGTTAGATCAATACAAAGCTCAGAATAAATACAGTGATGTCAACTCCTCACCAGGCCAGGGCACTGTTCACTGCTGGAGATTACCCTGAATTTAGCAGTAACCAAACAATTCCAGATACATTATTAGCCTCTGTGGGGAGGCAGTGGAGGGAGGGACAATCAGATTTGACCAGCACCCTCAAGCAGATTATGGTCTAGGGAAAGTGGCCAAGTAATCACCTTTCTCTAACACAGATAGGTATGAGGCTAACCTGAGAATGAGCCAGTATTGTGAGGAGTGTGTTGTAAATTCCCAGCAAACTCCACAGAGGCCCAGCCACCTGAGCTGGGTCATAAGGCTGATCTTCCAAGTTAGCACAGAAAGAAGGGCAGCTAGGCCAAGGGAATGCCCTAAAGTGAAGGCCTGAAGGTTTGGAGTATTTGGCTAGCTGTGATGAGTAGGAGTGGAGGACTTAGAGAGGGCAGGGTATACTAAGGAGGCTGGAGTCAGAGGAGGGAGGAGCAGACTAGGGCTTGAAAATGTTCAGTGTTCCAAGAAGGAGCTGAGGGGAGGAATGATAGAATCAGGTATACATTGCTGGCAGGGATATAAAATCATATGGATGGGCGGTGCCTGTGGCTCAACGAAGTAGGGCGCTGGCCCCATATGCCGGAGGTGGTAGGTTCAAACCTAGCCCTGACCAAAAACTGCAAAAAAAAAAAAGAAAAAAATCATAAAAAAAATAAAATAAAACCATATGGCTACTCTGGAAAACAATTTGCCAGTTTCTTATAAAGCTGGCATGTACTTACCCTGCCATCCCATAATTCTACCACTAGGTTTTTACTTGAGAGAAATAAAACCTGTGGAAGAATATTTAAAGGTTTATTCATAATAGCAGAACATTTGAGCCATTCTTAACTTCAGGCAGTGGTGAATGGATTAAAAAAAAAAATGATGGTTCAGGGCGGCGCCTGTGGTTCAAAGGAGTAGGGCGCCAGCCCCACATACTGGAGGTGGCAGGTTCAAACCCAGCCCCAGCCAAAAACTACAAAAAAAAAAAAGGTGGTTCATCTAATGGAATCTGCTCAGCAATAGAAACAAGCACTGCTATGTAACTTCTTTTTTGTTGTTGTTGTTAAGCAGGCCCAGGGCAGATTCAAACCCACCAACCCTGGTGCACAAGGCTTATGCTGTAACCACTGAGCTACTGGCACCCAGCAATGTAATTTATTTTGACTGAGATCATGGTCACATGACTGCATGCAAAACGCACTGAACTGTTCATGTATAAAACATGTGAATTTTATTGTGTCAATTATACCTGATTTTCTTAAAAAAGTAGAGGAAGACCAGTGGCTAAGGGTCTAGCAAAGTGGACCCATTAAAGACAGGTACCGTCTCTTAGCACAACATCTGCAGTAGGCACAATACAAGGAAGCCAGCCTACCTGACAAAAAGGTTTGGGCTCCAAACTTCGGGCCACTGTCACTCAAGTTCATACTCCTGCAGTGCTGTGGGCACACCCTGAGGGCCTGAATTCTGGAAGAAATTGTAGCCATAGGTATGAATGTGATTAGGAATAAAAACCTGAAGAGGTGGATAGTCTAAAAGAGGGATGAGGGATGCACAAAGTTAGCGAGCAAGACATTGTTAGGCCTAGGCTAAAGTAGAAAAACACCAGTTAACTCCTGGCAAATTCTTGGGCAGCAAGCCCTCAACAAAATGGAGTAAGTCTGGTTCACTCCCAAGATAGATGGGAAAGTACTCACTAACTTCTTGCTTGACCAACTCCCTGGGAAATGAACTAACTATCCCTGGACTGACCTTTAAATAATTCCAGGTGGAAAGAATACTGGAACTAAAATGTATGGGAAAATATTAAAACAAAGATGTATGACATATAGCTAACTAACCGCAAAATTCTGCCTCTGTACAATGCTTGCTTGCTCGCTGCCCACCCGAATGCACCTGGACAGCCTGCATGCCAACCAGGATGCAGACTAAGCCTTAAAAACCCAACTCCTTAAGCACCTGGGGCTGCTCTCAGAAACCCCTCATTGGGACACTGAGGCAGTCGCCAGCCAGCTCTTCAATAAAGAGATTCTCTTGCAAATTTGTCTTGTCTGGTTGTGTGGTCTCTGAGGAACTCCTGGACACAACAATGTGATTGTAGAGGATGGAGATACAGCCAAACAGTAAGGAGAACTACTGCTAAGTCTGGGTTTTCAAGTCGGCTAATACTTCAGAAAATGTTTAGTAAGGTCTATGTGCTTATGACATCTGGCACTTTTTTTTTTTGAGACAGAGTCTCACTATGTCGCCCTGGGTAGAGTGCTGTGGTGTCACAGCTCACAGCAACCTCAAACTCTTGGGCTTAAGCGATTCTCTTGCCTCAGCCTCTTGAGTAGCTGGGACTATATGCACCCACCACAATGCACAGCTATTTTATTTTTGTTGTTGCAGTTATTGTTTAGCTGGCCCAGGCCGGGTTCGAACCAGCCAGCCTCGGTGTATGTAGCACCATAACCACTGTGCTACAGGCACCGAGCTGTCATCTGGCACTTTATAACACTCTCTCTAACCCTCTGAATAGTCCCTCAAGGTCGACCTCCCTCCTGAGATTGCAACAAAGACTGGGAGGCAGCCAGGGCCTTGGGAAGCACTTGGTTTCTGGAACCAGAAGGCTTGCATGTGTATCCCAATTCTGCCACTTATCAATTGGTGGTTGGAACAGTTGCTGAATCCTTTTGACCTTCCAGTTCCAGAAATAAAATCAATAATGAACATAGTCACGGAAGGAGGGAGAAGGGTGGGGCCTTGGTGTGTGCCACACCTTCTGGGGGCAAGACATGATTGCAAGAGGGACTTTACCTAACAAATGCAATCAGTGTAACCTGGCTTATTGTACCCTCAATGAATCCCCAACAATAAAAAACAAACAACAACAACAAAAAAACCCCCATAAAATAAAAAGCCTCCCTGGCCACAAAAAAAAAAAATGAACATAGTCACAATACATCCCCCACCTTCCTTTCTTGGTAAAATAGTATATTTTAATAATGTTCCTATTAAAAGGCTCTGCTTCTTAATTCAGTAGTCAACAAAGATTCGTTTTCAAATCATCTAAGGGGTAGCTCAGATGGTCCTGTCAGTCCTCTTACATATGATCTCATGATACACTTAAGTTGGTTTTCATCCATGGTTCCTGCCTCATAACTCCCTGAACCCTTGTTATTTCTTTCCAAGTCATAGAATCTAAACACACACTCTAACCTCCCCCTGCCTTCCTGCCTTGGAGCGGTCATATAGAAGTCCTCTGACTTGCCTTGTCTGATTGTGGGTCATAAGATCCTCACTTTAGAAGGGGTCCCACCCTATACCCTCAAGGAAGGAATGCTTCATTGAGACACCAAGAGAAATTTGGACAGGCCTTGCTGGGTTTCTCCAGGAGCACACTTTTTTCGTCCAACAACAATTTTACACAGTTGGCAATCATGCCTGTCCAGTGAAGTCTCTACAAGAGGACAGGTTGAAAGAGCTTCCGGATGGCTGCGTGCGTGGTGGCTCGTCACCCCGGAGGGCACAGAAGCTCTCACCCTTTCCCATACCTCACCCTACGTATCTCTTCATTTGTATCTTCTGTAATATTCTTCATAATAAACTGGTAAATGCATTTCCCTGAGTTCTATTAGCTGCTCTAGCAAGTTAATCAAACCCAAGAGGGGCATTGTAGGAACTCCAATTTTTAGCCAGTGAGAGCATGGGTAAAAACCACGTGGGGGAATGCCTCGGCAGTGGAAGGAAGGGACCGTGCATCCTGTGCAGTGTGACACTATCTCCTCGTAGACAGGATCAGAATTAAACTGGTGGTGTTCATGTAAAAATCACGCAATCATAAAATTGGAAAGGAGAGCTTTATTTCTTATAAAGGGTTACAGCCTGCAAGGTGACCGTTCTGACAGGCTAGAAAGCATAGCCTCAGGCTAAGATGAGATACAGGCACTTTGAGAAAGGGAGGGAAATTTAAGCTGAACAGGTCAGCCAAGTGTACATATTCAACAGGTTATTCAAGAGGAGGTCCATGAATATTCATGAACCTTGCCCTGGTACATGCGTACTGGATAAACATGCATGTTACGTAAGACCCATGTTCAATTTGGGGAGGAGACCTAACATTTAAATCTGGTACAATTAGATCCTTGTGGGTCAAAATGGCTTTTCAGGACACAAGGCGCTCAAGTGCACAGCTTCTATTAAATTGGCTAGAACCAGTCCATCGCCAGTGGGCCATTATCAGGAAAAGGTAACTGCAATCAGTCTCTCATACAACCAAAGCTGTAGTTATGGCTTCTAGGGGTGGGAGTCAGTCTGGAGGTGGATGAGCTGGAATTGTTTTAATATTGCTTATCTCAAGGCCAGTGTTTTTTTAGTTGTTAGAGAGAAAGAAAATCCTTGTAGCAGTCAGAACCTAGTGTAGTTTACTATTTAGGAGTTGGGGTGCGTGACTTAACCCTTGCCTGGTATGGTCTTAGATCCTGTTTATAATTTGGTATTTTACTACCACAAAGAATCGATCCTTTCAGTCTTATGATCTCTCTTTTAACATTAATGCTGGTCAGGTGCTGTATCTAAATCACAAAAGGGAGGTGGTATCATGAGGCATGTCTGGTCTTTTGTCCTGTCATGGCTGGGAAGCCAGTTTTTAAGATTTTCTGGGGTCCACTTGGCCAACATTGCCATGAGGCAATTTCTCCTTTAAGGAAACCACAGCTTTGCTCTAAAGGCCTTTGAACTGATTGGATGTGGCCCATCCACATTATTGAGACTAATCTCTTTTTACTTAAAGGCAACTGATGAGATATTAACCACATTTACAGAACACCTTAACAGCCATACCTAGATTAATGTTTGAGTGAATAGCCAAGTTGATACAAAAAACTAACCACCCCCCTTGTTATGTGGGGTCATCTGGTATGCACAGACAGGGTGGAAGTTTTCAAGGGAAGCAGGTGATTTAGGGAAGGGAGAAAGAAAAAAAAATGTCCTGGTCCCTTTCCTCACAGGAACATCTTGATTCCAGGGATGGTTCTACTGTTAGAATACTCCCCACTAGGAACTTTGTGGCATAAACTAGAAACATTTTAACCTAACATCTTGCAAAGCAATTTGAGTGATGTAAAAAGGGAAAAAAAAAACAAAAAACAAAAAACATAAAAACAGAGACACAAACTGCAACCTCTCAAAAATAAAAAATAAAATTCATTTATTGAAAAGGAAAAGTTTAACACACAATCCATATGCAGAACCCAAAATGAGATCTACAAGCTCTGGCACGATCCACATCTCTACACGTACCATGCCGAGAATACACATCCACGTAGGCGCACAACACACACGTACTTTTTAGTTATCAAGACCTGCTGTACAGCTGTTTTTCTTACTCCTCTCATTCACACATCCACTGACATGCTTTAAAATAGAGTCACCTGATTTTATTATTCACTAAAATAGCTTCCCCAGCACCACCTTGGTTGAAATTAAAGGGCATAGCTCATGACAGGCACCTTCCCCTCATTTCCCACCTCCCTTACTCCAAAAACCTCCCATGAGCACCATTGATATCCCCTGGCCAGGGAATGACCCAGTGGTACAAAACAAAGGGAAGAAATGTAACAGGTTGATGCTGTCACAGCAAACAGTCTTGTAATCAGCCAGACAAACCACCTAAGAGTATTAACCATGATTTCAAAGGCAAATCAAACCCTTCTTTTTCCCCTTATGGTCTCAGAGATTTGTAATGTATTTTGGAAAATTAAATTCTAAGGCAGACTTGAAGTCAACCTCCTAATCATTAAGTCCTGGCACTTGGACTCTGTGTCTCCTCAGACAACATTGTGTTCCCACCAGGAGCCACGGCAGAGGCCTGCCTTAACATCTCTCAGCTACACAATAAACCCATGATACGATCCCTGTGCTGGGACAATGAACAGAGAGAGCTGTAAACAGACATAGATTAAGATTTTTTACATTTCCAAAAAGCATGAGGTGAACATTAGTGTTAAATAGGGATGACAGTCTAAGAAGGGAGAAATTTGAGAAAAAAAGTAAGATGAGAGAACAGGGAGGGAGAAATGATTTTTCTAATGCACTCGTTTGGTATGGACACCTTAAGAGGAGGCATACAACTGCACATTCTACCCATCACAGGGTCAACAGCGAGCAGTTAACATCAGCCAATGAATCTGGCAACAGAGGTGAGTCAGGCAAGAGTGGGTCTAAGCTAAAACATGTCACACCTTTCTACACATCTGGCCAGGATTTGTGCAGATGAAGGGTTCCCAGCAGCTGGACAGCAGCACAATATACATAATGCCACTTGTGAAGGGTGACAACTCCTAGGCAGAGTGAACAGAAAATACCAGGTCACAATCTTCCCAGCAAGTGCTCGCATTGAGGAGAGACACCACCGCTGAGAGCTACCTGCTCACAACAGCAGCATTTGGAGGAGAGAACCACAGGGGGCTCTGAGAAAGCTATTACCTCTGGGCTCATAGAAACTGGGGGGATGGTGGCAGGGGCACAGGGCACAACAGCATCTGCCCAGAAAACCCAGTTTGCCGTTGCTGCAGCAGATACAGCCTAACACTCCAGAAAGCCTTTGCTCTGTAGTTCCACGATCCGATTTCCACCTGTCCTGGTGCCTTTTCACCAGGCAGCAGAGTCAGGGCATGGGGAAAGGCTCAGGCTGTTTCCCAACAGCAGTGGGAAGATTCCAGGGAGGGCTCTCTGCCTCAAGAAGCCCTATCGGTGGCAGAAGAGGAGGGAGGGCTTCCTCCCACAACTTTCCTCTGGCTGACCTTTTCCTTAATGCTCAAGAGCTGCTCAGCTGCACAGCCAAGAAGGCCCTCTGACTGGATCTGCCTTGCCTGGGTCTTCAAAAGGAGCCATGCAGTTAGGCTGTCAGTGTAGCAGGAACACAGGAATAAGATCAAACAGACCAGGACAGATCAGCTTCCAGGATCCTTTAAGCTAGAGGCAGCCCTCCTACACACCAGGCTCTCAGGGCCAAGGGGCTTAAAGCAATAAATAACCTGCAGTTTGCTAAGAGCTGGAGCCAGGGAATCCCAGTATGCCGTTGTCCAGTCCTCAGTTTCCAGCATCGTGGTCCCAATCTCAGAACTCACCCAAACAGGACTGCCTCGAGCAACTCTGAGTACACAGGAGCCTCCACCAAGGAACCTGGGGGCAGTACACAAGTCTGGCCCCTTCAACTGGCACATACCTTTCAATGAAAACAATTCTTAGCACTGCTGGAGGCAGCCAGCTAGGCTATGGGTGGGCCCCCAGAGCCCAAGCTTGGCAACAGGAGATGACAGCACACTTGAGCCCACTTTGGTAATTCCAAGCCTTAGGCTTCAGAGGGTAGGGCCTCTGCTGCTCCCGGCTAGATTCTTGGTCACAAAAGCACCTGTTAGAACCCACCAAACAGCAGAAAAGGTGGGTAGAAAGTGTCACTCTCCTAAGGGAGAACAGTGATGACATCTTCTTAAGTTAATATTATACATTACTAGGCAGGTTAGGACTCACTTCAGTGAGAGTCCCCTTTTCCTGTCCCTTCACCTCAATTCCGCTCTATTGGCTTTGAACAGAAGAGAAAGAAAAAGCTGGGGCCACAACGGAGCCCCTTATGAACTTTGGTGAAACACAAAAAACAAAACCCTGATACATTTTTGCTGCTCTCCCTTAACCAACTGGCAAGGTGAACTTTATCTCCAGGTAAGCAAGAACCTGGTGATGGGAGCGGAGGCGAGAGTCCGCTCTGTACACACACAGCCACGACGCCTGCTCACAGCAGAAGCTGGGTAGTTAATGAACGCCATTCTGAAATACTGCCCACGCCTGGAGGAAAGGAAGAGCAGGCACCCCCAAGCCCAGCAATGCATCCTCCTGCCTTCTCTGCAGTTTGCCCCAAATCTCAGGTCTGGCCTTGAGGTGAGCCGCCCGGGGCTGTTTGCCAGACTCAGGGAGGCACAACTGGGGAGAAAACAGGGGTCCCAATTAGTGTTCAGTGGTTCTTGCCGAAGTTCAGGTCACAGAGGCAGGGTGGGTACTGGTCCTGCCCCATCCCCCCCGATTGTAAACAAGCACCATGCGTAGTGTCAGACCAGCTGCTGTGAAGTTTATGAACTTAATTTCACGCTTTCTGTGCACACTGACCTCAATATCTGATCCGTGGCAACAGTGTGGGTGTCTTCCTTGCATGACAGCCACCAAGGGCTGCCATCCTCTTAGCTCGGTGGGGGCTGAGGCTGGAAAATGGGCCTGAACACAAAGCAACCATTTTCTACATCTCCCACTCAGCCACCCTCCCTCAATCCAGGGTACTCACGAGATTTCCTGAGTCCTCCAATAGCTTTTCAGCATGAGACCAGGCTGGTCAGCGGGAGGCAAAACCCATGCCTCCCAGAGAGGTACACTTTTAGAGGATCCTGATTAAAACCTCTGGGGTCCTCAGCTAAGACTGACATTTCCTGGAGCAAGGTTCTTTTCAGCAGGAGAAGCTGAATAAAAGTTTACTGAGAAAGAAACAGTTCATAATAACCCCAGATCTAGAGACAGAGTCTAAAAACAGAAAGCTAATTTTAAATAACATATAAATACTTTCAGTTTAGGCAGCACTTCATATGTCTTTTAAGAGCTAAAGCAACTAAGAATACAGTGTTGTGACCCATACTGAAGAATCCAGAGAAGAGAAGGTGTTGCCCTGGGGGTCCCAGCAAGTCAGAGAGGAAAGTTAAAAACTCCAGTCTGGTGGGCTGGTTTTAAATCATCTGGTAGGTCCAGCCCCCCAAGACTTGACTAGGGAGAACACTGAGGTACAATATTTGGGAGAAAGATAAGGAAGAGGATCAGCTTTATGAGGAGGGGGAATAGTGCCCACTTATTTCATCTCAGCCTGGCCCAGGAAAGGAGAAGACAAGAGGTGGGGGAGGGGCCCTAAAAGTTTTAAATAAAGTGAGCTGTGCAACAGGAATAATTTGGTGGAGGATGGAGAAGGTGTGAGGGAAAGAACTGAAGAATTCTGGGTTAAAAGAAGTATGAATGAAGGATGACAGCACTGTCACGAAGGTTATCTACCGCAAGTCTGTGCCCCACCCTCTCCTGCCCTCAGGCTTACTTGGCCCAAAGTACCTACGGGCCACATAGAGGGGTTCCCCGACAGTGACCCTGCCTTTCCCCAGAGCCTGGATCAGATCTGAAGCTCTGGGGTCAGATACTGGGGGACGCATTGGGGATGGGGTAGACAGTGCGGAGGTGCACACAGATCATTATATAAAGGCGCGGGTGGCATTGATGAGAGTGGGAGCATTGATTGGCTGGATCAGCTCACTAAGGGCCTCGTAGGTCCCCACCACAAAGCCCACGAAGCCCAGGATGCTGATTAGGGCGTCCTTGGTGATGGTGAGGGGGCTCATGCCCTCTGAGTAGTAGGTGGTGATCTCCAAGAGGGGTGGGATGATGAGGGCCAAGGCGCTGCTGCTCACGGAGCCCACCAGGGAGATGACCAGGTCCAGGCGGGGGATGAGGATGGCCAAGACACCTGCAGGGAGAGAGGACATACCTGTTCAAGACTCCCCAGAGCTGGGAGAGGTCCCCTCCCTGGGCATCAAATTCAGCACCTGTTAAGGGTTAAGAAAACTTAGACATTATCCAGTCTAATCTCCAAGCAATGAATGTCTAGAGGAGTGGAATAACTGGGCATACCACAAGGTCAGTAGAACTGGGATGGGAACCTGGATCTTCTGGCTTGGTCCCCTGGCTTTTAGCTTTCCCTGCTACAGTGCATAACTCCATCTTTCTGAGCAAAAAGGAACCAAATCACATTCCAGGGCAATCTGGTCTCTGCCAAAGAGGGGGGAGTGGACTATGTCTGAGCAACTGCTTTCTTACCACTGAGGACACCTCCAACATGAGCATCTCGACTTGATTAATAACAAACAAAATGGCTGGGGGGAACCCTCGTTTGGAAAAAATACCATGATAAACCATTTCACAAAGCATTTCCAAACAGGCAATAAAGCCAGTTGTTCGTAGGCATCGCTGGACAGATCCTTCCTACACCCACTGACCCTACATTTAACTGATCTTCCCATGGGTGAGCAGAGGCCAGGGCTTCCCAGTTCTATTAAGGATTGTGGGCTCAGGAATTAGACTCTATGTTCACATGCTGCTAGGTGGGTGACACTGGGGAAGCTGGAACTCTTTCTTATTCCCTAGTTTTCTTGTTGGCAAAATGAGGGTACTGACTGCCCCTATGTCACAGAGCTGCCGTCATGATCAAATGAGGCCACACACACACTTAACAACATGTTATCCTCACTAATATTCATCTTGTTGGTCATGAAAAGTGCATCCTTAACTTGTTCATAACCAAATAACAATGTCCTTAGCATTAAAACAGCAATCCAGAGCTTATCTATTACCTCAGTGATTCTTACAAAAGGGCTACATTTTCCATGGGGGGCTTGGCTCTAACTTCCTTTCGTAAATCAAAAATGTGGTCAGGTCACGGTAAAGAAGGCACCGCACTGGGGAGACTGCCAGGGTATCTCCATCCAACAAAGCCAATTTTATCTCCAGTGTCTGAATCACTCGCTGCTGCTTTGGCTGAGCACCAGAAGAAAGGATTGAATTACAGTTAGAGAACAGATTTTATCAGAAACACTTAGTTTTAAACTGGAATATCATTCCCTGCAGTAAGGTGGGAGGCCTGTGGGAACCAAGGCTTAGCAGGGGAGACAGATTCATGACTCCCATCTCACACATACTCTGAAGTCGAGCTGTCCAAGACAGCAGCCCATAGCCATGGGTGGCATTTAAATTTAAGCAAATTAAAATCAAATAAATTCTGTTTCTCACTCACACTAGCCACATTTTAAAGACCCAACAGCCACCGGAGCCTGGTGGCTATTATGCTGAACAGACATAGAACACTTCCACCGCTGCAGAACACCCAGCATTGTCTAGCACTGTTGGGGTAATCTGCCCCATATGTGGGCATAGATAAGAACCCCACAACAGTATCACAGTTACTGTGGGACGAGAAGCCCAGAGGGTAAAATGATAGAAAGTGCCAGCACTGGCACTAGGATCCAGGACCTCAAGCCCCTGGTACAGTAACCTCATCGACCTGATGAGGACAGAAAGGCAGGACCCACGGAAGGAGGGAGGCAAGTGTCTGCTGGATCAGCAGAAAGATCCTGTCTGTGAAGCAATGGGGAGGTAGATACCCAGGTTAGCTTTCCCAGGGACAAACCACAAGGGTTTGGCAGAGACTCCAGCATACACTCAGCCCTGACCTCTTTCTGCTTTGTCAAAGGGAATTGGACAGGGATTCAAAGCCTAATAACTAAGGGGTCCAAGGATATGGAGCCTCACATCCACCTCTGCCACAGTTTGGTATCCAGGGGCAATCCTTTCTTCCTATTTCTTATGTTCATCAACCCTAATGGCAATTCCTAATAACATCTTCACTGATCTCAAGGCTTTGGAAAATTAAAAGTAGTCTGTTTCAGCTCTTTTTTTTTGCAGTTTTTGACCCGGGCCAGGTTTGAACCCACCACCTCCAGTATATGAGGCCGCCGCCCTGCTCCTTGAGCTACAGGCACAGCCCTTTTTTTTTTTAGGCAGAGTCTCAAGCTGTCACCCTTGGTAGAGTGTCGTGGCATCACGGCTCACACCAACTTCAAACTGTTGGGCTCAAGCGATTCTCTTGCCTCAGCCTCCCAAGTAGCTGGGACTACAGGCGCCTGCCACAAGACCAAGCTATTTTTCGGTTGTAGTTGTTGTTGTTTGGCAGGCCCGGGGCAGATTTGAACTGGCCAGCTCCGGTGTATGTCTGGCACCCTACCTGCTGAGCTACAGGTGCTAAGCCTGTTTCAGCTCTTAATTATTTCTAAGTAAACAGAGTGAGTGACATCCCTCAAATCTTGAGGGGGAGAATTTGAGGGAAAAAAATTGGAAGTATTGGCTCGGCGCCTGTAGCTCAAGTGGCTAAGGTGCCAGCACCATACACCAGAGATGGCAGGTTCGAATCCAGCCCAGGCCTGCCAAACAAAAGTGACAACTACAACCAAAAAATAGCCAGGTGTTGTGGCAGGAGCCTGTAGTCCCAGCTGCTTGAGAGGCTGAGGCAAGAGAATTGCTTAAGCTCAGGAGTTGGAGGTTGCTGTGAGCTGTGATGCCACAGCACTTTACCCAGGGTGACAGCTTGAGGCTCTGTCTCAAAAAAAAAAAAAAATTGGAAGTATTATAAAAATTGTAGGTTGTTGATGAAATGGCATTCCCACAATGGGTGATCTAATACTCAGCAAGAGCTGATCTGTGTGACCCACACTAAGACATTTGCCCTCTCTGGAGCCTGGTTCTCCATGTGCCTAAGGTCAGCCTCAAAGTGATGGCCCTGGGTGTTCCAGGGGGTTGGAAAGTGCACTAAGACGGCAGTAGGAGAACCATACCCCAGGGAGAGGTGCTCAAGGACTGCAGGCTCCAGACTCAGAATGTCCAGGCTCCAATCTCAGCTCTACCACTATGTGGCTAGTTACTCAAACTCTTTGAGACTCACGTTCCCAACTACTAAATAGGACTGGTCAGATGCGATCACTCATGGAAAGAATGCAGAGCACTAAAAGCACATAATAAATGCTTCAGTGTTTACTAGTATCACTACTAGCCCCTGCCTGATAAGTTTTGTGGCCCCGAGCAAATCAGTTTACCATTTTCAGCCTCAATTCACCTCCCATTGAAAAGTGGTGACTATTACTACTGATGACCACTGAAGTCTCACCCAACCCTGGAACCCCAAGGAACTGTACAACCCAGTCTGGGTCCCTTAGGATGTGTCCTGGGATATTCCCCTCATCTCACTGATAAGAGGAGAGCTGATGTGCGGCTCCAGACCACACAGCAGAGCGATGGGGCGACCTTCCTAGAACTCAGGGTTGTCCAGAAAGGTAGCTTCTAGCCCACCTGGGTTTGCATCAATAGAGGCAGTGTGAGCTATTCCTCCAGTGCCAGCCACTTCAGCACCTCCACTGAGGAGAAGGGAGGATACATTATCAGAGACAATGAACTCCTGGCAGAAGACAAGTCAGACAACGGGCCCTCCCCTCCCCGCCCTGAGAGTCAGTCACCTCCTTACTCTCTCTCACATTGCGTGGGAGGTCACGTGGGCCGTTCATCAAAGAGCTAAGTGGAATCAGATATGCTCCACTCTGTGATAAGAGTTAAACAGAATACAGACAGAAGTGTGAAGATCAGAATCTTTTCTTAGATTAGGTAGAGGCCTTCTATTTCATCATGATGTTTTTTAAGTAATGTAACAACTTGTTCTTATTCTTACTACTATGTAAGATAAGTATGTCTCATAAAAATATTCTTTTTTTCAACTAGACTCTAATATTTATTTATAGTATTTTTTCTTTAGAGATAAAATATGCATATAATGAAATGCACAAATCTTACATGTACCATTCAGTAAATTCTAACAAATGCACATACCCTTGTAAACAATACTCCCGGCAGCACAGAACATCACCATCAGCCCAGAAAGTCTCCTTGTGCAGCTTCCCAGTCGATCCACCTCCCTTCCCACCAGGCAATCACTGTTCTGAATGTTCTCGGCTGAAATTAGTTTCAACCTATTCTAGAATGTAGTATAAACAGAATCATTGAGTATGGATTCTGGCGTAGCAGCATTAGAATTCAAAAAGCTGCCCAGGTGATTCTAGTCTGGGAATCTTTGCTGTTGCTTAGGCCTTTTCTCACATTCCACATGACAACAATTTGGTATTTGCCTAAGGTTACAGCTAACTGGCTACAGAGCCATGGCTGGAACACAGGTCTTCTTGCTATCAGCCCTCTGTTTGCTATACAACAAAGTTTTTCTGGGAAAATAGCATCCATCAGAATCTCTGGAGGACCATAAATCTGGGACGAAGCGCAATTATGTGCATTTCTTTTTTTTATTGTAATTTTTTTCTTTTTTTTATTGTTAAATCATAGCTGTGTACATTAGTGCAATCAAGGGGTACAATGTGCTGGTTTCTTATACAATCTGAAATATTCTCATCAAACTGTTCAATGTAGCCTTCATGGCATTTTCTTAGTTATTGTATGTAAACATTTGTATTCTGCATTTAGTAAGTTTTGCCTGTACCCATTCTAAGATGCACTGTAAGTGTGGCCCCACCTATTGACCTCCCTCCACCCTAACCTCCCCCCTCCCTTCCCCTTCCTTAGCCCTTTCCTCATAGTCTTGTGCTATAGTTGTGTTATAGCCTTCATGTGAAAGCTATACTATAGCTTCATAGTAGGGCTGAGTACATTGGATACTTTTTCTTCCATTCCTGAGATACTTTGCTCCATCCATGTAAACATGAAAGAGGTAAAGTCTCCATCTTTTTTAAGGCTGCATAGTATTCCATGGTATACATGCACCACAATTTGCTAGTCCATTCGTGGGTCGATGGGCACTTGGGCTTCATCCATGACTTAGCAATTATGAATTAGGCTGCAATAAACATTCTGGTACAGATGTCTTTGTTATATTGTGATTTTTGGTCTTCTGAGTATAAACCTAGTAAAGGAATTTTTTTTTTTTTTAAGAAAACAATTTTATTCACAATAACATCAAAAACAATAAAAAATTAAGACCTAAATTTAATAGAAGTACAAGTCTTGTATACTGAATATTAAACACCATTGCTGAGAAATTAAAGATCTAAATAATTTTTATGTCCATGAATTGAAATAGTTGATACTTTCTTTTTTTTTTTTAATTTTTATTTTTTTAACTTTTTTTTTTTATTGTTGGGGATTCATTGAGGGTACAATAAGCCAGGTGACACTGATTACAAT
The DNA here is from genome assembly GCF_027406575.1 of Nycticebus coucang. Classification (NCBI taxonomy): domain Eukaryota; kingdom Metazoa; phylum Chordata; class Mammalia; order Primates; family Lorisidae; genus Nycticebus; species Nycticebus coucang. The sequence goes on along the minus strand of NC_069796.1, from coordinate 51,607,632 downwards.
TGTTAGGTAAAGTCCCTCTTGCAATATGTCTTGACCCCATAAAGTGTGACACACACCAAGGCCCCACCTCCCTCCCTCCTTCCCTCTTTCTGCTTCCCCCCATAACCATAATTGTCATTAATTGTCCTCATATCAAAATTGAGTACATAGGATTCATGCTTCTCCATCTAGTAAAGGAATTATAGGATTGAATGGCAGGTCTATTTTTAGGTCCCTAAGTATTCTCCAAACATCCTTCCAGAAGGAACGTATTAGTGTGCATTCCCATCAGCAGTGTAGAAGTGTTCCCTTTTATCCACATCCACGCCAACATTTCTGGTTTGGGGATTTTGTTATGTGGGCTACTCTTACTGGGGTTAGGTGATATCTCAAAGTAGTTTTGATTTGCATTTCTCTAATGATTAAGGATGATGAGCTTTTTTTGATGTGTTTGTAGATCGTGCGTCTGTCTTCTTTAGAGAAGTTTGGCTTCAATCCCTTGCCCACCTGAGATGGGATCACATGTTCTTTTCTTGCTAATATGTTTGAGTTCTTTGTGGATTCTGGTTATTAGACTGTTATCGGAGGTATAACCTGCAAATATTTTCTTCCATTCTAAGGGCTGTCTGCTTGCTTTACTTACTATGTTCTTGGCTGTGCAGAAGCTTTTTAGTTTGGTCAGGTCCCAGCAGTGTATTTTTGATACTGCTTCAATTGCCTGTGGAGTCCTCATAAAATATTCACCCAGGCTGATTCCTTCAAGAGTTTTCCCTGCACTTTCTTCAAGTATTTTTATAGTTTCATGTCTTAAGTTTAAATCTTTTATCCAGTGAGAGCCTATCTTAGTTAATGGTGAAAGGTGTGGGTCCAGTTTCAATCTTCTACAGGTTGACAGCTAGTTCACCCAGCACCATTTGTTAAATAGGGAATCTTTTCCCCACCCAATGTTTTTAATTGGCTTGTCAAAGATCAAATAACGGTAAGTAGCTGGATTCATCTCTTGGTTCTCTATTCTGTTCCAGACATCTACTTCTCTGTTTTTGTGCCAATACCATGCTGTTTTGATCACTATCGATTTATACTACAGTCTCAGATCTGGTAGCGTGATTCCTCCTGGGGTGTTTTTATTGCTGAGTAATGTTTTGGCCATTGGAGTTTTTTTTCTGATTCCATATAAAACAAAGTATTATTTTTTCAAGATCTTTAAAATATGACAATGGAACTTTAATAGGAATTGCATTAAAATTATCTATTGCTTTGGGTAGTATAGACATTTTAATGATGTTGATTCTTCCCAGCCATGAGCATGGTATTTTTTTCCATTTGTTAACATCTTCAGCTATTTATTTTCTTAAAGTTTTATAGTTCTCTTTGTAGAGATCTTTCACGTCCTTTGTTAGGTATACTCCCAAATATTTCATCTTCTTTGGCACTACTGTGAAAGGAATAGAGTCCTTGACTGTTTTTTTGTCTTGGTTATTGTTGTTATATATAAAGGCTACAGATCTATGTGTGTTGATTTTGTAGCCTGAGACATTGCTGTATTCTTGATCACTTCTAAAAGTTTTGTAGTAGAGTCCCTAGTGTTTTCCAGATATATGATCATGTCATCTGCGAAGAGTGAAAGTTTGATCTCTTCTGACCCTATGTGGATACCCATGATCACCTTTTCTTCCCTAATTGCAATGGCTAAAACTTCCATTACAATGTTAAAGAGCAATGGAGACAATGGGCAACCTTGCCTGGTTCCTGATCTGAGGGGAAATAATTTCAATTTAGCTCCATTCAATATGATATTGGCTGTGGGTTGGGTTTGCTGTAGATGGCCTCTATTTAAGAAATGTCCTTTCTATACCAATTAAGTGTTCTGATCATGAAGGGATGCTGGATATTATCAAAAGCTTTTTCTGCATCAATTGAAAGAATCATATGGTCCTTATTTTTTAGTTTGTTTATGTGCTGAATTACATTTATAGATTGACATATAATACCAACAAACATAAAATAACGTAAGTTGAGACCCTGGGATAAATCCCACTTGGTCGTGGTGTATAATTTTTTTTGATGTGATGTTGGATTCTGTTTGTTAGGATCTTATTGAGTATTTTAGCATCAATATTCATTAGTGATTTGGTTTATAATTTTCTTTTCTTGTTGGGTCTTTCCCTGGTTTGGGGATCAAGGTGATGTTGCTTCATAGAATGTGTTGGATAATATTCCTTCTTTTTCTATATTTTGGAAGAGGTTTAGTAATATAAGTACTAGTTCTTCTTTAAAGGTTTGGTAGAATTCTGACATAAACCCATCTGGTCCTGGGCTTTCTTTTTAGGGAGATTTTGTATAGTTGATGCTATTTCAGAACTTGATATAGGCCTGTTCAACATTTCCACTCCATTCTGGCTAAGTCTTGGTAGGTGGCGTACTTCCAGGTATTGGTCAATTCCTTTCAGATTTTCATATTTCTGAGAGTAGAGTTTCTTGTAGTATTCATTAAGAATTTTTTGAATTTCTGAGGGGTTTGTTGTTATTTCATCGTTACCATTTCTGATTAATGAAATTAGAGATTTTACTCTTTTTTCATGCTTAGGTTGGCCAAAGGTTTATCTATTTTATTGATCTTTTCAAAAAGCCAACTTTTGGATTTATTGATCTGTTGTATAATTCTTTTGTTTTCGATTTCATTTAATTCTGCTCTGATTTTGGTTATTTCTTTTCTTCTACTGGGTTTGGGGTTGGAGTGTTCTTCCTTCTCCAGTTGCATGAGATGTCCCATTAAGTTATTAACTTCCTCTCTTTCCATTTTCTTGAGGAAGACTTGCAGTGCTATAAATTTCCCTCTTAGGACTGCCTTTGCAGTATCCCACAGGTTCTTGTAATTCATGTCTTGATTGTTGTTTTGTTCCAAAAATTTGGTGATTTCCTTCTTAATCTTGTCTATAACCCATCTATCCTTCAGCATAAGGTTGTTTAGCTTCCATGTTTTTGTGTGGGTATGCATGTTCCTGTTGTTATTGAGTTCAACTTTTATTCCATGATGGTCTGAGAAGATGCAAGGAATCATTTTTATTTTTTTTAATTTGCTGAGGTTAGATTTGTGGCCTAGGATGTGGTTGATTTCGGAGTATGTTCTGTAGGCTGATGAGAAAAATGTGTATTCAGTTTTCTTGAAATGAAATGTTCTTTAGAGGTCTGTTAAGTCCAGATGTTGAATGGTTAAGTTTAAATCTAAAATTTGTTTGCTTAGCTTCTTTTTGGAGGATCTATCCAGCACTGCTAAAAGGGTATTAAAATCTCCAACTGCTATGGAACTGGAGGAAATCAAGTTGCTCATGTCTGTTAGAGTTTCTCTTATAAATTGAGGTGCATTTAGTTGGGTGCATAAATATTAATAATTGAAATCTCATCATATTGAGTATTACTTTTAACAAATATGACATGTCCATCCTTATCCTTTCTTATTTTGGTTGGTTTAAAGCCTATTGCATCTGCGAATAGGATTGCAATGCCTGCTTTTTTCTGCTTTCCATTTGCCTGGAGTATAGATGACCATCTCTTCACCTTGAGTCTATATTTGTCTTTTAATGTAAGATGAGATTCTTGTATGCAGCAGATATCTGGCTTGAGTTTTTGTATCTAGTCAGCCAACCTGTGCCTCTTTAGAGGACACTTTAAACCATTCACATTAAGTGAGAATACTGATAAGCCTTTCGAGAGTCCGGTGGACATTTTTAATCCTTTTGCGATTGTGGAAGTTGGAATTTGATCAAAATTTTCTGGGTGGGTTTACTTTTATGGTGGAGAATTATGCTGGTCTTCGTGGAGGATAGGTCTGAGAATATCCTGGAGAGCTGGTTTAGTTATGGCAAATTTCTTCAACATGTGAATGTCATTGAAGTATTTAATTTCTCCTTCATGAATGAAACTCAGTTTAGCTGGGTACAGGATCCTGGGTCGAAAGTTATTTTGTTTTAGGAGATTAAAGGTGGATGACCATCCTCTTCTAGCTTGAAAGGTTTCAGCAGAGAGATCTGCAGTTATTCTAATATTTTGCCCTGGTAGGTGATGGTTTCTTTCGTCTAGCTGTTTTCAGAATTTTCTCCTTCATATTAACTTTAGTGAAGTTGATTATGATGTGTCTGGGGGATGTCTTATTTGGGTTGATTCGTGCTGGAGTTCTGAAACTGTCTGCTATCTGAATTTTAGAATCTCTTGGCATGTCTGGACAGTTCTCCTTCATAAGCTCATGGAGAAGAGACTCTGTGCCTTGTGAAGCCACTTTGTCACTTTCAGGGATCCCTATACGATGAACATTGGTTTTCTTTGAATTATCCCAGAGCTCTCTGAGAGAGTTATCTGTTTTTGCCCTCCATTTCTCTTCCTCTTTGAGAGTTTGGGAGCGTTCGAAAGCTTTGTCTTCAAGGTCAGAAATCCTTTCTTCTGCTTGCTCCGTTCTGTTACTGAGGGATTCAACTGTGTTTCTCAGATCTTTGAGGGCTGCAACTTCTTGTCTCAATGTGTCAAAATCTTTGGTCATTTGGTCTTTGAATTCATTGAATTCTTGAGATATCTTTTGGGTTACTGCTTAGAATTCTGATTCGATCTCATTTGCTATCCAGATTCTGAATTCGATTTCTGACATCTCAGCTATTTGTTTGTGCATGGGATCTTGTGCTGTGTCTGCCCCATTGATCCTTGGGGCAGTTGATCTACTCTAATTATTCATATTGCCAGAGTTTTTCTGTTGATTTTGCCTCATGATTATTTTTCACCGTTGGCTCTGGCCGTCCTCAGAGTTGGGGAGGTTTCTCTCCAAGATTAGACCTCAGCGGGATCACTCTATTTTTGCTGGATCTTTGTATGGAGTGGCCCTGTGTAGTTCCTCTGGGTTTGCCCCAGCCAGGGAGTTCTGGTTATGGAAGCAGCTCTGGAGTGTGATACACCTGGATCCAGCAACAGGGCAGAAGGTGGTGTGCACGGTTCTTGGAGTGCCTGGTGCCCAGTGACTTTGGCACAGAGAGCCCAAGGCTCCAGCAGTCTCTGGCCAGGAGAAGGGCTCTGCACAGAGGCAGGGAGGGCTTGGAGGGCACCCGGCTACCAGAGTACCTGGCCAGATGAGTGGGCCGGCGTGGAGGAAGGGAGGGTACGGGAGGGAGGACACAGGGTTACGCGGTTCCCGCAGTTCCTGGTCAGGGCATGCGGAGGCCCAGCGGATGAGCGTCACGGTGCAGCTCTTATGGAGGTCCAGGCGGTGCCAAGCCCAGGAGTTTGAGGTTGCTATGAGCTGTGACGCCATGGCACTCTATCCAGGGCAACAGCCCAAGGCTCTAGTGTGCCAAAACCGGTCTCACTCTGCCCCTGAGGGTTAAGGCTGTAAGGCAGCTCAGTCCCCACCTTTAGGCTGCTCAGTCACTAGGTTACTAGCTCCTGCACCATCCTTGCTCTGAGACCCTGAGAGTGGAGCTTGCTGGAGCAGTTCTCTCACACTGGCTCCCTGCGGCCCACAGCTGAATACTATTAGCTCTGTCCAGCTCAGCAGCTCAGTCTGGGGCCCTAGACAATGCCCAAAGTTCTCCACACTCCTGCTGAAGCTCTCCCCAAGGCAGTTCAACTGAGTGCCAAGTCCTAAAACACTGAAACAGTTCACAGGTAAGGCCTTTCTGGTTTGTAGTCTCACTGCTGCTTGTACTTACAGCTGCTGGCAGGATTAGGTCAATCGAACACATGCAACCACTTTCCAGTTTTCCACTGTTTTTGTCCTCCTCTTGAGGTCCAGAAGTCCCTTGCTGACTGCCTGTATCCTCAAAGGGATGATTATAGGTAGATCCCACCAGCCAGAGATGCCAGATCTCCCCAGACTCACCATGCCCAGTTGCAGGGAAGCTGTTACTCGGCTGCCATCTTGCTCCACCCCCTGTCTATTATCCTCATAAAAATATTCTTAATGGAGGCCAAGTGCAGTGGCTCATGATTGTAATCCAAACACTTTGGGAAGCTGACGTGAGAGGATCACTTGAGGCCAGGAGTTGGAGACCAGCCTGAGCAAAATAGGAAGATCCTTTCTCTACAAAAATTAAAATAATTAGCCAGGCACAGTGGCATGTGCCTATAGACCCAGGTACTCAGCAGGCTGAGGCAGAAGGATCACTGAAGCCCAGGAGTTTGAGGGTAAGTGAACTTGAACTTACAGAGTGAGACACTGTCTCAAAAAAAAAAAAGAGGAAAAGAAAATTCTTAATAGAGATTTTAAAAAGAGGCAAACTTTTCTCTTCTCTTAAATCTAAGACCACAGGGCTGCAAATGGAAGTCCCTTTTCCTGTCCTAGCTGGACTGGACATCACAACTGAACCCTAAAGACTGACAATGGAGAAGCCAAGCAAGAAGAATGAGCCTTCCACCACCACAGTAAGGGAAGGGGAAGAGAAGGATGCCCAAACCAAACTAGCAGAAAAATCCCCCAGAGTTCAGTAGCAGGGGTGCCTGTTTTGCCATTTGAAATGGCTTTAACTTAATCACAGAGGCAAAGTAATCAACTACTTAGGAAGATATAGGGGCAACTAAGACCCCTTCTAGCGCTAAATGTCTTTAACTTAATAAAATAGAGACCTAGGGAAGCGGCCAACTGAGAACACACCTAACCCTACTCTACCTTACTCCTCCTGTAAAAAAAAAACAAACAGCAAAAAAACAAAACACCCCCATCTAAAGAGGAAGAGCGCATACTAACTGCAGTTCCACAGCTCTTACAGGAGCTCAGCTGCGCCATGTACAGAGAGGGAGGGAATTGGGGACACCTAAACCAGACCACACGATTTCTCAAGAGGGCTCCAACGGAATTATAAAACAGGTTCCTTTCAGGCTAAGAGGTCCTAAGAATCTGATCTTTAAACTGCTGAAGCAACCTGAGGCAAACGGTCATATTCAAAGAAGGAAATGACTGGGATCCTGGGGCTGTGGTTTTGGACCAGCATCAGGAAGAGCTGACTTATGCATGAGAAAAGAGAAAGCACTTACAAGAACAAATATACACTCACAGAAATACCTCAGACATTTGGTGCTCTTGGGCTGGGGAGTTCTTTCTTCTATTTTATTAGGATCAACGCTGATAAAACCTACCATGTGACTTTTAAATGTCTAGATACCTGTCTAAAATTAATATTCGTCTTGGACAGATATAAAATTTGATTGGGGGGATAAAAATAAAGAATTAATGAAAGCAAGGGTAACAACTTACCTGTCCAAGGAGTATTTTGGTAAATATTATTCACAGTAAAATTTAATATCATGTATTTAAGAAGTTATTAATGAAGAATATGTATATTCCTGATATAAGATCAAATAAAATCCGAAAGACAAAGTTATATGTGTACCATGATTGGAATTATTTTTACAATGCACTCATGAAAATTAAGGTACAGAAGATAAAATACAAAAATCCTAATTACTTTGTTAAGTTAGTAAGATAGTAAGAATTTCTACTACTTTTATTCCCAAATGCTTTAACATTAGCTTTTTTTTTTTTTTTAAAGCAATACCTTTGTAGAAATTTAAAATCAAATTCAAAGTAGCTACGTAAAATTTTGGAGTTGGAAGAAACCTCAGCAATCAGACGCCCTTCCTATCTTACAGGGCCTTGTTAGGGTTCCTAGCAGGGGGAGCCCCAAATTGCACAGCTAATTAATGATGCTGCCCTTCTTCTCTGCAGTCTCAAGTCTAAACATCTAAAAGGCCAAAAGATTCTGAGCTGCCGCTCTACGTGGACCTGCAAGCTTCCTGCTCTAAAACAGGTGTCCTCAAACTTTTTAAACAGGGGGCCAATTCACTGTCCCTCAGACCACTGGAGGGCCAGACTATAGTTTAAAAAAAAACAAAACTATGAACAAATTCCTATGCACACTGCACATATCTTATTTTGAAGTAAAAAACAAAACGGGAACAAACACAGTTCACACCCCTTCATGTGGCCCGTGGGCCACAGTTTGAGGACACCTGCTCTAAAAGTTCTGACTGCCTGGAATGTCTTGCAGCTGTGTTCAAGGGTGAACAGGTCTCTTAGCTGACACAGTTTTATGTTATTACACCTTTAATAAAATGTTTTTGAAATCCTCCTAACTCAAGTAAGGTGTTTCTCAAGAGGAATAGTTGTATAGCAAGTGATTGCCCCCAAGGAATCCAAAAAAACAATTCATCCTCTCCTCCCTACTCCCCCAGATGGAGCCAGGCTCTTCCAGCGTCTTCTACACAAGATTTGGACATAAGCAATCGCTAAATCTGCATTTCCAAAACTAGGAGCTGGGAGGAAATGCTGTCCTATATGAAATCATAATGAAAAGAGCACCATTCTCTGCAATGCTTGTTTCCCCTCCTCTCGTCTCCTTTATTAGTCTGAAATTAAGCATCAAAAGGTAGGCCTCAGCCACAGAAATTTTGGGGGGCTGTAGGGAGGGGTGAGAAAGTTGAATATTAAGGTAGGAAAAAGATATAAGTCCAGACCAAATCACCCCATTCTCCTTGGAGATGCAGGGTGAGGAAGGGGAGGAAAGTTGGGGAAAAAGATAGAGAAACACCAGAAAGAGCAACACAATAAATGGCCATTAAAATGTATGGATATAATTGAAAAAAATCTGCTACATCAAAGATCTAAAATCACACCCCAATCAGCTTTGTGCTGAAAGGTCTGAAAGAACAGAGAAGCAAGAGCAAAATAAACTGAAATACATTCCAGTTGCTGCCGCAATAAAATGGCTCTAATGATTCTCACAATGACTTCAAAGTCTCCAGGGAAAGTAAGAGAGGCCAGAATGCTCTCAGAGATGAAGGGGCCACCTTCTTTAGTATGCGGACAGTGTAGTGCTAAATCCCAAGAGATCACAGGAGAAAGGAAAAACGACCTCATGCGCTTGAGGATCAAAAGCAGCCTGTGTCCTTTGAGCACCTATGCTGTAGTGTGGAGACAAGACCAACAGACAGAGCCAGGAAGAGTGAAGCCAAGACCAAGAGACACCTAAGGACAGGACAAGGTCTGTGAATCAAAGACAGCTGCCTGCTGTGGGGCACAGCGGAGATAAACCTGGCTGGAAGCGTGGCATATGCTATGGGGGAAGAAGATTCAGGCTCATGTCACTGCCCCAGCTCCACTAAACAGGAAGCAGGAGCTATTCACTCAGCGATAGGCCTACTTTTTCTAGAGGAACCACTCTGAAAAAAAGAAGCAAATTACTTGACCTATCCCCATCCTTCCTCTAGCACCCTTTGGATTCAAGAGTTGGACCCTCAGGGTTGACACTGTAAACACTGTACAGGCAGAAGCTGTCTCCTTTACTTAGAACTGATTAGTCCATGATCTAAGGGTTGGGAGTTGCTGGCACAAGACAGCATTAGAGTCTAGAGCCCAAGCCCAATACACTAAGGCCATTTGCTGGAAAACAGAATGTACCATGTCCTTTTCAGTTGCTCTGAGAACAGCAGTTGGCTTCAGATAATCTTGGGCCCTGGATTAGCTGCTGTATGAGCTGTTTCTAAAGCCTGGTCTAGGAGAGGGCCTGGAGGTCTGACTGCAAGCAAATGCTAGACAGCATGCACATCCTTCATCCCTGATACATTCAATACTGAATAAAATAAAAACCATCATACAGATCTATCTTTATTCCAAAGACAGAAGCTCAAATTGAATAATTTTAGAAAATCTCCAGAGAAGTCTCAACATAATGAAGAAGTTCTTGTCCCAAAAAGAAAACCTAAAAAAAAAAAAAGGAAAGAAAGAAAGAAAAGAGCCAAATAGAGTGCATAAAAGAGAAATCTATATGCATTTAAATTTGAAAAGCAAATTGCCTAGAATTTAAATTAGATATTATAGACCAATTTGTTCACAAGTTCTCTAGTCTATCAACTTATAGAAGCTGAAGAAAATAGAAAAGAGAATTTACTTTCTTTTTTTATTTACTCCAATTTTCAACCCACAGCAAATAGGGTGTTTTACTATTTTAACTCACACCTCTTAGCATGGGGTTAGGGGAAGGACAGTAAAATACCCAATGATAAATCTATACTTAGATTAAGCAGTTGAAAATTTCTGCATATATTTAGTAAGACCAACACCTAAAAGTGCCTAGAATAGTATTATACAGGTTCAAAATGAAATATAAGGACTAGGCTGCCACACTAGAAAAATGATATTTGAAAAATAAGCAAAAATGCGCCCTTGTTAACAGATATGGATTAAAAGGCTCTCTCTCAGGTTTTTACCTTATTTTCTATGGGATATTAGTTGTATGTGTTCATTCCGAATTGTGACCATCTTTACAGCATCTCACATGTATAAACTGCTGTTAGAGTACACGTATAAATAATTGATGTCACCATCTGGACATCCTCGGCTCAGAAAGTGATAGGATGTGGCAGTTTTCTGCTCACCCAGCAGAGGAAGCTTCACTATAACACATGCGCTCACTCATGCACACCGTGGGGTAGAAAACAAACAAGGCAATGAACTTGTTTCCTACTCACATGTCAGGCAGACGAGCACCGTGCGCACAAACAGGTCTACCACTAATGCGCAGCGCTGGGGTACGCGTGAGACAAAGAAAGGAATGATGATCTCAGCCGGGACGTAGAACTGGAGCGCGTAGGTGAAAAAGATCCCGATGGAGTACAGCAGCTTCACCGACTGGTACAACCTGCCAAAAGAGCCAGGATACTTTCAAAGGCTGCTCGGCGCATTTATACATCACCAGGAAGAGTGCAAAATGGCCCCAGGGCAATTAGGTGACACCTACCAAGTGCACATGTCCTTTGGACCCAGCAATTTCACACCTAGGAATTTATATTTCAGACGTGCTTATACACGTACACAAAAGCTTACATTCAAAGTATTTCCTTGCAGCACGATTTAAGAAGCAAAGATTGGAAGACAACTTAAATTTCAACCAGTGGGCAACTGGGTATCCCCATATAGCTGTTAAAACATATGAGGCAGATCTCCAGGCGCTGATGAGCAACTGTCTTCATTTATACTATTAAGTGAAAAAGGCACCAGGCAATCGTGTCTACAGAGTGCTACAATTTTTCTAAAGAAAGAAAAAAGATGGGGAAAACACTCCTTTACATAGACATATGACAATCTTACATACACTAAATATCTCAGAATAAAACATAAGAAATTTGGAATATGGTTGTCTCTGAAATGGAAAATGCTCAAAGTGGGGCCTAAGGATTGGGGTAGGACAAGGGGTTAATGTTCTCTACCTTTTGGAATCTTTGCCATGGGCATGTATCTTTTAAAAATAAAAACAATTAAAACGTAAAAAGCCTATTTATATCCTTCCCATCCAATTCAGCACTTCCTACAATCAGATAATGACCAGGCAGATCCAAGAGGCAGGAGCAGAATTCATCTTTCCTCTTCACCAAGGCACCTTCTGCTCCCAGCATAGCTTCCCAGGGAGATTGCTAACTCACCCTGGGATTTCCCTATCTTATCACCCCCGTAGAGGAGAAGTCTCTGATCGGTAAGTGCTTATACATCTGACTTGGTCATTAAAGGGACTCCTAAGTAAAGCTCCACTTCAAACCAGACCCTTAACCAGATGTGTTAAGCAGCAAGAACCACCTGGCCTGCCTATTGAGGATCTACTGACATGCAGTAATGAGCTGTGTGTATAATGTGCACTGTTTCTCTACATTCAACTTAACACCCAGAAGATGTTCTTGTGCCCTAAGCAGGAGAGCATCCTTAGAAAGACATAGTTTGGTCTAACTTGCTCAGGGATAGACAATAAAAAGTCCTTGGAAAAATCAGCTGGTGGCTCTATCATTAAACACGGAGCAGCCAACACCCTATGAGGTACTATGAAGTCTGGAGTACTATGAAGTCTGAAATTGGGAAAATGATACCTGCAGGGACAGCCCCCAAAAATGCACCTGAATGGCAGCAGAATGATTCCAGCAGATGGGTTTGGGGTGTCAGGAAAGAAGACAGGGGCTAATCTATGGCTTCAGAGCATGTTGGCTACTTCTGCTGTTCCCACTCCACATATCTTCTGGGGAAAGGGGACACAGTGACACTGAGCTACCACCTGACTCTTCTCTCTTGGGAAGGGCAGGAACAGTTGGAAAGGTAAAAGCAGACGGATAAGCCAGCTACCCTGATTGGATCATTACACACTGTATGCATGTATGAAAATAGCATACATACCTTATAAGTATGCACAATTATTATGTATCAATTAAAAATAAAAAATAATGAAAGCAGGCAGCAAAGAAAGACTTTTTTGAAAACAATGGCCCATTTCTGGGTTACTACTATGCTGGCTATACAACTAAATTGATTCTCTGACCCCTGATTTGGATGTCCCTTGCTAGATGGTGACATAACAAATAAATATTTTTCTCAATTTGCTCAATATGTCCTCATCCAAAGTCTCATTGACTAGAGGTCTAGAGAGTACACCCAGGCAGATCAGCCAGGCTGGACTGAAAGGTTATTCTGGTCCCTGGCACACTCGACCAGCTCCTCAGAGTCTGCCAACAGCTATCCTCCACAATGAGATTTTAATCTTCAAAACAGCATGGTTGCTTAGCACGCACCCTAGGACACCCACCTTTTTAGAAAGCATTTCAGTATGTCTCAGCATTTCTCTATAATACAGCCTCCAATGAAAGAGAGGTACAAAAGACTCCCGACAGCCCCTCGTCCACAGTGAGACGCTCCCACCTACACATCAAGCCTGCAACTGTCAAGGGCAAGGAATGGCAGGAGCTGGTAACTAAATGCAGGTTTGCCCTCCCCCTTCCCCATCTATCCGGGATGGTATAAAGTGAACAGACTAGATAACATGGCTCTTCTGCACTTAGGATTTCTGAGGAATAAATGGCATATCAGTCAGCTGATCAATGGGTGGCATTAGCAGCAGTCTCCACAAGAATCACTCATCAAAACACAGTGGCAATGAAGGCTGGCCTAGGGGATGGTGACAGCGATAGGCTGGAGTGAAGTGGGCTGATTTAAGAGGTAAGAGGAAGAATCCACACTTTGACCCATTAATTTTTTCAAATGTCCAGTGCCCCTGGGTGTCCCTCCCCCATCACGTACCAGCAGTTGGGCAGGTTGAGGGTTATGCTGCCTTGGATGTTAGCTCCAAACTGCAAGTACCCAAGACAGCCCAGGCTGATGTAGAGGACGGTGACGATGATCATACCCACATATAGGATGAGTGGAAATTTCTGGGGATCCTTCATTTTATTTTCAAGGGGCAGAACCTATAAGAAAGAAGTGAGAGGGGAGAGAAAGTACCGAAAAAAAGCAAAATTAATGGCCAAAAAAATAATTTAATGTCCTCAGAAAAAAAGTAACTTCTTTATCCCCAGAATTCCCAAAAGCATATCTGTTCTTTACTAGACAAATGAATCAAAGTGGTTTCATCAGAAGTTATACTCTCGGGAGTGGAGGGGACTCCACAGCCCACTGTCTGGCTGGGAAGTCCTAAGAGGTGAGGGTTAGGTGGGACTAGACTCCAGGACTCCTGACTCAGCCCAGCATTCGGCCCTCCTGCTGTGGGATCCCGTGAGTGCAAATACATGGTGACCACAGGCCCTCTCACATCACACTGGCCTGGCACCTCATTTGAGATCACAGCCTCCTCCTAAGCTGTCTAAAGTGTGCAAAATACAGGCCAGGGAAAACTGCCACTCTAGCTCAATAGGGGAGGCTACCAGCAGGGAAAATTTAAACTTCCAAGTTAGAGAAACTGAGGTACAGAAGATACAATGACTCAATAGAGAATCTCAAGACTTAGAGACTTAACAAAGCTCAGTTTCTAGATTGCTGTTTAGGCACCATTGACCTTTGCTGCCTCCTTCATCATAACAGATATTCTTTAACTTTGGCAAAAGTGAAGACCCTTTATACAGATAAGATCGTGGGGCTTAGAAAGTAGAAGCGAAGAGGAGAGAGAGAGAGCGGAGGGGAAGGGGGATATGGGAGGATGGAGGGTACCTGGGGGGACCTCAGCTAATGTGCATGATGCAATGGTACATTTCAAAACTATTAAGAAATGGGTATAATTGTGATGGATGTGTTACTTAGTTCAATGTAAGCATTTCACATTGTATATCGAAGCAGTATCCTGAACCCCATAAATGCATCAACGTACAAAGTTATAATTTAATAAAAATAATAATAATAATAATAATAAAAAGATCATGGGGCTGGGGAAAATTGCAGGTGTGGTTCACAATCTGCTATCACCTGCACTGCACGTGGCCCAGCTAACTGCCAGTAACAGCACAGAGCAATGTCTAGCAGCCCCACAAATTATCTTTGATCTTGTCGTTACATTCATTTTCCTCCTGTGCCTGTGGCCATGAGGCATGGCACATCTGTGCTGTGCTGTATATACCCAACTCCAAGACCCTGCTGCAGGCCTGGGGCTCCGAGGGGCACCACAGCTCTGTGGCCCCCTCTGACCCTCAGCATCCCTCGCCATTAGCTCCAGGGTCTCAAGCTCCAGTTAATCCACATTCACTAGAAACAGCTTCTAAACTTAACCATCAATTTGCTTAATACCAAGAGTACAAAGAGCCAAAAGGCAGGGTGCTCATCTCCTCCATGTCCTATCTCAGGCCTGGGACAGTGCTGTAGATGCAGAGAGCACCATGAACATGCAGTGTGCAGCCTGGTGCTTCACCCTGACACGCAAGACAACCCTTCAATCCAGAACTAAAAGTCCAAACTGCAGAGTCCTCTCTGTGTTGTAAAGAAAAAAGATACAAAGAAATCTTGAAGTACCAGATGAGGACGTTTACAGAATGACCATGCTTCCAAGCCTTGGCTAGTGAAACAAAGCAGAGAACAACTTCTGCACTGTGCTGTTAGAAGAAAAAACTGATACAAATTCCCAGTACAATGTCCCTTAAGAACACAGAGTCTCCGGGCATCTTTTACACCTTCTCCACCTCTTCACTCCAGTCCTGAGTTCTTGGCACCTCCTTTTCACTAGAGGCCCACTCAGCCCCCACCCCAGCAGGAAACCCTTCATGCTTGTGGATGAAGGTCAGACAGCCTCCCTGGGCAGCCAGAAGCCCCAAGAAAGAGGACAGGAGAATGTGCCAACCTTAAGACAATCAATGCTTTACATCAATCCCTGAAGCCTCCCTCAAAACATCAGAGCATCAACAAGATCTCAGGATTTTGACAAAACAAAATAAAACAAAAAACCTGCCCAACTTCCAGATTTTCTTGAAAGTAAAATACAGTATTAGGGAAATCAATAGGGAGAAAAAAAATGCCAAGAAAGGAGAAGAGTCTTCTCATTGTCAAACCTTGGCCAAGAGAGCTACTAACTTTCTTCAGAGAAGAATTCTAGGCTGGGCACAGTGGCTCACACCTGTAATCCCAGCACTCTGGGAGGCTGAGGTGAGTGGATCGCCTGAGCTCACAAGTTCGAGACCAGCCTGAGCCAGAGCGAGACCTCATCTCAAAAAATAGCGGAGCGTTGTGGCGGGTGCCTGTAGTCCCAACTACTTGGGAGGCTGAGGCAAGAGGATCTCTTGAGCCCAGGAATTTGAAGTTGCTATGAGCTGTAACACCACAGCACTCTACCAAGGGTGACAAAGTTAAGACTCTGTCTCATAAAAAAAAAGAACTTTTATCTTTGTTATAAAAATAAATAAATATGGGAAAAGGGGCAAGGAAGGGGAGGAGAGAGAGGAGGATGGGTGGAGGGAGGGCAATTAGTGGGTCCACACCTACAGTGCATCTTAGAAGAGTACAGGTGAAATTTACTAAATGTAGAATATAAAAGTCTGAGCACAATAATTAAGAAAATGCCATGAAGGCTATGTTAACCAGTTCGATGAAAATATTTCAAACTGTATATAAAACCAGCACGTTGTATCTCACGATTGCATTATTGTACACAGCTATGATTTAATAAAAAATAAATGAATAAATAAATAAAAATCAAATTAGGTACAATTGAGTAGCAGATTTCCCTTTAAGGAAAAAACTTGGGTGAAATCATAGCAATTATGGGGGAAGCTGAGCTTAGAGTGAGGGCCACTTGTTTACATACAGAAAAGACACCACATCAATGTTCCATGGCAGAGAAATTATTCACACATTTATTGATTCAATAATAAAATAAATAATGTTATTAATAAAAATAAAAATGTATTAAACATTTACCATGTCTTAAGGACTGTGCAAAGCACTTTGTACATATCTCACTTAATCCTAACAACTACTATTTATTAAGCTCACTTTTCAGGAGCAAACAATAAAAGTTCAGAGAGGTGAGTCCACAAACAAGATCACACAGCTACCCTATGGCAGAGCCAGGACTTTTACCCCACATCGGTCTGACTCCAGACTTCATGTTACTGATTCCTCACTGCACGTACAGGAGGTGAGGGTGCAATGGAGGGGGTCTCAAATGTAAATGTTAAAAAATGACATATAATTTATTTTGAAACGTTAAAGCTAGAAAACTTCAGTAAAATCCCTGAAACACTACCCATTAACTGGCTAGTAACTCTCAGAAGATAATTTCTAACAGTGCTTCTTCAACAGTCCTTGAAGTTGACCTCAAGGACCCCAAGGGCACCAGAGAACGCTGGCCCAAAACAAAGTGTAACTCTTACCATCCCAATGCCTTCAAATGCAAAAATGGCTGTGCCAAAGAAGAGCGGGTAGGTCTTCCAGGGGGCCACCAAGGGCAGGTGGGTCGGGTCTGGGATCCTCTGAAAGAGAAAGCAAAACAAAGCAAAAGGCTATACAGAGATTCAAGATTTGAACCCCAAATCAGATCAGGGAATCTTAATAAATCCAAGATTCTCTAAGGGGATAAAAGTCTGATACCTGACAGATGATTTGGGGACATATAGCTTTTGTATTTTTTTTCTCTTCAGGCTGAGCATACCCTATTTGTCTTGGGGGAAAGACTAGTCTAATGTACTATAAAAAATTCAGGCTTGGTGCCGGTAGCTCAGTGGTTAGGGCGCCAGCCACTTACACTGGGGCTGGCAGGTTCAAACCCAGAGCGGGCCTGCTAAATAATAATTACAACAAAAAACTATCTGGGTGCTGTGGCAGGCGCCTGTAGTCCCAGCTACTTGGGAGGCTGGGGCTAGAGAATCACTTAAGCCCAAGAGTTGGAGGTTGCAAAAAAACAAAAAGAGTTGGAGGTTGGTTGTTCTGAGCTGTGATGCCACACCACAGATGGGTACCATAGTGAGACTCTGTCTCAAAAAAAAAAAAAAAATTCAGGGGTGGTACCTGTGGCTCAGTTAGTAGGGTGCCAGCCCCATATACCAAGGGTGGTGGGTTCAAACCCAGTCCCAGCCAAACTGCAACAACAACAACAACAAAAAAATAGTTGGGTGTTGTGGCAGGTGCCTATAGTCCCAGCTACTCAGGAGGTTGAGGCAAGAGAATTGCCTAAGCCCAAGAGCTGGTGATGTCATGGTACTCTACCCAAGGTGACGAAGTGAGATTCTTTATATCTAAATTAAAAAAAATTCAAATGTTGGAGCGGGCATAAAAGAGTCATATTCTTTCACTAGTTAATCCCATCCCTAGAAATTTAATCCAAGCAGAAAAAAAAAATCAAAAGAAAAAAGTTGACAAAACTATTTAACAAAGTTACTGGAAACAACCTAAATGCTCCCAAACAAGTGACCAGTTAAGTAATTAACCACAAACCAACATCACAGAATATTATGCACTATTTGAAAAGTAAAAATTGAGATAACTAAGGAGAGCATGAAAAACTGCTTATGAAATAAAAGCAAGAAAAAAATTTTTTGATTTATATATTGACTATGATACAACTACATGCCACTCACACAGATAAATCTGGAAGGGAAAGGAAAGTGGTAACTTTTTATATTGGGTCTTTTCCACTTTTCTCTTTCTCTCTCCTTTTTTCTTCTTCTTCTTTAAAAAATTCTTAGCACTGAGTTTGAGTACTTGGAAAACAGTACTGAGATGTATACAATAGGAGTGTTGAAACATTTGAGAATAAATGGCAATTGTTTGGGAATAATGGCAATTATTTGGCAAAATAGGCGGAAATACCCCCAAGGCAATTGTTAACTGCAGGTGCAATGTAGGGTTGCACAAGCAAGGAGGTATAGTCACAAAATCCTCCACTCAACAGCCAGTAACAGATCAAATGGAAAGGTGGTTTGAAGACTGGGTTTGAAATCTGGGTTTTTAAGCCACTTGCACACATTGCTTAGATTAAAATAAAAGTGGATTGGCAGTGCCCATAGCTCAGTGGGTAGTGCGCTGGCCACATACACCGAGGCTGGTGGGTTCGAACACAGCCTGAGCCTGCTGAACAACAATGACAACTGCAACCAAAAAATAGCTGGGCGTTGTGGCGGGCACCTGTAGTCCCAGCTACCTGGGAGGCTGAGGCAAGAGAATCGCTTACGCCCAAGAGTTTGAGGTTGTTCTGAGTTGTGACGCCATGGCACTCTACCCAGGGCAATAGCTTGAGACTCTGTCTCAAAAATAAATAAAATAAAATAAAAGTGGATTTTAAAATTGTCTTTTACAATGTTTTAAAATTGATTTAACTACATAGGTCTTTAGATAAATACAAAGTATTTGCTAACAAGGTGACAGAATAATATCAGGAGAACAAAAGGAAAGCTATTCTTAATCTCTATAATAGGCTTCTCTTTGAAAGATTTCACAACAACTGTACTATAGTCTTTTGAAAAATAAAAAATAAAAATAAATACTTTTCTTTGGACCCCTACTCACAAATGTCAGGCTTCTTTAAAGGAAGCATTTCAATACCTAAAATGAAAACAGACTAAGAGGTATTTTTAAAGCTCTACAATGAGACATTAGAGAAAGATTGTTCTGTAATCATTCCTGAGTCACAAATGAAACGTAAGTTCTTGGAAACAGGTACTATCTCTTGGTTAGTGGATAACTCCTGCCCAGGTGCATACGTCAGATCAAGCTGAGGTATCACATAGGGAATTTCACAATACATGTTTGGGGATAGTTTGGGAATGAGACTAGCCAAAGAAATATAATTCTACATACTTACTGGTTGCTACTGACTTATAACCCAATCAACTAAATGGGAAAAGTTTAATTTACAAAGAAACATGCAAATCAAAATCAGCTCATTATCAACAGACCTCCCCAATTCTACAATACAGTCAGTCCTCACTTAATGTCGTAGATAGGTTCTTGGAAATTGTGACTTTAATTCAAATGACACATAGTTACTTCGTTCAATGTTATTTTGTTATAACATTGATGAGGGGAAAAAGTACTTTCATTATACATCATTTCCAAGAATCTACCAATGACATTGAGTGAGGACGTATACAATCAGTAATAATAATAACAACTTTTTGAGAAAATGCAGTTCAATGTACATGTGGATTGAAAGATGTACTCCAATTTTGGAATCGTTATAACTGTGAAACAGTGCAACTCAAAATTAAGGAAATGTAGTGATAAAACATTCATTGGAAGGTCCCTCCAGGCAAGTAACTCTGCCCAGAACTGTGCCATTCATCAATCCACAAGCTGAAGATACAGGGAAATGACTCAGGTGGGAGACCCGTGGCCTGCTGCCTACAACGAGTGGCATGAGTGCAGGGAACAAGAACAAGAATGTTAGGGAAAACATTCAGAAGCACTGGACAGCAGAGGGATGCTCATGAAAAGCAGGGAAATATGCCAAAAAAGAACAGCCGCCACAAAGAGCGGCAACCAAAATGACTCAGAGGGAGCATCTTTAGCTGTAGGCCACACAGAAATGAAGCTGTCACAATGCTACGGGCAGTGACTTCTCCAACGCAGAGAAGCTCCTCCTTTGTGATGCACCTGGGGCAGACAGCACGTGCTGAGCCCAGAGCTCGGAACTGCTCACAAGAAATGAGCAGGGCTGCCTCTACACGCAGACATCACTCTGGATGGATACTGCCAGTCACCTGGGACTGAGATGGAATAACTCGAATTTCATTCATTTCTCTGATCATGGCAATCACTATAGTCCAGCTACCTGCATAGTTTAAAATTAAATGTGTTTCTGTGTATATGTAAGAGGTGGCCTCACTGACTTCATCTTCAGTGTCCACTGCAGCATCGCCTAGGCACTCTTGAGAGCCCTAATTACAATGTGAAATCATGGGTTTATTTACCCTTCCTGGTCTGATGATGGAAATAATCAACTGTGCATTCATAGGCCCTTCTTCTAGTCCAGCGGTTCTCAACCTGTGGGCCGTGACCCACAGGAACTGTATTAAAGGGTCATGGCATTAGAAAGGTTGAGAACCACTGCTCTAGTCCCATAAAAAATGGAATGTATTCTCGTTAGTAGAGTGGTGAGTAAAAAAATTAAAAAGATTAAACAAAATGGGACATGGAGAGCTGTTTATGTTTTTAAAAACATTTCTGCAGAAGACGAGTCAATAAGTGTCACTTGTCCAACTTACCAGAACAAGGAAAGCACAGCAAATGATCACTGAGGATAAAGTTAATCTCAAGTCATAATGTCATTTCCTTAGTATAGGAAGTCCCTGGTTTTTATGACACACTGTTCTCCTAGAAACCACATCCATGGGTGACGGGGTCACTATGAAGCAGACTGTGTGAAAATGAAGTAACATTCACCTTTCAGACTGACCAAAATTAAAAAGATTGATATATCCAGTGTTGGTGAGGGTGGGAACAGACACATACTGCAGAAGGAGCCTCTACAAAATTAGTACATAGCTTTTGGAAAAAGCAACATGGCAGTGTAAAAACTGTGAAAGCGCATACTCTAGATAAATAACTTAGAGAAGTATTTATACATGTCCACAACAAGAAATGCATAAGAACATTCATTACCTTAATATTGATACTAAAAATTATCAATGACCAGTGCTAGTCTCCTGATTAGGGTTAGGGCAAATAAACTGCAGCACATCTATTCTCTGGGATCCTACATCTCCATTAAAAAGAATGAAGCAGTAAAAATAAATAAATAAATAAATAGATAGATAAATAAATAAAAATTAAAAGAATGAAGCAGAACCGAGTATATTAACCTGGAAAGCTCTCTCAGGCATTTTCAAGGGGTACCCAGAGGAAAAGAAAGTAGATGAATACTATGTATAATTTTTAAATATTAGGCTTAAAAAAAACCCAAATCTATTTTTATTTCATATACTTTTCTATATACCAGTGTTTTTCAACCTTTTTTTATCTCATGGCACACTTGAACCTATAGGTAAACTTCTATGGCACGCTTAAATTACGTTGATCAAAAAAAAAGGAGTAAAAAAAAAAATAATATACTTACTGTTCTTTGAACTTCTTTCAAAACCATTTTAATTCATGATTTTTAAAAATTTTCATGTTACCCCTAAGATCCTCCTACAGGGGCAGCGGCACACGGTTGAAAACTCACTGCTATTTACTTACATGTGTGCAAATGCATTCATGGGATCTAGACTCAGACAGACCCATCACACCGAGAGCTCCCTGGGAGGAGACTTGATGTGAGGTGTGATATTCAAGAGGCATTTGTGTTGTCTGCATTTTAATAAATGTGCATGAATGAATTATTTGAGGAACAAAATTTAAATACCTTTTCATTTATGCTTTTATTTTCCTGCTTTTACTTTTTCCCTTTTTCTTGAAGCATGGCAAAATGCATTGTCTATTTCACAAACAGCCACATGTTTAAGGGCACATGTTTCTCTGCCTGATCATCTACTCACATCTACATGGATGTTTTCTTTCATACTACCCCCGAGACCTGCCCCCAAGTGGAGGCAGGTCTAAGTGAGGGGTGGAACAATAAGTAAATTTGTGATTTTGACAAATATAAAAAATTGGAGTTGGTAAGGAATTGCTTTCTCTAAATACAAATTAGAAAAAGAAAAGATTTTATTTACAGCTTAGTATTTTCCCCTATTTTCCAATTGTGCATAATGATCACGTATTAACCATGTGTATTAATGGTCTGTAGAGCTATCACAGACCATTCCCAGCAGGTGACAAAGATGAGCATGCCTTGGGACCTAACTGGGAAAAGGCTAAACCAGTGATCTCAATGCGGGGAGTCTCAGGGACAGCTGGTGATGTCTGGAGACACTTTTGATTGCCACAAGGGAAGAGAAGTTGCTACTAGTGCCTAAGGAGCAGAGACCAGGGATGCTGCTGAACGTCCTCTGTTGCACAGGAAGGTCACTACCCAAAAGGACTTTCTGTCCCAAATGTCAACAGTGGGGAAGTTGAAATCTCTAATCTAAATACACTATAAGTCACATATAACTGTTAATATTTTACACTTACTTGTTTGCTTTGTCCCTTTGGTATTTAATAGGAGGATGAGGGAGGGCCCAGGCTCATACCTGAACGATGAACTGGTAGATCATGACCAGGCTGACCAGCATGCTGATGTTGGCCAACAGGGAGAAGATGGACAGGGCTCGGAGGCTCCGGACGAAGACCAGCAGCACCAGGAAGGGCAGGAAGGAGAGCATGTAGAGCCGCGAGTCCATGGTGGGGGTCAGAATCACTGTCTCGTTACTGTGACAGTTGTTGGTGGTCCCATTGGCTGCTTCTATCACCTAGAATGAGGGGAAGGAAGTAAAAGGAAAAGCCTCCCAGATGACAAAGGCCAGTGGATCTTCCACGGGGGAAAACTCCTGAGTGAAGGCTCAGGTGTGTGAACAGGCCCCCAAGAAGGCTCCGTCTCTGGAGGTCTTCATGATCATCAGCAACCCAACTGCCTGAGCTGCATGTGATCAGATTTACCTAAGACAGGGCCAGACAAGACATGGGGAGGTTTTTCTAAGCCCTGGGTCTTTAGAAGAGAATCAAATAAAAGACACAGTTCTACGTAAAATGGTAAAACCTTAAATCTTCTGTTGATCAAAACCACCGTGGAAAAAATCCTAAACAAAAATTTCACTCAATCCTTCCCATTCTCTCTCTCTTTCCTTCTTTCTTTAAACCAGAATCCTACCTGTTTAAAGTTGTCAGCCAGAAACACAAAATAGACACAGCAGAATCCCAGCTGAGTGACAATCAGGAAGAAGTCCACAATGTGCCTGGAGATGGGGAAGGAAGGAATCCAAAGATTATTACAATACACATGCAGGACTCTGAGAGGGACCAGTGTTTTAAATAGTGCTTTTTTCTCAAGGCATTACAGACCATTCCCAGCAGGTGACAAAGATGAGCTTGCCGCAGTTAAAGGAGGAACTATTCTAGGTGCCACTGGTCTGGGGCTTTGGGAGAAAGGTGAACAGAGGTGCTAGCTGTGTGACTTCTGGGGTCCCTTTCTTAGCTTCTTATCTGGAATGTCGTATGAGGTCAGGGCATCCCAGTGTGGTGGCATCCCTACCACTGCCCAGCCCCTTGGCATCCTCCCTACCCAGCTGCCCACCTATGTCACCTCACACCTTTTTCCTAGAGCTACTCAACCAACAGGAGAGATCCCATCACCATCTCTTTTACAACCTGGATCCAAAAACCAAGCTAATCTCACATAAGCACATAGAAATGGCTGTAACCAAAACAGATTGCTGGTTGAACACTAACAGCTGGTAATAACCTAAAGGGTCATCAAAGGGAAAAATTATATTACAGACCATTCTTACATGGGACCTTACATTGCAGTTTAAAAGAATGTGTTAAATGTATATGTGCTGACAAAGAAAAACGTCTGAGACATTTAAGGGAGAAAAGTTTCCCAATAACATACATAGTATCGTTAATTTAAGCAAAACTTTTTAAAAAGCATGTGTATGTTTAAATACATAAAGAAAATACCAAAAGGATACCCATGCAACTGTGACCAATATGTTCTTTAACTTTTCATTTTATGTCTTGTTCAAAAAAATGCTTTTACTATGGGCACACATTTAAAAGGCACACTTTTTACTGAAAGAAGGAAGAAATGAAAGGAACGAGGGAGAAAGGGAGGAAGGAAGCAAGTTTAGAAGAGAGTAAAAAAAGAACTAACAACCAACCAACCTATGTTGTTCACTAGGCAAATGTGGCTTCTCCCAGTCACAGAAAATAATCTTGCTAAAAGAATTATATAATCTGCATCACTGGATGAGGCTACGAATGAAGGTGACAATTTCCTCTATAATCACTAAAAGAGACTTCCCTAGAGAACACAATTTTAATGTGACTTAATTTTTTTAAAAAATAAGATTCAGTTCATGATACTATCAATTTCCTACATCTAAACTTAGGAAACAAAAGGTAGACTATTTCTCTCTAGGCATCTGAAAAATTACCATAAGGAGAAATGCCTAAACGCTCCCACCCTGTCCTCCCTTACCTCACCTCCTCCTCAAAGCCTCCTCCCTCTCCTTCTACTTCATGCACTTCTCCTCTGGCTGTGCCAGATGAGAGAATCTTTCAAGTCCCTCCCACTCTGAACACCAAGGACGTGCTCCCAGCCCCTGAGACTCTCTTCCTGTCGGTGTCTACCACTGCTCACCTGGTCTTGTTCTGTGTATTCTCTTCCCACACATCTTCCCACACATCTTTCTCCTTACACAGACTTCAAGCTCCTGGAGGGCGAGGACCATGTAATTTACTGCAAAAAATCTCC
Organism: Nycticebus coucang; assembly: GCF_027406575.1. Taxonomy (NCBI): domain Eukaryota; kingdom Metazoa; phylum Chordata; class Mammalia; order Primates; family Lorisidae; genus Nycticebus; species Nycticebus coucang. The sequence goes on along the minus strand of NC_069796.1, from coordinate 51,583,060 downwards.
CCTCCCTGGCTAGAACTGTTTTGTTCCACTTACAAGAGAGTACTTAAATATATTTGTTGAAATGAGTGAATCAAATGTAATCACTGGTCACAGACTGCCAAAGTTGAAATGGACCCTTTGAGACCTTTCAGGCCAGGCCCCACGTTTTCCTGATGAGGAAACTGAGAACCAGGGAAGGGAGGAGTCACCAGCTCAGGGTCACACACAGCTCACCATGAGCAGAAGTGAGCTAGCACCCACCCGAGCCCACTGACCCAAAGAATACTCTCTCCACCCCTTACGCTGTGCCCCTGACACCAGGTCTCCACAATGGGGCTGTGGCTGAAGACAGGAGGAAAGCATTACCTTCCCCAGTGCGCATGGTTCCGGAGCCAGGAGCAGGGGCTGGATTCCAGTCCATACATCACGGTGTCCCCATAGTCCACAAAGGATTTGTTGAGTCTGGGGGAAGGGGCACCAGAGAGGAAGGGAAGAGTATGTGAGTTAGACCACAACAATGGCAGAACTAATTCAGCCTCCAATTCCCCATCTGTGCCCTGCAGGTGCTACTTCTGAGTCCTATATCTGATGTTTTCAAAGATCAGAAGTGTTGGGGCGGCACCTGTGGCTCAATGGGGTAGGGCGCAGGCCCCATATGCCAGAGGTGGTAGGTTCTGGCCCCGGCCAGAAACTGCAAAGATCAGAAGTGTTAAGCTGATGGGACTTTCTTTACAATGAACAATCATTTGGTAGAATCGTTTCAGTGTAGTAAACTACAATTAGAATGTGGTGTCTTTCCACTGGACATAAGAAAATTTAACAGATGACAATGGGCCAGAAAAAGAACACAAAACAACCTGGGAAAGGAAAGGCTGCAACAGTGAGTAGCCACCTTCAGCTCTAATGGAAAGAGCAGATAAAAAGCAGAAGTGAGCTCACTTCCAAGGCTGTAATGGAAATCCAAGGACAGTGCTCACTTCCAAGGCTGTAATGGAAATCCAAGGACAGTGCTCACTTCCAAGGCTGTAATGGAAATCCAAGGACAGGCTGCCACTGAGAGGTGGCTCAGAGGGCTCTCACCTGTGGCAGAAGTGGTGAGCACATTTCACCAGGATGGCCATGCAGTGCACGGCCACAATGCCGATCACCAGCAGGCTGAGGGGGCCCATCTGGACAAGTGTTGCAGGCAGAAGGGGAGAGAGAAAAGCAGGCAGAATTAGGAGTGAGTCCAATCAAAACACAATTTGCAAATGACTAAAATGCTGCTAAGGCACTTTCAATTGACAGCTTCTCAGAAGAGAATTGTGAGCACAGAGGTGGGTGCTGTAAGATGGGCGCTATCTGGACTTCAGCACATATTCAAGAGATTTAATCTCATGAAGAAGAACCCAAGATAAGTCTGGTCTGAGACTGTGGTGAATCAGAATAGAAGGTTCTTGTGACTGTGGGAAGAAGAGATGGGCTAAGGGATGTGGGGGGAAGGGGGAGTTATAGTTGAGAAACGCTAGATCCAAAAAGACTGAACTTAGTTGAAGATAAGCCCCCTCTCTGAGCTACCTCTAACTCTAAAAGAAACCAGAATGGCTTTGGACAGGCAGTCTATAGGAGGCGAATCTTAAAAAGAAGATGTAAGGTTCTCAGAGTTGACCATTCAGGGATGGGGTGTGGAGGGCCTGTGTAGAAAATGGACAGATGTCCATTACTAACTAATCAGTTCCTAGTATCGATAGAAACCGCTGGAGCCATTTTAAGTTCATCCTCTCTACCACTAAGTGAGCTCCACAAGGGCAGGAATCTATGTTTAATTCCTGGATATATTCTATTCTCAGAGCCTAGAAAAAGGCCTAGCACAGAGAAGGCCCTCAATAAATATCTTTAGATAGATGAACATCTGAATTTTGGTTTTTCTCAGCTGAATTAAAAAAAAAATGACTTAAATGAAGTAAAGTTTTAAAACAATAAGAAACTATCCCCTATACTTTGTCACAACGCTTCCCTCTACTGATGCAGACTCTTACCAAGATGCCTGCGTTTTTCACTGCCAGAGGCAGCCCCAGGAGTCCGGTGCCAATGTTGCCTTTTAATAGGTGGATCAAGGTCTGGAACCATCTAAAGTGGAAGATACAGGGAAACATTAACCATAATGACAGCCAACTTTAATTAAGCAGTTAACACTAAACTAAGTGATTACATGCATTACTTTATTTTACTTCCACAACTACCCTATAAGTTTTTATTTTATGGATGATGAAGCAATTTGCTCAAGGAAACACACCTAATAAAGATGTGAGCCAGGATTCAGACCCTGGTCTGACTGCAGAGCTCACTCTCTCACCCACAGTAATTTCTGTAAGCCAGCAGCACTCTCTGTGACTCATCTCAAACTCCCTTATCTCTCACAGATGGGACCAGAGGACCACAGGCCCCTCTCCAGGCATTCCATCCTTTCCAGGGAACTTAAGGCCTGGTTCTCACCCCTGAGCTGATCCCTATAAAGACTCATACCCAAAACTGCCACAGAAGATGACAAACCCAACTGCCAAGGACAAGCACAGGCACGAGGACATAGGAGTCCCCAACCCTGTCACAGAAAGTTGTATGGAGAGTCAACAGAATAAATTCATATAATACCATAAAAGCCAGAAGTCCTTGAAGCCCTTTATGTTAAAGAAAAAAAGCCCAATGCTATAGGGTCCTGGCATTGGAGAAACCTTTGAATTACCTGGTTTATCCTCCATGTCAGAGACAGATCTATATAGACTGTGCTCTTCGTGCTGCAATTGTAAAGCCTCTCACATTTCCTCATTCATTTTGTTTTTCTTTTTCTTTCTTTTTTTTTTTTTTACAGTTTTTTGACCGGGGCCGGGTTTGAACCCGCTACCTCCAATATATGGGGCCAGTGCCCTACTCCTTGAGCCACAGGCGCCACCCCATTCATTTTGTTTTTCACTGAGTAACTATCCTCTCTCATGTATGAAACATTGTGGTGACTGCAGTGGTGAAAATAAGTATGAATAAGACACAGATCTCTTCGAAGTTAATAATGTCCTGAGGAAAATAAGGGGACACATGAATTACCACCAAGGACAGAAAGATTCCTGTCTTTAAGAAAAGGCCAGGAACAGCACAGGGAGAAGGAAGCAGGAGAGAGGAGAGACATGGGCTCAGGCCAGTAGGGCAGACAGGGTTTGCAAATGTGCTGTTGGGGAAGAAGGCATCACTGGCCAAGGGAAGAGTCTGGGGACAAGCCCCTAGAGAGACGTGTGGGGCATGAACCAGAAGGAGCAGTACTTGGGTTTAGTGGCCACTCAAGTGGGGCTGAGAGTCAAAATGGAGGGGTACAGGAAATTCCTCCTTTTTATACAGAGAGTAGAAATTCATCAGAGGACTGACAGCAAAGGGGTAAACTTGTCCTCAGCATTTTCCATCCTTTGTTACCTCCAGTAGGATAGGAAATAAGTTAAATACAGTGTTACTTTGCTCCACTCAGGATGTAGCCCCTGGAGCTGTCTGGAAATTCTCTGTATAAATCATCTGCATAAATCGATCAAAACTGATGCTTATACACATTTCTTCAAATCTGCCATTCAGTAAAAACTCAAAGAAACTGGTTACTAGTAAGGCCACTAGTAAGACAAGGCTACGCCCTCTGGAAAGGAATTTTACTTTAATCTTTTTTTCTCCTTGCATCTTCAAGAAGAAAATCTGTTGGTTTTCCTGCTGTCCTCAACCTTTTCATGGAAGATCGAGGGAATACTTCCACTCTAAGCGGGAAGAGTTAAGTGCTCTCCTACCCATCCTGAGGATTTCCAGGACCCATTATCAATAGCAAGAGAAGATAACTGGACAGGATAATGGGCCTATTTAATTTCCATCTTAGCAAATATTTAATCCATTTAAGAGCAAAGGTAAGCAGTGTACCAAACCCAATGTTTCAGAGACCTCCCTGTGGGAGACCAGGTCCCTCTGGCCTTAGCTCTGCCATGGCCTCCAGATGACAATTCCCTCCCTCCCTTCTCTGGCCCTGTTGTCTCCTCTGTAAAGATGTCTCCATGGTGCCTTCAGCTCTAACAGCAGGATTCTAGGCAATTGGCCACAGGACTCTTTTTAATAGACAACCCCAAGTTGGGGTTACACAAGGCTGTGTGAGTAACAGAATTACGTTATTGGACTGCAAAGTCTTAACTACAAGGATGAACTATCTTTCTGAAAAGGGAGAGGAGTTGTCCAGTGAATCTCTGGAGTTCCATTCATGCTCCATAAGCAGTTCTTAGACTTCTTGGGCTCAAGATCCCTTTATTCTCTGATAAATAATTCGGGACCCCAGATGGCTTTTGCTTCTGTGGATGATACCTGCTGATACATAATTATATTTAGAAACTAAAACTGAGAAATTTAAAAACATTTCATTAAAAATAATAATAAGGTCATTATATGTTAATATACATAATAATTTCTTTCTTTCTTTTTTTTTGTTTTTTTTGAGACAGAGCCTCAAGCTGCCCCCTTGGGTAGAGTGCCGTGGCATCACAGCTCACAGCAACCTCCAACTCCTGGGCTCAAGCGATTCTCCTGTCTCCGCCTCCCAAGTAGCTAGGACTACAGGTGCCTGCCACAATGCCCAGCTATTTTTTGGTCACAGCCGTCATTGTGTTGTTTGGTGGGCCAGGGCTGGATTCGAACCCGCCAGCTCAGCTGTATGTGGCTGGCGCCTTAGCCGCTTGAGCCATAGGCGCCGAGCGGATAATAATTTCTTTTAATGAAAAATAACTCCATTTTCCAAAAAAGAAAATGTGAGAATGTTTCTTACCCCCTCCCCAAATCTCCTTAATGTTTCACATAACAGAGGATAGATGATTATCTGTGTCTACATTCAATCTATTATGATACATTGTTTTAAGCACATGAAAAAAAGTTTTCTCATAGACATGTAGTTGGAAAAGTAAGGAGTATTTTAATAGCTTCTTCAATCAACTACACTAATTTTTCTTTGACACTATTCCAAACTGAGACCGTGAGTATTTCTTAGAAGTTAGCTGCAATATAGAATCTGAACTTTTCATTCTCTATTAAAATCCACTGGTGGTCTTGCTCTTTCAATGAATCTTTTACCCATGCACAATTTCCTAACATCATCCTTTGGTCACCTGAAGGATACTGGTTCCCTACGTTATGCAGATCTTCCAAATGCTAACATCTTTCATTACACAATATCAAAAAATCATATTCATGGGTGGCACCTGTGGCTCAACAGAGTTAGGGCACTGGCCCCATATACTGGAGGTGGCGGGTTCAAACCCATCCCCGGCCAAAAACTGCAAAAAAAAAAAAAATCATATTCATTAGTATCACCACTGACCTCACCAAAAACATTTTTAAGTAAAGATGTAAAGCTTATGGGGCTGGATGTGTTTTTTTTATTTTCTAATTTTGCTTGAAATCCCAAATTTTATTGTGAGCAACAAATATATATTATTGATTGTTTTTCTTGAGGCGATGGGCTCATTTCATTCATTTTCAGGAAAATGTCTACCAAGTACCCAGGTCTAAACCAAATACCTATAGTTCGTTGGTTTCTAGTAAAAATATGTTCTATGAAAAAAAAAAGCAGTAAGTTCAGTTAACAACATAATACTACTGATTTATCCTGTTTCCCCAAAAATAAGACATCCTCCGAAAATAAGACCTACTTACAGGAAAGATAAGACGTCCCCTGAAAATAAGACCTAGTGCATCTTTGGGAGCACACCTTAAAATAAGACACTGTCTTATTTTCGGGGAAACAGGGTAGTATGTCACAATATTGTAATTTGGGCTTATTTCAGTACAAAAACCAAACAAACAAAAAAAGAAATCAATCACTCAAGGTCTTTGTCCTGAGACAAGTATCATACTTTGGTACACTATGGTACACAGTAGAAGTGCTTCATACGTTCTTTCCAAGTTGTCACTCAGAATATTACTAATTTTTAAAAATTAGTTATGTGACTATTTCATCTAGGACATTCATAAGCAAAACCGGCTTTTTTTATGCACATGAAGAATACAATAATGAGCAGTATAATTTAGTGCCACTTACCTCAATTCATGCTATAGTGCCTGCAATTTTACCCACCACTGCTTCCACATTATCAGTACAAACATGGTGAAAAAGCAAACAACATCTTAATATTATTATAAAGATAATTTTGACCTCAGAGACTTCTTGAAGTGGGCTTGGGAACCCCAAGAGGTCTGTAGAACGCATTTTGCAAACGGCTGCACCAAGTCACCTGGAGAAAGCTAGCTGGTATCAAAAAAGTCAGCTGGTATCTCAGCCTGGGGAAGAATCACTGAGGCTCAATCACTAGTTAGTATAATATAACTAAGAAGGGCAAGAGGAGAAAAATTTGCCCAACAGCATAAACTGAGGCTGTCTCCAAAGAAGTTAATAGCTTGATAATATCAAGTGTTAGGAAATCACTTTACTAAACACACCCTCATGGAAATGTTTGGGGTTCCTATTTATATCTCCTAATTAGGGGTTTTTACTGAGCCTTGGACTTCTGGAAGAGCACAACATATGCGTGCATATGTACAATAGAGCAAGAAGAACTTCCATTTACTTTGTTCTTTGGCAAATTAGATAATAGGGTAGAGCAAGAGAGAAACAGAAAAGGAACCCAACTCAAAAAACTAACCCTCATACTTCCCTCAAAGTAGAGATTCATTAAGATTAACAAGGTTCTTCCACTCAACTTGCACATTAATCACATCTGGCATGTTTTCTACATGAATGCTTTTGTGCATCTTATGTCCCAGGCTCAAAATACTCAAACAGTCCTCCAAGTCCATGAAATACTTTTCCCTATCCCTCGTGTGATGGAACTGCAGTATTCACTATCATCTACAGATAGGCTTTCCTGGTCACCTACCTCTTATCAGTTATCAGGGCTGGACGGAAATCTCCAAACAAAGTTTACCCCAGAAAAGTCTCAATATAAGCTCAAGAATGGTATCTTCTGATTTGCTCAATTTGCAACAAACAAGGGGAAATAATTTTGTGTTGACCACTAGTTATCACCCAATATGGAAAAATAAAAGAAGAGATGCTCAGAATAGCTAACAGGCACGCATCAGCTTCCACAATTCCAAAACCAATAAGCTACATTCTGGCATTACTAGGTGGTTGGTTTTGAGCTTCTAAGAAGTCTCTAAAAATAATGAAAATCCAGACCCCATCTGGCAAGTATGGAATAGACAAGTTGACGCCTGAGAACAAGATGCAACAAAAACTGGAAGGGAAACTAGAGAAGCTTGGAAGAAGCATTTCACAATAACAAGCGTGACCTCTGACAGGAAGCCGTCATGTGCATTGCCACTGGCTGTGTGTGGAGCTTCTACCTCAGGGCTCCCGGGGGGGTGGATGAGGGTAGAGGAAAAAGGGAAGGGTCACTGCACTGCTGCCAGCTGTGGTCTAAGCAGTCTCTCCTGTCACCTACAACTGTAAGCAAATGGGGAGGCTACGAAAACATGCCAGGTGAGGAACAAGGTGAAATCAGCTAGTGGTGGTGAGGGCCTGGGAATGCGAGCAGACCATGCCTTCTGTTTCTATCCCAGTTCACAAGAGAACACGCCCTGCCCTAGGAGAGTGCAGACAGTGACAGGCTTCAAGAGAAGCTTCCGTGATCCCTTTGGCTGGTGACAGGGGATGCCGTAAGTCTAGGAGATGATGGTTCCTTCAGTAAGCCACCCCGTAAGTAAGAGTTAGAGCTAAACTTGAGGACTAAATTGAGGGCTGCAGAACTGGGATCCAGAGAAATGTCAGAGGTCTGCTGAGGTTGGGGCATAGCTGGGATAACTCAAAGGAGTAGAAGAAAATCTTCCTCTGGATTTTCTAATTCAAGTGTGAGGACCATATTATCAGCATAGCTTCATAGTGGGGTCCTCAATTTTTCTTTGCATTTGTGGAAACTGAGGCCCAAAGAGTGCCAAACTCAGCCGAGATGAGTTGTGGGTTTTGCTTTCCAGAGATAAGACTTAGTAAGCACTCCTGTGGGAATGCACAGTGAATCTTCTCTATCAACCCCAGAACTTTTTAAGTGCTGAAATTATTCTTCCCTCCTCCCACTTCTTCAGCCAAAAGAACTGGCAATTTGGGACAGAGTTATGGGAGAGAGTTTGCAAATGGGCTCGGAGATTATTTGAGGTTCTAGTACAGATGATGTGCAGTTCTAAATTAAGAGAATTAAGAGAATGTCCTTGCTAGAAGCTTTTCTTAAGCCCAAGCCCTTGCTCGGCCCCAGTTTTGTGGGACCAAGGCAACGGGAAGGAACAGAGTAAGAAATGGATTAGAGAGCAGCAGCCAACAGCATCTCAGTGCAGTCACTCGCCCCATCTCTTCCTTGCTTACTTTCATCTGTAAAGTGGGGAATTGAAATGGAGGAGAAAAAAATAAGTCTAGGACCATGCATCCCACCTGAGGAGGGGGCAGAAGATAAGAGAGACTTACGTTGTGCTGCTGCTTTCCCCAAAGCGCTGGTAGGAGCCAGGAGAGGTGGGGTTGCTGAGGCCGTCCGATGGGCTCTCCTCGGGGCTCCCGTCCGTGGAGCTGTAGTCATGGTAGTCTTCGTTCCGAAGTCTCTGCGTGGACATGGCAGCTGGGGGCAAAGGGCCAGCATTAAAACCTTCTGCAGCTGGGGCCTTGAGCTCCATGCCTAGGGTGGGCTCTGGGGCAGGAGCAGTCATTGTTACAGTAGCTCAGGGTGACAGCTGCACTGTGGATTTAGTACCAGGGTGCCTGGTACCAAAGGAAATGGAAAAGTGCAAAGTACACAGGGGCGGGCTGGGTTCACTCAGCGTCTGCCTCCCAACCTTCCAGACTGGTGTCACACTCATAACTTTCCAAATTTGTCCGAGTACACCTGGACAGAGCAGAGGTGAGGTACTGCCCGAGCGGGGGAGGAGGGAGAATGCAGAGAAGCCCTTCCAGGAAACATTCCCCATTCCTTAGGTCAGGGTTAATTACTCTGTCCTCTGAGCTTATTTCTCAAAACTTGAGCAATAGTTAAATTGTATATACACTCATCTTGCCCAAGAACAAACTCTCAGAGTATGGGAATTTTATTTCTCCTATGTCTTCTGCCTTCACTAGAGAACCCTGTTGCATTCAAGAAATCTCTGGATCATCCAATTCTGCTTAAACTCTCCCCTGGATCCCACAGCCACAAACGACCTTCTCCTCTCTGCTGTGACCTCAGTCTATCTTATACTCTCTAGAGGCCATCGGTAACTCTCATCTCCCCACCCTGCTTTCTTTTCTTGCCACCAACCTTACTATTGAAAAATAGCAGCTCAGAGGAAGACCAGGAGCACAAGGGGTATTCACCCCTGGCCCCTGTCTCAACATCTCCCCTCCACACTCCTCCTTCCTTCTTATTTTTATGGGTTTGCTCATTTTTAAAAGATGGTGAAAGAAGAAAACCTTCCTCCTGTGGGCTGGAAGGTTGATGAGGTGGTGTCCCCTGGGGGGGAGGGGGAGGACTTTCTCAGTAATGCTACCAGACAATAGAGAAGACACACGATAAGGATACATTTGGGGGGTTGTGGAAGCCCCCAAAATCATAGAGACTATTGCGGAAAGCACCTTCACAGGTTCCTCCAAGCCCCTCATTTTATACGTGAAGAATCAACCCCAGAAGATGAAGCGACCCGCCCTGGTACAGCTAGGTATTAGTAAAGCAGAAAGCCTATCTCATGATGTCCTGTTTGAATCTGGAAACATCTGCCAAATACAGTGCCAGCTTCTTTAAGGGAGTATCACAGCATAATCAGAAAGAGTCAGCTTCTTGCCCTCAAGTGAGAAAAGAAGGTATGTTAACATTAAAAGTACCAATAAAACTCCTCTGACTCTGCGTGCCCTGGAGGTTCTCCTCTGGCAAGTCACTGAACACCCCTTACCTCCCCTCAGTCTGATGTGTCTCAGATACGTTGTGAGGAGACAGGACCTCCGACTGCCATTGCAACACCCCATCCCACCCCAGCACCCAACACAAGCTGCCAGAGGACAGCGCTCCCCACAGGTCCAGTCCCTGGGGACTTCCAGAAACTGGCCCAACCCTGGCACCAGAGTGATGCGTGGGAGATCCCATTTTCTCCCACAGAAATGCAGCTGAAATGCAGCAAGGTCCCTAAGTCATCTCACAAGGCAAGTGCTTTGCATAAAGCCAGGAAAGGGCCTGGAATTCCCAGGGCAGATCTGGCCTCACTTTACTGCCGGAGCCACTTGGCTGAAAACCTATGAGGGCGTCATTTACTCACATGCTAGAGGGAAACAAGAATGCCTTCGAGCTCTGGGGCAACTAAACTCATGAGAGGGCCAGGAAAAAATAATGTATGAAGTATCTTACCAAGAGCAGTTGAAAACCTCTTGCTACGCGGGTAAAAACTAGTAAGTTAATTTATATGTATGTCAGGAGGCCTGGGTTCAAAGCCTGCCTCTACCACCAGTTTGCTTAGTAAATCTGAACAATTTTCTTTTTTGCTGTTGTTGTTGAGACAGAGTCCCACCCTTTGCCCCTGAGTAGAGTGCAGTGGCATCCTAGCTCACTGCAACCTCAGACTCGGGCTGTGGGCATCCCGCTGCCTCAGCCTCCGGAAGCTGCTGGGATTACAGGCACACGCTGCGGTGCCCAGCTGAGTTTTTCCATTTTTTCATGAGTCAGGGTCTCACTCTTGCTCCAGTGAATCTCAAACTCCTAAGCTCAGGCAATTCTCCCTCCTCAGCCTCCCACAGTGCTGGGATTTCAGGCATGAGCCACCGTGCCCAGCAATTTTCTTTATTTTTCTAAGATCTTTGTTTCCAAATGTGCCCAAAGGGGAGGGAGGTGTGGTCTAAAATATCTCTCAGCTTCACTCTAGTGCTAATACTCTAGCAATCAATTAACATCATTATTTATGCAAGCACCAGCTAATTTCTAATCTCTTCCAACATATCCAAAGCATCTGAGGAATATAGAAACTTCCAAGTGAATCCTGTGAGAAAGGAACTTTTAATCTGAGGAATGTAAGCCTCCTTTAAATTAGCAGGCCCAGAGTGGTATTAAAAATGGGACACCAGCCACATCTCACTCCTTCCTTGAGCCAATTAATTACTTCTTGAATCCACTTGCTATGTGGGGTCTAGAAACCAATGCTACATAGTCATAAAATGCCATACGCCCCACAACTCACAGCCTATAGTTTTATGGTCTATGTATGGATGGCCAATCACTATCAATGTCATTTCTGTGAAGCAAGGAGAATTCCTGTCAAACAACTTTGTATCAGCCCATTCCTTGTCCCCCTTTGCCTTTAAAAAAGTGCCTGTAAAAATGGGACACGAGTCTTCTTCGCTTTGGCTCAAGTAAGCTTTAAGATTATATTTTGTGCCTCAGCTTCTTCCTTTAGTTCAACACCTGCCTATATATTACTGAACGTAAATGGAAAAAAACCTAGGGACTGATGAATTCCACAGCCCTTCCCCATCAAGCAAGAAATCCCTGTGGTGCTTACCTGGTATACCCACGTGCTCAATTTATTTCTAACACCATAAAAGGGCCTCTTTTATGTTGTGTAAAAAAACTAAAGTTACCCACAGCAGAATGTAAACTGCTCAGAAAGGAGCTGAAATCCGTAAATCTGAAGACCAAAAAACAACTGCAACTTAGCAATTGCATGGAAATTGAAAAAAGAAAAAAAAAAATGCTACTTAGGAGTTTGGGTTGCTAAACTCAACAGAAGTCAAAGATATAATAACAGGCCAGGTGTGGCGGCTCATGCCTGTAATCCTAGCACTCTGAGAGGCCAAGGCATATGGATCACTTGAGCTCAAGAGTTTGAGACCAGCCTGAGCAAGAGAAAGACCCCGTCTCCAAAAACAGAAAAACTAGCTGGGTGTTGTGACAGGTTCCTATAGTTTCAGCTATTCAGGAGGGTGAGGTAAGAGAATTGCTTGAGCCCAAGAGTTTGATGTTGCTGTGAGCTGTGACGCCATCTCCCTACCCTGCTTTCTCCACCCAGAGCACAGTGAGAGTCTGTCCCCCACCCCCCCAAAAAAGATAACAATACCAAAGAAACTAATACAATTGTGGTTGCACTGGGATGAGAGAGGTGGAGGTAGAGGACAGCACCACTGAGTTTTGCCACACATGTATCCCGCTAGGCAGCATACTACAAAGAGAGCAATGACAAATTGTGGTGTATGCAGGGGCTGGACTAGGATCAAGAGGGGGTTGGAAACCAACTTAGGGAGGAATGGGTGGAAGCCCGCAGATAAGTTTCAACCTGGCAAACTGTCTTTAAAAGCTGTCACATGGATTACACTTGTTCTTTGGGCCTCAAAGTTCAGTAGATGGAAAATAAAGCAAGGCAGATCTCTGGATAGACACAGCGAAGAACTTTCTGTCAAGGACAGTTATCCAAATGAAACAGATTGCCGTGAAGAAAGCATACTCCCATCCCTGAAGAATCTAAGCAGAAGCCCGTTCTCAGAGATATTATGTAAGGATTCAAGACAGGGGAGGAGCAGTCACTCCCTCGAGCTCCTGTTCCAGCTCTTTCTGGCAATCAAGGCTTCCTCTTCTTGTTCCCTGTCCTCACTGATGTGATTGACCATGGTCACCCCACCTTGGGCTTCCTTTGATGAAACCTGACATCCAAGTCCACTGCTGCAATTGTCAGTTCCTCCCTATAATATATTTTAATAGTGCTTGTTAACTGTCAAAATGAGGATTGTAATGTGTTAAAGTTAAACATTTAAAGTTAAACATTTAAGGGTTCCTTAAGGGCTCCTTAAGGAGCCCTTCAGCTCCTGAGGACAGTGAACAGAGATATTCATGTTGGGCCCATTAAAACCAATTCAAAATCTTCTGCAAGATATTTAGACCCCTAAAAGTGAATTTTTTTTTTTGAGACGGAGTCTCACTTTGTTGCCCTCGATAGAGTGCCTTAATGTCATAGCCCAACAGCAACTTCAAACTCTTGGACTTAAGCAATTCTCTTACCTCAGCTTCCCAAGTAGCTGGGACTACAGGTGCCCGCCTCAACACCCGGTCTTGCTCTTTCTTAGGCTGGTCTGGAACCTGTGGGCTCAAGCAATACACCCGCCTCAGCCTCCCAAGTGCTGGAATTACAGGCATGTGCCACTGTGCCCTGCTAAGAGGGAACTTCTAAGAAAGTTCCTCATGTTTGGTGGTGGGTCGGGGGGTGGAATCAAGTGTACCTTCAACCAAAATTGTATTGAAATGTATGTACCAACTATTTGTATCACCTTGAAATATTTCCATAATTTTCCTTACATAAACTATGTTTTTAGTTGTATCAATTGGCGAGAATTGCTCTTTCACCCACAGAATATGCGTTTCAGCTTAGCACTAAAAATGAGCAGATGGAATCACTTTGTGCTGTGGATATAGTATGGAAAATGTCTCTTAAAATTTAATTTCATTTTAAAAAATCATGTGTTAAATTTTCTAAAGGTGGGAAATTTTTAAGGGGAATGCTGTGGTGATGTTTTTAAAAGATAAAACCAGAAATTCTTTTTATAAATTCAAATACCTGTGTTTCCATGTAAACAGTATGGGATTCAGGAGAATATAATCTGGCTATCAAAAATCCTGCTTTCTAAGCCCATAGTCACTTTATTATTTTGGTACAGAATTGAGAGGATTTGTATCAGATGATTTCTAGTGCACTTTTACTTCTAAACCTTCAGGATTCCGATTTCAATTTTTTAGTGACTGAGTTTGTTCAAAATAAAGGACTGAGACATAATAGATGGTGACATATTCTGAAGCTGCATGACCCGTGCAAGTAACCACTACCCACAAGTGGCCACTAAGTACTTGAAATACAGTTGGGTAAACCTGAAATATGTACACAGCGGATTTCAATGAACTGGTACAAAAAATTGTGAAATAACTCATGAATTAATAATTTTTATATTGTCCATATGTTGCAATGATAATATCTTGGATATATTGGGTTAATAAACATATGAAATTGAAAAAGGGAAAAAGACCAAACAGATTTCTGGGCCCAATCTGATTCTACCTGTGCATTTTATTTATTTTTATTTTACTTACTTATTTTTTTTTTTTTTTTGAGACACAGTCTCACTTTGGAGCCCTCAGTACACAGCTCACAGTAACCTCAAACTCTTGGGCTCAAGTGATTCTCTTGCCTCAGCCTCCTGAGTAGCTGGGACTATAGGTACTCGCCACAATGCCCGGCTATTTTTAGAGATAAGTCTCTCGCTCTGGCTCAGGTTGGTCTCAAACTTACAAGCTCAGGCAATCCACCCACTTCAGCCTCCCAGAATGCTAGGATTACAACCATCATTACAACCATGGATTACAACCATGGATTACAACCATGCCCAGCCTGTGCATTTTATTTTTACTAGCTTCTGAGGTGATCCTGATCATAGGCAGATTTATGTAAAGTACTAAAAAGAACATAAAAGATCTTATTATAGGTACACCCCAGGCCTCCCCTCCTATCAGAAGAGTTCATGCATTGGTAAAACTTGTTTGCAGATTAAAAGTGTTATCCACTATTCTGAAACAATTACATTGAGTTGGACTTTGGAACCCAGAGCAGCAGCAAATTCCCCATATGCATTTTTTGTTCTCTGCTGCTGGAACTGTAAACATGAGCTAGGACACACGTGTTGCTATGTGTGTTCTATAGGTGAACTTATACAGGACTTGACTTCCATATGATTTATTTTTGAAACAGCCTTGAGAGGAGTCCATCTAACCTACCACAGAAGTGTACCCCACAAAGTGAGACTTCTACCTGAAGGAAGCTGGTGCTAGGGCAGGCAGAGGGCAGCTGCTGAGCTCAGCATGAGAGGCCGCTGAATAGGCGAGCATGCTCACTTTTTACCCACAATCATAAAGATCACTAGGTCACTAGATGTTAGGACCAGGCAAGACTTCAGCTCCCCACTTAGGTGTGAGAAAACCAAGATCCATGCAGAAAGATAACTCATCCAGACCCCTGCTGGTCAAGGAAGATTTGGGATTAGAATCCAACAAAGCAGATTCCCAGTTCAGTGTTCTTTCTACCATTCCATAAATTATCTGCCCCCTCTAAAATCTTTCTGGGAATAAAACTAGTCCTCAAGCCTGGGGCAGGATTAGGTCTACATAATAAAAGGCATAAGTGTTTGGGGTATGGTAGTGTGACTCTGAGTTACATAACCTTCCTTTGCCTCAGTTTCCCCATCTGAAAGATGCTGTTAATACTACCCTACATCAGAATATTACCATGTAGATTGGAGGGAAAAAGTAAATAAATGTTAAATATGTTGTATGGCACATTATGACCCTTATTAATGAACCCTTATTAATGGTAGCAATTGTGATTACAATACTATAGTAGAAGTTCAAGGACAGGAAGTGATAAAGTTCACTAAACAAACTCTTCAGTACTTTCATTTCTCATACTCTGCAGAGCTTAGCCAGGTCCCTATCTTGTAAATAGTGATCCAAGTGCCACCAACATCTCTGTAACCTTCATACACTAATTTCCTAACTTTTTGAAAAAGACAAGCACAGAGAAGCTTTTTCTACTATAGGGGGTCATTGAGAACTGGTCCTGAGTATTAAGGCTTCCAAGAGAAATGTTTTGGGAAATAAAAGAAGAGATAGCACCAAATGCAGCATCATACAGTTTCGATTTTGGCCTATTTACAAAACCCTAGCCATTGGACAGAGGCTACCTTTGTGCCCTCCACCCAGTAAGACCTGGCCAGTGGAGGAAAGCACAGGATTCCTCCAAGGCCTGGGTTCCAAAGTAAAAACAGAAGACCATTCATTCTCACCTGACCTTGAAAAGGTATCAAGCATTTAAAGAGGGGACATAGGGAGACAGGGTGGGAGGAGGAGGCTGAGGGAGATAATGAAAAGGAGGGAAGAAAACAGGAGTACTTAACATGAGAATAGGTATCTGAGGCAAGGGGAATAAAGAAGTCACAAAAGTAGACATCTACTCCATTCTATTCCACATCCCACATGCTAATAAGTCCAGTCCTAGAATATCACAGAACTTCTGAATTGGAAGAAAACTTAAATCTTTATGTAGGTCCAAACCTCTATACAACACTATAATTTTACCTACAACATCCCCAAAGTAATTGCCCAGTGGCAATCATCTCCAGCGACCGGAGCTCCACGATCTGTGTTCCAATGTGGGAGATCACTAATTCTTTTAAAAGTTTTCAGGCTCATTAAACACCACTTCCCTTATGGCACTTCTAACCATTGGTCCTAACGGTGGCCTCTGGAATATTACAAAATAAATGGAATCACTCTTCCTGACACAGCTTTTAGAAAAGACAAAGACAGCTCTGAACACTGGGAGCTGCCACACGATGAGGCCAAATGAACAGCTACATAGATTAAAGGGAAAATACAGATTCAAGAACAGGAAATTATTACAACACAATCAGACAACAAAGGGAGAGAAATTAAATACTGTTATCAGAACAGACTCTGCTGCATACAGCCTTCACCCCCAGACATACTCTGAATCTTAAACTCTGCATGAACGACCAAACCTTTTGTGTCCCTTCACTTCAAGAATGTCTTTAAAGAAAATATGTTCTAAAGGTACAAGTTTATTACTGTAACCTAGACTCTAGACAACAGCCAACAGAAGGCCCTGATCATGTTCAAAGTAATAAAAGACAGTCAAGATCATTTTCAGCATTAGTAATTGGGTTAGACATAATACAGAGACAGAAAGAAAGGAGGAGGGTTTCATTAGCAAGGTAGCAATAGATTAAGTACAGGAAACTGCTCCGTGGATAACTGAATTAAGTCTTGTTGCAAGGTTGATACTTTAATGTACATGGGGGTGTAATCTCTTTGAATAAAAACCAAAAAGACCTAAATGCAAAGCATCCAAATTGGAGCAAAAGGGGATGATAGGGATTCAATTAATTCATTCTATAGACTGAGAAACCTAAACACAAGTCACCCAAGGTTGCCAGGTAAGTAGCAGAACTAGAACAAAATCTCCTGATTCATAATCTCTGTTCTCCTTGCACCACGCAGCTATCATCAGTCAACAAACATCAAATGTGAAACATCCATCCAAATAACAGTCTTTACCAAATCTGACAAGTTATAGAAAAAATAAAGCAAAGGTCTTCACATTCTCCAGGGCTCTCCACAACCTCACCTCAGCCACCTATGTCTCCCAAGAGCATATTCCGGTTCATCTTACATTTTGGCATGACTTACAGAATTGCACGGCGGTCAGAAACCAAACCTACAGAACGATGAGTGTGCAGAAAAATGGTGCACAAACAGGGAACCACACCCAAAGCCAATACAACCCAGGCGATGGAGAGAGAAAGCACACAGCTAAAAAGGGAGAGGATTAAAACAGAAAGGGACAGGGAAGGGGTGTCTTTTGACATGTCAAGTTTCCTGCAGGAGGCAGTGTGCTGAACAGCAAGCAGCCGCTGGAGCTTTGGAACCCTCGGATTCTAGTCGCGACTGTGCGACTAAATTCATTGGGTGACCTTAAGCAATCCACTACCCCATCCCGGGCCTCGGTTTCCCCAACTGTCCTAGTAGGAGGCTGCACCAGACGATTTCCCAGAGCCTTTGCAGTTCTAGTACCCTGTGACTCAAAGACCCATTATTAGCAAGTCCCGAGCAGAGCTCCCGCAGCAGACAGTAGACTTTCTGGAAACAGCCAGACCCCTTGGGGAAGCGTGGAAGAAGCCCTAGCAGGTCGTCTGAGGGATCTTCCCCATCTCGGGACCTCAGTTTCCCCACCTGTCAAATAGAACGGAGAGACCCAACCCCACGTGGTCAAGGGAGATAGCGCGAGAGACAAGGCATGTCCTCTTGGCCTCATTCGGGAGGAGTGCTCGCATTGTACCGCTGCAGCGACCAGGGGGAGCAGAAGAGTCGCGGACCCGCACCCCAGGCTGGTCCAGTGCCTGACCTGGAGCATCTGCTACGCCCGGAGGAGGGCGAGGTGGGTCCTGCGGAAGGCGGGGAGCGCCACCAGCCGGAGCAGGTCAGCACAGGGACTCACGGCTCCGGTTCTGGTCCCAGCTCCGGCTCCGGCTCTGGCTTCAACACAGTCCGCCCTCGCCCCCTTGCTTCAGCACCGACCACTAGCCATCCTCCCGGGAGGCAGCGGCAGCCGCTTCCGGGCCCCTCACGTGATCCAGGCACCCAAGCCGGAGGCCAAGGTCACATGCTCGCGTACTCTGCTGCTCCTCCTCTTGTCTCCCTGTGCTCGCCAGCTCGGCTCCGCAGCACCACCTGGCCACTTACTGCTGCCACTGCAGGAGGACCGTGCTCTGTGTACTGGGAGTGGAAACCGAGGGGACATTGGTCTTGCTTGGGGCATGGGTAGAGTCCAGTGGAGGAACCTTGTCTCTTGAATTGTGGGCTTATGATATATTGCTAATTTTTAAACTTGCTACATTTTATTTAATGTGTAATGAGGATGTATTGCTTTTGTAATCAAGAAATACGCATCTTAAAAAAAATCTAGCCACATTTTTAGAAACATACAAGGTCGGGCAATTAAGTTTGCAAACTCATCCTAGAAAAACTGCTACATACCACATTGCTGGATAATCACTACAGCCACCTTTGAAGGCCTCCCCCTGGGAAGCTGTGCACCGAGTCCACCCTTCAGAGCACGTTTTCTAGGATGAGTTTGCAAACTTAATTGTCTGGCGGCGCACATTTGAAATGTTTAAGCAACATTTTAAAGTTGATACCAACATTTCAGTAGGTTTGAGGTGTATGTGTTATCTAGGCTTCTCCCTTTCCCTTATCTCTGCAGGGTTTTCCTTTTAAAATTACGTAACAAATAATCTTCAAGTCAAAAACTGTGTCAAGAGACGGAAGATTATTGTTTAATAATTGTTCATTGATAAAGGGGTCGATTCATCAAGAGAACATACAATTGTTGCACCACCACTGGAGTACCTAAATACTACATATAGGCAGCAAATATTAATGAACATGAAGGGAGAAATAGGTAGCAATGCAATAATAATAGAAGACATCAATACCCCACTTTAAACAATGAGAACAACCAGATAGAAAATTCATACGGAAATAATTGGAGTTGAACTGCACTTTAAACCAAATGGACCTAGCAGGTGTATACAGAACTTTCCATCCAACAGCAGGGGAATACACACTTTTCTCTAACATACCTGGAACATTCTCAAAGATAGATGAGGTTAGACCATGAAACAAGCCTTAAATTTAAGGAGTTTGAAATAATGTTAGTATTGTTTCAGACCACAATGGTATAAAACTAGAATTGAAAACTGGAAGAATCTTGCAAAATTCACAAATTTGTGGAAATTAAACAACATGCTTCTAAACGAGTAATAATCAAAGAAGAAATCAAAAGGAAAATTTTAAAATACCTTCAGAACTAGTTTTAAGAGAGAAGTTTATGGCAATGAATACCTGCATTAAAAAATAAGAAAGACTACAAGTAAATGGTTCAGCACTACTCTTCAAGGAACACAAAAAAGAAGAATGAACTAAAGTTACCAGAAGAAGGGAAATAATAAAGATCAGAATAGAAATAATCAAATAGACAACAGAAAAGCCATAGATAAAAATAAAAGATGTTTTTTTTTTTTTTGGGAAAAGAAATGAACAAAATGGACAAACCCTTAACTAGACTGAGAAAAAAAGAGAGCACTCAAATAAATAAAAAATGAAAGTGAGCATGTTACAACAGATGCCTCAGAAATGAAAGGGATCATAGGGACTCTGATGAACAATTATGTGCCAACAAATTTGACAGCCCAGAGGAGACGGATAAATTCCTAAGAAAAAAATACAACCTACCAAAATTGAATCAGGAAGAAATTGGAAGCCTGAATAGACCATTAACAAATAAAGAGTTTGAAGAAATAATGAAAAACCTCCCAACATAGAAAATTATAGGGCTAGAGGGTTACACAGCTTCTTTCAATTCTACTAAATGTTCAAAGAAGGATTAATATCCATACTTCTTTTTTCTTTTCTTTCTTTTTTTTTTTTTTGAGACAGAGTCTTACTGTGGTGCCCCCCTCAGTAGAGTGCTGTGGCATCACAGTTCATGGCAACCTCAAATTCTTGGGCTTAAGTGATTCTCTTGCCTCAGCCTCCCAAGTAGCTGAGACTACAGGTCCCCACCACATGCCTGGCTATTTTTTGGTTGTAGTTGTCATTGTTGTTTGGCAGGCCCAGGCTGGGTTTGAACCAGCTAGCTCAGGTATATGTGGCTGGTACTCCAGCCACTGAGCTACAGGTGCTGAGCATAATACCCATACTTCTTAAACTCTTCCAAAAAATAGGCCCATAGGGAATACTTCCAAACACATTTTATGACTCCAGCATCACCTCGATACCTAACCAGTCAAAGGTATCATAAGAACAAAAGAAAACTACAGGCTGATTTCTCTGATGAATATTGATGCAAAAATCCTCAATAAATTATTAACAGAATTCAACAGTATCAGAATTCAATCTTCAAAATGATTATACATCATGACCAAATGTAATTTATCCCTGGTATTCAAAGATAGTTTAAACATACACTGATCAGTCAATATGATAGACAACGTTAACAGAATGAAAGCTAAAAAACCTCTAGACATTTCAGTTGACCCAGAAAGAGCATTTGAAAAGTCCAACATCCTTTCATTTTTTTCAACATCCTTTGTTGGTAAAAATTTTCAATGGTTTAGGTATAGAAAGAAAATTTCTCAACATAATAAATGCCACTTATAAAAACCCACACCTAACATTCTAATCAATGGGGGAAAACTGAAAGCTTTCCACTAAGATCCAGTTCAAAACAATGAGGCCCACTCTTGCCACTTATATTCAACATAGTATTGGCAGTACTAGCAAGAACAATCAGACAGAAAACTGTCTAAATCAGAAAGGGAAAAGCAAAATTATCTCTTTGCAGAGATGACATGATTCTGTATGTGTATAATTACAATAACAATAATTCAGTAAAGTTGTAGGGTATAAAATCAACATACAAAAATCAGTAGCTTTTTATATACAAATAATGGTCTAGCTGAAAAAGAACTCAGGAAAACAATCACATTTATGATAGCATCAAAAAGTACATAGGAATAAATTTGACCGAAGAGGTGAAAGGTCTGTTACATTGAAAACTAGGAAACATTGATTAAAAAAATTGAAGAAGACACAAATAAATGGAACGATATCCATTCTATATTTATGGATCAGAAGAATTAATATTGTTAAAATGCCCATACTATCCAAAGCAATATCCAGATTCAACACAATCCTTACCAAAATCCCAATGGCATTTTTTACAGAAACAGAAAAAAATGATTCTAAAATTTGTATGGGATTACTAAAGACTGAATAGCTAAGACAATTCTGAGAAAGGAAAATAAAGTTGAAGACATCACACTTCCTGATTTAAAGTTATATTACAAAGATACAGTCATCAAAACAGTATGATACTTGCACAAAAACAGGCATGTAGGCAAGAATGGGTATCCCAGAAATCCAAATGTATTTGGTCAACTAATTTTTGACAAGGGAACCAAGAGGACATAATGGGAAAAGCATTTCTTCAAAATGCTGGTGAAAGTGAATTTCCTCATGCAAAAGGATAAAATGGGACCCTTATCTTATACCACACACAGAAAATCAATTAAAAATAGATAAAGACCCAAATGTAGGCTGGGCACAGTGGCTCATGCCTATAATCTTAGAAGGCTGAGGTGAGTGGATTACCTGAGCTCACAGATCCAAGACCAGCCTGAGCCAGACCAAGACCCTGTCTATAAAAATAGCCAGACGTTGTGGTGGGTGCCTGTAGTCTCAGCTACTTGGGAAGCTACTTGGGAAGCTGAGGCAAGCTCATAGTCACCTCAAGAGTGTGAGGTGACTGTGAGCTATGATGCCATAGCACTCTATCTAGGGAGACAAAGTGAGACTCTGTCTCAAAAAACAAAAACCAAACAAACAAAAAACCCTAAATGTAAAAAGCTCTTGGACATTGGCCTGGGTAATGATTTTTTTTTTTTTAATATCACACCAAAGCTCAGGTTACAAAAGCAAAAATAAATAAATGAGACTATATCAAACCAAGAAACTTCTGCACAGCAAAGAAAACAACAAAACTAAATGGCAGCCTATACATTGAAAAAAAAATCACAAACTATGTATTTGATAAAGAGTTAATATACAAAATTTATGAAGCACTCATACAACTCTGTGGTAGAAAAATAACCCAGTTAAATAATGGGCAAAGGACCTGAGTAGACATTTCTCCAAAGAAGACATAAAAATGGCCAGTGGTTATTTGAAAAGGTGTTCAATATCATTAATCATAAGGTAATTGCAGATCAGAACCTCTATGAGATACCATCTCATGCCTGTGAGGATAGCCATTATCAAAAGGTCAAAAGATAACAAATGTTGGCAAGGCTGCCAAGAAAAGGGAACCCTAGTACTCTGTTGATGGGAATGTAGATTGGTGCAGCCATTATGAAAAACAGTATAGAGTTCCTGAAGAAATAAAAAATAGAACTACCTTGACCCAGCAATGCCTTTTCTGGCCATATACCCAAAGGAGATAAAATTACCACCTTGTGAAGATCCCTGCACTCCCATGTTTATCATAACCTTATTCACAATATCTTTCCACGATCTGGAAACAACCTGTCTGTCAATGGAAGAATAGATAAAGAAACTGTAGTGTGTGTGTGTATACGTTATATATACATACACACAATGGAATATCATTCAGCCTTTAAAAAGGAAATCCTACCATTTGCCACATCAGTGAAAATGAAACTGTGAAATGAAATAAGCCAGACACAGAAAAATATTGCATGGTCTCACTTATATTTGGGATCTTTAAAGAAAAAAAGGCAAATAAACATAAAGAATCACACAGAGATTGCTGGGGACCAAGGATATTAGGAGGGGGTTAAGGGGAGGAAACAGGAGATGTAGGTCAGAGGATACAAAGTTGCAGTTATGTAAGAGAAATCTATAGATCTAAGGTACAGCAGGAGGACTATAGGTAATAAAATAGGTACTGCACAGAGTAGAACAGAGGTGCTAGAGGCTGAGAGGGATAGGGAGAAGCAGGGAATAGGGAGGGATTTGTTAAAGGATACAAACTTGGCTGGACTTGGTGGTTTACACCTATAATCCTAACACTTTGAGACGCCCAGGTGAGTGGATTGCTTGAACTCAGGAGGAGTTGGAGACCAGCCTGAGAAAGAAGGAGAGCCTGTCTCTACCAAAACTAGAAAACTAGCCAGCGTTGTAGCAGACACCTGTAGTCCCAGCTACTCAGAAGGCTGAGGCAAGAGGATTGCTTGAACCCAGTAGTCTTAGATTACAGTGAGCTAGGCTGACCTCACAGAACTCTAGCCTAGGGTAACAGAGTGAGACTCTGTCTCCAAAAAAAAAAAAATTTACAGCTACATAAGAGGAGTAAGTTCTAGGGTTCTATAGCACTGTAGGATGACTATAGTTAACAGTAATACATATTTTCAAATAGCTAGAAGAGAGAATATTGAATACTGTCAAGGTGAAGAAATGATAAATATTTGAGATAATGGATATGCCAAATACTCTGATCTGCTCACCATACATTGTATATATCAAAATATCACTATGTATCCTGTAAATCTGTACAGTAGTGTCAATAAGAAATAAATAAATTTAAACATAAAGAGTAAAATAAATGTACTATATTTGGGATTTTGAATGAGTAGGTTTAAAATGAGTAGATTTTAGCACTCTTTCTACAACATTTTTAAAACAGAGTAAGTATATGAAATCATGGCTATGTTTATTTGCTCCACTATAGTAACAATTTTACTATCTACATGTATCTTATAACATCATGTTGTTTACCTTAAATATATACATGAAAATGTTCTAAGTTATGTAGTTACTTGGGCTAAAAAAAGAATGAACCATTAATACAGATATTAAATGGATAAATCTCAAAATACACAGAGAAATTATCTTATAACATCATGTTGTTTACCTTAAATATATACATGAAAATGTTCTAAGTTATGTAGTTACTTGGGCTAAAAAAAGAATGAACTATTAATACAGATATTAAATGGATAAACCTCAAAATACACAGATTTATCTTAAAATAATTATGCTGGGCAAAAAAAGCCAGGAAAAATATCCCATTTGTATAATATTCTAAAATATACAAAATAACCTATAGTGATGAAAACACATCAGTGATTTCCTGAGAAGAAGGGGCAGGAAGGAACAGAAGAAAGAGTGATTAGGAAAGGGCATAAGAAAATGTTCAAGGTGACCAATTTGTTCCCCATCTTGATGAAGCCTGTTGTGATGGCTTCGCAGGTGAATATACAGGGCGGCTATAAAGTTCATGTGCAATTCAAAATAGTAAGCTATTTTGGCCACCATGTATATGCAGATTATACACTTTAACCACAGGATGGACATAAAGTTTGTGTGTAATTTAAATAGTAACCTATTTTGAGTTGCACACAAACTTCATGTCCACTCTGTATATGCAGTTTATTGGATATAAATTATACTTCAATATAGCCATCAAATATTTAGTAAAAATTATGTAATGTTAATATATTCTTGCTAGAAAAGTTAGGCAATATAGAAGTCCATCAATTGAAAATACTTTCGCCCCCAAATTTATTCTCCTCTCCAAAGTTTTACAGGTAGCAGCTTGTGCATATTATTTTCCAATAATTGTTTTCCATAGTTCCAGTATTATGCAATTACAGAAATAGCTATCTATATACAGACATGTACAGATTTGTGGTGTTAAAATTTAGAATCATGAATACCAGGATGTTTGTTTTGCTTAAGACTTTTCACAATTCTCTCATCTCTCCCCATTCTACTCCCCGCCTAACCTCTATATTTTTTAAAAATTGAGACAGGATCTCACACGGTCACCCAGGCTGGAATACAGTGGTATGATCACAGACAGCTCACTGCAGCCTCAACTCCTGGCTCAAGTGATCCTTTGACCTCAGCATCCCAAGTAGCTGGGACTACAGGTGTGGGCCACTGCACCTGGTTAACCGTCCTCCACTTTCAACATGTAGAGAATTTCTTTGGGAGAGGACTTTCCTAAGTCCTCTTAGAGGCTCTGTTGTATATTAGCATACATTAAATATAGTCTCTTGTTTATAGCACACAGTACTAGAAACTTTGCCTTAGATTATATACTCTAGGGGTGGGGGGTTCTTTATTTTATTTTATTTTTTAGATTATATACTCTGGGGGTTTTTTTGTTTATTTTATTTCATGTTGACCAGGCTGGAGTACAATGGCTCTTCACAGTTGCTACAGCCTGGAATTCCCCAGCTGAAGGATTTTCCTGCCTCAGCCTCCGGAGACTACAGGTGTGTAACCCTGCCCCAGGCTAGTATGCACTATGTTTTAACCATTTCCTTAGTGCTTTTTAAAGTGTGATCCCTGGGGGACCAGCAATATTAGCATCCGCTGGGAGTGTGAAAAATGCAAATTCTGGGATCGCACTCTAACTTACTACATCAGAAACTCCAGGGGTGGGGCCCAGGGCTCTGTTTTGACAAGCTCCCCAGGAGATCCTGAGGCTCCCTCCCGTTGTATAAAACCACTCCTCTAGAGCAGCGGTCCCCAGCCTTTTTGGCACCAGGGACCAGTTTCATGGAGGACATTTTTTTCCTGGTAGGAGAGGGGTGGGAGATCTGACGGGAGGCAGAGCTCAGGCAGTGATGTGAGACCGCAGGGAGCAGCTGTAAATACATATGAAGCTTCGCTGGCTTATCCTCCGCTCACCCCTGCTGTGCAGTTTCCCAATAGGTCACCAACTGGAACATTTTTTGGCATCAGGGACCAGTTTCATGGAAGACAAATTTTCCACAGATTTGGGGGGGACAGGAAGCAGAACTCAGAGGATACTGTGGGGTCCCATTACTAACAGGCCACAGATGGATACCAGGCTGCAGGGTGAGGGTGGAGGTGGGGGGACCACAGCTCAAGAGGCTCAGCTTCTGTGCTCAGAGGAACCTACTTCAGCATGTGCTGACAGCCTGGCCCTGGTGGTGACTTGTCAATCTAGAGCCTTTATGCTCAGCAGTAGCAAGTAATTTAAAGGCCTTTCTCTGTCACTTCCCAGCTGGGTTACCTGGGCAAGACTTTTGATCTCCTGTCGGTTTCCTTATCAGGAAAGTGAGGTTGAAAACCCTGCTTGGCTCTGTCTCCTTCCCTGGGTTGTTTGGAAACTTAAATGTTCTTACATGTATACCATGAGGGCATGCTGCTGAGAGATATTAGGATAATTAATCCTTTTGGACTCAATAATCTTGAGGGTTGTAACTTTCACTTATCCTTACCACTCTACCAATCCCCAGCTCTCAGGGTCCCGGAGATGCCATATGAACCCTATCCAGCATCGCTTTCCTTCTCCCCCTCTCCTTCCAAGAACCACTGGGCCCCTGAGTCAATATTCCCACACACTCTGGGACTGATGGCACTGCTGTTGGATCCTGTCTCTGCAAAGAGCATTACCCTGTACAGTTGCTTCCAGGTCTAAAATTCTCAGGTTTTCTTTTTTGAAAAAGTAAATAAAGTGCTTACAATGTGCAGGAACTGTGTTAAGTTCCTTGTCTATTAACAGTCATCATGGCAGTCACAGGAGATGTGTGGTAGACGCTGTTGGTGCCCCCTCCTGGGTCCCCATCCCCTAGCTCCAGTGAGTGCTACCTGCTGCACTCAAATTACTGCCATACAACAGCCACTTCAGGTGGGACATGAACGGCCTGCCCACTTTTGTCAGTATCTAGAAAGCAACTGCCATTATTCACACTCATAGAACTTCTGTGGATGTTTGGATCTTTCTTTGCTATAGCATAACATTCATCATTATTAAAATTTAACATATTTTGACAAGTCATAACAACAACATTCAAGAATTCATGAAGTGGCATAAGTGCTAAAAAATAAATTTGAAAATCCTTAATTTGGGAATGGAAATTAGAAAGATAAAATTGTCACGAAGAAGGCCCAACACCATCAGGATACAACATGCTGTTGACTTAGGAGAGCGTGCATCCTGTGAAGTGAACTAAAAATGACATGGAAGGCGCGAAAAGAATGCTGCTCAGGCAGCAAGCATCAGCTCAACACTTAGGAGAAGTGCCAGGGCGAGCTCAGCGCCACTGTGCTGTGTCGGGACCATGCTGTTATTTTGACACTTTTCTTATTGCAATTTTTGATGATGTGAAAGGAAGTAATAACAATAAAACATTTTGCCAATAGTGTTTTTGTGGTAAATGAATTACATTTAAATTAAAAATATATGTTACGTAGGTAATAGGCATACACACTCTGAGGTTACAGAAAAAAAATTTGCAATCTGGCCAAGATCCCATCCCATGACTAAATAGGACATCTCTGCCACCAGTGTCAGGATGCTAATGCCTGGGACAGTGCAGTAGAGATGGCGAATTCTGCAGGGCCACAGACCTACAGCATGTATGTGAAAATGAGGCCCAGGAAGATATCAGTCTTACAATCTGCAGGAACCTCAGCCATTAAAAAAAATGGAGACTTTACAGCCTTCGTATTAACCTGGATGGACGTGGAAGACATTATTCTTAGTAAAGCATCACAAGAACGGAGAAGCATGAATCCTATGTACTCAATTTTGATATGAGGACAATTAATGACAATTAAGGTTATGGGGGGGGAAACCAGAAAGAGGGAAGGAGGGAGGGGGGTGGTCCCTTGGTGTGTGTCACACTTTATGGGGGCAAGACATGATTGCAAGAGGGACTTTACCTAACAATTGTAATCAGTGTAACCTGGCTTATTGTACTCTCAATGAATCCCCAACAATAAAAAAAAATAATTATACATATGATAAATACTCAGATCATGTAAAAGATATAACAAATAAAAATATTTCTATGCAAAAAAAAAAAAAAAACAATCTGCAGGAACCTGCGTGTCAGAGGATGTGTATGAGATCCAGGGACACTCCTCTCTGTAGAACCAAATGCTGTTCATGCAGAAGCACAAAGAAAAAAAAAACACGTTTTAAATGTATTGCATTGCTTTAATATAAGGAAGACATTCCCAGTGGTGTGGAGCGGCCAGTGGAGTACCACAAATGGACTTGTAGGCGTGCTGAGATATTGGCACCCTTGCTCCTTGGAGCAGCAGGTGGTTCCTAAGGTAGCTGGAACTGCTGAGACAACTGCTCCCAGTCATGAGCAGCCTTGTCCTTTTATGCCAAGGACCTACAAAATATTACCATTTTCTACTTGTTGTGATGTGAAAAAGAGAAGCACGGGGTATTCACACACTTTTTGTGTTCAAATAGAGACACTTTTGAGGCAGAAAAGGGGCAATAGGCGTATGGTGGAATTACCTCAAGTTACCTAAAATATATGCTGTGGTAGGCAGAATGGTGGACCCCAAAGATGTTTACCCATCTCCAGAATCCGGAATGCAACCTCAGATTGCATCTGAAATTTGCAGATGTGGTTAAGGATCTTGAGGTAAGGTGATTTTCCTGGATTGTCTGGGTGGGCCTAATATAATTAAAAGAATTTTTTATAGTGGGAAGGCAGGAAGGTCAGAGAGGACAGAAGATTCGATTCTACTGGCTTTGAAGATGGAGGAAGCGGCTGTGAGCCAAGGGAAGGCAGAAGACCTCTAGAAGCTGGAAAGCAAGGAAACAAATCTTCTGCTGGAGCCTCCAGAAAGGATGTGCCAACACCTTGATTTTTGGACTTCTGACCTCCAGAACTGTAAGAGAATAAATTTGTGTTGTTCTAATGTATTATGTTTGTGATAATTTGTTACAGCAGCAATAAGAAATGAATAAAAATACCATTTATAACAAATGTAGTTTTATGTTTATGCAATTTTTAAAACCATAAAAGTGAGTAATAAAGAACTAAAACACTGAAATAATTATATTCATAAGTAGAGAAGGGGAGGTTGACAGGTATAAATTATCATCTACAATGATATAATGTTGATAAATTGAGAAATATCACAGTAAGTATATTGTACAAAGAGATGAAGAACTAAAGAACTAAAACAAATAACTGACTTAACAACAATAGAGAAATCCCAGAAACAGGAACTTTGGATAGAGATGGTCAGATAAGGAGACTATAACATTTAATTATAAATCCTTTGGTGAAAATAATTCACAGTGTAACCGTGGGCATGTATTGCAACATGTGTGTTAAGGTAAGGCTGTGTTAGGGGACACCCCAGAGAGCTTGTTGGGTACAGGTTCTCCAGAATGGAAGCCTCTTTCAACCTGAAGCATGTGACAGCTTCTGCCACAGGCAGACCCTCCTCTAACTCTTACTCAGCCAACAGCTTCTTCGCTCTCAGTCCTGACACAAAAATAGCAGCTGGTAGGTCCTTCTGAAATAAGGCAAGAGAAGGCACCATTGGACTAGTAATATTTCCCAGATGGGGCCCAGGCCCTTTAAGAACTCTGGACCAAACTCCCAAAACCCCATTTGTAGGGTGAGCAAATCTTGGGGACAAAGATCCTGGGGATACCTGGACGAGAAGAGTCTCCTGTTCCCACTGGGAAAGCTCTGAGAAAGGAGCCTAAAGAAAAGGCTGAGTCCAGCTCGGCCACCTGCCAGCAGGTCCCGTTCACTGGGGGCTTGTTTCTCACTGACGAAATGATTAGGAGTCTCAGATCTTCCAACCCTGGGAGTCCTTCTTTTCTGAGCTTCACCAGCATCCCTCCTTCTAAACATGACTGAGCGGTCCTAGGTCAGCCGTGAAACCATTATATAGCGCGCTTTACACGTACAGCTCATTTTACACTTGGGAATGCTTTCCAACAAATATGAAGACCTATGGGTTCTCCTGCGGTTACTCACTTAGACGCTAAGGTTCACTGGTCCCAGTTTGCCATGTGGTTGTGTGAAAACCTGTGACTTCTTTCTTATACGTTAGGCATCCTTGATCGCAATAAGGTATAGAAAGGGGATTTGCTATAAGGTACAGAATGTGAGATATGGTGATTGACCCCCAATATTCCAACCTCCTTCCGATCTGCCTTTCAGGACTGTAGAGGATGGAAAAAGTAGAACACATAATGTTAATATATTAATATAAAATTCATGAATATAAAATATAATATAAAATTCAAGGAAAAACAAAACCAACGCAAGGTGACAGCAACCTAAACAGTGGTTATTGAGTATTGGAAGGAGAATGATTTACTAGAAAGAAGCAAAAAGGAACTTTCTGGGTTGGTTGTATAGGAGTATGTATTCCTTTGTTGAAATTCATCCAACTTCATGCTTAAAATCTGTACATTTTATATGAATTAAGATGAATTATATATAAACTATGCTTTTATTGTATATAAGTTATACTTCAATAAAAATTTTCAAATGCCTATCTTAGGGGAATGTTGTTAGGATTAAATCAGCTATTGCCTGGTACATACTAGCTGCTCAGTAAATAGTAGTATTGGGGCAGCAATAACAATTATTGATATTAATATTAATATATTAGCTTTGGGGAGGCAGAATTTGCCTAGAAATATTTTTCATCCTTTCTACTTTTAACTTTTCTGCACCTTATGTTTTAGATCTGTCTTCTATAAACATTATATTGCTGTTATTTTTAAAACTTAGTCTGTTGGAGGGTGGAGCAAGATGGCAGCCGAGTAACAGCTTCCTTGCATCTGGGCACCGTGAGTCTGGGGATATAGGACTCCAGGCATCTCTGGCTGGTGGGATCTGCCTATCATCACCCCTGAGAGGATACAGGGAGTCAGCGAGAGACTTCTGGACCCCAAGAGGAGGACTAAAACAGTGGAAAACCGGCAAGTGGTCGCGTGTGTTCAATCCGCCTAAACCCGCCCGCAACTGTAAGTTCAGTAGCAGCGAGACTGCAAACCAGAAAGGCCTTACCTGTGAACTGTTTCAGTGTCTTTGGACTTGGCACTCAGCTGAACTGCCTTGGGGAGAGCCTGAGTGGGAGTGCGGAGAACTCTGGCCTTTGTCTAGGGCCCCAGTCTGAGCCGCTGAGCCAGACGGAGCTAATAGAGTTTGGCTCTGGGTCACAGGCAGACATTGTGAGCGATCTGCCCTGGCAAGCTCCGCCCTCAGGGTCGCAGAGCTGGAATTGGGTGGGAGCTGGTAACCCAGCGACCAAGTAGCCTAAGGGCGGGGTCTGAGCTGCCTTGCAGCCCTAACCCTCGGGGGCAGAGGGAGACCAGTTTTGACACACAGGGTAAGTGGATAGCCACTTCAGCAGTGATTCCAGCAACAAGCACTTCCCTGAGAAAGCTTCTGCTCAGTAAGTGAACAAGTTCAAAGTGCCTTTTAAGTGGGCTGAAGAGAGATTTAGGGTGTCTACCTGCTGGGGTTCGAGAAACTAGCAGCCTCCAGTCGTATCAGAACTGTGATTAACATCTCATACCCCAGAAGACCACGTGTTGCCCAGACAATATTCAATTCCATATACATACTGCTTTGTTTTTGGTTGCGTGTGTGTTTTTTTTTTTTTTTTGTTTGTTTGTTTGTTTGTTTGGTTTTTTTTCTGGTTTGGTTTTTTTTTGTTTATTTTGACGTTCTAGATTGTTGTTTTGTTTTTTAAGTTCAACCTTTTCCATACAGATCCTTTTTCTTTCTCAATTTTTCTAGTTTAATTATAATTTCCCATTGCTGCCTATTTCAATAATCAGAACTTCATTTTTGTTAGTGTTTCTACCACTATTATTTGGTTTTTCCAGCCAATTTTATCCCGTAAAGTTTTCTGTTTGCTTGTTTTGGTTTGATTTATAGCATTTTTGTCTTTCCTCTCTACTTGGTGGAGGTGGGGTACTGTGTCTGATCAGGTTAGCAAAGAGCTGCTGACCTCAAGTGAACCACCCCACTTGGCACCCCCAGAAGGTGTTTTTTTTTTTTTTTAAGGTTGTATCAAAGTACCCTACTGTACACCTATATTGCTCTGTCTCCCTCTTTCTGTGCCTCTCTTCTTTTTGTCAATATTCCTTTCACCCAACCACTCTCCTTTCTCTATTTTTCTTTTTTTTCATTTTTTTTTTTTCTTATCACTCGGTCCTCATTTCTTTCATCGCTTTTTTGCTCTTAAACCTTCTCACCCTTCTGGTCCTGTAACCCTTAGTCCACAGGCACAAGAACTTAAAGAGCAAGAGGAATTGAAAGGAAAATTAGGGCAAGTAAACAGATAAAAGAAATCACCCATGAGGAAGAATCAGCAGAAAACTCCAGGCAACATGAAGAACCAGTCCAGAACTACCCCGCCAAGGGACCATGAGGTAGCTACTGCAGAGGATTCCACCTATACAGAAATGTTAGGAATCACAGAAAGGGAATTTAGAATACACATGTTGAAAACAATGAAGGAAATGATGGAAACAATGAAGGAAACTGTTAATAAAGTGGAAAATAACCAAAAGGAAATTCAAAAACAGAATCAAATCAGAGATGAACGATACGAAGAATATAAAAAGGATATAGCAGAGCTGAAGGAACTGAAACAGTCAATCAGGGAACTTAAAGATGCAATGGAAAGTATCAGCAACAGGTTAGACCATGCAGAAGAAAGAATTTCAGAGGTAGAAGACAAAGTTTTTGAGATAACTCAGATAGTAAAAGAGGCAGAAAAGAAGAGAGAGAAAGCAGAACGTTCACTGTCAGAATTATGGGACTTTATGAAGCGTTCCAACATACGAGTTATAGGAATTCCAGAAGGGGAAGAAGAATGCCCCAGAGGAATGGAAGCCATACTAGAGAATATTATAAAAGAAAATTTCCCAAATATCACCAAAGATTCTGACACACTGCTTTCAGAGGGATATCGGACCCCAGGTCGCCTCAACTCTAACCGAGCTTCTCCAAGACACATTGTGATGAACCTGTCCAAAGTCAAGACAAAAGAAAAGATTCTGCAAGCTGCCAGGAGTAAGCGCCAGTTGACCTACAGGGGCAAATCCATCAGATTGACCTCAGACTTCTCTAATGAAACTTTCCAAGCAAGAAGACAATGGTCATCTACCTTTAATCTACTTAAACAGAACAATTTTCAGCCCAGAATTCTGTACCCTGCTAAGCTAAGCTTCAAAATTGACGGAGAAATCAAATCATTTACGGATATACAAACATTGAGGAAATTCGCCACAACAAGACCAGCTCTACAGGAAATACTTCAACCTGTTCTGCACACTGACCACCACAATGGATCAGCAGCAAAGTAAGAACTCAGAAATTAAAGGACAGAACCTAACCTCTACACTGATGCAAAAGATAAAACTAAGCAATGGACTCTCACAAAATAAGACGAATAGAATACTACCACACTTGTCAATTATCTCAATAAATGTTAATGGCTTGAATTCCCCACTGAAGAGACATAGATTGGTTGACTGGATTAAAAAACACAAGCCATCCATTTGCTGTCTGCAAGAAACACACCTGGCTTCAAAAGACAAATTAAAGCTCCGTGTCAAGGGTTGGAAGACAATTTTTCAGGCAAATGGAATTCAGAAGAAAAGAGGAGTTGCAATCTTATTTTCAGACACATGTGGATTTAAAGCAACTAAAGTCAAAAAAGACAAAGATGGTCACTTTATATTGGTCAAGGGAAAAATACAACAAGAAGACATTTCAATTCTAAATATTTATGCACCCAATTTAAATGCTCCCAGATTCTTGAAGCAGACCTTACTCAGTCTGAACAATATGATATCTGATAATACCATCATAACAGGGGACTTTAACACTCCTCTTACAGAGCTGGACAGATCCTCTAAACAGAAATTAAACAAGGATATAAGAGACTTAAATGAGACTCTAGAACAACTGTGCTTGATAGACGCATATAGAACACTCCACCCCAAAGATAAAGAATATACATTCTTCTCATCACCCCATGGAACATTCTCCAAAATTGATCATATCCTGGGACACAAAACAAATATCAACAGAATCAAAAGAATTGAAATTTTACCTTGTATCTTCTCAGACCATAAGGCACTAAAGGTGGAACTCAACTCTAACAAAAATGCTCGACCCCACCCAAAGGCATGGAAATTAAACAATCTTCTGTTGAATAACAGATGGGTGAAGGAAGAAATAAAACAGGAAATCATTAACTTCCTTGAGCATAACAACAATGAAGACACAAGCTACCAAAACCTGTGGGATACTGCAAAAGCAGTTTTGAGAGGAAAATTCATCACTTTAGATGCCTACATTCGAAAAACTGAAAGAGAGCACATCAACAATCTCACAAGAGATCTTATGGAATTGGAAAAAGAAGAACAATCTAAGCCTAAACTCAGTAGAAGAAAAGAAATCTCCAAAATCAAATCAGAGATCAATGAAATTGAAAACAAAAGAATCATTCAGAAAATTAATGAAACAAGGAGTTGGTTTTTTGAAAAAATAAATAAAATAG
Organism: Nycticebus coucang; assembly: GCF_027406575.1. Lineage (NCBI taxonomy): Eukaryota > Metazoa > Chordata > Mammalia > Primates > Lorisidae > Nycticebus > Nycticebus coucang. The sequence goes on along the minus strand of NC_069796.1, from coordinate 51,548,579 downwards.
ATAAACCATTGGCCAGACTAACGAGGAATAGAAAAGTAAAATCTCTAGTAACCTCAATCAGAAATGATAAAGGGGAAATAACAACTGATCCCACAGAGATACAAGAGATCATCTCTGAATACTACCAGAAACTCTATGCCCAGAAATTTGACAATGTGAAAGAAATGGATCAATATTTGGAATCACACCCTCTCCCTAGACTCAGCCAGGAAGAAATAGAGCTCCTGAACAGACCAATTTCAAGCACTGAGATCAAAGAAACAATAAAAAAGCTTCCAACCAAAAAATGCCCTGGTCCAGATGGCTTCACTCCAGAATTCTATCAAACCTTCAAGGAAGAGCTTATTCCTGTACTGCAGAAATTATTCCAAAAAATTGAGGAAGAAGGAATCTTCCCCAACACATTCTATGAAGCAAACATCACCCTGATACCAAAACCAGGAAAAGACCCAAACAAAAAGGAGAATTTCAGACCAATCTCACTCATGAACATAGACGCAAAAATTCTCAACAAAATCCTAGCCAATAGATTACAGCTTATCATCAAAAAAGTCATTCATCATGATCAAGTAGGCTTCATCCCAGGGATGCAAGGCTGGTTTAACATACGCAAGTCTATAAACATTATCCACCATATTAACAGAGGCAAAAATAAAGATCACATGATCCTCTCAATAGATGCAGAAAAAGCATTTGATAAAATCCAGCATCCTTTTCTAATTAGAACACTGAAGAGTATAGGCATAGGTGGCACATTTCTAAAACTGATTGAAGCTATCTATGACAAACCCACAGCCAATATTTTACTGAATGGAGTAAAACTGAAAGCTTTTCCTCTTAGAACTGGAACCAGACAAGGTTGTCCTCTGTCACCTTTACTATTCAACATAGTGCTGGAAGTTCTAGCCAATACAATTAGGCAAGACAAGGAAATAAAGGGAATCCAAATGGGAGCAGAGGAGGTCAAACTCTCCCTCTTTGCTGACGACATGATCTTATACTTAGAGAACCCCAAAGACTCAACCACAAGACTCCTAGAAGTCATCAAAAAATACAGTAATGTTTCAGGATATAAAATCAATGTCCACAAGTCAGTAGCCTTTGTGTACACCAATAACAGTCAAGATGAGAAGCTAATTAAGGACACAACTCCCTTCACCATAGTTTCAAAGAAAATGAAATACCTAGGAATATACCTAACGAAGGAGGTGAAGTACCTGTATAAAGAAAACTATGAAATCCTCAGAAAGGAAATAGCAGAGGATATTAACAAATGGAAGAACTTACCATGCTCATGGATGGGAAGAATCAACATTGTTAAAATGTCCATACTTCCCAAAGCAATCTACCTATTCAATGCCATTCCTATCAAAATACCAACATCGTACTTTCAAGATTTGGAAAAAATGATTCTGCGTTTTGTATGGAACTGGAAAAAACCCCGTATAGCTAAGGCAGTTCTCTGTAATAAAAATAAAGCTGGGGGCATCAGCATACCAGATTTTAGTCTGTACTACAAAGCCATAGTGCTCAAGACAGCATGGTACTGGCACAAAAACAGAGACATAGACACTTGGAATCGAATGGAAAACCAATAAATGAAACTAACATTTTACAACCACCTAATCTTTGATAAACCAAACAAGAACATACCTTGGGGGAAAGACTCCCTATTCAATAAATGGTGTTGGGAGAACTGGATGTCTACATGTAAAAGACTGAAACTGGACCCACACCTTTCCCCACTCACAAAAATTGATTCAAGATGGATAAAGGACTTAAACTTAAGGCATGAAACAATAAAAACCCTCCAAGAAAGCATAGGAAAAACACTGGAAGATATTGGCCTGGGGAAAGACTTCATGAAGAAGACTGCCATGGCAATTGCAACAACAACAAAAATAAACAAATGGGACTTCATTAAACTGAAAAGCTTCTGTACTGCTAAGGAGACAATAACCAAAGCAAAGAGACAACCTACACAATGGGAAAGGATATTTGCATATTTTCAATCAGACAAAAGCTTGATAACTAGGATCTATAGAGAACTCAAAGTAATCCACATGAAAAAAGCCAACAATCCCTTATATCAATGGGCAAGAGACATGAATAGAACTTTCTCTAAAGACGACAGACGAATGGTTAACAAACACATGAAAAAATGTTCATCATCTCTATATATTAGAGAAATGCAAATCAAAACAACCCTGAGATATCATCTAACCCCAGTGAGAATGGCCCACATCACAAAATCTCAAAACTGCAGATGCTGGCGTGGATGTGGAGAGAAGGGAACACTTTTACACTGCTGGTGGGACTGCAAACTAGTACAACCTTTCTGGAAGGAAGTATGGAGAATCCTCAAAGCACTCAAGCTAGACCTCCCATTTGATCCTGCAATCCCATTACTGGGCATCTACCCAGAAGGAAAAAAATCCTTTTATCATAAGGACACTTGTACTAGACTGTTTATTGCAGCTCAATTTACAGTCGCCAAAATGTGGAAACAGCCTAAATGCCCACCAACCCAGGAATGGATTAACAAGCTGTGGTATATGTATACCATGGAATACTATTCAGCCATTAAAAAAAATGGAGACTTTACATCCTTCGTATTAACCTGGATGGACGTGGAAGATATTATTCTTAGTAAAGCATCACAAGAATGGAGAAGCATGAATCCTATGTACTCAATTTTGATATGAGGACAATTAATGACAATTATGGTTATGGGGGGGGAAACAGAAAGAGGGAAGGAGGGAGGTGGGTGGGGCCTTGGTGTGTGTCACACTTTATGGGGGCAAGACATGATTGCAAGAGGGACTTTACCTAACAATTGCAATCAGTGTAACCTGGCTTATTGTACCCTAATGAATCCCCAACAATAAAAAAAAAAAAAACTTAGTCTGTTTACAGTTTCTATAATTACAAACATATTTGAAGTCATATCTTCCTTTTTATTTTGTTCTATATTTTGTTCCACACATTTTTCTCTCCTTTTTTGGCCTTCTTTTGGATTGATTGTGGTTTTTCTCTCATTCTATTTTGTTGCATTCTCTAACAATTTGGAAGTTAATCACTTTATTTCTATTGTCTAGCTGTTATCCTAGTAATTTTAACATGTGTAAGTTAATAAAGTTTTAAGAAAAGTTAAGCAATATCTTCACACTCACTTAAGAACCTCTCCACTTATTGCATCGCATCTTGTATACAACTAGTGTCCTGGATTTTCTTTTTCTTAGACTCGGTAACATCTTCTTATTAGAGTCAAGATTTATCCATAAATTTATTCCTCTTGCGTTTTTTACTTTCTCTTGCATCTCAGATCTTCCATCTGATATGTACTTTAAAATTTCCTTTAGTGAGGGTGTCTCCATTGTTGTCCTAAAATGTCTTTATTTTGCACTTTCTTGAAGGATTAAGAAATAGTTGATATTCTCTCAGCATATCGAGATTATCATTCCTATATCTTGTGGCTTCCTCTGCTGCTGTTAAGAAAGCAGCTGACGGCAACTCTTTTTTTCCTTTTGGAATTTCTTTTATACTGCAGCCTTTCATTGTGTAATCTTTCCCCCCCTTGAGCACTCTGGATGACTGTGGGTCTCTTGAATGTACTGAAGTTTCACTGTCTCCCTTGTATTTGTTTCTTATACTTGGCATTCACTGGGTTTTCTGAATCTGTGGGTTGGTGTTTTTCATCATTTCTGGAAAATTCTCAGCCATTCTACTGCGTCCTCTCTATTCTTTCCTTCCAGGAGTATTACCTGATGTTGTCTCAGAGAGTTTGGGCTGTTATAACAAATTACCATAGACCGTGGAGCTTAAACAGCAGAAGTCTACTTCTCACAGTTCTGGAGGCCGGGAAGTCTGAGATCAAATGGCCTGCAGACTGGTGTGTGTTGAGAACCTGCTTCCTGGCTTACAGATGGCCCTCTCCTGACGGTGTCCTCACACGCCTGAGGGCAGAGAGTAAGCAAACTCTCTTGTGACTCTTCTTATGAGAGGACCAACAGTCATGAGGACTCTACCCTCATGACCCAACTACCTCTCAGAGACTTCACTTTCTAATACAATCGCCCTGGGCATTAGGATTTCAACATATGAATTTGGGGGGGGACATAAAGGTGCAATTCATAACAGATGTACTCAGGCCTTTCATTCTATTCTCCATGTCTCTTCTTTTGTTTTTCTTTCAGATTTTCCAACCCCTGGTTTCTGTGTGCTGTAATCCAAAGACATTTCCAAGATCTCGTGTCTCATTCAGTAATTCTCTCTTCATTGTACCCAATCCCCTGCTAAGACCAGCCATTTCAATTAAAAGGAACTCAATTAACTTTTAAAAACTCAATTAAAATTGTTTTAAATTTCAGTTATTACATTTCCCTTTCCTAGAAGTTCTATTTAATTCTCTTTCAAATCTACATGATTATTTTTCATAGTATCTTGCTCCTTGCACGTAGTTTCAAGTTCATTGTTTTCTGTTGCTAAACATATTAAAAATAGTCACTTTAGGCCAGGCACAGTGGCTGACACCTATAATAGTAGCACTTTGGGAGGCTAAGGCAGGTGGATTATTCGAGGCCAGGAGTTTAAGACCACCCTGAACAAGAGCAAAGCCTTGTCTCTACAAAAAATAGAAAAATTAACTAGGCATAATGGTATGTACTTGTGGTCCCAGCTATTCGGGAGGCTGAGTCATGAGAATCACTTGAGCCCAGGAATTTGAACTACAATGACACCACTGTACTCTAGCTTGGGGAACAGATTGAGACCCTATCTCAAAGAACAGAAAAAAGAAAAAAACATAATCACTTTGTAGTTTGTCTCATACATTTCTATTTTTCAAAGTTCTTGTGTTCTATTTAAACTTTCTCTTGTTTTGCTGCTCTTTGGAATTTTACTTATAGAAATTCTTTGAGGTCTGAAATGCAGATGCTTTCTTCTGAAAGAATCTGTATTTGCTTCAGCCAGCAGTTAGTAGCTATCAGTATAGGATTACGTGAATTAATATCTCTGGACTTGAGATATTTTGGACCACAAAGGTGGATGAATTTGGGCTGCAGACCTGAATGAAGGCTGAAATCTAATTCCACATTTTAGCCATAAAAAACCTCAAATAGCCAAGACATTTCTCGGAAATAAAAACAAAGCAGGAGGAATCATGCTATCAGACCTCTAACTATACTATAAATCGATAGTGATCAAAACAGCATGGTACTGGCACAAAAACAGAGAGGTACATGTATGGAACAGAATAGAGAACCAAGAGATGAACCCAGCTAATTACCATTATTTGATCTTCGACAAGCCAATTAAAAACATTCAGTGGGGATGGTGTTGGGTGAACTGGCTGGCAACCTGTAGAAGAATGAAACTGGATCCACACCTTTCACCATTAACTAACATAGACTCTCACTGGATTAAAGATTTAAACTTAAGACATGAAACTATAAAAATACTAGAAGAAAGTGCAGGGAAAACTCTTGAAGAAATCAATCTGGGTGAATATTTTATGAGGAGGACCCCCGGGGCAATTGAAGCAGCATCAAAAATACACTATTGGGACCAGCTCAGACTAAAAAGCTTCTGCACAGCCAAGAACACAGTAAGTAAAGCGAGCAAACAGCCCTCAGAATGGGAGAAGATATTTGCAGATTATGTCTCCGACAAAGGTTTAATAACCAGAATCCACAGAGAACTCAAATGTATTAACAAGAAAAGAACAAGTGATCCCATCTCAGGCTGGGTAAGGGACTTGAAGAAAAACTTCTCTGAAGAAGGCAGGCGCATGGCCTTCAGACATAAGAAAAAATGTTCATCATCCTTAATCATCAGAGAAATGCAAATCAAAACTACTTTGAGATATCATCTAACTCCAGTAAGATTAGCCCAATCACAAATCCCAAGACCAGAGATGTTGGCGTGGATGTGGAGAAAAGGGAACACTTCTATATTGCTGGTGGGAATGCAAATTAATACATTCCTTTTGGAAACATGTTTGGAGAACACTTAGAGATCTAAAAATAGACCTGCCATTCAATCCTATAATTCCTCTACTAGGTATATACCCAAAAGACCAAAAACCAAGATATTTGCACCAGAATGTTTATTGCAGCCCAATTCATAATTGCTAAGTCATGGAAAAAGCCCAAGTGCCCATCGATCCATGAATGGATTAATAAATTGTGGTATATGTACACCATGGAATATTATGCAGCCTAAAAGAAATATGGAGACTTTACCTCTTTCATGTTTACATGGATGGAGCTGGAACATATTCTTCTTAGTAAATTATCTCAAGAATGGAAGAAAAAGTATACAATGTACTCAGCCCGACTATGAAACTAATGTATGGCTTTCATATGAAACCTATAACCCAGTTATAACCTAAGAATATGGTGAAGGGGGAGAAGGAGGGGAGGGGGCGGAGGATGGGCGGAGGGAGGGTGATTGGTGGGATTACACCTATGGTGCATCTTACAAGGGTACATGTGAAACTTAGTAAATGTAGAATATAGATGTCTTAACACAATAACTAAGAAAATTCCAGGAAGGCTATGTTAACCATTGTGATGAAAATATGTCAAATGGTATATAAAACCAGTGTATGGTACCCCATGATCATATTAATGTACACAGCTATAATTTAATAATAAAAAATAAATAAAGCTGAAGACTTGTGGTCCTATAGATAACATTGCTACTAGAAAGCCCAAGACTGATCTTTGAAGTAGTTTTCAGACTCTGCTTTCTAGGGAGGACTCACTGAAGAATCCAGACCTGTGGATGTGGATGGGTACAGAGCACACAGCCTTGAGACCCCACACCTAGGAAATCTCCCAACTGAAAAAATAATCTCTGCTTCCCAACCCTATGAGTTCATCCCTTGCCAATCAGCAGAATGAATTCTCTAGGCCTTTGCTTGCCAAACTATCTTTAAAAAACTTTCTCCTAAATTCTTGGGGATATAGATTTGAGAAATTCCTCCCATCTCCTCACAGGGCGCCTGCCTACCCTTTCTCTGCTGTAACTCCTGCTGTCTTGGCATGCTCACTCCCTCTTACAAATGGGGAAATGACACTGGTTGTGCCATAACAGAGTCATCAAGCTAGTGTGTGTGAGCTGGGACAACAGGAGTTTGTGAGCCACCCAGAGACTAGAACACTTACATAGAGGTTTGGAAGGTGGTGTGGGTTTTAGTAACAACAAGATCTGGGGTTTAATGGGTGGGAGGAGTGGGTGTCTGAGGTGAGGGGAGGACAAACTAGTTGGAAGTAAGGTAGTCAAGGCTGGAGTACAGATGATTCACGTATGGTATAGTAAAATAAAGGGGAAGAGTGAGGGCAGGCACACAGACAGGAGTGCTGGGTGCTGACATATCTGCCGAGGAAGAGGCCTGGCCCTGCGGCTCTGAGAGCTGCTATCTAGAGAGCAGTGGTGTCTGCCGGCTAAAGGAGCTGGCTAGTCAGGAGAAGGAATGGCGGATGATATGAAGGCCAGGGAGGAACGAGCATGCTTTCTTCCTCCTGGCCCTGTGATGTGAGGCAGGTGAGGGGAAAAGAGCCCTCTTTTAGAAGCCTGCAGGGAAGCAGTGACCTCAGGAGAGCCACATGGCAGTGGGAGCAAGAAGGTAAAGAGGTCAATGTGATGCGAGGGGTTTTCCTCTTTCCTTGGGAAAACTTTTGCTGACCTCCTCTACGGGGGCAACTGCTTTGGTTACACACTTGGGACCCTTTTCATTTTCCTTCAGGTACTTATCACAGTTGAGTTTTTAAAACTTATTTATGCTAAGTATATAGTGTACAATATACACTATTAGTCCAACTTGGTTCATCACAGCCAGGGACTGCATTGCCTGGAACCACTGGGGTCCCAGCACCCAGCAAGGTGCTTGGCATGTGAGCGCTTAATCCATATTTTGGCAGAAAGGAAGAAGGAAAAGAACAGATTGTTGTAGCCTCTGTGTGGGTGGGGGAGAAGCCCAATTATCCATTCATTCATCCTTCCGCCATTCATTCTTCCCAAGGAGCAAGTCTGTGCAGCTCTGGGCAAGGGGGATGGAGTTGTGTTTAAGCTCCCTGAACTCCCTCCTACAGGCCAGTACAACAGTGCAATCCTCGCAGCCTCTGCCAAAGCCACGGCTGCTCCCAACCCCTCACATATCCAATGCTTGGAGTTGATGAGTGAGGTGTCCACCCACCAGGACCTGGGAGCGTCTCCACCAGTCCCTCGTCAGAGCAGCCCAAAGAATACCTCGCCAGCCCCCAGGGAGGGCACAGCTACTCTTCCACCCCAGGTCTTGCTGCCAGGAAGGAGCAGCAGGATCTCCTAAGTGTCCTTTCCCCACCAACACGACCTCTGGGCCTGAGATCTTGTACTTGGAAACTTCTGCGGGAATTTTTTTCCTTATTGCTAATAACCCAAAGAGCTAACTATGGGCTCTTCTCCATTCTTGACAGATGGGCAAAAAGAGGTGCAGCGCACCCACCCATTATCTCAATACCTGGAGGTTCACCTTTTTTTGCTACCAGTGGATCCATACCTGCCCAGAGAGAGGAAAAGGTAATTAAATGCTTGTGCCCAGGTGATAACACCTGATTATTTCATCCTCAGCTGTAGCACTTTCACCTGTAAAACTTGATCTAGTCCTGCACAGCTGGATTTTGAGCCCAACACTACCCCTCCCAAGGCAGGTGACCTTGGACTAGTGACTTGCCCACCCAGAATGGCAGTCTTTGCGCTTATAAAATGGGGTGAGGGCTGCTGCTCTCCCTGGGTTTTGGTGATAATTTTGTGAAACACTACCCGGTAAGTGCCTGGGGTGGGACTCGGCACAGAGTAGGTGCTGACTAAGCACATATCACAGTGTCTCACTGCCCGTCCACCTGGGATTACACACTTGTACCAATATTAATGTCCAGGGGCAGACTTCTTAATCCCCTTGTGTATTTTCCTAAAATATTCAGTGTTTTTGTTTGATTTTTTAATAGAATTTATTTTTTGAAGCAATATTAGGCTCACTGCAAAATTGATCCTCTAACCTCCCCCACTATCAATGACTAGCACCAGAGTGGTATATTTGTTACGGTTGATGGACCTACACGGACACCTCATCACTCAAAGTGTATTAGGATTTGCTCTTGGTGTTGGACATTCTCTGGGTTTAGACAAACATGTAATGACATGCCTCTATTATTAGCGTATCATTCAGAGTAGTTTCACTGCTTCAAAAATCCTCTGCGCTCTAATCATCCCTCCCTCTGGAAACCACTGATCTTTTTACTGACTCCAGAGTTTTGCCTTTTATAGAATATCTTAGAGCTGGAATCATAAAATATGTACCTATTACTAAGCAAAAGAAGCCTAGTCTGGGCTAGGCTAGTTATAGACATTAACGTTTTCTCCATGTCTTTCCTTGGCTTGATAGCGCATTTCTTTTTAGCTCCGTTGTCTAGATGTACCATGTTTGTTTATTCATTCACCTACTAAAGGAAATCTTGGTAGCTCCCAATTTGGACAATTATGAAGAAAGTTGCTATAAAAAGTGTGTTTACATAAGTTTTAACACCTTTGAGTAAAATTGGAGTAGCTTGGGCTATCGGCAAAGGAAGGCGATTGCTGGATCATATGGTAAGTGTATATTTCGTTTTATAAGAAACTGTCAAACTGTCTTCCAAGGTGGCTATACCATTTTTCATTCATATCAGCAATGAATGAGAGTGTCTGTTGTTCCATATCCTTGCCAGCATCCGTCAATTTGTTAGTATTTCAGATTTCAGCTGTTCTAATAAGTGTGTACTGGTAGCTCTTTATTTTTGTTTTTCTTTTTTTTTTTAAGAGACAGGGTTTTGCTGTGTTGCCCAGGTTGGAGTGCAGTTATGTTATCACAACTCACTGTGAACTTCTGGGCCCAAGCTATTCTTCTGCTTCAGCCTCCTCCTAAGTAGCTATAACTACAAGCACATGCCAACATGTGTAGCTAATTTTTAATGTCTCACTATGTTGCCTAGACTGGTCTTGAACTCCTGGCCTGAAGTGATCCTCCTGCCTTGACCTCATAAAGTACTGGGATTACAGGCACAGCCACTGCCCCCCTGCCTCACTATAGTTTTAATTTGCAATTCTCTAACAACATATGATCATCTTTTCATAAGCTTATTCACCATCTTCTTTGGTGAGCCATCTGTTCAAATCTTTTGTCCATTTTTATTTATTTATTTATTTTTTATTAAATCATAGCTGGGTACATTAATGCAATCATGGGGCACCATGCACTGGTTTTATATACAATTTGAAATATTTTCATCAAACTGGTTAACATAGCCTTCCTGGCATTTTCTTAGTTATTGTGTTAAGACATTTATATTCTACATTTAGTAAGTTTCACATGTACCCTTGTAAGATGCACCGCAGGGGTAGTCCCACCAATTACCCTCATTCCACCCATCCTCCCCTCCCCTTCCTTTCCCCTTTCCCCATATTCTTAGGTTATAATTGGGTTACAGCTTTCATATGAAAGCTATAAATTTTGTCCATTTTTTTTTTTTTTGTAGAGACAGAGTCTCACTGTACCGCCCTGGGGTAGAGTGCCGTGACATCACACGGCTCACAGCAACCTCTAACTCTTGGGCTTACGCGATTCTCTTGCCTCAGCCTCCCAAGCCGCTGGGACTACAGGCGCCTGCCACAACGCCCGGCTATTTTTTTGTTGCGGTTTGGCCAGGGCTGGGTTTGAACCCACCACCCTCGGCATATGGGGCCAGCGCCCTACTCACTGAGCCACAGGCGCCACCCCAATTTTGTCCATTTTTAAATCAGATTTTTCTTATTGTTGACTTTTAAGAGAGTAACAGTCCTTTAATAGATACATGTAGTATCTTTTGCAAATATTTCCTTCCAGCCTATGCCGTGTCTTCTCATCCTCTTAACAAATCCATTTATTGTCCCTTAATTTTCATGCTAACATACCTACTCAGCTCTCTTCCTTCTGTTCTCACCCCTGCTCTAGCTGGGTCCCAGCAGCCTGTTGGCCATGCACTACGTGGGGGTCCTAGTGAAGTGTGCCCGTCACTTCTGCAGCAGGTGAGACCTGCCAAGTCCCTTGAAAACAGGATTTTCTTTGCTTTACTTTCACCAGAATGCTTTTCCCCATCTCCTACCATCTGTCTTAAGCAAACCCTTGAGCATAGCTCACCAGCCTTGTTTCTTAGTTTTTCCATCATAAAAGCAGTGTCCTATTTCACTTTTCACACACTTAAAAGATAATATTTGATATACTTTTAAAAATTCTATAGGATTTTAAAAACTAAGCTACTTACCTTTATTGTTTAGAATAAATCTTTTTAAAGCTTCTTATTTTATTTATGTATTTATTTATTGAGATAGAGTCTCACTCTGTCACCCTGGGTAGAGTGATGAAGCGTCATCACTTGCAGCAACCTCAAACTCTTGGGCTCAAGCGAGCATCTTGCCTCAGCCTCCCAGGTAGCTGGGATGACAGGAGCCCACCAGGTCTCCTGGCTAGTTTTTCTATTTTTAGTGGAGATGGGGTCTCGCTCTTGCTCAGGCTGGTCTGGAATTCCTAAGCTCAAATAACCCACTTGCCTCAGCCTCTCAGAGAGCTAGGATTAAGGCACAAACCATCATGCCCACCCAATAAATACATTTTTTAAAGGTCTGGGTTTAAACATTCCACATTGTTTTGTTTTCTTTGTTTTGTCTTTGAGACAGAATCTCACTCTGTGCTCCTCCTGTCTCAGCTTCTGGAGTAGCTTGGGCTATTGGCATACACCACAATGCTAGGCTAATTTTTCTATTTCTAGTAAAGATGAGGTTCCCCCTCTTGCTCAGGCTGGCCCCGAACTCCTGGCCTCAAGGGATCCTCCCACCTTAGCCTCCCAGAGTGCTAGGATTACAGGTGTGAGCCACAGCACTTGGCCCACACTGTTAAAAGCAACTTCTGGGAAAAGAAGTGGGGAGGAGAATTAGACTGGGATGAGGCAGCAGAGGCTATGCATAAGGACCTTCATTTTTTTATACTTCTGTTTGACCTTTTTATAATATGCTTTACTGCTGTATACTTTTAATTAAATTGTGGGGGTCACATTTCTTCTCATTTCCCTGAAATTCTGATGCATCCTTAAGAGTGTGAGCCCCTGCATTCTTGGTAATCATTTCCGAAAGGAGTAGCAAGCATGATCATCTGCATTGCTAGCACGAAGCCCAGCCATCTGTGTAACCTCAGGGAAGTAGCAGGTGTCATAGAAAAATCGCTGTTGTGAGGATCAAAAGACCTCAGGTCAGGTCTTGACTCTGCCCCCCAGCTCACTGTGTGACTTTGGACAAATGCCCTGCCCCCTCTGGGCCTAAGTGTCCCCATGCGTTCAGTGAGTACATGGGATTCAATAACCACTTGACTGATGGCACCAGAAAGACAGGGCTTTGCCTATCTCATTTACTGATGTGGACCCTTGTGCCTTGTACATCTCTGGCACTCAGTAGCCACTCCCTAAATATTTGTTTGGAGTTAATACACAATTTCTGGAGCCCTTCAGGGGAATGAGGGAAGCACAGTAAGCACCAGCAGGTGTGGTATCTATCTTTTCTCCCAGAGTTCCTGCCACACATCTTTCTGGTTGGCCTTGTATTAGGGAAAGTCTTGTCTTGCTCTCTCTCTAGAGCACACTTCTGAACCCAAAATGTCTATCTCTCTCTTGCAAGCTCAGCAAGCCCTTTGTGGACTATGGGGACACCATGATGCCTGCCCTGGAGACCTGTGACTGTGCCTGGCTCCGTGACCACGCCTATGTGGGGAGGTAGCACCACTCTGCCCTCTCCTAGCCTGGAATGGGGTAGAAGACTTGCACACAGATCTCTCTAGATGGATTCTGCTAGGGCAGTGATTTTCAATTTGTGTGCCTCGGCACACTGGTGAGCTATGAGAAGATCTTAGGTGTGCCGTGAAATTTTTAAAAAATCTTTATTAAATGACTTTTAAAAGAAGTTCAAAGCACAGAAAGCATATTCTTTTTTTGTAACTTTTTTTTTTTTTTTTTGATCAACATACTTTTAAGAGGGTGGCGGAAGTTTAACTATCAATTCAAGTGTGCCATGAGATGAAAAGGTTGAAAAACACTGCTTTAGGGACAGAGCCAAGTGCTTCCCCCTACAAGCACAAATGAGAAAACTGAGCCTTAGAGGCAGGGAGCAGCTTGCCCAAAGGTACACAGTGAATCATGTGGGGCTGGAAATCATGACTCTGAGAAAAGGCATTAAATTAATGTGTTCAACTCCTGGTCACCTGGGACTGGATTACCCTGAGTGTGGAGGAGCTGATTTCAGTGGCTAACACCTTTCTCAGTAGTCAGGGCACATTCTGACCTGCAGAGCTGCTTCATTTTCTTCACCAGCTCTTCTCTCTCCCCCTCACCTTACTATCACAGTCTTCAGTCATTGGGAGGCAGCAGATTGAATGAAAACTGTTTATTTGATCCTACTTGACAGTAAATAATACATCATTTGCGATTCAACAAAGGTCCAGGTTTGGCAACACATCTGTCAGCAATCGTTTATAAGAAATATAGTTTGTTACTGAAGGACTAAACGTTAGGTAAATTAGAAAAAAAAAGAAATATAATTTGACCCCACATTTTGTTCTAACCGTGATTTGGGATGCTTAGCGAACATCTTTCTTCACTTGGATTGGCTCTGTTATTTGCAATCTGTCCAAATAGAAAGAGCCTAGGTCCAAAGCAGGCTGGACGCTGGTCCAGTTCTAGAGGCTGCAGTTGCCAAGGCAGAGAAGCTAGAAGGCGCATGCAAGCAAAGAGGGGGTCAGGCTAAGGAGCTTCCTGAGTGAGATGGGTCTTAAACCTGGACATTAGGGGGTGCCAAGCAGCATGTGGTGACTCAAAGTCATATAGACTGTGTGTACTTCCTAGAAGAACATTCCATTCACAGAGAATCAGGGTTCCATTCACCCATTAATTCATTTATTCCCTCATTAAACAAATATTGACTGAGTACCATGATAGGTGCTAGGGAGAAAGGGGTGAATGAAATAGAAATGATCTCTACCTCGATAGAGACCTCATGGTAGGGAAAGGAAATTAGAAAAGAAGCAAATGTATAGTTATAAATTAGGCTAAGAGCTATGAAGTGTGGGGGGAAGCCTCTTGGAGGAGAAGTTTAAGCTGGGGGTTGAAGGCTAAGTGAGAGCCAGCCATTTGAAGAACATCCTAGAGAAAGGTGCCAGCAAAAGACTGGGAAGTCGAGAGAGCTCAAAAGACTCCAGGAACTGGTAAAGCATGCCAAGTAGGAAGGAGGAAAAGCGAAAGGGAAGAATGGAGAGGGAAGGAGCCAAATAAGACCTCATCCAGCAGGCAAGTTGACACATCAGAATGTCATTCCAAGAGCAGAGGGAAGCCTCAGAAGGGGAGCAAGCTAGGAATAGCATGGTACAATCAATAGTCCTTGAAAGGCCAGTCTAGCTTCTGTGTGGAGAGGCCTGGCAGAAGCAGCTTCAGTGTGTGGGGGAAGGGATGGCCAAGGCCAGGCAGGGTGTTTAATGTTTAATGTTTAATGTCTAAGCCCAGTCAGCTGGAATTTAGGACCAAACCCTACTTCTCCAGGAAGACAAGGCTGGGCATCAGATGATGGGATAGCGAGGTCAAGATAGGCCCTTGTGACATCGTACCTAGGCACCAAGGCTCTGCTGGAAACATACCTGGACATAAGTGTAATGAGCCTGCCAGGGTGTCTCTGTGCCCTGTGGAGCTGGAGGAGGTCCGAGGCTGCAGCAATTCTTTCTACCTGCGGCTGTGGGAAGCAAGGGCTCCAGGCAGGAGAGGCGAGGTAGGAGCTGGTAACACCAACACGTTGGGTGGCCCCATATTCTCTTTGCCTTCCTTTTTTTTTTTTTTTTTTTTTTAATAGCAAATAATCTTCTCCTCCCAACGCCCAGGTACATTGTGTTCTTCTTCCTGATCGTGGACCAGCTGTCTTCTGCTGTGTGTTCCTTATGTTTCTGGCAGATAACTTGAAGCACGTAGGTCAGAGCCTTCAAGTAGAAATACAAGATGGTAAGAGATAGCCCAGCTTGAGTTTTGAGCAGCTCCATGCAAACCGACCGAGACCATGAAAGCTTGAACAATTCAGCTTTTGTCCTAGGCCCTCCAGGGCATTATTTCTAAGAATCAACCGATAAAACTGAGCACACTTTTTCAACGTGAAAATATTCACTGTCTACCTACTGGACAGGATTTATTCTGAACACATTAATCTGCCTTACAAGCTCCTGGGTGATCTGGTCCCCACCTATTGGTCCCAATATGTCCCACCTTTCCCAACACTGAGTTTTTTACTCATGTTGTAATTCCTATGTATAATATCCTCTGTCCTCCCCTCTCCTATTTCCACATACCCAAATCACACCTGAATGCCCGCCTCTTCTGGGTGTCATTCCCTGATCCACATGTAGAATTGCCACCTCATTTTTCCCTTCCCAATTCAAGCCTACTGTTTTATTATATGTACAGTTTCCCTTGAATGAAGTTATGTGTCCACATCTCTTTTTTACGCCTCACCTGTGAGCTCACAGGGGCTGAAAAAAATTCCTCCAGAACTTTTAAAACAAAGTAACAATTTGATAAGTGTTAGGTGTGTATTTTCAGCTGACAGGTCTGCAAACCCTAGTGCTGGAAGAAATTCAAGCCATATAGCCCATACGAAGGCAGGCTACAATGCAACGCGTTCACCTAGCTCTCATTTTTGTAGATATGTTTGCATATGTATAACATATAATATCTACTCTTAAATATTAGCAGTAGCTACCTCTCTGAATGGAAGCTACAGACACATATTTTATCTTCATTTTTAAATCTTTATGGTTGACTTTCCCCCTTCAGAACACAAAAGCAATGTGTTTTTCTTAAACAAAACCAAACAATAGAATAAAGATTATAACATATAAAAGGTCCTAGTAAATCTCCCTTCTGCAAAAGTACACATTACAAGTTGTGTGAATAGTGTTTCAGCGTTTTTTAATGAATATTCAAGCGTGCATTTGTAACAATCATTTGTTCAAACCGTGATATAGATATGTTCTACACTCTTTTTTTCATGTTTAATGATATATCATGGACTCACCATACATAATTTATTCACCAAGTCCATATGGCGAAACATTTAAGTCATTTCTATTTTACTTTATTTTATTCGTGTTACAAACACTACTGTAAAGAGAGTCTTCAAAAATAATTTTGTTCTCTTTACATTTTGTCTTTGCTTCTTTATATTTTTGACTATAAACATTTTCTGTCATCATAAAATGAAATCCTTGTTTGGAAAAACAAGAAGTGTCTAAGTCATTTGTCTGTCTCTGTTCAGAATTTCACTAAATGCTCTCCTTCAGTTAACGCATTCATTCATTCAAGAAATACATTGAATCTCTGCCATGAAGCGGTCACAGTGCTGGCGATACAGCCATGAACAAACTGAATAAGATTTCTGCCTTCGGCACACTTGCCTTGCAGTAGGGAAAGATAAACATTTAGCAATAATCATTCTAGTATAAAATTGTAAACTGATAAACTGTATTGAGGAAATGGGTTTATCAGTGCCTGACAGAGTTGGGAGGGGACATTGACTCTGAAGGCTGAGCAGTCACTAATGAGGGAAGGAGAGTATCCAGCTGAGGAAACCTTTCAAGGGTGGAAGGTTGGCAGGAAGAGCTGATGGGCACGGGAGAGGGGGGAGGGACTGCCGGATCAAGGCTGAAGTTCACATCTTTAGCCTTTCTTGTCCTTAGGTGATGGAAACAGCCAATGGGACCACAGCCGACTGCTGGGACAGAGGGGTCATGACCCTCATGCCCACCGTGAACACTCACATTTACGTGGTGTCACCACTGCCCTTCCTGGTGCTGCTGGGGTGTGTCCAGAACCTTCACACCCTGTCCACCTTCTCAGCGCTGGCCAATATCTTCATGCTGGGAAGCCTCATCCTCGTTTTCCAGCATCTCCTCTGGGCAGGTTCCCCCCTTGATGCCATCACGGTGACAGGGGTGGGTTTGTAAGTGTGTGTGGAGCAAAAGCCTGGAAACACCCCAGACTGCCAACAACTTCCTGTAGAGAGTGAGTTTCAGATTTCACCTTGAGATGTGTTTCCTTATATATGTCTGTATTGTTGGACATCTGAGGTCTGACAATTAAGTTCATGAACTTGCCACCATGCACTTACGTTGGCAGCACTGTACAAACAGCTGAGCAAGGTTTTACAAGCTTATTATACAGTTCCTCACAGTTGTGTTTACGTCGATGTGTGGCAGTGTCTTGCTGAGTGCTGTTCATTATTGTTGCATGTTTTTGTGTGCCCTCCTAAGGATATGGGAGGTCAAATTAGAGCAATAAACAAACATCTGTAAATTTCTTGCTAAGCTTGCCAAAAGTGGAAGTGAACATATTAGTTCAAGTTTATGGGGATAATGCCATGAAGAAAATGGCTGTGTAAAAATAGATTAAATGTTTTTCTAAGGGGACAGAAAAGAGGCCAGGGCAGCCAGTAACATGCCGAACTGATGAAAACACTGTAGAAGTTTGTTAAAATGTGCGTCAAAGTTGCCAGCTAACTGTGAGAAGCAGAGCAGACCAAGTAAACATCAATAAAGAAATAGACAGGAAAATCTTAACTGAAAATCTTGGCTGGTGGCGCCTGTGGCTCAGCGGGTAGGGCGCCGGTCCCATATGCCGGAGGTGGCGGGTTCAAACCCAGCCCCGGCCAAATTAAAAAAAAAAAAAAAAAAAAAAAAATCTTGGCCAACAACTCACGGCACCAGCTCACGTGGCACTGTCCGTGAGGGAGTTTTTAGCCAGTCAACATTAATGTATTGGAATGCCTTCTCTGCTCACCTGGTATGGCCCTCAGTGAATTTTTTCTTTACCCAAAGATAATGAAAATATTGCAAGGAAAGCATTTTGATGACGTTCAGGAAATGGAGGGTAATACAGTGATAGCTTTGAGGGCCATTCCAGAAAAAGAGTTCCAAAATTGCTTTGAAGGATGGATAAGAAGCAGGTGTCTGTGCATAGCTTCTGGAGGGGAGGACTTTGAAGGTGACCATAGCGATATTCTTCAATGAGGTATGTAGCCCTTTTTCTAGAATGAGTTTGCCAACTTAATTGTCAGACCTCGTATACATGGGTTTGGCACACAGGATATTTCTTCCACTGCTTTCCTAATAGAATGCTTATGGGAAATGTCTCAAGATGTTTCTGACATTGCCTTATGTTCTAGATACAGTCAAATGTTAGAACCCTCACAGTTTAGAAAGTGAGCAGGAGGATGTTAACTGGAGACAAAACAATTTCTTGTAACAACTGCATTCATTTGTGTTCAGTATTAAATCTAAACAATTATAGAATAACAGCATAGTTTAATACTTACATATAGGCATTTTACTGAGTTTTAGTATTGGTTGAGTATCAAGTGTTGATGTATCATATTTTTTCTCACTGAAAATAATAGGAACTTGGTGGTGCCCATAGCTCAGTGGGTAGGACACTAGCCACATACACTGAGGCTGGCAGGTTTGAACCTGGTCTGGGCTAGCTAAAACAACAACAGAAAATGACAACTGCAACAACAAAAAAGAAAAATGGCATTGTGGTGGGCATCTGTGGTCCCAGCTAGTTGGGAGGCAAGAGAATCGCTTAAGCCCAAGAATTTGAGATGGCTGTGAGCTGTGACAACATGGCACTCTATCCAGGGCCACAGCTTGAGATTCTGTCTCAAAAATAAATAAATAAAATAAAATAATAGGAACTTGGTTATCAGCATTTTTGCACAGATCATCAGATTTTTAGGAGCAGATTACTGACTGACGTTAAGAAGGTTTTATTTTGGTTTGGGTTTTTATGACAAGCAGGTATTTTGTTATAAGGGGAAAAACTATAATAAGGAATCTTGTTCAACTCAACTTAAAGTAAATGGAAGAAAAAAGGAGACTGTATTAGAAAGGGAAGTATCATGGAACAGCCAAGCTACAAGGATGCTGCTGCATTAGGTTTTGGAAGTGACCCCAAACCACCAGGATCAACCACCAGGGCCTCTGATGCCTTGGCTCAGTTTGGCTCCATGCATTGGCTTCCTTCCTCTCTTGATATGAACCAGCTCTGTCTATAGCTCCTGGATCTTACATTTTTACCATTCTGGCCACCAGAAGGAGACTAATCTTGTATTCTCCCATGTCTCAAAAAATCCAGGACAGGATTTCACTGGTTCAGTGTGGATCAGGACTACCTCTGGACTAATCAACTACAGTTAGGAGAACACCCCTAGAAGCCATGCCTGATACAGAGGGGGGTGAGTCACTGTAGGGATGGAGAGGGTGCTGAGTAGATAATCCTATAGACACCCATGACAAAGTCTTGAAGAAATTAAAACATATCAGGAGTAAAGATTGGGCACAGCACCATCCCTACCCTTCCACTTTACTGTTTTATGAGGCACAAAAACTTCCCCCAACATCCGTCATGGTTGGGATCAGCAAAGGGAGAAAATGGAGCTAAAAATTGCCCCCTTGTGAAACTGCTTTGGTGCAAAACTACTAGTGAGAACCCACTGGTTCTTAGGGAAGCAGCAATTTTGTCCCCCGTGGACATTTGGCAATTTTTGGAGACATTTTTGGTTGTCACTGGTTCTTTTTTTGAATAGCCAAAAACAAGGTAAGGAAACAGAGTCCAGATGTAAACTCCTCAGATAGTCTCCACCTGCTGAGGACCCTCCTGCCTGAACAACAAAGAAAATATATCTTCCTGTCTTTCACCCCCTCGGAAAGGGTGATTCAGTCACCACTCTCCTGGCTGGGAAGGTTTCTCCCTGTTCTCAGACAGGAGAGAAGAACCTTCAGAGACTCCTGGAGACCAGTTGCTATAAATGTCCTGGAGACCTGTAGCTGGTGTCTTCTTAAGAATGTTGTTCTCTTGGCTCAGCACCCGTAGCACAGTGGTTATGGCGCCAGCCACATACACCTGAGCTGGTGGGTTTGAACCTAGCCCAGGCCAGCTAAAAAACAATGACAACTGCAACAAAAAATAGTCAGGCATTGTGGGGGGCACCTATAGTCCCAGCTACTTGGGAGGCTGAGGCAAGAGAATCTTTTAAGTCCAAGAGTTTGAGGTTACTGTGAGCTGTGACGCCAGGGCACTCTACCAAGGAAGATATAGTGAGAAAAAAAGAACAGTGTTGTTCTCATGCTAGCAGACCTTGTCAGATTCTAGGATTTTGCATTCTTACAGAATCAGAGATATGACTGGACTTAGAAATCCTTTAATTAATTCAATGGTTTTTAAAGATGAGCTTCCGTATCTCTGGTGCTAATGAATTTAGGGAGGATAATGCTTGTTTGTTTTCTTAATTATTTACTTAATTTGTTCTCTTTTATCCATCAAAAGTTAGAATTGCATCATAATGCTTCCTTTAAAAACCAATTTAGTTTTTAAAATACTAACTTCTTGAGACTTGTAAGTAGCACACAAAAGTTTCTAACATGCCATTTTACTACAACTTTCTCACTTTCTGCAGGGAGAAACTAATGCTGGAGTGACTCTGAACCACAATTTCCTTACTCTTAAAATGAAGATAATAATCTGTTCTAGGACTGTGGTGAAAATTATACAGTACATTTAAAGCATGTGGCATAGTGCATTGCCCATTGGAAGAACCTAAGAAGTAGTTACTGCATATATTATCTTATTAGATGAGGAGTCTCATTATGAGGATGTAAAGATCTCCCTGGGCTTTAGCCTCCAATGTGCAAAAGGCATCAGATCAGAGAGTACTAAGACCTTCCCACTCCTTTCCTAAGTACTTCCAGCCATTCGGCACCCTTACCTCTTCCTGACCCCAGGAATCAGCCCCAGAGTGCAGCAGAGGGAAGAAGGCCAACTTCCATCCCAGCTGCAATTCCCAACTGTACTTTACATGATAGAGAAACTGAGGTCCCCAAGTACGCTTGGTGATCTCAGCCCTAGAACATAATTCCCTTCTCTCTCAGTTCCTCCCTGAGTCTGGGGGCCTCCTGCTGCCTCTGTCCTCTTAAAAAAAGTCTGTCTACCAAATAATGAAGGTCAGCAGAAAGTCAAGCACATTGCTGGAGCTCTGCTGGTTGGCTCTTTCCCTATTTGCTTACTTCTGTTGCCTTTTCTCAAGTCCAGTTTTATGGTAACCATGACCATTCTTCCTGAGTTTCTCTATCAGGAAATCCCAGACCCCAGGAGCCTGCCTCTGGTGGCAAATTGGAAGACCTACCCTGTCTTCTTCGGGACAGCAATTATAATACCTACAAAGCCAGGATGTTGTAAGAACTCAGCAAGGTAAGGTAGGCTAAATGATTAGCACATTTCCAGGTAAAAAGTCAATCATAGTTATTATTATTTTGCTTCACCAGTTCTTACCAAGGGTATGGAAAAGAATGCTAATGTGCTAGAAAAAAATAATCTGATAGAAAGCTGTGGGATGTTGAGCAAATCTCTTTTACATGGACTTCATTTGTAAACTAGGAGAACTGAAGATCTCTGGGTGACAAATCCCTGACAGGTCAAACTACTTAAGCACTCTGGTCTTCATATTAAAAGTTACTATTTAACTTGAAATGCCCTGAATCTGTACATTTGGGTGCTAGAGCCATTTCAATCCAGAATAAGAAAATCACTTTGAAAGTCAACAATAAAAGACAGTTTAGTAATGGTTTTCAAATATTTCTTATCCCCTGAACCCTCTGAATGAAATCACAAAAATAATATAATTTTTGAAAGTAATCAGTTATTCTTACACAGCTCAGAAAAAAATATACCTCTCCACATATAGATATGAGAATATAAATATGTACACATGGACAGAGGAAGAATACGGTAAAGCAAACATGGTAATATTTGAGGAACTGGTGAAAAGTATATGAGAATACTCTGTTCTATTCTTGCAACTTTTCTGTAAATCTTAAATATTTCAAAATAAAAAGCTAAATAAAGAGACAAATCAGAAATGTATCCCCAGCTGGAGTAGTCACATCCATGCACAGGATGGCCAAAAACTCAGGGCTAGATGTGCTATGGCTGTCCAAGAGTGTGAGGCTGTTAAATTTCAAAGTCAGGGCTAATGATGAAAGCCTGACCCTATCACCCAATGTGTTTCCCTTCTTAGGGTTTTCTTTGATCTTCCCCATTTAGCTCTCCTTTGACGGGATTGTGTTATTTGGAGCTGATTCTCCCAAATTATTATTCTGGAACAGGGAATCACAGATCATTAGCAGGTAAGGCTAGAATGAAGTATCAGCAAATAGAAATTTTTCTTCTTTTCTTTTCCTTCTTCTTCCTCCTCCTTCTCCTCTTCTTCTTCTCCTCCTTCTTCTTCTTTTTTTTTTTTTTTTTGCAGTTTTGGCCATGGCTGGGTTCAAACCCTTCACCCCTGGTATTTGGGGCCAGCACCCTACTCCTTGAGCCACAGGCACCACCCCAAGTAGGAATTTTTCTAAACTAACTCACACCTCAAAGAAACTGAGGTTTCTTCAGTCCTGGTGCCAGTAGATCTCTATTCCTTTTTGATACGTTGTTCAGGAGCCATCATGTATTTTGATATATAAGATACTGTCCTCTCCACCTCCACCCCTTCCCCACCCTCACCCCCCTAGTAAAAAGAATCCAAAATTATATAGCAGTCCACAGGCAAGTGTTACTGCTGGAAGGTCACTTTCCACTTGAAATTTGGATGGAGCTCCCCCTAGTGGGAAAAGCATGAAAGCACAACTCCTACAAAGACCCCAGCTTACATATTCTAGTTGTGGTTTTCTGTAACCATAATACATGGGTTATTATAAAAGTTTTGAGATACAAAAAAATCAAGAAACATAAAATCTATATGGACTGAAACAAATAATGCCCTCTCATCAACACCGATAAGCCGAGCAAGTTGAAACTTGTACAAGTGAATCAGAAAGGATGCTTTTGATTGTGTTTCTTGGAAGTGAAATAATGAACACAGTTTATCTCCAAACTTTTTTAGTGACTTACATAATATTAGATGATCATCAACATCCATGGGCCACAAAGATACTCAAAGGCAGGCCTTTCCTGAGCATGGAAAAGGATACTCAATTATGGAAGGTTGGGATAGTAGGCTTTTAAGGTCTTCTTTAATGGTTTATGTTACAATTCAGTAGTTCCTTATCCCAATTATATCTGAAGCTAGCAGAATGAGTTTTTTGGTTTTTTTTCTCCTGAGCTGTCTGATGACTAAGGTGTATGAATTTAACATACAGTGGGCGAAATGGGGTATTTAGAAAAACAGGAAGCACTGTGTGATTGTGTGTGGCCCCTCTGCTTGCAGGTTTGCCTCTGGAAAACAAGATGCAGGACCGAGCCCAGTTTCCCCTTATCCTATATGGGGAAATCCTATATGGGAAAATGTTCATGATCATTATCCTGTAGACAATCCTGGAGGCCCTGGGCTATCTCAAGTTTAGAGCCACCACCCAGGCAAGTAATACCCTCAATCTTCCCAACTTCTGGTAAGTTCAGGACTTGAAAACAAAGGTTCTTATGGTCACTGGGCTCTAGGATGACATGCAGGATAGGGCTGGCTTAGCTGCCCTTACCAGAGCAGAGCAGCAAGGCTGTGTGTGAGGATTGAGTTGTCAGCATGGAGAAGAGAGGCCAGTCAAGAAACCACTGTGGAAGGAGGTGGGCTGGATAAATGAAGAGAGCAGATTCATGTCCATCATGGCCATTAGTCCTCGTGTGTTCGGCAGGCTATTTCTCCTCTCTGTATCCCAGTGTCCCTATGTATCAAACAATAGGATCAGACTAAGTGATTTCTAAGTGCCCTTTCAACTTTAACTGATACATCTGTCACATCTCTTTTGCATGCAAGTAACTAAAGTCCAACCCAAAATGGATGTAAGTTTTAAAATAAAAAGAAAAGAAAAATATATGTATTTGGCATACCTCTAGCTCCAGGCATTTCTGGATCCAGCTAGTAGGTGGTATCATCAGGACTCAGGCTCTCTCTCTCTCAGGTTTCTTTTCTGTGCGTGGACTTTATTCTCTTCCTACAAGCACAGTGACGGGTGACTGCCAATACTCCCTCAGTTGCAGGCCTTTCTCTCATCAGCCCAGTGTAAAGAAAATTTCTCTTTCCCAAAAGGTCCATTAAAAGCCTTGGGATTAATTCTGATCATCCCTGCTAGGGTCACATGTTTGTTACTGGACCAGCATAGATGAAATATGGTGGCCGGCTGTGCCTGGATCCTGTGCCCTGCTGGGTGGGGAGACTCCCTGAACCTGGTGGGCTAAGAGTGGGTACAAGGTAACTCCTACTAACTGAGATGGTAGATGGTTGCTGGGTTCCTTAATCCAGCCAATGCCCATTAGAAATAATTATAGTCTATTACTAATATTATAGTCAATAATTATAGTCAAATCTGGGGACCACAAATAATTTAACATTCTTACCACTTCTCAGTAAGACAGATAAGTTATGAGAATCATTGAAAAGGGTGGTGAGTAGAATATTGCTACAGGGTAGCTAGAAGCTTCTTCCCCATTTTACTCACCATCTTGACTTTCTGAAAGCGCTCAGATTCTTAGGCACTTATCCCCCTCCCTCCAATTTGTTCTGCCTCCACTTTTTGCTTTTATGTTACCATCGTCACTGGAAATGCGCTCTGTGTCTGTGCCTGGGCTGAATACAACAGAGAGAGTTTGGATCTTAAAGCAGAAGTGAGAAGTCTAAGAGGTGAGCCGGAGGTGAGAGCTGTCCACCTAGAGCCCGGAGTTGGTGTAAGGACCACGTGAGGTAACAGGTATGAAGGTGCTTTATAAACTCTGCAGACGTGATTGGGTGATAATTGCTATTAATTTTACCAGGCCCACAGAGAAGTCCATGTGGACTCATACTACTCTGACCAAGGTGCTGACGGCCCAGCAAACACTCCTTCTCTCACCTCATTTCCGTCACCGGCAGGGGTGGAGGGTAACAGAGGACCCAGCTGACTCTAGCTGAGCCTTTACAAAATGTTTAAGAGTGTAATTTCTGAAGTCAGCCAGACCTGGGTCTAAGTCCATATTCCCTGACTGCTAAATGTAATACCTTGGGAATATTATATAACCCGTCAAAAGCTCAGCTTCCTTGCCTGTAAAATGTGATAATAATAGTACCCGCTCCATTGAATAGCTTAGCACAGTGACTGTCACATAAAATCAACTTACAAAGTTGTGGTTAGCATTATATTCCTCTAAACATGTTATTCCTCTGTCTTAAAAAAAGAAATGTAAACCAATAGACATTGTTTTCTTATGTGCGGCCCTTAATTGATTGTTGGGTACTACTGTAAGTTAATGAATTTCCCTAAGGCCGGAAATCCACATTTTTGATCTAATGTATAAATAATGAAGATGTAGAAAAAATATAATAACTTAGATTTAATATTCTGAGTAATTCACACACATCGTTCATAAGAAGCAGAAGAAGAGAGAAGAATACAAGTATTCATGAAGTGCTTTTCGTGCGCTAAGTGCTTTCCATTTCATTTTATCCTTATCCTGGCCCATCTGCCACGTGAACACTCAGTATCAGGTGAAAGGAATGCTGATGTGATTCAGCCACATTCCCTAGTCTCAGGGAAAGGCTGACACACACACATCATATTGCACTATGAGGCTATGAAACATGGGTGAGGACTAGTGTTGAGGGAAGTCAAAAGAAGGAAGATTAATCCTGACCCAGGAATAGGGAGGCATCTCTGAAGCCTCTGAGACTTGAACAAGGAACAGGAATGTGTCAGATAACAAAGGGAGGGAGAGGACATTCTTGGTGGAGGAAACAGCACGTTCAAGCCCATTGATTGTAAAGGGAGAGCTCTGGCTTAGGCAATGCCTCTAACTCTCTAGTGTAGTTACAACATCCAGCATGGGAAGGTGGTGATTCAGGGACAACATTCTCAACATTGTAACCATACCAGACAATTAGAACCACTGGACCTGAAATAGGATGGGTTTTGAATCCCAGGCTCAAATTTGGAACTCTTTCTTGTGGGCTGCAAGGTAAGATTAAAGGCTCTTTCAACATTGGATGAACATACCATTAATCTTTCCTCTGCTTTATGCCCACTAAAAAGCAGTGTTATTTTTTCTTTCTTTTTTTTTTTTTTTTTGTAGAGACAGAGTCTCACTGTACCGCCCTTGGGTAGAGTGCCGTGGTGTCACACAGCTCACAGCAACCTCTAACTCTTGGGCTTAAGCGATTCTCTTGCCTCAGCCTCCCGAGCAGCTGGGACTACAGGTGCCCACCACAACGCCTGGCTATCAGTGCCATTTGGTTAGCATTTCATAATTGTAGACTTTCAGAGATCATCAGATCTAGCTCCTGCCTTTTAGCAGGTACAGAGTACACCCCCATTTTATAGATTTGGCAAATAAAGTCCAGGGAAACAAAGTGCCACGGTACTTAGGGGCACAGGCTGAGTTAGGATTCCAGGTCTCCTGAAACTCAATTTAGTAATTTTTCCCAACATACACATCACTCCCTCTCTCACATTATCCAGATCAACTACGAAAAACAGCTGGTCCATCTCGGCGCCTATGCTCAGCGGTTAGGTTGCAGGCCACATACACTGGGGCTGGCAAGTTCGAACCCGGCCTGGGCCTGCTCAGCAACAATGACAACTACAACAAAAAAATAACTGGGTAGTGTAGTGGGCACCTGTAGTCCCAGCTACTGGGGAGGCTGAGGCAAGAGAATCGCTTAAGCCCAAGAGTTGGAGGTTGCTGTGAGCTGTGACAACCCGGGACTCTATCGAGGGTGACATAGTGAGACTCTGTTTCAAACAAAAAAAAAGAAAATGAAACAGCTGTTCCCCTGCCTCAACACTCATGTAGAAAGAGCTGAGATGGGAAACATGAACCCACTATCTTCTCTGTAGGTCCTGGCACCTTCAAGCCCTTCACCGCACCAGTCTCTGGTGCCTAGAGACGTAGCCACTTAAGACATCGATGTATTGGGGGTGATTAGCGAGTTATTAAAAGTAGTTTTGAGGATTCTCAGTTTCTGCCTCATACTGCAGCCTGAGGGGTCTCCCTGCCATCCCTCATGGGTCATCCAGAGGCTACTGTGTCTGTGCCTGGATCTTTCCTGATCCTTTTGCCTTCTGTAGGTTGTACCAGTCTGTCAAGCTCCTCTACTTGGGCGGTATCTGCCTCACCTACCCCGTGTATTTCTATGTCCCTGCAGAGATCATTGTGTCTTTGTTGTTTCCTGAGCACCAAACCGCTGGGCCTTGGTGATGGACCTGGGCGTCCGCACCACCATGGTCTGTGTGACCGGTGAGTAAAAGGCAAACAATCTTGCTTCCTTCTTGCCCCTCCACCAGGCCAGGAGTTGTTAGGCCACCAGGACCCCTTAGAGCAAATGCAGACATCTAGACCCAGTAAATGTCTGTGGAATTAAGCCAAACCTTAGAGAAGCACATCAGTTGGGTTCTGTTGGTCTCAGCCAACAGGACACGTAGGCTGAAGCAAAGGGATTCAGAGGTGGCTCACACAGTCAAAGGAAAAGCTAAAGGAGCAGACACTGAAAAAGACAGGGACCAGGTCAGAGAATCAAGGGACTCTGCCTCTGAGATGAATTTCCACCAACTGTCTTCTGATCTTCAGCTCAATACTCAAGAGGCAAATCCTATAGGGAGAGAGTCTGGTCACAGGTGCCCAGCTGTCGGGCCAGGAAAGTGAGGGCATTCGGATTGACAGGCCACCAAGACCCCCTGTGCATTGGGAGGGTAGATGCTGCAAAGCAGAAGTCGGGTTCTGCCAAAAGACAAGGGTATGGGTGGTGCTAAAAGCAATGCCAGAAGTTATCAGGTCACCATAACTGTGACAAACAGCAGGCAGTTAGATATGACATTAACCAACTTAGAGAAATGGTCAGAAGTACTAAAAATAGTGAAAGTTCTAGATCGGGATTCCTAAATTCAATACCCAGCCCTTTATTCTTCAAAGGCTTAATATGAGAATTGGAACAATTACCCTTAAACTTCCTAGAATTGTGTGCAAATGTGGTATGTAAAGGTCTCATTTGTTTAATGGATTTGGGTTTTGTCTTTTTTTTTATTGTTGCTTTGTGTCCTCAGAATCTCTGGCTCCCACCAGCTTATGAAAGGGTCTGTAAAAGGTTATGAACCTCTGTTAACAAAAGGGCTGCTCTCTCAGACAGGCCTCCTTCAGAATCTACTTCCTCAGAGCTGCCTGGCCCCATCCTGGTTGCTATTACACATAGTACCAGAGACATGGATAAGAATCTAAATGGTTTATCAGTCTGAAAAATGTGGCCCCCC
This sequence comes from Nycticebus coucang, assembly GCF_027406575.1. Classification (NCBI taxonomy): domain Eukaryota; kingdom Metazoa; phylum Chordata; class Mammalia; order Primates; family Lorisidae; genus Nycticebus; species Nycticebus coucang. The sequence goes on along the minus strand of NC_069796.1, from coordinate 51,520,201 downwards.
CCCGGAAGCCCTTTAAGGCATTTCCAGTTTGGGTCATGATTCTGGATTGTTTCCCCTTGAAATTCCTAAGATCTCCACAGTCTGCTCAGAGATCTAGGTTTTAAAATGCAGTTTTTTCCTCCCTGCCTACTGTGGGAAAAATACCTGAAGGATTTGATTAGGGGCCATAGCCAGAAAAGGGTACATGGCTCAGTTAAAGTCACCCATCTCCAGGTGGTGAGGGCCTCTGGTGGGGATATTTACAAATTTAAAAGAAGCTAGAGGTTTTGGGTTTGTGTATGTATGTGCAGATTTTACAATTTTTAGATAATGGCAGCTCATTCAAAAACTGTGACTCTCAAGTGGCCTATTTGCAACCAGGAACTAGATTTCATTCCCAAGGTGTTTTTATGAAGCCCCCTGAGCACCCACCCCCGGCATACAGCCTGTGCACACACATACACACACATCTGACTTAAAATGAGACTGCTTCACAAAACAGGCTTCTTTCTCTGTCTTTTGGCTTTATATATATATATATATTTTTTTTTTTTTCTTGTCAGAAGATTTTCAGGGTCCTGGTGGCTGTTCAGCAAGAGGCTTCATGTTTACAAACATCACGAGTGAGACAGCTTACCCCGTAAAGTTGGAATAACCATGTGAGAGGTTGAGAGGTACATATTTTAAGCTCAAAGTAACAAAGAGTTTATGAGGCTGGACAATTAAGTCACCAGATGGCCAAAGGGAGGACTTTGAAGGTGACCATATGATAGTCAGCAATGAGGTTATGTAGCACTTTTTCTATGATGAGATTGTGAACTTGTACTTGTACGGGGTGAGAAGGGGATAGTGAGTATCCCACCTTTGATGGTATTCAAGCAGAAGCTGGGCAATGACTTTTCAAGGAACAGTTTTTTATATGGCCTATGAGAAGTTCTATCCACATCTGGGATTCCAAATCTTCCTTGGTTTTTCCAATAAGTCAACAGACTCAAATTTTAGTGATTGAATTACCAAATCTAAAGGATACTCCTTTTGTACCTTTTTCCTGATGCATCGTAAATAGGAGATTATAGAAATCATGAAACATATGTTTATCTTGAAAATATTTACTCTAGAGGTGTAAGCAGCTAGCCTTTGTTTGATATAAATACATAACCCACAGATTTCTCTTCCTGCATTATTTTTCCTGGATCACCTCTAACGTGTAAGAACTGTCTGAGAGGTGCCCTGAGTCACACTCTCGGGCAGGTAACCAATAATTCACAAGGCACAGATAAGGGAGTTTAAAGTATTTCTAGAGCTGGGGCCCAGAAAGGAGAGGCTACATGTTGAGTCACGCACAGTTTTAGAACTAGGACTAAAGCATAAGTCTCCTGATTACTGATCTAAGGTTGATCATGTCATACCGCTCACAGTAAGAGGCTTTTTGGTTTATAAAAACATGTTACAGGCTGGGCACAGTAGCTCATACTTGTAATCATAGCACTTTGGGAGGCCGAAGCAGGAGGATCACTTGGGGCTAGAAGTTCAAGATGAGCCTGAGCAAGAGCAAGGACCCCATCTCTACAAAAAACAGAAAAATTAGTTGGGCATGGTGATGCATGCTTGTAGTCCCAGCTATTTGGGAGGCCGAGGCAGGAGGATTGCCTGAGCCCAGGATTTTGAGGTTGATGATGCCACTGCACTCTGGCTTGGGCAACAATGAAGAAAGAACCCTGGGGTGGTGCCTGTGGCTCAGTGAATAGGGCTCCAACCCCATATACCCAGGGTGGGGGGTTCAATTTGACCCCGCCAAAATGCAACAAAAAATAGCCAGGCATTGTGGTGGGTGCCTGTGGTCCCAGCTACTGGGGAGGCTGAGGCAAGAGAATCGCCTAAGCCCAAGAGCTGGAGGTTGCTGTGAGCTGTGATGCCACGCCCCTCTAACAAGGGTGGCTAAGTGACACTCTGTCTCTAAAAAAAAAAAAAAAGAAAAAAGAACATTGTATGGAGAAAATTTTGAAGAATTTCAGAAATTAAGGCGTTTGCCCTCATGGGATTGATTATTTCCTTATTATTTTTAACCTTTTAATGTCAATAGCATCTATAATGATGTCCTGTTTTTCATTTCTAATATTGGTAATCTGTGTCTTCTCTCCTGTTTTTAAAGTCTGGGTTGAATATTATTAACTTTATTGATCTTCTCAAACAAATAGCTTTCTGGTTTTTCCGTATTGTTTTTCTGTTTTTGGTCTTGTGGATTTTTCTTCTTATCTTTATTCTATTATCTTTGAGTTAAATTATTCTTCTAGTCGCTTGACATGGGAGCTTAGATCATCGATTACAGACCTGTCTTCCTGTCTAACATACATTTTTAATACTGTAGAATTTCCTGTAAGCCTCTGTTAACACACAAATAGTCACTGGTCATGTGTGGTTATTGAGTACTTCAACTGTGACTAGTCAGGATAGAGTATATCACAAGTGTAAAATAAGCATCAGATTTTAAAACTTCAGAACAAATAATGTATAATATCTCTATCATTTCTATAGTGTTATACATTGACATAGTAATATTTGGGGTATATTGTGTTAAGTTAAACATAACATTAAAATTAACTTCTCCTGTTTTCTTTTCACTTCTTTTAGTTTAGCCTCTAGACAAATTAAAATACATTTTGTGCAATTTTGCACTGTATTTCTGTCAGACAGTGCTGCTCTGAACATTGTTTGAGCACATTATAATACATGGGAATTTCTTTCTATTCAATACAAAACATTTTCTAATTATTTTTACAACTTTCTCTTTGACATACGGATTATTTAGAAGTGTTTCATTTCCAAATATTAATATTTGGTGATATTCCAGACATCTTATTGATTTATAGTTTAGTTTCATTATTCTCAAAGAACAAGCTTTTTGTATGATTTTAATTCTTTTAAGTTTGTAGGTTTCCTTTACAGCCAGATTATAGTCACACTCGGTAAATGCTCCCTGTGCACTTGGAAAGGACATGTATTCTGCCAGTGTTTGTTGGGAGGCTTCTCCAAATAACAAGTAGGTCGAGCTGGTTGATAGTGATATTTACTCTTCCTCACTTATTTACTTTTCCATCTACTTGTTCTATTGATTAGTGAGACAGGACTACCGAAGTTTCCAAATATACTTGTGAATCTATTTCTTCTTTCAAATCTACCAGTTTTTTTTTTTTTGCACTAGACTATTTTTTTATTATTAATTTTAAATCATAGCTGTGTACATTAATGCGATCATGGGGCACCATACATTGGTTTTATAAACAGTTTGACACATTTTCATCACACTGGTTAACATAGCCTTCCTGGCATTTTCTTAGTTATTGTGTTAAGACAGTTATAGTCTACATTTACTAAGTTTCACATGTACCCTTACTTCATATGCCGTTTTTGCAGCTTCATTGTTAAATGCTGTGCATTTACATCATTTAGGACTGTCCTTCATCATTGCATCTGCCCCTCTTTATCTCTGGCAATATTCCCTGTTCCAAGTTTGCTTTGTCTGATATTAATACAGCCCCTCTACCTTTCCTTAGTGTTTGCCTGGTATACGTCTTTTTCCTTTAATTTTAATCTATTTATGCCTTTATATTTTGAGTGTTTTTTTTTTTTTTGTAAAGAGCATATAATTGGATCTTGCTTTTGTATCCAATTTGACCATCTCTGTCTTGTAATTGGTGTTTAGACCACGTATCAGGGGTGCCAAAAAACGTATACACATTGCAAGAGATGTCATTTATGTATTATATATTATATTATGTATATATTTTGAGCACCTCTTGTAATTGCAGAAGTCAAATGTGACTTGTATTCATTTTTTGTTATTGGTATATATTGAGTATTAAAATTTTAATACCATTTTTCCTTTCTTCAACTGTGTACACATTTTTTGGCACCCTCTATATTTAATGTAATTATGATGTGGTTGAATTAAAATCCATCATCGTGCTGATGATTTTCTGTTTGTTGCATCTGCTCTTTCTTCCTTTCTTCTTCTTTTTTGGCCTGCTTTTGGATTGAGTATTTTTTAAGTTTCCATTTTTTTATGTGTACTTCTTTTATTTTTTAGTAGTTGCTCTAGGGCTTAAAATATATATCTTTAATCACACAGACCCCTTTCAAATAATATTAAGCTGTTTCGTGTATAGTACAGAACCTTACAATAGCATACTACCAATTCCTGCCTCCCATTTGTACTATTTTGTCATATAATTTATTTTTTAGGTGTTATCAACCCCTTAAACATTGCCTTACCATTTTTGCTTTAAATCAGTAGCCAAACTTTTTCTTTAAGGGTCAGATAGTATATATTTTAGAATTTTTGTTTATTAGCCTCTGTTGTGATTACTTAACCCTGTCCCTGTAGTTCAAAAGCAGTCATGGGCAATATATAATTTAAACTAATGATTATGGCTCTGTCTAAATAAAACTGTAGTTGTAAAATAGGCTGTCCATAGGCCTCATTTGCTAAGACCTGCTTTAGTCAGATCTCTTTCAGAGCAATTTAAAATAAGGAAAAACTTTTTATATTTACTTTTACTTTAACCATTTCCGAAGATACTTCTTTGCTTTTATTGATCCAAGGTTCTATCTGGTATAATAGTTCTTCTTCATGGGGAATTTACTAACTTTTTTTAGCACAAATCTGGTAATGAATTATCTTAGGTTTTGCTTGCCAAAAAAATGTACTTGTTAAAAAATAAAAGTACTTGTTTCTCCTTCATTTTAAAAATCTATTTTCTCTGAATTGGCCGTGTTTTTGTGTCAATACTGAAAGATGTCACTTCATTGTCTATAGGTTTGTATAATTTCTTTTTCTTTTTTTTTTTTTGGAGACAGAGCCTCAAGTTATCACCCTGGGTAGAGTGCCGTGACATCACAGCTCACAGCAACCTTCAACTCCTGGGCTTAAGCAATTCTCTTGCCTCGGCCTCCCAAGTAGCTGGAACTACAGGCGCACGCCACAATGCCCGGCTGTTTTTTGGTTGTAGTTGTCATTGTTGTTTGGCAGGCCCGCGCTGGATTAGAACCCACCAGCTCTGGTGTATGTGACTGGCACCTTAGCCACTTGAGCTACAGGCGCCAAGCCAGGTTTTTATAATTTCTTATAAGGATACTGCAATGCTTATATTTGTTTTACCATATCTAAATGACTTTTTCGCTGGCTGCCTTCAAAATTTTCTCTTTATTTTTCATTTACAGAAGTTCGGATATGTTTTAGATGTGTATGTGTTGGTTGTTGGTGTTTATCTCTTCTATTTTGTGTTTTACTCCGAACTTTTTTTTTTTTTTTAGAAAAATGGGATCTTGCTATGTTGCCCACACAGGCCTCAAACTCCTTAGCTCAAGTGATCCTCCCAATTCAGCCTCCTGAGTAGCTAGGCCTACAAGCTCATACCACTGCACATAGCTCTGAATGTTTTCATCTGTTGCTTTACATATTTCATTTTTTTAATATTCTTAGCCATTGTTTCTTCAAATATTTCTTGTGCCACTCTCTCTTCTTCATCTGGGATTCTAATTTATCATATTTTAGACTGTTTGACATTATCTCACAGCTCTCGGATGTTCTAATTTTTTTACTCTTTTGTCTCTTTGTATTTCAGTTTGAATAATTTGTATTTTTTATTTTTATTTTTTATATTTGTCTTTTTTTTAATTTGAGACAGAGTCTCAAGCTTTCAGAATGCCGTGGCGTCACAGCTCACATCAACCTCCAACTCTTGGGCTTAAGTGATTCTTTTGCCTCAGCCTCCAGAGTAGCTGGACTACAGGCGCCCTCCACAACGCCCAGCTATTTTTGTTGAGTTGCCACTGCTGTTTTAGCTGACCAGGGCCAGGTTTGAACCCTCCACCCTCAGTATATGGGGCCGGCACCCTACCCACTGAGCCACAGGTGCCACCCAAGTTTGAATAATTTTTATTGACCAGTCTTTAAGTTCACATGTTCTTTCCTTGGCTTTATTGGGTTACTGATAATCCTATCAAAAGCATTCTTCATCCCTGTTACTGTATTTTTTATTACTAGCACCTCCATTTGACTCTTTTTTATAATTTCCATCTCTCTGATAAATTCTCTATTTGTTCACACATGTCCAAATCAACTTCAGAAATGCCACAAAGTACTCAAAAGTAGTTATGCTCTCAATAGCCTTAGCCTGCTGGCATGGTGAGAAGTAGTCTTAGGGATGAGTCCATTTGTGTGGACTTTTTGTAGAGGACAGCCAGGACAACAAACTGGAGATTCTCTGCTAGCATCACAGAATCTCAGAATTTTCTAACTTCTAAACTTATAATTATGGACTCTTGGAAACGGGGGTCCAAAAATATTTTCATAAGTTTTAGAGTCGAATTTTCAAGGTTGAACACTTCTAGGGATGAGAGTCCACCAACTCACAAGGCAGTTGAGGCCAAAGGGAAGCTGTCTTCCTTCAAGTAGAATAATGACGGTCATGTACCAGAAGGAAGAGTGTCAAGGTCACAACAAAAGCAGTATCTGTCTTCCCCTTCCTGTCTCCCATGCTTGTAAACACCAGAGCGAAATACCCACTAATCTAAAGAAGAAGAAGGGGGACCAATACACATTTGTTTTCTTTAATGTGTTTATAATGCTATTAGGTAGAGTGTCTTAGTTTTTTTCTTATGAAAGGAAGAGTTTTTTAAAAAAAGAATATCTCTTGGCTCTGAGCCTGTAGTTCAGCGGCTACGGCGCCAGCCACATACTCAAGAGCTGGCAGGTTCAAATCCAGCCCAGGCCTGCCAAACAACAAGGACAACTACAACCAAAAAATGGCCAGGCATTATAGCAGACACTTGTTGTCCCAGCTACTTGGGAGGCAGGAGAATCGCTTGGGCCCAAGAGTTTGAGGTTGCTGTGAGCTGTGATGCCACAGCACTCTACCCAGGGTGACATAGCGAGATTCGGTCTCAAAAAAATAAATAAATAACAAATGAAAAAGAGTATCTCTAACCTTCTTTACAAAAGCAAAACATTTGTTTTTCCAATCTCTGTTTTGGGTCCTGATAATGAGACAGAATATTAGGAATTCTTTGAACTTCACTAACTGTCAATGACCTCATCTCTATAGTCGGTTCCATACTTAGTTTGGTTCCTTACTAGGCTTTAAAATGCTACCATGTGCTGTAACAGCTAATGATACCTTTAAATGAGAAAAACAGGTAGTAGGACAATGTGATAGTGCAATGTTATTTGTAAAAATGAATGTGCGTGTGTGTGTGTTCAGCGGTGGAAGGGTCATAGTTAATCTCTGGGTGACAGAATTGTGCATATGCTTGTTTTCTCTTTGCCCACGTATATTTTTTCTATATTTAATATGGTTTATGAAAAACCAAAGTGTATAAAAACTTCAAAGTTCTATATGAATATAAGAAATGATTGTCATCAGTCCATGCAAAGTCCCCAGCTGAATTTCTTTATTTATCTTTCCCTTTTATTTATACCAGTGATTCTCAACTGGAAGCAATACCCCCTTGCCATCGCCCCTGCGGAACATCTGGCAATGTCTGGGGACCCTTTTTGATTGTCACACAAGGTGGGCCAACACTGCCAAGCAGCAGCCCAAGGTTAATGGCCTCTAATCCATAAAGGCCAGGATGCTGCTAAACGTCCTACCAAGCACAGAATAGCCGGCCACTTAGAAGCAATTTAAATCCACCACTAGCCCCAGGCAAGCTGACGTTGATTTACAAAGTGCAAATTTGATCTTATAATTTAATTAATCAACATTATACTATAAAATATTGGATTTGTTTCCCATATTCTGCCGTTACAAATGATGCCACAAAGAACATTATCGTGTATGCGTTCTTAGGAAATGTGAAAAGCTTTCTTCCAGGTGGATGCCAGAAAGCAGAGTATTTGGGCCAATCTATATTTCCATCTTTAGTTTTAACAGTAGCTATAAACCTAGAAATATGGATGGAGCCTAAAAACAGGAACAAAAATGTTCCCTATTTTTTATCCAACTTTCCTCTGGGCATCCGAGGGGCTGTCTATAAATTGGGATTCGCCCAACCCCCTCCTCAGGTTCAATTAATTTACTAGAGCAGATCATGGAACTCATATAATTTACTGTCACTTTTGGCTCAGGGGCTATTTTGCTATGAAGACATCATAACCTGTGACACCAGCTTGGCTTTCCATGTGATGGATAAAGAGATATTCTTATTCCTTTCTTTCTCCCTCAGTGTATCTCATTCCTTGGTACAACTTGGGGTTGAAAGGGAGGTAAAGCCCAAGAACAGGGTGAAGAACCTGCTTCCTACATTACTTATAATTTTACAAAATGTTAAAGGTTTCGAGATTTGTACTTCAGGCTTTATCAAATCCCTGCCTTAGCACAGTAGCACTGAAGTTACCTTGTGCCAACTAATAGGAAATAAGACCAACACTGCCAAGCAGCAAACAACATAAGACATATTTTAATCAGGGTCTTAGGAACTGTAATTCACGAGATACAAATCCAGCAAGCAACTAAATTACATTCCATACAGGCGAGGTTAAGCAGGGGTTTATTAGAGTGAGAGTATGTTGACACATCTGGAGGGTTTTAGCACAGTTCATGATTGATGATGGCAAGTTATCAGCTTAGGATGTCTCTCGTTGACAGTCTAATTCAGGGTAGCTGTCTCTCTAGGGCAGTGATTTTCTTTTTTGTTTTTTAATTTTTTTTTTATTAAATCATAGCTGTGTACACAGATATGATCATGGGGCATCATACACTAGCTTCATAGAGCGTTTGACATATTTTCATCACAATGGTTAACATAGCCTTCCTGGCATTTTCTTAGTTACTGTGCTAAGATATTTACATTCCACATTTGCTAAGTTTTATATATACCCTTGTAAGATGCACTGCAGGTGTAATCCCACCAATCCCCCTCCCTCTACCCCCTACCCCCTCCCTCCCCTCCCTTTCCCCTTGCCCCCTATTCTTAGGTTGTAACTGGATTATAGCTTTCATGTGAAAACCCTAAATTAGTTTCATAGTAGGGCTGAGTACATTGGGTACTCTTTCTTCCTTTCTTGAGATACTTTACTAAGAAGAATATGTTCCAGCTCCATCCATGTAAACATGAAAGAGGTAAAGTCTCCATCTTTCTTTAAGGCTGCATAATATTCCATGGTGTACATATACCACAATTTATTAATCCATTTGTGGATCGATGGGCACTTGGGTTTTTTCCGTGACTTAGCAATTATGAATAGGGCTGCAATAAACATTCTGGTACAAATATCTTTGTTGTGATGTGATTTTTGGTCTTCTGGGTATATGCCCAGTAGAGGAATTACAGGATTGAATGGCAGATCTCTAAGTGTTCTCCATATATCTTTCCAAGGGGCAGTGATTTTCAACTGGTATGCCACGGTGCATGGGTGTGCCATGAGAGGATCTTAGGTGTGCCGCGAAAATTTGTAAAGATTATTAATTAGGCTCAGTGCCTATAGCTCAGGTGGCTAGGGCACCAGCCACATACACCGGAGCTGGCAGGTTCAAATCCAGTCCAGGCCAAAAAATAGCTGGGCATTGTGGCGGATGCCTGTAGTCTCAGCTACTTGGGAGGCTGAGGCAAGAGAATCGCTTGGGCCCAGGAGCTTGAGTTTGCTGTGAGCTGTGACACCATCACTCTACCAAAGGCAACAGCTTGAGACTGTCTAAAAAAAAAAAAAAATTGATTAAATTATTTTCTAAAGAAGTTCAAAGAACAGTGAATATATCTTTTTTTTACTTTTTTTTTAATCAACATAATTTAAGTGTGGCATGGAAGTTTTTATAGGTTCAAGTGTGCTGTGAGACAAAAAAGGTTGGAAAACACTGCTCTGGGGAGTTAGTGATCAGGCCCAATATAAATTTGATCAGGCTCAAATCAAATGCAGCTGGTTTCATGATTTGGCCCAGTTTAACAGGTCAAATTCCATCTGGATGTATACATGACTGTGGTCCAACTACTCATGCCAAAGGTATCTTTTTAGATATCTCTGACATCACCATATCCACTTTGGATTTTCTTTTTACATTTCCCTCTTTTGATCAAGGTCTTTCTGTGGAAAGCATTAATAATCAATCATTTTGATCAGTCCCTTGGTGCTAGCATAGATTCTTCCCAAGAGTCATGTCCCATGGAGTAGGGAGGATAACAGTGATGACGGTGGATGACTTGTGTCCTAAGAATTGGACACAAATTTAACCAATAAGGAAGCCTGGAGGATGGGAGCCCTAGTCACGGCACATGTGGGTAGGATAGGATTTCATAATTTTAGGTCTGGCCAAATCAGTTCAATTTGTTGGGCCACCATAATTTTAGTGTCATTGATGGTGACAGCACAGCAACTGGGAAATACAAAAAGAATATAGCTTAACTAGGACAAGCACAACTAAGATCATAAACAAAAATACCAAGATAAGTTACAACCCAGATCTTAAAATATTTCCAATATCTTCAGGAAGCCAATTAAAAATATTAGAAAAAAAAATCTGGGTTAAACCATGAGGAAAATCCTTGTGGAGGTATTTCTTTTAAAGATTTGGCTAATTTTTGTATTTTCAGCTCAACCTAATTTGAAGTGCTTATCCATGTACAGCAAGAAGCATTTGGAAGTGCACAGACTCCTCCTTGGACAACTAGCAAAGAGTCTAAAGCAGTGGGAGAGGCCAAGAGTGGTGGCTGTGCTTGTAAGCCCAGCACTTTGGGAGGCCATGGCAGGAGGATCACTTGAGGCCAGGAGTTTCAGACTAGCCTGGGCTACATAGCAAGAACTTGCCTCTACAAAAAATCAAAAATTTAGCTGGGTATGATGGTACTTGCCTGTAGTCCTAGCTACTTGGGAGGCTGCGAAAGGAAAATCACTTCAGCCCAGGAGTTCGAGGGTACAGTGAGCTAGAATCACCCTACTGCACTATTGCCGAGGTGACAGAGCAAGATCCTGTCTCTTAAAAAAATTTTTTTTTCTTTGTTTGGCTCTCATAGCTCTAGCAGTGGACTGTGCAATTTGACTTACAGTACAAGAGAAGAATTCTCATTAGGCGGGAGCTTTCAGGATTAACACCACCAAGAATGTCCTGTAGATATTACCTTCATATTCAGACAGATCTTCATTGGTGTAATCATCAATTATTAAAAGGTCTCTTCTTGTTCCATGAAGTGGATTCACTTGTTACTGTTTTTAGAACTATAAAAAGGGGGCTGGTAAGATAGCCCAGAAGCATGTATCACCATCCTCCAACTGTCTATATCAGTGATTTTCAAGTGAGAGGATCTTAGGTACACCATAAAAATTTTTAAAGATTATTAATGAAATTATTTTTGAAAGAAGTTCAAAACCCAGTAAGTATATGTATTTTTTACTCTTTTTTTGATCAACATAATTTAAGTGAGCCATGGAAGTCTAACTATACATTCAAGTGTGCTGTGACATAAAAAATGTTGAAAAACACTGCACTAGATATTCATATGTCCAGGGGGCTCTCTGTTGGCTGTAAACAAAAATATAAAGCCCTTTGGAGGACACAGGAAGCCTGACAGATTTTGTAAATTAAGGGAGCTATTTTAGTGTAGACTAGAAAGAAGAGCATGGAATCAAGAGTTAGGGTTAGGTAAGATGCAGGGTTGAGTGATAGTATTGAGTTGGCAAACCTGCAAGGGAGCAAGCTTCCTTTGATCTCCATACATCATGGGATCACCTTTTTATTTGCAGAGGTGATATTTTTATAAGTATCATTTTCATAGGTGATATCCATAAGAGAGGTGCATAAGGGAAATGAGAATATAGTTGTAGAAATTTCAGGTTTGTATGTTGTGAATCAACAGAGAAGTTAGGGAGAGACAAGGAGCTAGAGACTAGTGGGATGATGTCTGTAGACAACATCTAATGGCTTATTTCGGTGTCACATGGTAAAACTTGGGACAGAAGAAAATTTGCAGTGGTGACAACAATTGAGCTATTGTTTTTTGAGAAAGTGGCTTCTAGGGAAAGATGATAAAACCAACATTCATAGAGATTTCCAGAAGTGGCTAAAGATTGTAAATATTAAACTATGTTATTATTTTTTTCAAGATGTGGTATAGGGGAAAGTAATTCAGGAGGTAATTAGACCTCGCTATAGGTAAAACGTTGGGAAGATACCATATGTCTTATGAAAATGAGAATAGGTATGAAAAGGATTAAAACAAAATATAGACATATGAGTTCAAAACAACTTTTGCATCCCTTATATTCAAGCATCCAATTGAGAAGGTTGAGGCAGTTAAAACCAGTAGGAATAAGGATAAGTATGCTCGATGGAGAGAAAGAGAGAGAAGCAACAGTCTAAATATCTCCTGAATGTTCATATATGGAGAATGGTTATGTATTGACCTGTCCAGACTCTCAAGATAAAGCTGCCTGTATCAGCTATCATCTGCTTCTAATCCAGGGTGTTTTTTGTTTTTAATTAACCTTCATTTTAAGTTTCCAGTGAATTCCAGGGACCATTGAGGAATAAAAGCCTTCTAAAATAAGAAACATGAATCCAAGAGTCAATGCCCTTATATTTGTCAGTACAGAGATTAAGTAACAATAACCAGTATGGTTCCTTCTATCTATGTTATATCACTCCAAATTCATATAAAATCCCCAGGCCCTAGGTTTTTTTTTTTTTTTTCTTTTTTTAATTTTTTTATTAAATCATAACTGTATACAATGATATGATTATGGGGCATCATACACTCACTTCATAAACCATTTGACACATTTTTATCACAGTGGTTAACATAGCCTTTCCAGCGTTATCTCAGTTACTGTGCCAAAACATTTATATTCTACATTTACCAAGTTTCGCAAATACCCCTGTAATATGCACCACAGGTGTGATCCCACCGATTCCCCTCCCTCTACCCACCCCACCCCTTTCCCACTTCCCCCTATTGTTAAGTTGTAGCTGGGTTATAGCTTTCATGTGAGAGTCCCAAATTAGTTTCATAGTAGGGCTGTGTACATTGGGTATTTTTTCTTCCATTCTTGGGATACTTTACTAAGAAGAATATGTTCCAGCTCCATCCATGTAAACATGAAAGAGGTAAAGTCTCCATCTTTCTTTAAGGCTGCATAGTATTCCATGGTATACATATACCACAATTTATTAATCCATTCATGGATCGATGGGCACTTGGGCTTTTTCCATGACTTAGCTATTATGAATTGGGCTGCAATAAACATTCTGGTACAAATATCTTTGTTATGTTGTGATTTTTGGTCTTCTGGGTATATGCCCAGCAGAGGAATTACAGGATTGAATGGCAGATCTATTTTTAGATCTCTGAGTGTTCTCCATATATCTTTCCAAAAGGAATGTATTAATTTGCATTCCCACCAGCAGTGCAGAAGTGTTCCCTTTTCTCCGCATCCACACCAACATCTCTGGTCTTGAGATTTTGTGATATAGGCTAGTCTCGTTGGAGTTAGATGATATCTCAAAGTAGTTTTGATTTGCATTTCTCTGATGATTAAAGATGATGAGCATTTTTTCATATGTCTGAAGGCCGTGCGCCTGTCTTCTTCAGAGAAGTTTCTCTTCAAATCCCTTGCCCAGCCTGCGATGGGATCCCTTGTTTTTTTCTTGCTGATGCGTTTGAGTTCTCTGTGGATTCTGGTTATTAAACCTTTGTCAGAGTTATACCCTGCAAATATCTTCTCCCATTCTGAGGGCTGTCTGCTTGCTCTGCTTACTGTGTTCTTAGCTGTGCAGAAGCTTTTTAGTTTGATCAAGTCCCAGTAGTGTATTTTTGAAGCTGCTTCAATTGCCTGGGGGGTTCTCCTCATGAAGTACTCACCCAGACCAATTTCTTCAAGGGTTTTCCCTGCATTCTCCTCTAGTATTTTTATAGTTTCATGTCTTAAGTTTAAATCTTTAATCCAATGAGAGTCTATCTTAGTTAATGGTGAAAGGTGTGGGTCCAATTTCAGTCTTCTGCAGGTTGCCAGCCAGTTCACCCAGCACCATTTGTTAAATAGGGAATCTTTTCCCCACTGAATGTTTTTAATTGGCTTGTCAAAAATCAAATAGCAGTAAGTAGCTGGATTCATCTCTTGGTTCTCTATTCTATTCCAGATATCTACTTCTCTGTTTTTGTGCCAATACCATGCTGTTTTGATCACTATCGATTTGTAGTAAAGTCTGAGGTCTGGTAGTGTGATTCCTCCTGTTTTGTTTTTATTTCTGAGTAATGTCCTGGCTATTCGAGGTTTTTTCTGATTCCATATAAAACGAAGTAATGTTTTTTCAAGATCTTTAAAATATGACAGTGGAGCTTTAATAGGGAGTGCGTTGAAATTATATATTGCTTTGGGTAGTATGGACATTTTGATAATGTTGATTCTTCCTAGCCATGAGCATGGTATGTTTTTCCATTTGTTAACATTTTCAGCTATTTCTTTTCTTAGAGTTTCATAGTTCTCTTTATAGAGATCTTTCACGTCTTTTGTTAGGTAAATTCCCAAATATTTCATCTTCTTTGGCACTACTGTGAATGGGATAGAGTCCTTAACTGCTTTTTCAATTTGACTGTTGTTGGTGTATATAAAGGCTACCGATTTATAAATGTTGATTTTGTAACCTGAGACGCTGCTGTATTCCTTGATCACTTCTAGGAGTTTTGTAGTAGAGTCCCTAGTGTTTTCCAGATACACAATCATATCATCTGCGAAGAGCGAGAGTTTGATCTCTTCTGACCCTATATGGATACCCTTGATCGCCTTTTCTTCCCTAATTGCGGTGGCTAAAACTTCCATTACAATGTTGAAAAGCAATGGAGACAATGGGCAGCCTTGTCTGGTTCCTGATCTGAGTGGAAATGATTCCAATTTAACTCCATTCAATATGATATTGGCTGTGGGTTTGCTGTAGATAGCCTCTATCAGTTTAAGAAAAGTCCCTTCTAGACCAATTTTCTTGAGTGTTCTGATCATGAAGGGATGCTGGATATTATCAAAAGCTTTTTCTGCATCAATTGAGAGAATCATATGGTCTTTGTTTTTTAATTTGTTTATGTGCTGAATTACATTTATAGATTTACGTATATTGAACCAGCCTTGAGACCCTGGGATAAAACCAACTTGGTCATGATGTATAATTTGTTTGATGTGTTGTTGGATTCTGTTTGTTAGGATCTTGTTGAATATTTTTGCATCTATATTCATTAGTGATATTGGTCTATAATTTTCTTTTCTTGTTGGGTCTTTTCCTGGTTTGGGGATCAGGGTGATATTTGCTTCATAGAACGTGTTGGGTAGTCTTCCTTCTTTTTCTACATTTTGGAACAGGTTGAGTAATATAGGTACTAATTCCTCTTTAAAGGTTTGGTAGAATTCTGACGTGAAACCATCTGGTCCCGGGCTTTTCTTTTTAGGGAGGTTTTGTATAGTTGATGCTATTTCTGAACTTGATATGGGTCTGTTCAACATTTCCACTTGATTCTGGTTAAGTCTTGGAAGGTGGCGTGCTTCCAAGTATCGGTCTATTTCCTTCAGATTTTCATATTTCTGAGAATAAAGTTTCTTGTAATATTCATTAAGGATTTTTTGGATTTCTGATGAGTCTGTGGTTATTTCGTCTTTGTTGTTTCTGATGGATGATATTAGAGATTTTACTCTTTTTTTCCTGATTAGGTTGGCCAGAGGTTTATCTATTTTATTGACCTTTTCAAAAAACCAGCTTTTTGATTTATTGATCTGTTGTATTATTCTTTTGTTTTCAATTTCATTTAATTCTGCTCTAATTTTAGTTATTTCTTTTCTTCTACTGGGTTTGGGGTTGGAATTTCCTTTTCCAGTTGCTTGAGATGTCCCATTAAGTTGTTAACTTCCTCTCTTTCCGTTCTCTTGAGGAAGGCTTGCAGTGCTATAAATTTCCCTCTTAGAACTGCCTTTGCAGTGTCCCAGAGGTTCTGATAGCTTGTGTCTTCATTGTCATTTTGTTCCAAAAAATTGGTGATTTCTTTCTTAATCTCATCTCTGACCCAGCTATCATTCAGCATAAGGTTATTTAACTTCCATGTTTTTGTATGGGTATGCAGATTCCTGTTGTTACTCAATTCAAGTTTTATTCCATGATGGTCCGAGAAGATGCATGGAATAATTTCTATTCCTTTAAATTTACTGAGGTTAGACTTGTGACCTAAAATGTGATCAATTTTGGAGTAAGTTCCGTGGGCTGATGAGAAGTATGTGTATTCAGTTTTGTTGGGATGAAATGTTCTGTAGATGTCTGCTAAATCTAAATATTGGATGGTTAGGTTTAAATCTAAGATTTCTTTGCTCAGCTTCTTTCTGGAGGATCGATCCAACACTGCCAAGGGAGTGTTGAAATCTCCAACGATTATGGAGCTGGAGGAAATCAAGTTACTCATGTCTGTTAGAGTTTCTCTTATAAATTGAGGTGCATTCTGGTTGGGTGCATAGATATTAATAATTGAGATCTCGTCATATTGAGTATTACCCTTAACAAATATGAAGTGACCATTCTTGTCCTTCCTTACTTTTGATGGTTTAAAGCCTATTGTATCTGCAAATAAAATTGCAACACCTGCTTTTTTCTGATTACCATTTGCCTGAAATATGGATGACCATCCTTTCACCCTGAGTCTGTATTTGTCTTTTAAGTTGAGATGTGACTCTTGTATGCAACAAATATCTGGCTTGAGTTTTTGTATCCAGTCAGCTAACCTATGCCTCTTTAGAGGACAGTTTAAGCCATTCACATTGATGGAGAGTATTGATAAGTCTGGTGGAATTTTGGGTATCGAGTTTTTCAAAGGTCCAGTGGACATTTTTAATCCTTTCGCCAGTGTGGAAGTTGGAGTTTGATCCGAAGTTTCTGAGTGAGTTTACTTTTGTGGTATAGGATTGGGTTGGTCATTGTGGAGGATAGGTCTGAGAACATCCTGAAGAGCTGGTTTACTTATGGCAAATTTTTTCAACATATGAATGTCATTGAAGTATTTAATTTCTCCATCATAGATGAAACTCAGTTTAGCTGGATACAAGATCCTGGGTTGAAAGTTTTTTTGCTTTAGGAGATTAAAAGTTGATGACCAGCTTCTTCTTGCTTGAAAAGTTTCAGCAGAGAGATCTGCAGTTATTCTAATATTCTTACCTTTGTACGTTATAGTTTTCTTTCGCCGGGCTGCTTTGAGAATCTTCTCTTTCATGTTAACTTTAGTGAAGCTAATTATGATATGTCTGGGAGATGGCTTATTGGGGTTGAATCGTGCTGGGGTTCTGAAGCTGTCTGCTATCTGAATTTCAGATTCTCTAGGCATGTCTGGAAAATTTTCTTTCATAATTTCATGTAGAAGGGCCTCTGTGTCCTTGGCAGCCACTTCATCATTCTCCAAAATTCCTATAACCCTTATGTTGTTTTTTTTTCGAATTATCTGAGAGCTCTCTGAGTGAGTGATCCGTTTTTGCTCTCCATTTCTCTTCCTCTTTGAGAGATTGGGAGCGTTCGAAGACTTTATCTTCAATGTCAGAAATCCTTTCTTCTGCTTGCTCCATTCTGTTACTGAGGGATTCTACTGTATTTTTCATATCTTTGAGGGCTGTAAGTTCTTGTTTCAGTGTGTCTAAGTCTTTAGTGGTTTTGTCTTTAAATTCGTTAAATTCTTGAGACAATTTTTGAATTTCTCCTCGAATTCCTAATTCCATTTTATTAATCTTGTCTGCAAACCAAATTCTGAATTCGACTTCTGACATCTCAGCCAGTTGTTTATGAATGGGATCTTCAATCACATCTGCCGTATCTTTTCTTGGGGGGGTTGATCTATTCTGGTTATTCATGTTACCAGAGTTTTTCCACTGATTCCGCCCCATGGTTTACTCCCTTTGGTTTTTCCCCTGGGGTTTTATCGAGGGCCCGTACAGTGTTGTGGCCTGAGAAACTGGGGCCCTGTCTGGTGTGGTGGAGCAAAGTGGTTCTGTCTTGTTTTCAGCTGGTTTCTGTTCGATCCTATTGCAACTTCTACTCTGGCTTGAAGTCTCAGCTGTGTGGAAAAATCAGCAATTAAGTCACCCCGCCTGCCCACCTCTGGCCCCAGTTGGAAAAGGAGAATCAAACCTTCCTACAATCGCACACCCAGGGCACCGCCTGAAGAGTCCTCAGTCTATTAGCCCAGTTCAAAAGGTCCGAATCAACTGTCTCAATCGGCACTTGTCTCGGGTGGAAGGGTTCAAGAGGTCTCTGGGAACTGGATCACAGGGGCCTGGTGACTCCTCTGACACAGCTCACCCCAGTGCAGCGTGGAGTCAGGAGGAGCCACCCAGCAAACAGAGCAGTCTGGGAAGGTTGACGTCTCCTTCCCCACTTTGCCCCTCCGTCGGACCCAGTCACTGGTATCTCTGCAGATGGCTAACCCAGTTGCCTGCAGTGAACAGACACTCCAGGGGTTTGCACCTGCCTGAATCGCAAGGAAGTCTGCCAGGCCCCCGCAGACTGCCGCTATCTAGCAGGAGGAGATGGGGCCTGACATCTTTGAGTGTTTGATGCAGGTGATGGGAAGGAGGTGTTCACTCAGGCTTAGCCCCGTCCCTGATGCATGCTGCTAACAGAACAGAACAGAACAGAACAGAACAGACAACTTTGTGAGGTTCTGTCTCTGTTCCTGTCGTCGCCTACAGGAGACGGGCTGTTTTGAGTTCAAACGTCTTTGCTGCTGGAGAATTGCGTCTGAACACCTCTCTGGGTCGGCCCCGCCCTGGAGGCTTCCGGGTTTGTGAGCCGTGTCACCGGTGGCCTCCTCTGGTTGCCCAGGGAGACAGGGGGTGTGGCCTCAGAATATCCAGAAGTGAGCGTTCTGCCGTTAAAGAAAAAACGGCTGATGATCTACCTCCAGGGAACTGCTGCTCTGGTGTGGGCACTCAGGCGACCCTTTTCTCCTCTGTCCCGCGCCCCAGAGTCAGCACTGAGCAGCCGCAGTTTGTGCTGGGTCCACACCCCTTAAGAGATCCCCCAAGAATCAGAACTCTTGGGGGATGGGCCCCCAGACCCCGATTGGGAGTGGGGCGGGGGGAAGCTAGAGTTTCATTCAGTTTCACGCAATACTACGGTCCGGGGAGGGCTCCTGCACTGCACCGCAGGGAAGTGCCGCCAAGGCTTGATTTCCCCTCAGCAGAGTGCCCTCTCCTCGCTCACGTGTCCCAGAGTCAGCGCTGACCTGACGCAGCTCAGGCACTGTGCACTCCCCTTGAGAAATCACCCAAGGATCCGAACTCTGGGAGGATAGGCCCTCAGACCCCGAGGGAGAGTAGGGGCTCTCAGCTCTCAGCGGGGAGGCCAGAGTCTGATTCAGTCTTGGGCCCCGTATGCCCGGGGAGGGTTGGTGCACTGCACCGCAGGGAAGTGCCGCGAGGCGTGACTCCCCCTCAGCCCGGTGCCCTCTCCTCACTCGGCGCGCCTCAGAGTCAATGCTGACCAGTCGCAACTCGGGGACTGTCCACTCCCCTTGAGAAATCACCCAAGGATCCGAAGTCCTGGGGGACAGGCCTCCAGACCTCAGTGGGCGGGAGGGGAGCGCCGGGGATTCAGGGTTGCCGGCAAAGGATTCCCAAAGTTTTATTCAGCCCTATGTCCGGCAGGGGAACGCCACGGCACCCCAGTAGGGGAGGTAGGTCCAGTTTTTAGAAGGTCTCTCCCGTGGAGTGTAGTGGGAGGGCCTTTAATTTCTGCCCGCTTGTTCAATTGTGGGGCTCTAGAGCCGGTCTCATGGGGGAGGGGGACTCCCGTCTGCTTGGTGGTGGATTTTGTACCTTTTGTTTGCGTCCTTGTGATCACAACTTGCCTCAGCGGTGTTGATGTGCGTTCTTCAGCCTTCTCTCTTGGTGAGGCTCAAGTCCACCAGGATACTTACTAAATTCCTGTCCCTTAACTCTCCTTCTGGACGGGAGCCTTTGTTGAAAGCTGGCTTCAGTCCGCCATCTTGTCTCTCCCCCCAGGCCCTAGGTTTTGTTGTTATTATTCTTCATCTCCCAGGAGTGTGCTTTGGAAAGATTGTTCTGGCAAGCATGCATTTTTCTTTAAGTCTTGAATTAGTTCATTGTAAGTTAGCACATCTTCTTTAATTAGAGATAGTTCATAAAGTTCTTGGTGAAGCCTCATGGGTCCACCAGTAACAACTTCAAAAGGAGATTACTTGTGTTTTTCGAAGGAAGTAGATTGAAGGTTAAGCAGTACCAAGGGAGAGCTTTGGATCAAGGCATGTTAAAAGAATCTACTAACTTTGCAAGTTGCATTTTAATAATTCCATTAGTGCATTCTACTAAGCTAGAAGATTAAGGATGCTAAGTCCAATGGAAGTATTTTATTTTATTTTATTTTATTTATTTGTTTGTTTATTTATTTATGACAGAGTCTCACTATGTCACCCTCAGTAGAGTGATATGGCATCACAGCTCACAGCAACCTCAAACTCTTGGGCTTAAACGATTCTCTTGCCTCAGCCTCCCAAGTAGCTGGGACTACAGGTGCCTGCCACAACGCCTAGCTATTTTTTGTTGCAGTTGTCATTGTTGTTTAGCTGGCCCGGGCTGGGTTCAAACCCACCAGCCTTGGTGTATGTGGCTGGTGCCGTATCCATTGTGCTACAGGCGCTGAGCCAATGGAAGTATTTTATAATTGGCCAAATTTTACAAATTGACAGTAGGATTTGTCATGTGAAGTGAGTCCCTCAGTTGCTGTGTAATTCAGAAGCCACTCCCCAATCAGGAATTATTTTATCTAATAGAATTTTACTTACTGCTAAAGCTGTAACTCTGTGAGAAGAGAAGCTTCAACCCAGTGAGAAAACATGCAAACCATTAATAAAATAAACTAGCAACCCCAAGATGGTGACAGTGGGATGGAATCTAGTTACTATATCTCAAAGTATCCAGAAGGTAGACAAAAATGTTCCATGGAGCTACAAATGTGTTTTTGAAAGTTATATTTAGAAAAAAAAAATTGGTATCTCTGGTGAACTTGAGAAGCAGCATGAGGGGAAGGTTTCTAGTAACATTGTTTTTTCTTTTCCTCAAAGAATCAATTTGTAGGTCCCCCTACAGATTGGGTTATGAATAGTCTAGAATTTGGTCTTATAGGCAGTCAGGGAGGGCATTTATTTGGGCTATACCGTAGGATCAACAAAACATCCCTGGTTGTCTAGGAATAGTGACACATGCCTATCGTCCTAGCCACTTGGACGAGAGCCAAGAGGATTGCTTGAGCCCAGGAGTTTGAGGTTACAATGAACTATATGACTAGATGATAGAACAAGACCTCATCTGTAAAAGAAAAACATTTTTTAAATAAAAATAATTTTTAAAATTCTTGGGACTTCCATCTGATTAGTTCTTACGGAATGGCCAATCTTTGGGCCATGGGTATTTCCTCCTAAATGGTTTTAGCACTATTAACCAGTGGGCACTAAAAGAATGGCTAATAATTAGAAATGCTGCTGCCTTTGCAACTCCGTTGCTTTTCTCTGTGTTTGCTTGAAAGTACACAAGTATTTTGATAATGGCCAATAATCTTGGTTCTTGTATAAAGGCTAATAAATCAAGGACACAGATGCTATTCTTAATCTTGTGGCCTGACAAAATCAGAAATCCTCTGTGTTTCCAGAGCATGACAAACTCATGGGTTAATCTCAAGGCATATCTACAGTGAGTATAAATGCTGATTGTTTTTCCTTTGGCCAACTCACAGGCTCAGGTAAGTGTTAAAAGGTTTGCTTATTGGGACTGCACCTGTGGCTCAGTGGGTAGACCACCGGCCCCATATACCAAGGGTGGTGTGTTCGAACCCGGCCCCCGCCAAATTGCAACAAAAAATAGCTGGGCATTGCAGTGGGCTCCTGTAGTGCCAGCTACTTGGGAGGCTGAGGCAAGAGAATTTCCTTAAGCCCAGGAGTTGGAGGTTGCTGTGAGCTGTGATGCCATGGCACTCTACTCTGTCTCAAAAAAAATTTTTTTTGCTTATTAAATGGATGTGGCTGCAGTCAATGGTCCACTTTCAATAACTTCTATTATGAGACAATAGCATACCCAGACCCATAGTTTCCCTGGCCATCTTTCTAATAAGAGCAATCCATGGACCAGACAAGTTATCATTGTCAAGGGGGATCTCTTGAAGGTCTGGCCTAGGGGTTAACAAGGTATCGGTCAATATTACAAAGTTATGTATCACTTCATCAGAGGGAAGAGGGAGAAAAATAGAGAATTAAGGGAATTGAAGTGAGTGATAATCACACTGGCGGTGGGGAGTAAAAGGATTTCATAGGATGTGAGTCTTCTGGCTGACAGATGTTGAGTGCGGTGAGAGTTAAGAAGAGCTTCCATAGAGTGGTGAACACAGATTGTCAAAAGACAGCTCATGATCAATTCTTCTATAGTTTTTTAGTAAATTAGCTGTAGCTACAATGGCTTTCATACAACATGGAAGCCCTCTAGCTGTGGGATCAAGTTTCTGTCTGTAGTAACCAAAAGGTCTCTGATGATTTCCTTGTTTTTGCATGAGGATGGGAGTGTAAGGGCTTAGGAGCTCCTGTTAGAGATAATCCTCAATTATAGGTTTAATTCCTTATATGACTTCTGGGCTTAATAGACATCCTTTGATGTAAGGGAGCTTCCTATTTTCACCTAGTTGTATTTTAACTGGAGAGGTGAAAATGAATGTGTCTGATGTCAATGGAGCATTTAGCCCAGAGGCTGTCTGGTAGGGAGTTTAACAAAGCTTTAACTGCATGTGTCATTAATCTTTATTTTAACAGAAAAAAGAGAATTAAAATTTCAAAATATTCTGGTGGCACCTATGGCTCAGTGAGTATGGCACCGGCCCCATATACCAAGGGTGGCGTGTTCAAACCCATCCCCAGCCAAACTGCAACAAAAAATAGCTGGGCATTGTGGTGGGTGCCTGTAGTCCCAGCTACAAGGGAGGCTGAGGCAAGAGAATGGCCTAAGCCCAAGAGCTGGAGGTTGCTGTTAGCTTTGATGCCACAGCACTCTACCAAGGGAGACAGAGTAAGACTCTGTCTCAAAAAAAAATTTTTTTTCAAAATGTTCAGCATCCATCTCTCCATGCATAAAGTTAATTGCATTTCCCTCTTTTGAGAGAAAGATATATGTGTCTTATGAACCTCCAGATTCCTCCTCCAGGTAACCTCCTTATAACACCTCCAGTGTTTCTCAACCTTTTTTGTCCCATGGCACACTTGAACCTATAGTTAAACTTCCATAGCACATTTAAATTATGTTGATCAAAAAAAAAAACTAAATATATATATATATATATATATATATATATATAATACTTACTGTGCTTTGAGCTTCTTTCTGAGAGGTTCGGGACCAAAAATGAGAAGTTATTTCAAGACATGAATGAAAGGAAGCAGAGTCCAGATTCTGCGTGAGCAATGTGGCCTTTATTCACTCAGGTGCCAGTGGGCTGGGTTTCAAAAAGAAGTCATCATATGAGTTAAGGCAGGGTGGGAATATAAGAGTTTGGGGGGTGGGGATTGGCACACTTATTCCTTCCCAGGTCTGATGGTTCTATTTGGGAAGGTCCCTACATTCAGCTCTATCATCCCAGTCTTTCTAGGCTATTATGAGGAGGCAGAGTGATGAGTATGGTGCTTCTTTGTCTGCTTCCTGCAGGTGAGGATCAGCGTGGGCTGCCTATAATGAAAACAAGGGATGGGGAAGGGAGTAGTGTTTACAGGAACACTCTTGGGTCTTCAGTCTGAACTGGTTGATATCCACGTAGAGTAAGGATATGAGTGGTTGTTTTTTGGGCATCTGCCTGGTCAATAAATCGGGAGATGAGGTGGAGGACTATTGGCCCAAACTGAGAATGAGAAACATCATAATTAGTGGCCCCCAAATAGAAAGTAACCAAGGAGCCAGGAATTGAATAAGGATCAGGGATCAGATGATTCAAAATTCGTTTGTCTCTGTTTGATTCATTATTGGCGTTCTTTTACTTCACCTGTGATTATTCCCGACTGGTTGACAAAGAAACAACATTCTTACCCCCTGCAAAATGCATGTGCCTTCTTTTTCTCCTATCAGTAAATCTAAGGCTCGGCAATTTTGGAGGACTACTGCAGCTAAAGAATTAATTTGGGATTGTAGGGTGACTAAAGAGTCTGCTACCCTTTCTGTATCTTCATTAAATTCTAGGGAGAGTTGGTGGTAAAAGTGGATTGATGTACTAATACTTGCAATGCCCATGCCAAGTCCAGCCACTATGCCTGCTCCGAGGAGTACTGGAAGGAAGATGCCTCTTTTTTGCCTAGAAGTACGGAGATGCATCAGAGCCTGGATTTGGGAGGAGTCTTTCACAAAAGAGACTTGGGGGTGAGGAAAACTCGACTGTAAAGACCGGAGTGCTTAGCATGCAGGCATCAATAGATGGCGTCGCCACAGAGGAAAAATATTCCCCGAGGGACACAGGAGTCAGATAAGGGTAAAATTGAGTTGAGGGAACAGAGATCAGGTTTTATAAAGCCCACAGAGTCTCCCATACTGGTGAGATTGAAGCAGGTTAAATTGGTGGAAGCGAGGGGTGGAAAGTCTGTAGTTAGGGGGCCAAACAGAGCTGTGTTATTTTCTGCTGGAATGGAAGAGTTATATGTGTCGGGTACAGATTTGGGATTTAAAAGATGCCAGTACAAAGAAAGGCACATTCAGCATCCCGAGGCGGAGAGGAGAGAGGAAGAGTTCAGGGCAGCTGAGAAGGAGGTGTTTAAAAGCGGGAGAATAAGGGATGTTGTTGTAGGTCTTGCAGGACAGTGAGGTCTAATCCTTATTATAGGGTGGAGGGGTTATACTGGAAGAAAGGAGTTTTTTAATGATTTTTCTTTTTTCTTGCTAATGTGCTATGTCCTGAACTCCTCTTCCATCTGATAATCCTACATGTGTGAGGTATGTCCAGCAGACAGTAGTCTCAACTCCACCTCTGGGGCATTCAGGACCCATTATTTTGCCAGTTTAGTACCTCTTTCCTCCATAAGAACATTCAGAGGCTTTGGTAACATCATAACGGTGTGCTGGCATACAAGTCTAGTTAGTGGAAGAGGAAGGTCTGAGGTAAGAATCGGGTGTAGCTGACGTAGGAATGAGGGTTGGTAAAGTATTCACAGATATGCGAGGTTTGGGTAGCAAGACAACCTGTGAGTTCATTCAGGGTCTATGGGGAGAAGAGAAGGGCCAGGATTGACAGGAGGGGTAGCCAGAAGGAAAAGGAGTAGGAAGAGGAAAAATTGGGTTTCCTCAGGGGGAAAGTCTTGGAAGGTGCTTTCTAGCCACAGATCTTTAAAGGCTTCAAAAAGGTCATCCAGCTTTGACAGTGTAAGAGCAGCCAGGCATCTTGAGAAAAGTTATGGAGAAAAGGGAAGAATCAGGGAGGAATGGTACACATTTGTGGGGAAGTGGAATCTTCAGGGATCCTGGCAAGTTTTAAGGTGGTGGGGATATTACTTGCAATTTCCAGTGGGGTCTTCCAGTGTTGGAAGATTTTCTATTTTCTATTTGGGACCAGTGGATCCAGACTGGGGTGGGGGAGAGTCCAAGAGGTGAACAGCCAGGCAGGTGCTATAGAGAATGGTGTGAGGGCCTGTCCAGTGAGGAGATAGAGTCCCTGGGGGGCAAGAGAGATTTGAGGAAAACTGGTTCTCCTGCCAATTGGTCTCTGACTTTCTCTGCTGAGGGTTTGGTTAGGAGCTGGTTTGGTGTTTTTCTAAGTTCATCCCTGGTTCCCTGGAGTCTGGCAGGAATCCAGGGCCCAGCATAATAGTTCTGCTGTACATTATTTCAAAAGGGTTGTAAAGGGGTATTTGTGAGGGGTAGAGCAAATGCAGAGCAAAGTGATGGGGAGGAGCTTAATCTAATCTTGTTTGTGTTGGAGTACTAATTCAGTGAGATGTTGTTTAAGGATGTTGTTCATTTAGTCTGCTTTCTCTGATGATTGGGGCCTGTAAAGCACATGTAAGCACCACTGGATTCCTAGGTCTTGTGAGGTTCGGGAGGTGATCTGGCTAATGAAAGCTGGGCCATTATCACTCTGAATGGAGTTGAGGAGGCTGAGTCTAGGAATAATGTGGTGGAGAAGGGTGGAGACAACTTCATGGGTTTTCTTGCCTGTTATGGGGAAGGCTTCAACCCATCCTAAGAAGGTATTGACCCAAAATAGAAGAAGTTTATATTTTCATACAGGAGGCATATGGGGGAAGTCAATCTGTCAGTCTTGTCCAAGGGTTTGGCTCTGGGCCTAATGTGTGGGAAAAGGGGGTGTTTTTATGGCACCCTGGGGTGAGACCCAGGTGCAGATTTTGTAAGACTAGGTCATCTGTTTTAAAAGGGAAGATAGTCACGGGTGAGAAAGGAGTAGAAAAAGAAGGGTATAAACAGGCTTGAAGCCAACATGAAGGCTATTGTGGAAGAAGAGAGGATATTTTGTGCTTGGGAGGAAGGAAGAATAAATTTTCCCTGTTGAAGGAATCATCTTCCCTATATGGGAAGATAATTGTCCTGTTCTTTGGATGTATATACCGGAGGGAAATTATTAAAGGACAAGTACTGGCCTTCTGAGGTTGGGGAGGTGTAAGGGCATTAAGCTGCCCTTTTGGCTTCTATATAGCCTTTTTGGTTGCCTTTGGAAATTGGATCTGTTTTATTTTGGTGGCCTTTACAGAGGATGATGGCTCCTTTCTTTGGGAGAGTGGCTGCATTAGGGAAGTTTTTAATGAGTGTGCCATTGACAATACAGGAGCCTTGGGTGGTAATGAATTCTCTTTCTTGCCATATGGCTTCATGGTGATGAATTATGTGGAAAGTATACTTAGAATATGTGTATATGTTAATGGAGCAGACTTGTGTGAGTTGTAAGGCTTTAGTGAGGGCTAAGAGTTCTGCCTGTTGCGAGGAACTGCTGGGAGGAAAAGTAGTAGAGGTGACAATGTGGGAAAAAGACACAATAGCAAAGCCTACCTTGGCGATGGAGTGAACAGTGGGCTTAGAAGAACTGCTGTCGATAAACCAGGTGTCTTTGGGGTTAGATAAGGGAAAGAGGAAGATGTTGGGAAAAGCGTGTACTGTTACCATGATTAAAGGCCAGCAATGGAATGAAATGAGTTCTGGGAAGGTGAGGGTCATGTGAAGGGAGGGTGGCTAATGGAGCTAAGGAGTTATATGCTGGACCAGGGAGGAAGTGAAGGTTTAAGTTTTCTACAATGAGGATTAGGAGCTAGAATAAATAAGGTATAGAAAGTAAAGATGATAAGTGTTGGTGTTTTGAAAGAAATGGGATTTTATGAGAGGTAAGTATATATGTGGGGGCATGGTGGGTAAGTTTCTGGGCCTTCAGGAAAAGGAGGGACTTGGTTGCCACTGCTCGGAGGTAAAGGGGCCAGCCTAGGGTGTGAATTCTATCTGTTTTGAGAGGAGTGCTATTTAAAGGTGATTATTGTCAGATTTCTGTGTTAGAACCCCTACTGCACATCCTTGGTGTTCTGACACTGAGAGGTAAAATGGATAATGGAGATTAGGGAGATGGAGGGAAAGTGCTTGGAACTGAGAGGATTGTAGGGAGACTAAGGAACTTGGCCAAAGTTGGTACAGGTCTATGAGGTTGGTTGGGGGAACGTTTAGCATAGAGGTTTAGCCAAGGCTGCAAAATTTGGAGTCCAGGTTCTAAAATATCCTAGAACCCCCAGGAAAGAGAGGAGGTCATTTTTGTTTTGGGGAAGGCATAAGGAGGAGATGGCCTGAGTGCAGTCTTGTTCCTGTAAAAGGATGCCAAGGTATCAGAGGGAGAGGTTAACTGAGCTTTGGAAGGGGACATGCTATAACCTGTGGTGGCAACAAAGGAGAGTAAGTGAATGGTGTCTTACTGGGAGCTAGTGGGGGAGGGGCTGCATAAGAGAAGGTCATCAATGTACTAAAGAACCATGGAATTTTTCGGTAAAGTTAAATGCTGGAGGTTGGCCTGAAGTGCCTGACCAAAGTAATGAGGACTGTCTTTAAATCCTTTTGGAAGAACTGTCCAGATGGGTTGTTGGCTGGTGGAGGAATCAGGGTCAGTCCAGGTGAAGGCAAAGAGAGGTTGGGAGAGCTCATGGATAAGAATGGTAAAAAAGGCATCTTTGAGATCTAAAACGTGTAGTGGGAGATATTGGAAGGAAAGGTAGATAGATATAGGAGGGTATAGAGATTAGGGAATACTGGATGGATAGTCTGAATAATTTCAGTGATGGCCTGTAAGTCTTACACCAACAAATATGAATCATCAGTTGTTGGTTTTTTGTTTTTGTTTTTTTTTTTTTATAGGAAGGATGGGGGTATTGTAGGGGGAGTTAGTAGGTTTGAGAATACCGGCCAACAGGAGTTTAAGGATGAGTGGTTTAACACCTCTGAGGGCCACTGTGGGGATTGGCTATTGTTTAAAGGAAGGATATGAATGTTGGGGTCAAATGGCAATGAGAATGGTGCATGATGGGAGGCTATAGAAGGAAGAGAGGTACCACACACAATGGGGTCTACAGGGTTGTTGGATTGAGAGAATGAAGGGGCTGTAGGGGAGGTGTTAGAGGGGAGTGAGATGGGTAGTGGGAGGTGGGAGCCAGTAGGAATCATCATGGTTGCTTGTAATGTTGAGAGAGTATCTCTGCCTAGTAGGGGAATGCTACATGAAAGAATAAGGAATGAAAGTGGAAAGAGTGTCTGGAAAGTGAGTACCACAAGGGTGGAGTAGTGTGAGGGCATAGCAAATTACCATAAATACCCACCACCAAGATCTCTGTTTGTTGTAAAGGACCTCTGTTTGTAGGAGGATAGGATGGAGTGAGTGGCCCCTGTATCAGTGAGAAAAGAGATCGCCTTATCTTCCACTAGCAAAGTTTCTCAGAGTTCAGTCCTAGTGATCATCCAAGGGGCCTCCTGAATCTCCAGGGACCATCACTCTTCAGCAGCCAAGCCCAGAATATCAGGGAATTCAGCCAAGTCCTACGAGTGACTGCGAACTGGATTCTCAGAAGGACCTGGGCAGTCATACTTCCAGTGAAGACCTCTGCAGGCTGGACACAGCTTAGGGGGAGGTTGGATTTGGGCACTGTCTAGCCCAGTGGCAGCTTTATTGCACTTGAGGCATGGTCCCAGGGAAGATTTTCTTTTTCCAGACTGTCCATAAGAGTTTCCAGACTTGTCCATAAGTAGTCAGGGTTTGTCAAACAGCGAAAACCAACAATTGGAGCTCTGAGAGGTGCTGCTGCTTAGAGATCTAAAACATGTAGAGGGAGGTATTGGAAGGAATGGTAGATAGGAGGGTATAGAGAAGGTTCACAAGATGAACATAAAGAAGGAATGTTTCAGAGGAGGAGGAGGGCATGGATGTAAGGGACTTCCAACCATTTGTCCAGTCTCTAACAGTAATTGTTGAGGTCAGTGAGGATTGAAAGGTCAAATGTGCTATTCTCAGGCCATTGTGAGCCATTGTCTAGCTGCCTCTTCTCTGTTATTGAAGAACCTGAAAGCCAGGTCAATGAGATCTCACTGGGGGGATCTGAGGGCCCTTGGGGGATTTTTAGAGTTGTTTTCCGGAAATCTGGTGCAGACTGGGAGATAAAATGCATGTTGATAATGAGCCTGCTCTTATTGCTCTCCAGTGATGGGGTGGTATAGCAGTGGAGGGTTTCGTTAAGATGGGCTAAAAGCTGGGCGGGATTTTCCTCCCATTTCTGGGTTATTTCTTTTAGTTTGTCATAACTGACGGCCTTATCGACTGCTTTTTTTAGTCCCTCTAAGAGACACTGGACCATGTGGTTACAGAGGCAGGCTGCAGGAGAGTCAGTTTGGTAATCCAATTGGGGTCTTCCCAGGGGACCACCCTAGTGCCCTCCATTCTGTTCTCCATAGATCTTTGGCATGGCCCTGGGTCTGGGTCCAGACCTGCTCCCTCTTCTCCAAAGTTAGCGTGGAGGTGAGGATGATATATATATCATGCTGGGTTAGATCATCTGATTTGATTAGATATCTACTAAATTCTTGGGAGTATTTTGTGGGAACTGTAGAGAATGAACCTAGTTTCTGATTTATGTGGGACAGGTCTGAGAAAAGGGGATGTGAACCCTGACAATACCTTCCATTTCCAAAACTTCTCAGAGAGGATATAGAGGTTGTGGTGATTTGGAAGTGGAACGCCCAAAGATGTGGCCAGATCTAGTATGAGGTTGGGAAGCTGGGTCTGCCATCTTTTCTTCCCCATCTATGTGCAGCAGAAGGTGGGTAGGTGGTGGGTAGAGAGAGGAGGATGGGGTGGAATGCTTCAGGTAGGGAGGAGGCTAGAGGGTAAAAGGGGGAGGGTTGTATGCTGGGTCAAAGGAAGACAATGGAGAATCAAGGGGCTCAAAGAGGGCTGGTTTGGCCCATGCAAGGAAAATTTGAGAATCTTCACAAGATGAACATGAAGAAGGGATGTTACAGAGGAGGAGGAAGGCCTGAATGTAAGGGACTTCCAACCATCTGCCCAATCTTTCCCACAGTAATTATCCAGGTCAGTGAGGTTTGAAAGGTCAAAGGTGCTATTTTCAGGCTATTGTGAGCCATTGTCTAGTTGGTACATAGGCCAGGAGGTATAACATAAAGGTGTTTAGGATTAAGGTCAGGATTAAAGTGTAGAGGCTTGAGGTGAGTTAAGAGGCAGCTTAAACGTGAAGAAGGGGAAATCTGTGACTGAACGGTCCCCATATTGGAAACTGGAGGTAGAAAATAAATGCAGTTAAAGTGAGGATGAAAAAAGAACTAACAAGGAGGAAGAGGAAGGAGGTAGCATTCTTCTATAGCCCCTTTCTGAGCTTTTCAATTTCTCGAGCCTGGGGCCTGGGACATTACCAGGTGTCCCTGTAGGATCTTTAACCAGCCTGAAGAGAGTGGTTCAAGCCCAGGGCAGGGCATCCCCACACACAGTCGGGCACTGGACACATGAATCTAACTCCCCAGGATTAGCCTGTGACTGGGGCTGGATTTAGGAAGCACTGACTTCTGGAGTTTTCAGCCCAGAGTGGAGAAAGGGAAGAGAAAATGAAAAGCTCAGAAAGAGGCTATAGAAGAATGCCCACCTCACTAATAAATGGATTGATTCCGGGCAGAAGTCAGAGGGGCCCCCTGTTTCCCTTTGTCACATTGGAACAAGAGTCTGTCTAGTTGAGAGTGGGTCCAACAGGGTGTATCTTGGCCCTTCAAGGGGGCCTCTCCCTATCCTGAGTTTTTGGCACCCAAAATGAGTGGTTTGGGACCAAAAATGAAAGGTTATTCTGAGACATGAAAGAAAGCAAGTGAGTCCAGGTTCTGTGTGGGCAGCATGACCTTTATTCACTTGGGTGTGAGCAGACTGAGTTAAAAAAAAAAAAAAAGTCAGCACATAGGTTAAGGCAAAGGCTGGGTGGGAATATAAGAGTTTGGGGTGGGGTGGGGTGGTGGGAATTTGCACACTCGTTCCTTCTTGGCCAGGATGGTTCTATTTGGGTGGGTCCTTACATTCGGCCCTATCACTTTCAAAAATAATTTAATCGATGATGTTTAAAAATTTTCATAGCAGATCAGTTGAAAATCACTGCTCTAGGCAGTTATAGTTCAGTAAATGGACAGGGAAAGATGGAACTAAAAGAAATTTATGAGCTCCCTTTATTGAGTATAATTTGAAAGGAATAAAGAGAAACTTATAAACAGTCATCCACTTCTTTGAGACCATGACCATTTGTAATTTATCAATACTCAAAAAAAGGAGAACCAAAAAGTCAGTTAGGTTAAGAACTGATAAAGTAGCATCGGTATCAGTGAGTGCTTTCGTGGCCTTGTCCTTGACTAACATATCAGTTTCTCCCAGAGTATTAGTAAGGAGAGAGAGAAAATTTCCTTAGGTTGCTGGAGCATCCTTATTGTGTAATTTGGAAAGGATCATACTGAGGTGCTGTGAGAAGCCTTAGAAGTATGAAGTGGCTTTTATTTCCTGCAGTCCTTTTGCCAGTGTTCAAGATGTTTTCGGTAATCACAGTTGGGTATGGGGCAGGAGCAGGTTTAGTTTTTGTTTTTAATTGTCGCATTTGATAATACATTACTTGGGCAGCTTGAATTTAAAATCTAATGCCTGAGTTGCTTTGTTTGTAGACACCCTTTGAAGTGTTTTAGAGAGTTTTTCAGCCAGATTAAGCAAGACAGAGGTTTCCGTATTAGCCCAATTGAGTTGATTTCACTTTACTAAAGTCTCATGTTCTTCCTCCAGTCCATTGATAAAGCTTCAATTAAAACATGAGAAGGTTGCATAATTTATTTTATCTAAAGCAGAGTATTGCACAAAACCTTGTTTGAATCTATCATAGTATTTGTAGAAGGTTCATTTAGTTTTTGCGTGCATTGCTGGATTTTCTTTCCAGCCAATAGTTTTTAGAAAACCATAGGGATTTGATCACAGAGATCTTTTGCCAATTTTTGAATATCTGTAAGATTAATCGCTCTTCTCGTTGAGAAGTCTTCTAAAGAGGTTTGCCAAAAGGCTTTTTCCATTCAAGTTTTATCATGTCTCTCACTAGCAAGTACATGTATCAGCTGGTAATGGTTGGAATAACCATGCTGGTAGACTTTAATAACCAAGTCAAATTCTTTAGCAAAGGAAGTCAGATTTTCTAAGGGGTCAGGGAAATACTTTGTTATAGCCCTGATTTCTGCCTTTTTCCAAGAGAACTAGCTACTGGGGGTGGGGGGTAGGAGCCTTCTTCATTAGGTTTAACTTTAAATGGGATGTGGGTGGGAGGGACAGGAATCAGAAGTAGGGCAAGGGGCTTCCTAAAGAAGGGGAGTTCAGATAAGCTTGAGTAAGTAGGTGATCAAAGAGGAGGTGAAAATGAGGGGAGTTGAGCTTGGAGGACAGGACAGGGAGACAGAGGACAGATAGACCAGGCACTAGTTGGTTCAGAAGTGATTTTCATTTTAGAGGACCCTAAAGAAATTTCTATTTTGAAGTCTCTGATCTAGCTTTAAGTTACTTTCTTTTAAAGAGGTAATTTTGGATACCTAAAGTTTTTTTTGGATGCCTCAAAGCCCTAGTTAAAAATGAGTCCGATGGGCAGTGCCTGTGGCTCAGTGAGTAGGGCGCTGACCCCATATACTGAGGGTGAAGGATTCAAACCCAGCCCCCGTCAAACTGCAATAAAAAAATAGTCAGGTGTTGTGGCAGGTGCCTGTGGTTCCAGCTACTCAGGAGGCTGAGGCAGGAGAATCGCCTAAGCCAAAGAGCTGGAGCTTGCTGTGAGCTATGATGCCATGGCATTCTACCAAGAGTAACAAAGTGAGGCTCTGTCTAAGAAAAGAAAAGAGGAGAGGAGAGGAGAAAAGAGAAAAGAAAAATGAGTCCCACTCAGGCTGAGAAACTTTTTAGCTCAATTCTTCTAATTGTCCACAGAAAAAAGTCACTTTAAGAAGACTAAAGGAACCTCAAAGGGGCCATTCCAATTCAAAGTTATTTTTAGTAAAGTTGGTCCACCCATTCAAAAATTTACAAGTCAAATTTTTATAGATGTAACTATCGGGAGTTCCAGAAGGGG
This sequence comes from Nycticebus coucang, assembly GCF_027406575.1. NCBI lineage: Eukaryota > Metazoa > Chordata > Mammalia > Primates > Lorisidae > Nycticebus > Nycticebus coucang. The sequence goes on along the minus strand of NC_069796.1, from coordinate 51,486,586 downwards.
TCAACTCTGTACTCACATGCTTAAGATATGAACTACTCACCTTGGGGGAAAGACTCCCTATTCAATAAATGGTGTTGGGACAACTGGATGTCTACATGTAAAAGACTGAAACTGGACCCACACCTTTCCCCACTCACAAAAATCGATTCAAGATGGATAAAGGACTTAAACTTAAGGCATGAAACAATAAAAATCCTCCAAGAAAGCATAGGAAAAACACTGGAAGATATTGGCCTGGGGAAAGACTTCATGAAGAAGACTGCCATGGCAATTGCAACAACAACAAAAATAAACAAATGGGACTTCATTAAACTGAAAAGCTTCTGTACAGCTAAGGAGACAATAACCAAAGCAAAGAGACAACCTACACAATGGGAAAGGATATTTACATATTTTCTTTTTTTTTTTTTTCTTTTTCTTTTTTTTTTTTTTTATTGTTGGGGATTCATTGAGGGTACAATAAGCCAGTTACACTGATTGCAATTGTTAGGTAAAGTCCCTCTTGCAATCATGTCTTGCCCCCATAAAGTGTGACACACACTAAGGCCCCACCCTCCTTCCTCCATCCCTCTTTCTGCTTCCCCCCCCATAAACTTAATTGTCATTAATTGTCCTCATATCAAGATTGAGTACATAGGATTCATGCTTCTCCATTTTTCTGATGATTTACTAAGAATAATGTCTTCCACTTCCATCCAGGTTAATACGAAGGATGTAAAGTCTCCATTTTTTTTTAATAGCTGAATAGTATTCCATGGTATACATATACCACAGCTTGTTAATCCATTCCTGGGTTGGTGGGCATTTAGGCTGTTTCCACATTTTGGCAATGGTAAATTGAGCTGCAATAAACAGTCTAGTACAAGTGTCCTTATGATAAAAGGATTTTTTTCCTTCTGGGTAGATGCCCAGTAATGGGATTACAGGATCGAATGGGAGGTCTAGGTTGAGTGCTTTGAGGTTTCTCCATACTTCCTTCCAGAAAGGTTGTACTAGTTTGCAGTCCCACCAGCAGTATAAAAGTGTTCCCTTCTCTCCACATCCACGCCAGCATCTGCAGTTTTGAGATTTTGTGATGTGGGCCATTCTCACTGGGGTTAGACGATATCTCAGGGTTGTTTTGATTTGCATTTCTCTAATATATAGAGATGATGAACATTTTTTCATGTGTTTGTTAGCCATTCATCTGTCATCTTTAGAGAAGGTTCTATTCATGTCTCTTGCCCATTGATATAAGGGATTGTTGGCTTTTTTCATGTGGATTAATTTGAGTTCTCTATAGATCCTGGTTATCAAGCTTTTGTCTGATTGAAAATATGCAAATATCCTTTCCCATTGTGTAGGTTGTCTCTTTGCTTTGGTTATTGTGTCCTTAGCTGTCCAGAAGCTTTTCAGTTTAATGAAGTCCCATTTGTTTATTTTTGTTGTTGTTGCAATTGCCATGGCAGTCTTCTTCATGAAGTCTTCCCCCAGGCCAATATCTTCCAGTGTTTTTCCTATGCTTTCTTTGAGGATTTTTATTGTTTCATGCCTTAAATTTAAGTCCTTTATCCATCTTCAATCAATTTTTGTGAGTGGGGAAAGGTGTGGGTCCAGTTTCAGTCTTTTACATGTAGACATCCGGTTCTCCCAACACCATTTATTGAATAGGGAGTCTTTCCCCGAAGGTAAGTTCTTGTTTGGTTTATCAAAGATTAGGTGGTTGTAAGATGTTAGTTTCATTTCTTGGTGTTCAATTCGATTCCAAGTGTCTATGTCTCTGTTTTTGTGCCAGTACCATGCTGTCTTGAGCACTATGGCTTTGTAGTACAGACTAAAATCTGGTATGCTGATGCCCCCACCTTTATTTTTGTTACTAAGAACTGCCTTAGCTATACGGGGTTTTTTCCAGTTCCATACAAAACGCAGAATCATTTTTTCCAAATCTTGAAAGTACGATGTAGGTACTTTGATAGGAATGGCATTGAATAGGTAGATAGCTTTGGGAATATAGACATTTTAACAATGTTGATTCTTCCCATCCATGAGCATGGTATGTTCTTCCATTTGTTAATATCCTCTGCTATTTCCTTTCTGAGGATTTCATAGTTTTCTTTATACAGGTCCTTCACCTCCTTCGTTAGGTATATTCCTAGGTATTTCATTTTCTTTGAAACTATGGTGAAGGGAGTTGTGTCCTTAATTAGCTTCTCATCTTGACTGTTATTGGTGTATACAAAGGCTACTGACTTGTGGACATTGATTTTATATCCTGAAACATTACTGTATTTTTTGATGACTTCTAGGAGTCTTGTGGTTGAGTCTTTGGGGTTCTCTAAGTATAAGATCATGTCGTCAGCAAAGAGGGAGAGTTTGACCTCCTCTGCTCCCATTTGGATTCCCTTTATTTCCTTGTCTTGCCTAATTGTATTGGCTAGAACTTCCAGCACTACGTTGAATAGTAAAGGTGACAGAGGACAACCTTGTCTGGTTCCAGTTCTAAGAGGAAAAGCTTTCAGTTTTACTCCATTCAGTAAAATATTGGCTGTGGGTTTGTCATAGATAGCTTCAATCAGTTTTAGAAATGTGCCACCTATGCCTATACTCTTCAGAGTTCTAATTAGAAAAGGATGCTGGATTTTATCAAATGCTTTTTCTGCATCTATTGAGAGGATCATGTGATCTTTATTTTTGCCTCTGTTAATATGGTGGATAACGTTTATAGACTTGCGTATGTTAAACCAGCCTTGCATCCCTGGGATGAAACCTACTTGATCATGATGAATGACTTTTTTGATGATAAGCTGTAATCTATTGGCTAGGATTTTGTTGAGAATTTTTGCGTCTATGTTCATGAGTGAGATTGGTCTGAAATTCTCCTTTTTGTTTGGGTCTTTTCCTGGTTTTGGTATCAGGGTGATGTTTGCTTCATAGAATGTGTTGGGGAAGATTCCTTCTTCCTCAATTTTTTGGAATAATTTCTGCAGTACAGGAATAAGCTCTTCCTTGAAGGTTTGATAGAATTCTGGAGTGAAGCCATCTGGACCAGGGCATTTTTTGGTTGGAAGCTTTTTTATTGTTTCTTTGATCTTAGTGCTTGAAATTGGTCTGTTCAGGAGGTCTATTTCATCCTGGCTGAGTCTAGGGAGAGGGTGTGATTCCAAATATTGATCCATTTCCTTCACATTGTCAAATTTCTGGGCATAGAGTTTCTGGTAGTATTCAGAGATGATCTCTTGTATCTCTGTCGGATCAGTTGTTATTTCCCCTTTATCGTTTCTGATTGAGGTTATTAGAGATTTTACTTTTCTATTCCTTGTTAGTCTGGCCAATGGTTTATCTATTTTATTTATTTTTTTCAAAAAACCAACTCCTTGTTTCATTAATTTTCTGAATGATTCTTTTGTTTTCAATTTCATTGATCTCTGATTTGATTTTGGAGATTTCTTTTCTTCTACTGAGTTTAGGCTTAGACTGTTCTTCTTTTTCCAATTCCATAAGATCTCTTGTGAGATTGTTGATGTGCTCTCTTTCTGTTTTTCGAATGTAGGCATCTAAAGCGATGAATTTTCCTCTCAAAACTGCTTTTGCAGTATCCCACAGGTTTTGGTAGCTTGTGTCTTCATTGTTGTTATGCTCAAGGAAGTTAATGATTTCCTGTTTTATTTCTTCCTTCACCCATCTGTTATTCAACAGAAGATTGTTTAATTTCCATGCCTTTGGGTGGGCTTGAGCATTTCTGTTAGAGGTGAGTTCCACCTTTAGTGCCTTATGGTCTGAAAAGATACAAGGTAAAATTTCAATTCTTTTGATTCTGTTGATATTTGTTTTGTGTCCCAGGATATGATCAATTTTGGAGAATGTTCCATGGGGTGATGAGAAGAATGTATATTCTTTATCTTTGGGGTGGAGTGTTCTATATGCATCTATCAAGCATAGTTGTTCTAGGGTCTCATTTAATTCTCTTACATCTTTGTTTAATTTCTGTTTAGAGGATCTGTCCAGCTCTGTAAGAGGAGTGTTAAAGTCCCCTGTTATGATGGTATTATCAGATATCATATTGCTCAGACTGAGTAAGGTCTGCTTCAAGAATCTGGGAGCATTTAAATTGGGTGCATAAGTATTTAGAATTGAAATGTCTTCTTGTTGTAGTTTTCCCTTGACCAATATAAAGTGACCATCTCTGTCTTTTTTGAATTTAGTTGCTTTAAATCCACATTTATCTGAAAATAAGATTGCAACTCCTCTTTTCTTCTGAATTCCATTTGCCTGAAAAATTGTCTTCCAACCCTTGACTCGGAGCTTTAATTTGTCTTTTGAAGCCAGGTGTGTTTCTTGCAGACAGCAAATGGATGGCTTGTGTTTTTTAATCCAGTCAGCCAATCTATGTCTCTTCAGTGGGGAATTCAAGCCATTAACATTTATTGAGATAATTGATAAGTGTGGTAGTATTCTATTCATCTTATTTTGTGAGAGTCCATTGCTTAGTTTTATCTTTTGCATCAGTGTGGAGGTTAGGTTCTGTCCTTTGATTTCTGAGTTCTTACTTTGCTGCTGATCCATTGTGGTGGTCAGTGTGCAGAACAGGTTGAAGTATTTCCTGTAGAGCTGGTCTTGTTGTGGCAAATTTCCTCAATGTTTGTATATCCATAAATGATTTGATTTCTCCATCAATTTTGAAGCTTAGCTTAGCAGGGTACAGAATTCTGGGCTGAAAATTGTTCTGTTTACGTAGATTAAAGGTAGATGACCATTGTCTTCTTGCTTGGAAAGTTTCATTAGAGAAGTCTGTGGTAACTCTGATGGATTTGCCCCTGTAGGTCAACTGGCGCTTACTCCTGGCAGCTTGCAGAATCTTTTCTTTTGTCTTGACTTTGGACAGGTTCATCACAATGTGTCTTGGAGAAGCTCGGTTAGAGTTGAGGCGACCCGGGGTCCGATATCCCTCTGAAAGCAGTGTGTCAGATTCTTTGGTGATATTTGGGAAATTTTCTTTTATAATATTCTCTAGTATGGCTTCCATTCCTCTGGGGCATTCTTCTTCCCCTTCTGGAATTCCTATAACTCGTATGTTGGAACGCTTCATAAAGTCCCATAATTCTGACAGTGAACGTTCTGCTTTCTCTCTCTTCTTTTCTGCCTCTTTTACTGTCTGAGTTATCTCAAGAACTTTGTCTTCCACCTCTGAAATTCTTTCTTCTGCATGGTCTAACCTGTTGCTGATACTTTCCATTGTATCTTTAAGTTCCCTAATTGACTGTTTCAGTTCCTTCAGGTCTGCTATATCCTTTTTATATTCTTCATATCGTTCATCTCTTATTTGATTCTGTTTTTGGATTTCGTTTTGCTTATTTTCCACTTTATTAGCAATTTCCTTCATTGTTTCCATCATTTCTTTCATTGTTTTCAACATGTGTATTCTAAATTCCCTTTCTGTCATTCCTAACATTTCTATACTGGTGGAATCATCTGCAGTAGCTACCTCATGGTCCCTTGGTGGGGTTGTTCTAGACTGGTTCTTCATGTTGCCTGGAGTTTTCTGCTGATTCTTCCTCATGAGTGATTTCTTTTATCTGTTTCCTTGCCCTAATTTTCCTTTCACTTCCTCTTGCTCTTTAAGTTCTTGTGCCTGTGGACTAAGGGTTACAGGACCAGAAGGGTGAGAAGGTTGAAGAGCAAAAAAAGGGGATGAAAGAAAGGAGGACCGAGTGATAAGAAAAAAAGAAAGATAGAGAAAGGAGAGGGGGTGGGTATAAGGAATATTGACAAAAAGAAGAGAGGCACAGAAAGAGGGAGACAGGGCAATATAGGTGTACAGTAGGGTACTTTGACACAACCTTAAAAAACCCCACCTTCTGGGGGTGCCCAGTTGCGTGGTTCCCTTGAGGTCAGCAGCTCTTTGCTAACCTGATCAGACACAGTACCCCACCTCCACCAAGTAGAGAGGAAAGACAAAAATGCTATAAATCAAACCAAAAGAAGCAAGCAGAAAACTTTACGGGGATAAAATTGGGTGAAAAACCAAATTATATCGGTAGAAACACTACCAAAAATGAAGTTGAAGTTATTTAAAAAGGCAGCAATGGGAAATTATAATTAAACTAGGAAAATTGAGAAAGAAAAAGGGATCTGTGTGGAAAAGATTGAAATTAAAAAAACAAAAGAACATCAGCAACGTCAAAATAAACAAACAAAAAAAACAACCAAACAAAAAAAAAGAAAGAAAAAAATACACAACCAAAAACAAAGCAGTTTATATATGTTATTGAATATTGTCTGGGCAACACATGGTCTTCTGGGGTATGAGATGTTAGTCACAGTTCTGATACGACTGGAGGCTGCTGATTTCTCAAACCCCAGCAGGTAGACACCCTAAATCTCTCTTCAGCCTACTTAAAAGGCACTTTGAACTTGTAAACTTGCTGAGCAGAAGCTTTCCCAACTTTCTCGCTGGAAGCGCTGCTGAAGTGGCTATCCACTTACCCAGTGTGCCAAAACCGGTCTCACTCTGCCCCTGAGGGTTAGGGCTGCAAGGCGGCTCAAACCCCACCCTTAGTCTACTTGGTTGCTGGGTTACCAGCTCCCACCGGTTTCTAGCTCTGCGACCCTGAGGGCGGAGCTTGCCAGGGCAGATCACTGACAATGGATCCGTGTGACCCACCACCAAACACTATTAGCTCCGTCTGGCTCAGCGGCTCAGACTGGGGCCCTAGACAATGGCCAAAGTTCTCCGCACTCCCGCTCAGGCCTTCCCCAAGGCAGTTCAACTCAGTGCCAAGTCCAAGGTCATCAAAACAGTTCACAGGTAAGGCCTTTCTGGTTTGCAGTCTTGCTGCTACTGAACTTACAGTTGTGGGCGGGTTTAGACGGATTGAACACACGCGACCACTTGCCGGTTTTCCACTGTTTTAGTCCTCCTCTTGGGGTCCAGAAGTCTCTCGCTGACTCCCTGTATCTTCATAGGAGTGATGATAGGCAGTTCCCACCAGCCAGAGATGCCTGGAGTCCTATCTCCCCAGACTCACGGTGCCCAGATGCAAGGAAGCTGTTACTGGGCTGCCATCTTGCTCCGCCTCCATATATTTGCATATTTTCAATCAGACAAAAGCTTGATAACTAGGATCTATAGAGAACTCAAATTAATCCACATGAAAAAAGCCAACAATCCCATATATCAATGGGCAAGAAACATGAATAGAACTTTCTCTAAAGACGACAGACGAATGGCTAACGAACACATGAAAAAATGTTCATCATCTCTATATATTAGAGAAATGCAAATCAAAACAACCCTGAGATATCATCTAACCCCAGTGAGAATGGCCCACATCACAAAATCTCAAAACTGCAGATGCTGGCGTGGATGTGGAGAGAAGGGAACACTTTTACACTGCTGGTGGGACTGCAAACTAGTACAACCTTTCTGGAAGGAAGTATGGACAAACCTCAAAGCACTCAACCTAGACCTCCCATTTGATCCTGCAATCCCATTACTGGGCATCTACCCAGAAGGAAAAAAATCCTTTTATCATAAGGACACTTGTACTAGACTGTTTATTGCAGCTCAATTTACAATCGCCAAAATGTGGAAACAGCCTAAATGCCCACCAACCCAGGAATGGATTAACAAGCTGTGGTATATGTATACCATGGAATACTATTCAGCCATTAAAAAAAATGGAGACTTTACATCCTTCGTATTAACCTGGATGGACGTGGAAGACATTATTCTTAGTAAAGCATCACAAGAATGGAGAAGCATGAATCCTATGTACTCAATTTTGATATAAGGACAATTAATGACAATTATGGTTATGGGGGGGGAACAGAAAGAGGGACAGAGGGAGGGGGTGGGGCCTTGGTGTGTGTCACACTTTATGGGGGCAAGACATGATCGCAAGAGGGACTTTACCTAACAATTGCAATCAGTGTAACCTGGCTTATTTTACCCTCAATGAATCCCCAACAATAAAAAAAAAAAAAAAAGATATGAACTACTCATGGGTACTCGCCAAAACAAGAGGAGATCTTTTGCAATTAGGACCACCTGAAAAAGGAGATGTCCCTTACAAAAGCTTGCAACAGAGGACACCAACAAAAATCCCGAACCTCTACTAAGGCAGGAGGTTCAGACACAAGAGACTCACCAAAGGAAGTCCAGAGCCATTGGGCATCAGTGGAATGCAAGGAGTTCCTACATGTACCTTTCCTAAGGTCCAAAGTGTCACAGGAGATCAGGAAGGAGTTGCTTTGCATCCCACTTCCGACACCATGTAATGTCAACTAATAAGAAATAAAACCAGCACACAAAACAGCAAACACAAGAAAGGTATTTTAATTAGGGTCTCAGGAATTTTTATTCAGTAGACACTAACCTAGAAAACATGTAAATTGTGTTACATACAGGCAAGGTTAAGCAGGGGCTTATAAGGGCTACTGCAAGTTTACACATCTCAAAGGTTTTAGCATACTTCATGATTAATGATGGCAAGTTATCAGCTTAGGATGTCTCTACATGACAATCGATCTAGTTCATTGTAACTATCTCTCCAGGAGGTTAGTTATCAGGCCCAGCATAAATAGTTCAAATCAAATGCAGCTGTTGTAACCACTTGGCCCAGTTCATCTGGTCAAATTCCATCTGAGTCCAACTCCTTATGTGCTCTGGCTCCTTTTCAGACATTTCTAGCATAACCATCTTTATTGTGGATTTTCTTTTCACACCCTGCCAAAATATTCTGTCCTCATAGACAGTTATTAAGAGGATTTGGAGTGATCCCTCGGTGGTCCTATGAAATGTTTGTCAATGCTCTACCATGCTAGGATTCTAATTGTAGGTATGGGGCAATTGGGGCTTTGGGGCAATTGGAAATCAGGTGTCTTCTTTCCCTATAGGCCTCATCCCCCACCGGGACCTGGACCTCTCCTTGGTGGACTCTGTGAGTAGCAGTGCCCTGGCCCTCATCATATCACCCCTCCTGGAGATCACCACCTACTACTCGGAGGGTATGAGCCCCCTCACCATCACCAAAGGATGTCCTGATCAGCATCCTGGGCTTCATAAGATTCATGGTGGGGACCTACGAGGCTCTCCTCAAGCTAATCAAGTCAGGAGACCCTCTTCCCTTTCCCAACACCACTGGCACCTTAGAACAGTTACCAATTTTCAACTTAACATTCCCCCTTCGCTTCCTAAACTGACATTCTAGCTCTGTTCAAACAAAAATTTTTCTTCAATTGATAATATGTATGTTTTTGTGAGGCTGCCATGATGTTGAACGGAGAGCACAGGAATGGGATCACAGGATCTGAGTTCTAATACTGAGCTCTGTCATTTACTCCCAATGGTCTTGGGTTTCACAAATCAGGTTATGAGTCCATCCTCACTCACCTCAGGATATTGTTATGGGAAACATGTAAGAGTATTGTTATGGGAAACATGTAAGAGGCTGAACATATTTTTAAAGATGAAGTACTCTATATATATCAGTGATTTTTATTATTTTACTATTTCTCCTATTATGGCCAGAAGAGACATGAAGTGAACCTCCAGTTCCAATTGCTTGGGAGCTGAGGAAATACTGAACTGTGATCCAAAAGTCCTGGTTACAACAAGCACGAACAGGCACTACTGAGGCTCACTCTGGGCCAGAAAATCCTGTATATTTTGTGACTAAACTATCCTCAGAAGCCTCTGAGGTACATAGTATCTTTTCCATTTTACAGGGGAGGACACTTAAGCCCCAAGAAGTTAGGGAACTAGTGCTAAGTCATACAGTTAGTAAATGGCTGACCTACTTGGTTCCGAAACCACTGAATCCTGTCCCTATCTCAGCTGCCTGATTTTAGACAAGTGACTTCTCTCTGGGCCTCTGTACCCTCTCTGTAAAGTAAGAAGGTCAGCTACATGACCTCTAAAGATACCTTCTAAACCATCTTTGCTTTTTCCACTTCAGTACCTTTTTAGTAAGAGGCTGGCCTCAACCTCTGATTGGTGAAAACAATTGTGGCTTTTCTTCCAGACTTCTGTAGCCCATTGAGTGGGTGATGTTCCCTGACCTACTCCCGGAGTAGACACATGACTCAGGCTTGGGAAATCAGTAAGTTCAATCTCTTTGCCCATAGTAATTTATTCTGGGACAGTTATATGATCCAAGTGTTCATGCACCCTTGGAGTTTGATCAATAATATCAGAAAGTGGGTAATCTTTATGGTGGGGCTGGTAAACCCAAATGGACTAACTTGGAGCTGAAGTAAATATATGCCCAGACTGCACAGCATGTCTCAAGTAGGAGGAAGTGAAGCCCAGAGGGGAGGAGGGGCCTGTTGGTACCCTCATGCCTGATGTGGGTTCCACCTTGTCCTTCTCGGTCATACAGGCCAGTTTTCATTTGTTTGAGCTATGGGCTTTCAACATTTGCAACTGAAAAAAACCTGATTAAATCTCTGGGGGACCTGGAGCAAATTCCTTCACTTCTTTTGGGATTATTTGCCACATCTAAAATGAGAGCATTGAAACTCTAAAATCCTTAATATTATCAGCACTCTATAATTTTATAATTAAAATGAGTCATACTAGAATGACTATGATAAAAAAGATAGATAATACCAAGTGTTGATGAGGATGTGAAGAAACTAGAACCCTCGTGGACTGCTAATGGGAATCTGAAATGGTGCAGTCCCTTCGAAAAAAGAGTTTGGCAGTTTCTCCAAAAGCGAAAGATATGCAATTGGCCCTTAAACAATACAAATTGTTGAACTGTGTCATACAGTTCATACTCCAATTTTTAAAAACAAAAATATATTGGCTCAGTGCCCACAGCACAGTGGTTACAGCAGCAGCCACATACACCAAGGTGATGGATTTGAACTTGGCCCAGGCCAGCTGCAGCAAAAAATAGCCGGGCACTGTGGTGGGCACCTGTAGTCCCAGCTACTTGGGAGGCTGAGGCAAGAGAATCGCTTAAGCCCAAGAGTATGAGGTTGCTGTGAGTTGTGACACCACAGCACTCTACCGAGGGTGACATAATGAGACTCTGTCTTAAAACAAAAAATAAATAAATATATATATATATATTAAATTTTTCTTTTGGAGATTTGTGACAATAGATAGATGTATATATGTGTATATATATATTAGAGTTGTCATTAACACATAACATGTTTGTAGATACTAGTCTGCTTCATCATTTACTACCATAAATATACACAAATCTATTATAAAAGTTAAAATGGGCTTGGCACCTGTACCTCAAGTGGCTAAGGTGCCAGCTACATACATCAGAGCTGGTGGGTTCAAATCCAGCCAGGGCCTGTCAAACAACAATGACAACTACAACCAAAAAATAGCCAGGCATTGTGGTGAGCACCTGTAGTTCCAGCTACTTGGGAGGCTGAGGCAAGAGAATTGCTTAAGCCCAAGAGTTGGAGGTTGCTGTGAGCTGTGATGCTACTGCACTCTACCCAGGATGACAGCTTGAGGCTCTGTCTCAAAATAAAATAAATAAATAAAATAAAAGTTAAAATATATCAAAACTTATGCCCACAAATATGGACCATACATGGCACCATTCTCAATCAAGGAAACATAAAGATACAATATTAAAGTATAACTGTATGAAATTAACTATTGCACATACTGTACTAGTGTAATAATTTTGTAGTCACCTTCTAGTGTGACTGTGGTGAGCTCAGGTGCTAGGAGTAACCAATTAAAGTAGTTTAAAGTAGCGGTTCTCAACCTGTGGGTCATGAACCACAGGAACTGTATTAAAGCGTTGAGACATTAGGAAGGTTGAGAACCACTGGTTTAAAGCATTGCACAACACTACTTATCTCCATGTGAGCAATTCATCTTTCCAGTAAATTGAGTATTGCAGCAAAAGTCATCTCTCATATTTTTCATGTATTTTTTTTATCACATTTAGAGCAGCACCACTAGTGATGTTGGAAGTGCTCCCAGAAAGCAGAGAAAAGTCATAATATCACAAGAAAAAGGTGAATTGCTTGATGTGCACTGGAGACTGAGGTCTGCCAATGTGGCTGCCTACCGTTTCAAGATAGATGAATCTGACATAAGGACTATTAAAAAAAAAAAAAGAAAGCACAGAAAAAATGCTGGAAAATATCTCATTCCAAAATAATGGCATAGAATCAAGGTGGCTTCACTTCTCCAATGGAAACCCACATATTACCAGTGCCAATATCATTATCAGAAAAGTCTCAGACTAAAATATGAAGATGAGACAGTTCCCAGGGCCAAAGAGAAGTGAAAAAACTCAATCAGATGGAAAGAGAATCAGATTTCCACATCCATAGCACCCCTTCTCAAAATCTGCATAGCACCAAGTATCCAGAAAACTTCCCCACAATTCACAGTTTCTACCTTACAAAAAGTGAGACTGAGGTAGACAAGCAGCTACCCCACAATCTTTGGTTCCCTGACAGGAGACCTGAACCCACAGGAAGCATCACAACTGACTGAGGAGAGAAATTACCCAGAAACAAAGTTGAGGGGGGGGGACTACCATCCCTAGCCCTGGAAACTACTGTTACTTGGCCAAAGGAGATGACAAGTCAAAATGGCTATTCAGCAGCACCATGCTATAGGAGACACGTTCCACAGTTCCCATGGGAATGAACTTCTAGCAGGCCTTTCCACACTGCTAGGGTGTCCTCTTTGGGACCTCTCCCCTGAATTCAGGACAGGCAGCCAAGAAAAACCCAGGCTTAAGATATCTTCTAGGGCTAAAAAAAATCCTGGCAGAAAAAAAAACCTTCAACACATAAATCACTAAGGATTTCTAAGCAGACATATCCAATTAAAAAAAAAGTAAAGAAATTCTTGAATAAATAACTAATCCTTCAATGCAAAGACATAGATGTACACACACAAGAAATGACAGTAAGCAGGGAACCATGACCTTCCCAAACAGACAAAGCAAAGAATCAGCAACTGACTCTAGAGCAAAAAGTGATATGACCTTTTGAATTCTGACCAAGAATTCAAAATAGCAGTTTCAATAAAACTCAATAATTTCTAAGATAACACAGAAAAATAATTCAGAAATATAATTTTAAAAATCAAACAGAAGAGGCAGAGACAAGATGGTTGACTGAAGCCAGCTTTCCACAGAGGTTCCCATCCAGAAGGAGATTTAAAGGACAGAAATTTAGCAAGTAACCTGGTGGATTAGAGCTGCACCAAGAGAGAAGGTTGAAGAATGCACATCAACCCTGGTGAGGTGAGCTGCAATGCCAAGGATACAAACAAAAGGTACAAAATCCATCACCAAGCTGATGGGAGCCACCTCCTCCATGAGAACGGCTTGGAGTACCCCACAAACAAACGAGCAAAGTTCAAAAGTCCTCACACTATATTCCATGGGAGAGACCCTCTAAAAACTGGACCTACCTCCCCTACTAGGGTGCCATGACACTCTCCTGCCAGGCAAAAAACTGTATAAAACTGTATGTATTCTCTACCTGCAATTCTGAGCTCCCAGCACTCCCCTCCACTCTCACTCTGAGGTCTGGAGGCCTGTCCCCCAGGAGTCCAGATCCTTGGGTGATTTCTCAAGGAGTGTGGACAGGGCCTGGACTGCAGCTGGTCAGTGCTGATTCTGCAGCACAGGCCTGAGGAGAGGACGGTTGGCTGAGAGGGAACCCCGCCAGAATGGCAGTGCCCCAGGCACAGAGCAGCAGCTGTTTTTGGCAACAATAGGGCTCACGCCTGGATATTCCGAAGTCACACCCCCTGTCTCTCTGGGCAACCAGAGGAGGCCAGGCATCTTCTCAGGTGGCAAACACTGCAGAACAGATCTGGGATGGAAATGCAGGTCCCATGATTAAAGGGTTTACCTTAGGTGGTACCAGCCTGGGTGGAGCACGGGGACTAGAAAACACACGTGCAGAGCCAGGAGATTCTCAGGGCAGGGCTGACACAGAGGACCACTTTACTAAGCCTAAGATGCACCCAGCCCCCAGGGGACCATCAGCTTAAACAAAGGAGGGCAGGCAGAGGCTGGAACTCACAGGTAAGCATGCTGCGAATACAAACTACAGATGAGACCATATAGCAGCACAGACAGAGCCTGAGGCACAGGTTCTCGGAACTCAACACAGCTTCTCTTTTGCAGGGGAATTTACAAGGGACAGAAACTAATTCCCGCAAAGTTGTTTTGTTCTGTCAGTAACATCAATCAGGAGCGGGGCTGGAACTGAGTGAACAGCCCCAGCCTCCAGAGGTTGTCAGGCCTCACCTCTCCCCAGCCAGATAGAGGCAGAGAACAGTGGCCTGGATGAACAGACATAGATTTCCTTGTGATTCAGGCAGGTGCAAACCCCTGGAGTATCTGCTCATTGGAGGCAACTGGGTCACAGCCCTGTGGGGTTATCAGTGACTGGGTGTGCAGAGGTGAAAGATGGGAAAGGAGGTATCAACCTTCCTAGACTAATCTATTTGCTGGGTGGGTCTTCCTGACTTCACAGAGCACCAGAACAAGTCATATTTGAGTTGTCAGCAGACCCCTGCAATCTATTTCCCAGAGACCTTCTAAACTCTCCCACCTGAGATAGGTGCTGACTGAGACAATTGATTTGGACCTTTTGAACTGAGCCAATTGCCCGAGGACTATCCAAGCGGTGCCCTGGGTGTGTGATTGTAGAAAGGTTTGATTTTCCTTTTCCAATAGTTACCTATGGGGGGCAGGGTGACTTAATTGCTGGTATTTCTCCACAGCTGAGACTTCAACCCAGAGTAACTGTTTCACTAGGGTTGGACAGAGACCAGCTGAAAAAAGACAGAGCCACTTAGCCCCACCACACCAAACAGGTCCCCAGTTTCTCAGGCCATTGCACTGTACAGGTCCTTGACAAAGCTCAAGGGGAAAAGTCAAATGGTGTAAAATAATCATGGGGCAGAATCAGCGGAAAAACTCTGGTAACAAGAATAACCAGAATTGATCAACCTCCCCACCCCAAGGAAAGATATGCCAGATGTAACTGAAGATCCCATTCATAAACAGCTGGCCGACATGTCAGAAATCAAATTCAGAATTTGGATTGAAAACAAGATTAACACAATGGAGGAAAATATGGAATTAGAAATTCAAGGAGAAATTCAAAAGTTGTCTCAAGAATTCAACATTTAAAGACAAAACCACCAAAGATTTTGATGCACTGATGCAAGAATTTGCAGCCCTCAAAGACCTGAAAAATACAGTAGACTCCCTCAGTAACAGAGTGGAACAAGCAGAAGAAAGGATTTCTGACATTGAAGACAAAGTTTTAAATGCTCCCAAACTCTTAAACAGGAAGAGAAATGGAGAGCAAAAATAGATCATTCAGAGAGCTCTGGAATAATTCAAAGAAGGCTAATATCCACCTCATTGAAATCCCTGAAAGCTATGAAGTGGCTTCGCAAGGCACAGAGGCTCTTCTCCATGAAATTATGAAAAAGAATTTTCCAGACATGCCAAGAGATTCTGAAATTCAGATAGCAGACAGTTTCAGAACCCCAGCATGACTCAACCCAAATAAGACATCCCCCAGGCATATCATAATTAACTTCACTAAAGTTAACATGAAGGAGAAAATTCTGAAAGCAGTCAAACACAAGAAATCCATTATCTACAAAGGGAAGAATATTAGAATGACTGCAGATCTCTGCTGAAACTTTTCAAGCCAGAAGAGGGTGGCCATTTACTTTTAATCTCCTAAAGCAAAATAACTTTCAACCCTGGATCCTGTATCCAGCTAAACTGAGTTTTAATTATGATGGAGAACTTAAATACTTTAATGACATTCATACATTGAAGAAATTTGCCATAACCAAACCAGCTCTTCAGGATATTCTCAGACCTATCCTCCATAATGACCAGCCCAATCCTCTACCACAAAAGTAAACCCACTCAGAAACTTTTGATCAATCTCCAACTTTCACAGTGGTGAAAGGATTAAAAATGTCCCCTGGATTTTCGAAAAACTCGATACCCAAAATTTTACCAGACTTATCAATATTCTCTATTAATGTGAACAGCTTAAACTGTCCTCTAAAGAGGCACAGGTTGGCTGACTGCATACAAAAACTCAGGCCAGATATTTGCTGCATACAAAAGTCACATCTTACCTTGAAAGATAAATATAGACTCAGGGTAAAAGGATGGTCATCCATATTTCAGGCAAATGGTAATCAGAAAAAAGCAGGTGTTGCAATTCTATTTGCAGACACAATAGGCTTTAAACCAACAAAAGTAAGGAAGGATAAGAATGGTCACTTCATATTTGTTAAGGGTAATACTCAATATGATGGGATTTCAATTCTTAATATTTATGCACCCAACCAGAATGCACTTCAATTTAAAAGAGAAACTCTAACAGACATGAGCAACTTGCTTTCCTCCAGCTCCATAATAGTCAGAGATTTTCTTTTTTTTCTCTATTTTTTTATTATTAAATCATAGCTGTGTACATTAATGTGATCATGGGGCACAATACACTGGTTTTATAGACCATTGACACATTTTCATCACACTGGTTAACATAGTCTTCCTGGCATTTTCTTAGTTATTGTGTTAAGACATTTACATTCTACATTTACTAAGTTTCACATGTACCCCTGTAAGATGCACCGCAGGTGTAATCCCACCAATAACCTTCCCTCGACCCACCTTCCTCCTCCATCCCCTCCCTTTCCTCCTTCCCCCTATTCTTAGGTTATAACTGAGTTATAGCTTTCATTTGAAAGCTATAAGTTAGTTTCATAGTAGGGCTGAGTACATTGGATACTTTTTCTTCCATTCTTGAGATACTTTACTAAGAGAATATGTTCCAGCTCCATCCATGTAAACGTGAAAGAGGTAAAGTCTCCATCTTTCTTTAAGGCTGCATAATATTCCATGGTGTACATATACCACAATTTATTAATCCAATGGTGGATAGATGGGCACTTGGGCTTTTTCCGTGACATAGCAATTATGAATTGGGCTCCAATGAAAATTCTGGTGCAAATATCTTTGTTATAATGTAATTTTTGGTCTTCTGGGGATATACCCAGTAGAGGAATTATAGGATTGAATGGCAGATCTATTTTTAGATCTCTAAGTGTTCTCCAAACATCTTTCCAAAAGGAATGTATTAATTTGCACTCCCACCAGCAGTGCAAAAGTGTTCCCTTTTCTCCACATCCACGCCAACATCTCTGGTCTTGGGATATTGTGATATGGGCTAATCTTACTGGCGTTAGATGATATCTCAAAGTAGTTTTGATTTGCATTTCTCTGATGATTAAATATGATGAGCATTTTTTCACATATCTGTAGGCCATGCACCTGTCTTCTTCAGAGAAGTTTCTCTTCAAGTCCCTTGCCCAGCCTGTGATGGGATCACTTGTTCTTTTCTTGCTTATACGTTTGAGTTCTCTGTGGATTCTTGTTATTAAACCTTTGTCAGAGACATAACCTTCAAATATCTTCTCTCATTCTGTTTGCTTCCTTTACTTACTGTGTTCTTGGCTGTGCAGAAGCTTTTTGTTTGATCAGGTCCCAGTAATGTATGTTTGAATGTTCAAAGCTGCTTCAATTGCCCAGGGGGTCCACCTCATAAAATACTCACCCAGACTGATTTCTTCAATGGCTTTCCCTGCACCCGCTTCAGGTATTTTTATAGTTTCATGTTTTAAGTTTAAATCTTTAATCCAGTGAGAATTTATCTTAGTTAATGGTGAAAGGTGTGGGTCCAGTTTCAGTCTTCTACAGTTGCCAGCCAGTTCACCAAGCACCATTTGTTAAATAGGGAATCTTTTCCCCATTGAATGTTTTAATTGGCTTGTCAAAGATCAAATAATAGTAATTAGTTGGGTTCATTTCTTGGTTATCTATTCTGTTTCATACATCTACTTCTCTGTTGTGGTGTCAGTACCATACTTTTTTGATCACTATTTATATAGTATAGTCTAAAGTCTGGTAGCGTGATTCTTCCTGCTTTGTTTTTATTTCTGAGTAATGTCTTGGCTTTTTGAGGGTTTTTCTGATTCCATACAAAACGAAGTATATTTTCTCAAGATCTTTAAAGTATGACAGTGGAGTTTTAATAGGGATTGCATTAAAATTGTATATTGCTTTGGGTAATATGGACATTTTAACAATGTTGATTCTTCCCACCCATGAGCATGGTATGTTTTTCCATTTGTTAACATTTTCAGCTATTTCTTTTCTTAGAGTTACATAGTTCTCTATATAGGGATCTTTCCGTTCATTTGTTAGATAAGCTCCCAAATATTTCATCTTCTTTGGCACTACTGTGAATGGAATAGAGTCCTTAACTGTTTTTTCAGCTTGACTATTGTTGGTATATATAAAGGCTAACAATTTATGAATGTCGATTTTTGTAACCTGAGTTGCTGCTGTATTCCTTGATCACTTCTAAGAGTTTTGTAGAAGAATCCCTGGTGTTTTATAGATATACCATCATATCCTCTGTGAAGAGCGAAAGTTTGATCTCTTCTGACCCTATAAGGATAACGTTGATTGCCTTTTCTTCCCTAATTGCGATGGCTAAAACTTCCATAACAATGTTAAGGAGCAGTGGAGACAATGGGCAGCCTCGTCTGGTTCCTGATCTGAGGGGAAATGTTTTCAATTTAACTCCATTCAATACGATATTGACTGTGGGTTTCCTGTAAATGGCCTCTATCAGTTTAAGAAATGTCCCTTCTATACCAATTTCCTTAAGTGTTCTGATCATGAAGTGATGCTGGATATTATTGAGCTTTTTCTGCATCAATTGAGAGAATCATATGGACTTTGTTTTTTAATTTGTTTATGTGCTGCATTACACTTATAGATTTACATATATTGAACCATCCTTAAGACCCTGGGATAAAACCGACTTGATCATGATGTATAATTTGTTTGATGTGTTGCTGGATTCTATTTGTTACGATCTTGTTGATAATTTTTGCATCTATATTCATTAGTGATATTGGTCTATAATTTTCTTTTCTTGTTGGGTCTTTTCCTGGTTTGAGGAGCTGAGTGATGTTTGCTTCATAGAATGTGTTGGGTAGTATTCCTTCTTTTTCTACATTTTGGAACAGGTTGAGTAATATAGATACTAATTCCTATTTAAAGGTTTGGTAGAACTCTGACGTGAAGCCATCTGGTCCCAGGCTTTTCTTTTTAGGAAGATTTTGTATGGTTGACACTAATTCAGAACTTGATATGGGCCTGTTCAACATTTCCACTTGATTCTGGCTAAGTCTTGGAAGGTGACGTGCTTCCAAGTATTGGTCAATTTCCTTCAGATTTTCATATTTCTGAGAATAAAGTTTCTTGTAATATTCATTATGGATTTTGTTAATATCTGGGGAGTCTGTTGTTATTTCATCTTTGTTGTTTCTGCCTGATGAGATTAGAGATTTTACTCTTTTTTTCCTGGTTAGGTTAGCCAAAGGTTTATCTATTTTATTGACCTTTTCAAAAAACCAACTTTTTCATTTATTGATCTGTTGTATAATTCTTTTGTTTTCAATTTCATTTAATTCTGCGCTAATTTTCGTTATTTCTTTTCTGTTAGTGGGTTTGGGGTTGAAATGTTCTTCCTTTTCCAGTTGCTTGAGATTTCCCATTAAGTTGTTAACTTCCTTCATTCCATTCTCTTGAGGAAGGCTTCCAGTACTATAAATTTTGCTCTTAGAACTGCCTTTGCGGTATCCCATAGGTTCTGATAATTTGTGTCTTCATTGTTGTTTTGTTCCAAAAACTTGGCGATTTCCTTCTTAATCTCATCTCTGACCCAGCTATCATTCAGCATAAGGTTATTTAACTTTCATGTTTTTGTATGAATATGCAGATTCCTGTTGTTACTGAGTTCAACTTTTATTCCATGGTGGTCCAGAAGGTTGCCTTGTGACCTAAGATGTGATCGATTTTGGAGTAAGTTCCGTGGGCTGATGAGAAGTATGTGTATTCAGTTTTGTTGGGATGAAATGTTCTGTAGATGTCTGCTAAATCCAAATGTTGGATGGTTAGGTTTAAATCTAAAATTTCTTTGCTCAGCTTCTTATTGGAGGATCTATCCAACACTGCCAAAGGAGTGTTGAAATCTCTGACTATTATGTAGCTGGAGGAAATCAAGTTGCTCATGTCTGTTAGAGTTTCTTTTATAAATTGAGGTGCATTCTGGTTGGGTGCATAAATATTAATAATTGAAATCTCATTATATTGAGTATTACCCTTAACAAATATGAAGTGACCATTCTTATCCTTCCTTACTTTCGTTGGTTTAAAGACTATTGTGTCTGCAAATAGAATTGCAACACCTGCTTTTTTCTGATTACCATTTGCCTGAAATATGGAAGACCATAATTTCACCCTGAGTCTATATTTATCTTTTAAGGTAAGATGTGACTTTTGTATGCAGCAAATATCTGGCCTGAGTTTTTGTATGCAGTCAGCCAACCTGTGCCTCTTTAGAGGACAGTTTAAGCCGTTCACATTAATGAAGAATATTGATAGGTCTGGTAAAATTTTGGGTATTGAGTTTTTCAAAAATCCAGGGGACATTTTTAATCCTTTTGCCACTGTGGAAGTTGGAGTTTGATCAAAAGTTTCTGAGTGAGTTTACTTTTGTGGTAGAGGATTGAGCTGGTCATTATGAAGGATAGGTCTGAGAATATCCTGAATAGCTCGTTTGGTTATGGCAATTGTCTTCAGAAAATGAATTTCATTAAAGTATTTAAGTTCTCCATCATAAATGAAATCAGTTTACCTGGATACAGGATCCAGGTTTGAAAGTTATTTTGCTTTAGGAGATTAAAAGTCGAATACCACCCTCTTCTGGCTTGAAAACTTTCAGCAGAGAGATCTGCAGTCATTCTAACATTCTTCCCTTTATAGGTAATAGATTTTTTGTGTCTGGCTGCTTTCAGAATTTTCTCCTTCATTAACTTTAGTGAAGTTAATTATGATATGCCTGGGGGATGTCTTATTTGGATTGAGCCATACTGGGGTTCTGAAACTGTCTACTATATAAATTTCAGAATCTCTTGGCATGTCTGGAAAATTCTCTTTCATAATTTAATGGAGAAGGGCCTCTGTGCCTTGCGAGGCCACTTCATCACTTTCAGGGATTCCAATGAGGCGGATATTATCCTTCTTCAAATTATTCCAGAGTTCTCTGATTAAATGATCCTTTTTTGCTCTCCATTTCTCTTCCTCTTTGAGAGTTTGGGAGCATTCAAAGGCTTTGTCTTCAATGTCAGAAATTCTTTCTTCTGCTTGCTCCACTCTGTTACTGTGGGATTCTACTGTATTTTTCAGATTTTGGGGGGCTGCAAATTCTTACTTCTGTGTGTCAAAATTATTGGTGGTTTTGTCTTTAAATTCGTTAAATTCTTGAGACAACTTTTGAATTTCTCCTCGAATTTCTAATTCTGACTTTTGAATTGCTCCTTGAATTTCTAATTCCAAATTTTCCTGCATTCTATTAATCTTGTTTGCAATCCAACTTCTGAATTCGAATGCTGACATCTCGGCCAGCTGTTTATGAATGGGATCTTCAGTTACAGCTACCATATCTTTCCTTGGGGAGCAGGGGGGTTGATCTATTCTGGTTATTCATGTTACCAGAGTTTTTCCACTGATTCCACCCCCTGATTATTTTACACCGTTTGATTTTTCCCCCTGGAGCTTTGTCAAGAACCCGTACAGTGCTATGGCCTGTGAAACTGGGGGCCTGTTTGGCGTGATGGGGCTAAGTGGTTCTGTCTTATATTCAGCCAGTCTCTGTTTGACCCTAGTGAAACAGTTACTCTGGGTTGAAGTCTCAGCTGTGGAGAAATACCAGCAATTAAGTCAGTCCGTCCCCCACAGGCAACAATTGGAAAAGGATAATCAAATCTTTCTACAATCACACACCAAGGGCAACACTTGAATAGTTCCCGGGTGATTGGCTCAGTTGAAAAGGTCCAAATCAAGTGTCTCATTGAGCACCTGTTTCAGGTGGCAGAGTTTAAAAGGTCTCTGGCAACTGGATCGCAGGGGTCTGGTGACAACTCAGATATGACTTGTTCCAGTGATCGGTAAAGACCCACCCAGCAAATATATTAGTCTGGGAAGGTTGATGCCTCCTTCCCCATTTTGCACCTCTGTAACACCCAGTCACTGATAGTCCTGCAGGGCTGTGACCCAGTTGCCTCTAGTGAACAGATATTCCAGGGGTTTGCACCTGCCTGAATCACAAGGAAATCTATATCTGTTCAGCCAGGCTGCTGCACTCTGCCTCTATTGAGCAGGAAGAGGTGAGACCTGACAACCTCGGGCACTTGATGGAGGCTGGGGTGTGTTCACTCAGTTCCAGCCCTGCCCCTGATTGATGTTACTGATGGAACAGAACAGAACAACTTTATGGGAATTTGTTTCTGTCCCTGCTAAATTCCTCTGCAGAAGAGAAGCTGTTTTAAGTTCCCAGAGCCTGTGCCTCAGGCCCTGTCTTTGGTCATGCAGGTTTGTATTCAGTTAGCTATCAGTTCTTGCCTCCTGCCTTCCTTTGTCTATAGGGTTACTATTTCCTGAGGGCTGGGTGCATCTTAGGCTCAGTAAAGTGGTCCTCTGGGTCAGCCTTGCCCTGGGAATTTCCCAGCTCTGTGAGTCCATTTTCTAGTCCCCATGCTCCACCCAGGCCGATACTGCCTCAGGCAAACATTTTACTCATGGGGCCTGCATTTCTGTCCCAGATGTGTCCGAGGTGGTTGCCACCTGAGAAGATTCCTGGCCTCCTCTGGTGGCCCAGAGAGACAGGGGTTGTGGCTTTGGAATATCCGGGAATGAGCCCTATTGTTGCAAAAATGGCTGCTGCTATGCACCTCGGGGCACCGCCGCTTCGGTGTGCTTCCCTCTCAGCTGACCATCCTGTCCTCACTCCCGTGCTGCAGAATCAGCACTGACCAACTGCAGTCTAGGCCCTGTCCACACCCCTCGAGAAATCACCCAAGGATCTGGACTCCTGGGGGACAGGCCTCCAGACCTCAGAGTGAGAGTGAAGGGGAGTGCTGGGAGCTCAGAATTGCAGGTAGAGAATATATACAGTTTTATACACTTATATACCTGGCCGGAGAATGCCGTGGCACCCTTGTAGGTAGGTCCAGTTTTTAGACGGTCTCTCCCGTGGAATATAGTGCGAGGACTTCTGAACTCTGCTCATTTGTTTGTGGGGCATTCAGAGCCATTCTCATGGGGGAGACCCCATCCACTTGGTGATGGATTTTGTACCTTTTGCTGGTATCCTTGGAGTCACAACTCACCTCAGTGGGGTTGATGTGCGTTCTTCAACCTTCTCTCTTGGTGCAGCTCTAATCCACCAGGTTACTTGCTAAATTTCTGCCTTTTAACTCTCCTTCTGGATGGGAGCCTCTGTGGAAAGCTGGCTTCAGTCAGCCATCTTGTCTCTGCCCCTGTTATCGGCCACTTGCAGGAGATCTGCAATGTTAGGATTGTCTGGTGGGGAACTGGATATGAACTGACTTCAGAGGAAGAAACTGTTTCATCTATTTCCATATGCTGAAGCCTAAAAGCAATGCTTCTTTTCTTGCCACCAGCAGCTCTGGTGCTGGTCCCTCCGTCTGCAGCCACATGGCCTACGGGAAGCGCCTTCCTCATAGTCAAAGATTTCAACACTCCTTTGGCAGTGTTAGATTCTCCAGTAAGAAGCTGAGCAAAAACATTTTCGATTTAAACCTAACCATCCAACATTTGGATTTAGCAGACATCTATAGAACATTTTGTCCCAACAAAAGTGAATACACATACTTCTCATCAGCCCATGGAACATACTCCAAAATTCATCACATCTTAGGTCACAAGTCCAACCTCAGTAAATTTAAAGGAATAGAAATTATTTCTTGCATCTTCTCGGACCACCATGGAATAAAAGTTGAACTCAGTAACAACAGGAATCTGCATATGCATACAAAAACATGGAAGTTAAATAACCTTATGCTGAATGATAGCTGGGTCAGAAATGAGATTAAGAAGGAAATTGCCAAATTTTTGGAACAAAACAACAATGAAGACATGAATTATCAGAACCTCTGGGATACTGCAAAGACAGTCCTAAGAGGGAAATTTATAGCACTGCAAGTGTTCCTCAAGAGAACAGAAAGATAGGAAGTTAAAAACTTAATGGGACATCTCAAGCAACTGGAAAAGGAAGAACATTCCAAACACAAACCCAGTAGAAGAAAAGAAATAACCAAAATTAGAGCAGAATTAAATCAAATTGAAAACAAAGGAATTATACAACAGATCAATAAATCAAAAAGCTGGTTTTTTTAAAAAAGGTCAATAAAATGGATAAACCTTTGGCTAACCTAACCAGGAAAAAAAGAATAAAATCTCTAATTTCATCAATCAGAAATTACAAAGATGAAATAACAACAGACTCCCCAGAAATTAAAAAAATCCATATTGAATATTACAAGAAATTTTATTCTCAGAAATATGAAAATCTGAAGAAAATTGACCAATACTTGGAAGCACGTCACCTTCCAAGACTTAGCCAGAATCAAGTGGAAATGTTGAACAGGCCAATACAATATCAAGTTCTGAAATAGCATCAACCATACAAAATCTCCCTAAAAAGGAAAGCCCAGGACAAGATGGCTTCACATCAGAATTCTACCAAACCTTTAAAGAGGAACTAGTACCTATATTACTCAACCTGTTCCTAAATATAGAAAAAGAAGGAATACGACCCAATACATTCTATGAAGCAAACATCACCCTGATCCCCAAACCAGGAAAAGACCCAACAAGAAAAGAAAATTATAGACCAATATCACTAATGAAGATAGATGCAAAAATATTCAACAAGCTCCTAACAAACAGAATCCAGCAACACATCAAAAGAATTATACATCATGATCAAGTCGGTTTTATCCCAGGGTCTCAAGGCTGGTTCAATATATGTAAATCTATAAATATAATTCACCACATAAACGAATTAAAAAACAAAGACCATATGATTCTCTCAATTGATGCAGAAAAAGCTTTTGATAATATCCAGCATCACTTCATGATCAGAACACTTAAGAAAATTGGTATAAAAGGGACATTTCTTAAATGATAGAGACCATCTACAGCAAACCCACAGCCAATATCATATTGAATGGAGTTAAATTGAAATCATTTCCCCTCAGATCAGGAACCAGACAAGGCTGTCCATTGTCTCCACTGCTCTTTAACATTGTAATGGAATTTTTGCCATCACAATTAGGAAAGAAAAGGCGGTCAAGGGTATCCATATAGGGTCAGAAGAGATCAAACATTTGCTCTTCACAGATGATACGATTGTATATCTGGAAAACACCAGGGATTCTACAACAAAACTCTTAGAAGTGATCAAGGAATACAGCAGCATCTCAGGTTACAAAATCAACATTCATAAATCGGTACCCTTTATATATACCAACAATAGCCAAGCTGAAAAAACAGTTAAGGACTCTATTCCACTCACAGTAGTGCCAAAGAAGATGAAATATTTGGGAGTTTATCTAACAAATGATGCAAAGATCTCTATAAAGAGAACTATGAAACTCTAAGAAAAGAAATACCTGAAAATGTTAACAAATGGTAAAACATACCATGCTCATGGCTGGGAAGAATCAACATTGTTAAAATGTCCATATTACCCAAAGCAATATACAATTTTAATGCAATCCCTATTATAGCTCCACTGTCATATTTTAAAGATCATGAAAAAATAATACTTTGTTTTATATGGAATCAGAAAAAAACTCAAATAGCCAAGACGTTACTCAGAAATAAAAACAAAGCAGGAGGAATCATGCTACCAGACATCAGACTATATTATAAATCGATAGTGATCAAAACAGCATGGTACTGGCACAGAAACAGAGAGATTGATGTATGGACCAGAATAGAGAACCAAGAAATGAACCCAGCTACTTACCGTTATTTGATCTTTGACAAGCCAATTAAAAACTTTCAGTGGGGAAAAGATTCTATATTTAACAAATGGTGCTGGGTAAACTGGATGGCAACCTGTAGAAGACTGAAACTGGACCCACATTAACTAAGATAGACTCTCACTGGATTAAAGATTTAAACTTAAAACATGAAACTATAAAAATACTAGAAGAGAGTGCAGGGAAAACTCTTGAAGAAATCGGTCTGGGTGAGTATTTTATGAGGAGGACCCCCCCCTCCCGGGGCAATTGAAGCAGCATCAAAAACACACTACTGGGACCTGATCAAACTAAAAAGCTTCT
Source organism: Nycticebus coucang (assembly GCF_027406575.1). Taxonomy (NCBI): domain Eukaryota; kingdom Metazoa; phylum Chordata; class Mammalia; order Primates; family Lorisidae; genus Nycticebus; species Nycticebus coucang. The sequence goes on along the minus strand of NC_069796.1, from coordinate 51,460,320 downwards.
GCACAGCCAAGAACACAGTAAGTAAAGCAAGCAGACAGCCCTCAGAATGAGAGAATATATTTGCAGAATATATATTATGTCTTCGACAAGGGTTTAATAACCAGAATCCACAGAGAACTCAAATGTATAAGCAAGAAAAGAACAAGTGATCCCATCGCAGGCAGGGCAAGGGATTTGAATAGAAACTTCTCTGAAGAAAACAGGTGCACGCAAAAGCGAGAAGTAGATGTCTGGAACAGAATAGAGAACCAAGAGATGGATCCAGCTACTTACTGTTATCTGATCTTTGACAAGCCAATTAAAAACATTCAGTGGGGAAAAGATTCCCTATTTAACAAATGGTGCTGGGTAAACCAGCTGGCAACCTGCAGAAGATTGAAACTGGACCCACACCTTTCACTATTAACTAAGATAGACTCTCACTGGATAAAAGATTGAAACTTAAGATATGAAACTATAAAAATACTTGAAGAAAGTGCAGGGAAAACTCTTGAAGGAATTGGCCTGGGTGAATATTTTATGAGGAGGACTCCCCAGGCAATTGAAGCAGTATCAAAAATACACTACTGGGACCTGATCAAACTAAAAAGCTTCTGCACAGCCAAGAACATAGTGAGTAAAGCAAGCAGACAGCCCTCAGAATGGGAGAAAATATTTGAGGTTATACCTCCGATAAAGGTCTAATAACCAGAATCCACAGAGAACTCAAATTTATTAGCAAGAAAAGAACACGTGACCCCATTTCAGGGTGGGCAAGGGACTTAAAGAGAAACTTCTCTAAAGAAGACCGATGCACAATCTACAAACACATGAAAAAAAGCTCATCATCCATAATCATCAGAGAAATGCAAGTCAAAACTACTCTGAGATATCACCTAACCCCAGTAAGAGTAGCCCACATAACAAAATCCCCAAATCAGAAATGTTGGTGTGGATGTGGAGGAAAGGGCACACTTCTACACTGCTGGGGGGAATGCCCACTAATACGTTTCTTCTGGAAGGATGTTTGGAGAATACTTAGAGACCTAAAAATAGACCTGCCATTCGATCCTATAATTCCTTTACTAGGTTTATACCCAGAAGACCAAAAGTCACAATATAACAAAGACATCTGTACCAGAATGTTTATTGCAGCCCAATTCATAATCGCTAAGTCATGGAAGAAGCCCAAGTGCCCATCGACCCACGAATGGACTAGCAAATTGTGGTACATGTATACCATGGAATACTATGCAGCCTTAAAGAAAGATGGAGACTTTACCTCTTTCATGTTTACATGGATGGAGATGGAACATATTCTTCTTAGCAAAGTATCTCAGGAATGGAAGAAAAAGTATCCAATGTACTCAGCCCTACTATGAAGCTAAATTATAGCTTTCACATGAAGACTATAACCCAACTATAGCACAAGACTATGGGGAAAGGGCCAAGGAAGGGGAAGGGAGGGGGGAGGTTTTGGTGGAGGGAGGGTAATGGGTGGGGCCACATCTATGGTGCATCTTAGAATGGGTACAGGCAATTGCACTAATGCACACAGCTATGATTTAACAATTAAAAAAATAAATGAAAGAAGACAGGTGCATGGCCTACAGACATATGAAAAAATATTCATCATCCTCAATCATCACAGAAATGCAAATCAAAACTACTTTGAGATGTCATCTAACTCCAGTAAGATTAGCCCATATCATAAAATCCAAGGACCAGAGATGTTGGCATGGATCTGGAGAAAAGGGAACACTTCTACACTGCTGGTGGGAATGCAAATTAATACATTCATTTTTGAAAGATGTTTGGAGAACACTTAGAGATCTAAAAATAGATGTCATTCAATTTTATAATTCCTCTACTAGGTATATGCCCAGAAGACAAAATAATCACATTATAACAAAGATATTTGTACCAGAATGTTTATTGCAGCCCAATTCATAATTGCCAAGTCATGGAAAAAGCCCAAGTGCCCATCAATCCATGAATTGATTAATAAATTGTGGTATATGTACACCATGGACTATTATGCAGCCTTAAGGAAAGATGAAGTCTTTACCTCTTTCATGTTTACATGGAGGGAGCTGGAACATATTCTTCTTAGTAAAGTATCTCAAGAATGGAAGAAAAAGTATCCAGTGTACTCAGCCCTACTATGAAACTAATTTATGGCTTTCATATGAAAGCTATAACCCAGTTATAACCTAAGAATACGGCAAAGAGGGAGAGGGAGGGGGGAGGATGGGTAGAGGGAGGATGATTGGTGGGGTTACACCTGTGGTGTGTCTTACAAGGGTACATGTGAAACTTAGTAAATGTAGAATATAAATGTCTTAACACAATAACTAAGAAAATGCAGGAAGGCTATGTTAACCAGTGTGATGAAAATGTGTCAGACGGTCTATAAAACCAGTGTATGGTGCCCCATGATCACATTAATGTACACAGCTATGATTTAATAATAAAAAAATAAATTAAATAAATTAAAATTTAAGTGTAGTACACAGAAAAAAAATCAAACAGAAATCTTAGAACTGAGAAATATATTCTCCTCTCAGGCACTTGTATTGCTTCCTGTGGGTTGAGGCAGGTAAAGGAGGGTGTACCGTCCTCCCACCAGCAATAGAAAGTGTCACAAAGAACCTGAGGTGGTGGGGTAGCTGGTTGTCCACCTCAATCTTGCCCATTAAAATAATTTTTAAAAAATCAAGCAGAAATCTTGGAACCGAGAAATTTATTTGCTGAACTAAAAAATTTATTACAGGGTGTCAACAGCAGAGTTGATCAAGCAAAGAGGAAAAGAATCAGTGAACTCAAAAACAGGCTATTGGAAAACACAGTTGCAGGGAGGGGAAAAGAAAAAAGAATGAAAAGGAATAAAGATTGCCTATGAGACACACACAGAAAAAAATACCTCAAAAGACCAACTCTAACAATTACCGATGTTCAAGAGGGAGTTGAGCAAGAACAAGGGATAGAAAGCTTATTTAAAGAAATAGTAACAGCTCGGTGCCTGTAGCTCAGCAGGTAGGGTGCCAGTCACATACACCTGAGCTGATTTGTTCAAAACCAGCCCAGGCCTGACAAACAACAATCACAACTTAAACAAAAACTAGCCAGGTGTTGAGGTGGGTGCCTATAGTCCCAGGTACTTGAGAGGCTGAGGCAAGAAAATTGCTTGAGCCCAAGAGTTTGAGGGTGCTGTGAGCTGTGATGCTACAGCACTCTACCAAGGATGACATAGTGAGACTCTGTCTCAAGAAAAGAAAGGAAGGAAGGAAGGGAAGGGAAGGGAAGGGAAGGGAAGGGAAGGGAAGGGAAGGGAAGGGAAGGGAAGGGAAGGGAAGGGAAGGGAAGGGAAGGGAAGGGAAGGGAAGGGAAGGGAAGGGAAGGGAAGGGAAGGGAAGGGAAGGGAAGGGAAGGGAAGGGAAGGGAAGGGAAGGGAAGGGAAGGGAAGGGAAGGGAAGGGAAGGGAAGGGAAGGGAAGGGAAGGGAAGGGAAGGGAAGGGAAGGGAAGGGAAGGGAAGGGAAGGGAAGGGAAGGGAAGGGAAGGGAAGGAAGGGAGGAAGGAAGACAAAACAAACAACAAATTTATACACCAAAATTTACAAAACTTGAGAAAGAGATAAATATTGAAGTACAGGAAGATCAGAGAACACCAGATTCGACCCAAATTAGATTGCCTTAAGGCCTATAATAATCAAAATCCCAAAGGTTAAGGATAAAGAGAGAATTCTAAAAGCAGCGAAAGAAGCAAATAACAAATCAAGAAGCTTCAATTTGTCTGTCAATAGGCTTCTCTAGAAAAGGATACAGTCCAGGAAGGAGTGGAACATTTTCAAAGTGCTAAAAGAAAAAACTGTTATCCAAGAACATGCTATATCCAGCAAAGCCATTCTTCAAATGTGAAGGAAAGATAGAATCTTTCCCAAACAAAAAATGGGGTAATTCACCACCACCAGACCCATCTTACAAGAAATGCTAAAATGAGTTCTTCAATGTGAAAGAAAAAAAAAAAAACCACAGAAGTGGCAAAAAGAAAACATTTGAAGGTATAAAAAACACTGTAAAAGAAACTACATAAACAAACCCAGAATACTTGAATACTATGATTTTGGTGTATAATCTGCTAATAACTCTATGAAATTCTTAGGACACCATCTGAAAGTATGGGTTTTATCTGTTTACAAAGTATACAGAGAGTGACAAAAAGTATGCACTTTAAGAAAAGAAAAAAACTGTATTAAAATTATAATACTCAATACACATCAATAACAAAGATGAATACAAGTCATGTTTGAGCACCTCTTGTAATTGCTGAAGTCAGATGTGACTTGTGTATCACAATCTTAATACAATTTTTTCTTTTCTTAAAGTGTGTATACGTTTTTTTTGCACCCTCTGTATATATTAAATATTTGGAGAGTTACACAGCATGATTGCAACAATTTTTTTCCACTACTTTGACTCTAAAATATTTGCATCTGTGCACCAAAAATTGTTCTTTATTGGCAAGTATTGGGATAATTTAAGAAATACATTACTTAAAAAACACTAAGATGTTTTGGGTTGTTTATTAATCCAAATGTTGTAAGTTATAATATACGAAATAAGAATGTTTCTAATAAGTTAAATACTAATAATAGTAACTCTCACCATTTCTCATCATGTTCTCTGAACATATTGTAAAAATCAACATATGCCTGACTTATCCGGAATTTGTAATATTTATGTGTACTTATAAATCAGAAACTCACAGAACTAGAAGCACATTGATACCAAGAGTTTCAGGTTCTTGGTCTCAGTGATTCGAAGAATGAATCCACAAACCACAGGATCAGTGGTAAGATAGGATTTATTCACAGAAACAAATACAAAAACTTACAAAAACCAAAGGTCCTGGCAGAGAGAACCCAGGAGGGGAACATGCTCTCCTGCTCCCTCTTCCAGGTCTGCCCTCTGGCTCTCTGCTCAGGGTTTATATAGTCACAGGGGGTTGCTTTGCCCAACTCAATGTTGACTTTTAGAGCATGGGTGTTCTCAGTTACAGCCAGCTGTCCAATGAACTCCCGCCTTGGAAACTTACATGAAATTCACTACTCAGAAGTGCAGGGGGAGGAGACAGCAAGGCCATCCACGAACACAGGGGGAGGAGACAGCAAGGCTGCAGTGTCTCCCTCCCACTAGCAAGCTAGTTCCTCTATCAGGGGAGCATCAACACCTCCAGGGCTAAGGCGATCAGTCGGTCGTGGTGCCACCTTGTCCTGCATCAACATCAAAGCTGTTAATTTGAGAATGCAGTAGATCACTGGTCTATGCACCCAATTCATCAAACTGAAGATTTTTATCATATTTGAAAGAAATGTTTATACACTTACAGGGTATATTGTATGGAGGTGTGAAAATAACTGAAATGATTTTCTTTACTACCACAAAATATTTTTATTATTAAATCTATCCCCTGAGAAAATTGAGATTGAAAGATTACTTCAGTTGTTTAATTTATGTTTAAAAAGCATAAATACCTAATATACCATATTAAAAAAAGGAAGTTTGTGAGGCCATCACTGAAGCTACATCAGCAGATGCAAAAAGCTTTGTGCTTTTGGTCAAATACTTTTTTTATCTTATATTGAAAAAGCAGCTTTTATGTGGGTACAGGATTGTTATAAGAAAAGCATACCTATAGACTCTAGTATGACTCAAAAAAAGCAAAGCCATTACGTGACAACTTAAAGCAAGAGGAAGATGAAGGATCTAAAGCTGGAAAATTCAATGCCAGCTTTTAAAATATCAAGATAACAAGAGAAGCAGCTTCTGTTGACTAAGAGGCAATAGACAAATTCCTAGATGCCATTAAGAAAATCATTGCAGAGAAAGAGTATCTACCTGAATAAATTTTTAATGCAAACAAAAGTGCCCTTGGGTGGCGCCTGTGGCTCAGTGAGTAGGGCACTGGCCCCATATACCTAGAATGGCGGGTTCAAACCCGGCCCTGGCCAAACTGCAACAAAAAATAGCCAGGCATTGTGGCAGGTGCCTGTAGTCTCAGCTACTCGGCAGGCTGAGGCAACAGAATTGCCTAAGCCCAACAGCTGGAGGTTGCTGTGAGCTGTGATGCCACAGCACTCCACCAAGGGTGACAAAGTAAGACTCTGTCTCTAGAAAAAAAGAAAAGTGCCCCATTCTGGGGAAAAAACTGTCAAAAAGGACATTTATTAGTAAGGAAAAGAAACAAGTACCAGGATTTAAGGCAGAAAGGGATGGGCTAACACTACTGTTTTGTACAGATCCAGTTTGGTTTATAATCAAAATTATTCTTATCCATAAAGCTGCTAACACCTGAGCCTTGAAAGGAAAAGATGACACCACCTGCCAGACTTTTGGTTGTATGACAAGAAGGTCTGGACAATGAGGACACTTTTCCTGAATTGACTTCATTCATGCTGTGTCCCTGAAGTCAGGGAGCACCTTAGCTGTAAAGTACTGCCCTTTTAAAGTTCTTTTGATATTCAATAATGCCCCTGACCACCCAGAACTCAAAGACTTTGAGGTGGTCTTCTCACCCCCAAACACAATGTTACTAATTCAGCCTCTAGGTCAGGCATCACAAGGACCTCTAAAACCCATTACCCAAGGTACTCCATGGAGAGGACTGTCAGTGCTGTGGAAGAGAATCTGCACAGAACATGAGTGTCTAAAAGGATTACACCACTGAAGGTGACTTTGTGGTCATAGAAAAAGCCATAAAGCCCCAAATGATAAATTTCTTCTGGAGATAACTGTGTCCAGTTGTTGTACATGGCTTCATGGGATTTCTTTATTTCTTTTTTTGAGACAGTCTCACTCTGTTGCTCACACTAGAGTACCATGGCATCAGCCTAGCTCACAACAGCTTCAAATTCCTGGGTTAGGCAATCCTTCTGCCTCAGCCTCCTGAGTAGCTGGGACTACCAGGACATACCACCACTCCCAACTAATTTCTTTATTTCTATTTCTACTCGAGACAGGGGTCTTGTTTTTTTTTTTTTCTTTTTGGTAGAGACACTCTCACTTCATTGCCCTTAATAGACTGCCATAGCATCACAGCTCACAGCAACCCTCAACTCCTGGACTTAGGCAATTCTCTTGCCTCAGCCTCCCAAGTAGCTGGAACTACAGGCACCTGCCACAACACCCAGCTATTTTTTTTTTTGTGATGTTGCAGTTTGGCCAGGGCCAGGTTTGAACCTGCCACCCTCAGTATAAGGTGCTGGCTCCCTACCCACTGAGCCACAGGTGCCGCCCAACGTGGTCTTGTTTTTTTCAGACTGGCCTCAAACTCCTGACCTCAAGTGATCCTCCCATCTCTACCTCCCAGAGCGCCGGGATTACAGGTGTGAGTCATCACATCCAGCCAACTTTACAGAATTTCTTACAGAGCAAATCAAGGGAATCATAAAAGAAATTCTGGAGAGAACAAGGAAGGTGGGGAATGAAGGGTTTCAAGGTATGGATCTTAATCAGGACATAATAAACACCACACCAGAAAAATTAACAGATGACTTGTTAAAGATGAGTGCTTCTGAACCAGCACCAGATGAGGAGGAAGAAGACAAAGAAATATCAGTGCCAGGAAACAAATTGGCCTTCAACAATACGGCAGAAGGGTTCCAGTTATTGAAGACAGCTTGTGACAAACTGTTGATATGTTCTACAGCATGGATGAATCTCAACAACATTATGGTCAATGAAAGAAGCCAAATGCAAACAGCATAGTGTGTGACTCTATTTATATGAAATGTCCCAAAAAATGCAAATTTACAGAAATGAAGGGCAGATCATTTGTTGCAAATTGGCAGTAGCAAATGCGCAGGAGGAGACTTTTTGGTGTGACTGAAACATTCTGAAGTTCGCTTTTGGTGATGATTGCACAGCTAAAAGCTTACTGAAGTCATTTGGTTGTACACTGGCATTGATGAATTTTATGACACAGAAATTATAAAAACAAAGCTATTTATAAAATGGAATGTCCTCTTCTAGCTTCTCATTTCCTGACAAGGTCTTTTAGGACCATTAGACTAGAAGAGAAAAAGAGAAAAAAGAATGTTCCTCCTTTAGAAATTGATTGTTCTTAAAATTTTCCTTTTAAGCATAAGTTTATTGGGGTTTTTTTTGCAACTCTGTTGCATCAGGAGAGATTCATTAGCGATATAGGTTGGGTGGGTAACCAAGAGATTTCTAAAACATTCAAGTTCCTAGAAAATCAGCTGATTCCAGAAGGCATGGAAGTTGTTAACAGCCAAAGTAATGGTGGTTGAAATAGTTTATTACTATTGCTAAGATTTTCTTTTAACAGATATTCTGGCTCAGTCGGAATCTGAATTCTGTTATATCTGTTAAAAGAAAATCTTCCAACAGATTAAATTTAACAGAGTTTAATTGAGGAAAGAATGACTCATGAGTTGGGTAGCCCTCACAATGAGAATAGAGTTCAAGAGAGCTCTGGACTGCAGTGTAGGCAGGCAGCATTTATGGATAGAGAGTGGAAATGAGCTACGGAGCTGGCTGGCTTGGTAGTTTAGCATCTGATTCATTTGAGCATGGTCTGATCAGCTGGCTGCCTGTGATTGACTAAAGCTTGGCTGCTGCGATTGGCTGAGACTCAGCTATTTGTTACAATAGTGTACTCCTATAGTAAGCCTTCATTTAGTTTATGTACTAAGCTAAGCGAAATTTAGTTTAATTTAAAACTTCTAATCTGATAATAGTTGTATACGTTACCTTACAAATTCCTCCACATTCCTGGCTGGACAAGTGGTTCTCAAACATCAGTGGGCAGGACAAGTACTGGGGAAACTTGTTAAAATTCTGTTTCCTGGGCCCCACCCTCAATTCTAACCCTGTATGATACCAGTGGATTTCTGGAAGAGAAAGAGTGAGAAGGTAAAGAGTTCATGTCAAGAAAAGAAAAGACATATTGACTTAAGTCAGAGGTTGGCAAACTCTTTCTTTCTTTCTTTTTTTTTTTTTTTTGAGACAGAGTCTCAAGCTGTCACCCTGGGTAGAGTGCCCCGGCATCATAGCTCACAGCAAATTCCAACTCTCAGGCTCAAGCGATCCTTTTGCCTCAGTTTTTCTATTTTTAGAAGGGATGGGGGTCTTGCTTTTGCTCAAGCTGGTCTTGAACTCATGAGCTCAAGCAATCCACCCACCTTGGCCTCCCAGAGTGCTAGAATTACAGGCATGAGCCACCTCACCTGGCCAGGGCCAGACAATAAATATTTTAGCCTTTGTGGTCCATACACTTTCTTCCACAACTACCCAACCCTGCCATTGTGACATAAAGCAGACAGACAACACATAAATGAATGGGCATGTCTGAGTTTCAATAAAGCCTTATTTATAAAAACAGATGTCAGGATAGATTTGGCCAACAGACCATAATTTGCCAACCCCTGCTTTAGGTTATCTCAAAAGAAGAGATAAATCAGTTAAGATTATTATTCATATTTGAACCAAAAGGTGTCTATTCATCTTGCAAGGAAGTAGAGGTCCACAAAATCTCTTACTCTCTGAAAATGGTGACAAAAGCTCCATCTCTCCCTTATCAAAAGATACACATCATGCGGCTAGTGCTAGAACAGCTCCTTTTAGTGCCCAGGACAATGATGGGTTTTGTCCAACCACCCTTCTCACGCTGCCTACTATCTATTATCACACAACGATGATGTCCTTAGCTGTGTAGGCCTGTGGCCAAAGCAAGGTGTGTGTGTGTGTGGGGGGGGGTTGGGCTGTGACACAGGGAAAGGGCTTCTGTGGCTTTGTGAATCAGGATCTCAAACCTTGGGAATGAGGATTTTCCAGTTGTCTATCATCGCACATGATGTCTTAGTCTGTTGGCTGATGATTTATAAAGAAAATAGGTTTATTTGACTCACAGTTCTGTAGTCTGTACAAAAAGCATGGTGCCAGAATCTGCTTCTGGTGAGGGTCCAGGAAGCTTCCACTCATGGCAGAAGGGGAAGGGAAGCTGATGTGTGCAGATCACATGGCAAGAGAGAAAGCAAGAGAGAGAGAGCATGCCAAGGAGGTGATAGGTTCTTTTCAATGACCAGTTCTCAGAGCAACTAAAAGTGAGCACTTACATATTCCCAGGAGCATGGCACAAGGACATTCATGGGGGATTCACCTCCCCAGTTCAAACACCTCCCACATGGCCCCACCTCCAACACTGGGGTTCAAATTTCAAATGAGAGTTTGTGGGGCAAACAAACTATATCAAACCATAGCACATGGCATGTCCTTAAACTCTTCTAGCTTCCAATTCCTCATCTGTAACATCAGAAGGATAATTCCTACCCTTCCTCCTCCCAGATTTGTAGGTATCAATGGGATTCTGGAATGGTTAAGTGCTTGGGGAACAGCATAGCCCTGTACCCATGGGTTCACCCTGCTTGAGTGATTATTATTATCCACTTCCTAGTTTCTTTCCTTAGCCCCCAAATAGCTACCTCTCTGTCTCCTCCCCATTGATCCACATCTTTGAACAGGAAATCACAAGACAATAGAGGCCAAAAGACAGGTCTGAATAAAGAACCCAGTGATGCCATTTTGAGCTTTTCATCATTTCAGGCTTTTGTCCTCCATTTTAAAAGCAACCTGAAAATCCTTTGTTTCATTTCTTAGTAAACCACCCCCCTCCCTATCTCCTGTGATGCGTCCCTACCTCCTGAGTGCATCAGAACCCCCCCTCCCCAGCCATTGAGATTGGCAGGACCCTATCAGCCTTAAATTCTAGTGTCAGCATAAGAGAAAACCGACTCAAAGACCACACTTTGTTTCCCACTCCCCTCATCCTATAACCACTGCATAAAAATCCCGCAGGTGACGAGCACAGCGCTCTTGACCCCAGTTGCATCTGGGAACACCAGCAGCCCTGGCTCGAGCCTGAATAAATGCCCTCATGTGATTTGCATTGGTGTCTAGCTCTCTTGTATGGTCATTGGGGATTCCGATTCTCAGGTTTAACATTTGGTGCATTGGCCAGGAATCCCCAAGACCCTGAGAGACTCCACCCAGAGGGCCGGTAAGTGCACATGTCTTTGTTTGTCTCTGTACTGTGCAGGTTTGGGGTTGTGATTGGAAGATGGCCTAGGTGGATACACTTGGAGGGCCACTGACTGAAGGCAGTTGAAGATGTTGCCACCTCCTTGGGGGAAGGCTGGGACATGGAATCCCCAGCCCCCTACTGTGGGGAAAAGGTGGAATCGATCCCCTTAGGGCTTTTGAGTAGGATCTGGGATGTGGAATCTCCAGCCTCCTACAGTGGGATAATGTGGAATCAATCCCCTTAGGGCTTTTGAGTAGGGGCAGGCTATGCCCATGGACAAGCACCAGGCTGTCCATTCACTTTCAGTTTTGCTTACTTCAGTCCACGGCTGTGTCTGCCTTTTGTATTGTGTGTGTTGTGTTGTGTGTTGACTGGGTGACTCTGATGATGGGACGGACCCAGACGACCCCCCTTTCACTTATCCTTGACCACTTCCAGAACCTGGGTCTAGTGGTAAAGAAAAACAAACTTGAGACCTTTTGCAGGAATGTTCTCAGCAAGGAACAGAGCGGGCTGGTGCAGGGGCACCGGGCCAGGCGGGGAGCAACAAGGGTGCCACGGAGAGAGCCACCAGCACTGCAGTGGGCGGAACCCAGGGGACCAGTGGCGACAGCGACTCTTGATTCCAGCTGGGCCCTTCCTGTGAATCACCCTGGCTGTGGCAGGCATCGCGACCACCCCCGGGGAGACTGGCAGGCCTGGCGGCTGCCCCGCTACCTATGCAAGCACGTGGGGGAAGCCGGGTTGGGTGGTGGGCACTCCCGCGCCCCCAGGCCCCCCACGGCCTGGGCGCTGGGCAGCCAGACTGAGCCAGAATGCAGGCGATGACAGAGGCAGCTGTGCCTGCACCCCCACCCTCTCAGGCCCCACAGTGGTGCGCCTGCGGTGGCAGAACCTGGTTGAGGACCCCCCCTCCCTGGCTGAAAAGTATCTTACTGCCTCAGTTGGAGAAAACCAAGGCATGCCATAATGCTCAGCAGGTCCCAGGAGATGCTGAAGCTGCAACAGCGCCACCTGCCAGTAGTCCACCCATACCCGCAGGAGGGCCTTATGGGTCACATCTGGGCAGCCTGGGTGGGCTGTAGCCGAATCTACGGCCTTACTGCTCTTTTCGACTTATTAGATTCTGTCCCTTTTCACCCATCAGCCCACTTGGGATGACTGACAGCAGCTGCTACAAGTCCTCTTCACTACCAAGGAGAGGGACCGAATTTTGGCAGAGGCACAGAAGTCTGTCCTAGACAACAGTAGGCAGCCTACCACAAATCCAGCACTAATTGAAGCTGCATTCCCACTGACCTGGCCAGATTGGAATTTCAATACAGCAGAAGGTAAGGAGAGACTCCAGGTTTACTGCCAGACTCTAATGGGGAGTCTCCATAAAGCGGCAAGGAAGCCGACTAATTTGGCTAAGGTAGGAAATGTACAGCAAGAGAAAGATACATCCCCTTCCGCCTTCCTAGAGCAGATCATGGAGGCATTCCACACTTACACACCCATGGATCTAGAGGCGGAGAGAAGCAAGACAGCTATTATGATGACTTTTGTTAATCAGTCAGCTCCAAACATTAGGAGAAAACTTCAGAGAATAGACAGTTTGGCAGAGAAGTCCCTGCAGGACTTGCTGGTGGTGGCTGAATGAGTGTACAACAACCGAGAGAGCCCAGAGGAAAGACAGAGGCGTGCCAGCAACAAGCAAACCAAGGACTTCGCTAAGATCCTGCTCACCGCCACAGTGAGTGGCTCTGAAAAGAAGGAGCCGGAGGCTGTGGAAACTGGCCACCAGAGGAGGTAGGGAGTCGCCCAGGGGGATCGACCTCAGCTACTGAGAGATCAGTGTGCATACTGTAGGGAGACTGGCCACTGGGCCAGAGTATGTCCAAAAAGAAAAAAAAAAAAAACCAGGACAATGCGTCTTAGTGGGGAAGCATAGTGACCTTGATAATGAAATAAGTATATAACATTAGTATATATCTGCCTTCATGAAAATGCCATTTTCAAGGACAGATTGAATGGAGATTGGCCACTAGATCGGATGTGAATTCAGAGACCACAGTCTGTAACTTAATTACACTTAGCTCTTGCCAAAAGATAGCTGAGTGAGTGCAGGCATAAGTTTGCCTACTTCTTCCTGTTTCATGTTTTCTTTGATATTGTTTAATGAATTCAAACTGCAGGTAATGGTTTTGTCTTTTTGTAATAGTTAATAATAAAATGATAAAATGAAGTCTTCAGCATAAGCTAAAAATCATTCTTTGTGTTTCCCCAATATATTGTATATGTTTATGTATAGACTGAATTGCTTAATATATGAACAGAATTGTTGAAATCTAAACTACTTTATAGAGAAGAATTATGGTTGTAGGGCTGTGATTTTCAAACAGTGTGATCTGAGAAGGTCTTAGGTGTGCCCCGAAAATTTTTTAAGATTATTAATTAAATTATTTTTGAAAAAAGTCTAAAAACAGTGGACATGGGGGCAGGCCAAGTGTCACACGCATTCATGGTTATCCCAGACTGCCCTTATCCCTTACTTGGTAGAGACCTCCTTAGTAAAATCAGAGCACAAATTTCTTTCAAACAAGGAACACCACAGGTTATAGACAGACAGCAACATCCTGTCCATGTTCTCACTCTGTGCTTAGAAAATGAGTATCAACTCCATCAATGGCCTCTACCACCAAGCCAAGCGGATGTCTCTGAGTGGCTGAACTCCTACCCGTCAGCCTGGGCTGAAACAAGGGGAGTGGGACTGGCAAAACACCAGGCCCTGGTGCAGGTAAGACAGTACCCCATGACCCCTGAAGCCAGAAACAGAATCCTGCCACACATTCAGCAGCTACCGGATGCCGGGATTCTGATCCTCTACCAGTCCCCATGGAACACCCCTTGTTACCAGGTAAAAAACCCCTCACTAATGATTACTGGCCAGTTCAAGACCTCCAGGTTAATAAGTGGGTAATGGACATTCATCTGACTGTATGAAACCCCTACAACCTCTTAAGCTCACTGGCCCCATCCCAGACCTGGTATACAGTATTAGATTTAAAAGACACTTTCTTCAGCTTGTCGCTGGTGCCCCAGAGCCAGGCCCTATTCGCCTTTTGAGTGGAGTGATCCAGAGAGCGGCATCAGTGGACAGCTAATGTGGACCTGCTTGCCACAAGGGTTTAAAAACTCTCCAACTATCTTTGATGAGGCCCTGCATGAAGACCTGAGTGAGTTCTGCAGGCAGCACCCCAACCTAACTCTCCTTCAGTACGTAGATGACATCCTAGTGGTGGCCACCAGTGAACAGGACTGCCTGCAAGGCACACGAGACCTGCTCATCACACTGAGGGACCAGAGGTATTGGGCATCGGCAAAGAAAGCCCAGATCTGTGAGTAAACTGTAAGTTACCTGGGATAAACCCTTAAAAATGGTCAAAGGTAGCTCACTGAGGCCAGGAAGCAGACTATACTTAAGATCCCAACCCCAACAAACCCCAGGCAGGTGCAAGAGTTTTTGGGGTCTGCAGGGTCGACCTTGGTTACCAGGCTTGCTGAAATCGCAAAACCCCTCTATGAAGCCACGAGGGAGGGGCATCCCTTTGAATGGACGACAGAAAGAGAACTAGCCTTTCAGAAACTTAAGACTGCTCTGCTCTCTTCCTCTGCTTTGGGACTCCCTGATATTACCAAACCATTTCATCTCTATGTAGATGAACATAAAGGAATAGCCAAGGGGATGATGACCCAGCCAGTATGACCCACCCAGTAGCATATTTATCAAAGAAACTAGACCCGGTAGCATCAGGATGGCCCCCCTGCCTCCGCATTGTGGCAGCCGCTGCGCTGCTAGTAAAGGATGCAGACAAACTTACCCTGGGGCAGGAACTTTTGCTGACCATGCCCCATGCCATTGAGTGGGTCTTGAAACAGCCCTCAGACCAGTGGATGAGCAGTGCACGTCTAACACACTATCAGAGCTTGTTGCTAAACCCACCACAAATCCGGTTCTTGCCCAGCACTGCCTTAAATCCCGCCACTCTTCTGCCCAACCCAGATGTGGAGACACCACTCCAAAATTGCCAGGATATCCCAGCCAAGTCCACAGCACGTGCCAAGACCTGACTGATCAACCACTGCGGGATGCAGAGGAAACCTGGTTCAGAGATGGAAGCAGCTTCATTAAAGATGGTCAATGATACTTAGGGGCGGCAGTGGTCTCCGAGGCAGATACACTTTGGGCTGAGCCTCTTCCAGCTGGAACCTCTGCCAGCAGGCCAAATTAATTGCCCTCACCAAGGCATTAATTAAGTTCTAGGCCAAGGAAAAAAACCTAATATCTATACTGACAGTTGGTACATGTTTGCCACCACTCATGTACACGGGGCCATCTACCAGGAGAGGGGGTTGTTGACAGCAGAAGGGAGGACTGTTAAAAACAAAGAAGAAATATTAGACTTATTAGCTGCCATCTGGCTGCTAAAAAAGGTAGCCATCATCCATTGTCCAGGACATCAAAAACCTACCACTCCGGTGGCAAAGGGCAATCATCAGGCGGATAAAGCCGCTAGAAGTGTAGCCCTCAGAGCCACACAGGCCTTGACAGTTAACTTACCTGACGCTGGGTCTCTGGTCGTGCCAGAAGAGCCTGAACACACCCCTGAGGACTTGGCATGGATCCGCTCCATCCCTCAGGCACATAACCCCTCCCAGTATAACGGCTGGTGGTGCACAGCCAATGAGAAAACTATCCTCCCTGCCCAGCTGGGACTAGACATCTTGCAGCACAGGCACCAGGCAACCCGTATGGGCAGCAGGAAGTTAAGAGATTTAGTCCGACATGCACAGATTAAGATTGAGCAAATGGATACAAAAGTGAACCAGATAGTAAACGCTTGCAAAGCTTGCCAGCTCACTAATGCCTGAGCTGGGCTTAAGACTTAAGGCACCTGTATGAGAGGGACCAAGCCTGGTGTGTATTTGGAAATGGACTTCACGGAGATTAAGCCTGGTCAGTATGGGTACAAATATCTCTTAGTCTTTGTAGATACCTTTTCAGGGTGGGTGGAGGCCTTCCCCACCAAAAACAAAACCATGCAAATCATGGCAAAAAAGCTGCTTGAAGATATTCTTCCCAGGTATGGACTGCCAGCTTTAATCGGCTCAGAAAATGGGCCCTGCCTTTATTTCTCAGATAACTCAAGGGGTAGCCACTGCACTGGGAATAACCTGAAAATTACATTGTGCGTACAGGCCCAGAGCTCAGGACAGGTAGAAAGAATGAATAGAACCTTAAAAGAGACCTTAACCAAATTAACCCTGAAGTCTGGCAGGCCCTGAGTGACTCTCCTTCCCTTTGCTTTATATAGGGTCAGAAATTCCCCCTATACCCTAGGTCTCTCTCCCTATGAAATTCTCTATGGGGGACCACCTCCTATTATTCCAGATAACCACACAGATTTTTTTTTTTTTTTGTAGAGACGGAGTCTCACTGTACCGCCCTCGGGTAGAGTGCCGTGGCGTCACACGGCTCACAGCAACCTCTAACTCTTGGGCTTACGCGATTCTCTTGCCTCAGCCTCCCGAGCAGCTGGGACTACAGGCGCCCGCCACAACGCCCGGCTATTTTTTTGTTGCAGTTTGACCGGGGCTGGGTTTGAACCCGCCACCCTCCGCATATGGGGCCGGCGCCCTACTCACTGAGCCATTTTTAAGAGAAAAAAAATTTATTATATTCCATTGTTATGTCAGTCCAAAAGTGGAACACTAGGCACAACATTTGCTACATTGTACATAATATATAAAATGATGTTTCCTATTTCAGACGGTGGTGACACCTGCTATTCAGTGATTTCACAGAACCCATCACATATAAGGCAACATCACATTTTTCACATTGAAGAGTGATGCTCTTCTGACATTCTGCACACTATGTTTGCGTTCCCCATTTGACTATCACCTGATTCCTGCATCAAAACGTGAGTCGATGTTACGCTTCTGAGAAGTTTGTCCTCTTTGGCCAAGTTCGGGGAGATGACCATGGGTCTCCAGATAATGGCATACCACATGTCAACAAAACTCCAGAAAATCCACTGGCTTCTCATCACATTTCACGCAGTTTCCAAGCATTTCGTAAGACCAATTTGAAAAGAACAAAAGAAGGGGGCTTAGATACCATCTCTCCTCACGGATTGATGGCCAACATGTGTCAGCATTGTCATCAGTTGTCTGCGCCCTCCACGCAATGGTCACACTCCACGATCATGTCTGGCTGCTGAGGTTGGAGCTGCTTTTCCAGTTTCTGTAATCCCAGCACTGTGGGAGGCAGAGGCAGAAGGATCCTTTGAGACCAGAAGTTCAAGACCAGCCTGAGCAACACAGAGAGACCCCGTCTCTAAAAAATTTTTAAAGACCGTTCAGTGTGACGGCGGCGGAGGCTGGTGTCAGTGGAGGCCCGGAGTCTGGAGGCCCACATAGATCTTTTAACAGAGGCAAATGATAAAGATTTTCTCCTTTCCCTCCGCTGTTACTAGCAGGTTCAGAAAGAGAATTGGAACTGCCAGAGTGCCACCTATGCGGCGGGCCCGATCCCAGAGCCTCACAAGTTCCAGCCAGGGGACTGGGTCTATGTCAAGAGGCACCACAGGAAACTCTCTAACCCCGGTGGAAAGGGCCTTAGACTGTGATTCTGACCACCCCCACCGCACTCAAGGTCGATGATATCGCCGCATGGGTCCATCACATCCACGTCCAGTTGGCAGACCCGTTTGCCATCAAGGAAGATTACCATGAGCAAGAAACTGTTTTTCAGAGATTTGAAAGCACAGGCCTTCATTTCAAAAGGGAACCAGTGACGGCACTCACCGTCTCCACCCTGTCAGGACTGGGTTAGCAGGGGCAGGCAATGGGATCCCAGCTCTAGTCCTCCAAGATAAAAACTATGGGGCACTAAGAGTGGCCATCGATCTAGATATAGAAAGAATAGAAAAATCCATTACTCTACTTCAGGACTCCCTCACTTCCCTTTCCGAAGTAGTGCTCCAGAACCGGAGGGGGCTCGATTTGTTATTTCTGCAACAAGGGGTATTATTTAGTGCTCTGGGCAAGGAGTGCTGTTTTTATGCTGACCATTCTGAGATAGTTAAAGAATCCATGACCCTAGTACGAGAAGGACTACAGAAACGCAGACACGAAAGAGAGCAAGCTCAGAGTTGGTATGAGGCTATGTTTAATTGGTCCCCAGGGCTCACCACCCTTATTTCTGCCATAGCTGGACCCCTAATTCTGCTATTAGCCTTAACAATAGGACCATGTATAGTTAACAAATTTATGGAGTTTATAAAAGAATGAATTGGGATGGTGCAACTGATGGTTCTCAGGGCCCAGTATCAGCCCTTGAGCCCCCCCTCCCCGAACATCTCAGACTCACCATGAAGGTCCCATGATTGGGTCCTCCTAGTTACAATGAGAAGGGGGGAATGAAGGACCCAGTGATGCCATTTTGGGCTTTTCATCATTTCAGGCTTTTGTCCTCCATTTTAAAAGCAACCTGAAAATCCTTTGTTTCGTTTCTTAGTAAACCACACCCCTCCCTATCTCCTGGGATGCGTCCCTATCTTCCAGAGTCGTCAGAACCCTCCCCCCACCCACCCCCTGGCCAATGATATTGGCTGGACCCTATCAGCCCTATATTCTAGTGTCAGCGTAAGAGATAATCGACCCAGAGGCCACGCTTTATTTCCCACGCCCCTCACCCCATAACCACTGCATAAAATCCCCAGGGGGGATGAGCACAGGGCTCTCGGCCCCAGTTGTGTCTGGGAATACTGGCAGCCCTGGCTTGAGCCTGAATAAATGCCCTCATGTGATTTGCATCAGTGTCTGGCTCTCTTGTATGGTCATTGGGGATTCCGATTCTCGGGTGTAACATGAAGTTAAATTTGAAGGAGAAGATTGCCCCAGGTTGTATAACATTTTCTTTACTGAATTTATAACAGAAAATTATGGTCAAGAAGAGAGGTGGCCCACAACCTCATCCCTGGCAGTACATTTCAGTGTGGGAGGATTTGTTGAACTGTTTCTTTCTTAGTCTTTGTGTAAGAGGGTAAGGGAGGGGCACTAGATTGCTATGTTGAATTGCTCCTTGCAAAAACTGAGAAGAGCTACTGTCTGAAAGTACATTTCAGGGAGAAGATTGAACATGCCAAAAGCACCTACGTATCCCCAACACCACACTTAGAATGAAAACAAAAAGCGAAGATGATCAAAATACAAACCCTGAGCAGCCACATATGGCTTTCACGGCACTTAGAATGAAAATGTGGTTCAGCTTCCTGTCCTTGACCGCCCACGCCAGGATCACGCTCCACCCTTCCGTGACATCTTTGTGCCCCAGAGTAAGCTGCACATGGAGGGCTTCTGGAGCCTAAAGGAGGGTGAAGCTGTAGAGTTCATCTTTAAGAAGTCTTCCAAGGGCTTGGAATCCATCCGTGTCACTGGACCTGGTGGGGTGTTCTGTATTGGGAGTGAGAGGCAGCCAAAGGGGGAGAACACGCAGAAGTGCAGATCTAAAGGAGACAGGTGCTACAACTGTGGAGGCCTAGACCATCGTGATAAGGAATGCAAGCTGCCACCCCAGCCCAAGCAGTGCCACTTCTGCCAGAGCATCAGCCATATGGTAGCCTCATGTCCACTGACAGCCCAGCAGGCCCCTAGCGCACAGGCAAAGCCAGCCTACTTTTGGGAGGAAAAAGAAGAGATCCACAGCCCTGCCCTGCTCCAAGAAGCCCAGAATTGAGCTGTGGTGAGTGGGGGCTATTGTTTTGCTATCAGGAAGTTTCAATGAGCGGGCAGAGTGGAGAAAGTGGGCGTAGGGTAGGTTGGAGGTACCTGGCACCGCCGCCTATCTCAGGCCAGGGTTCACAGCATCACTCCTTCTTCCCGTTTGGTGTGGGGAAAGGGTGAGGCAAAGGAACCCTGCCCATGCACTATTCAAATGCAAGGGAGGGCTTTGGGGGAAAATCACCCTAGAACCTGAATGCTTATCTGAGACTTCATTCCCCAAATCTTTAGCTTTTGAAAGTAGCCTGGATAGGGAAGTTATTTGCCTTTTAAAGATGGATATGTAATACTATCACTCCATGCCAAAGTGAAATGGTTAAGTACAAGACCAGATTGATGGACCCCACCCACAAACCACTACATTCCATGGGAGGGACTCTCAAGCATAAGGCAGAGTTTTTTCCTACGTCTTATATTTTCATACCCATTTTTGAGATAGGGTGCTGGGAAATGTCCCAAGCGATGGGCAGTAATGACAGGCAAAAAGGGTGGTTGGGGGAACAGCTGCAGTCCTGCTGCTCCTGAGCTCACAGCCACCCCATTCTGGGCCAGTGTGGTTTTATTTATTTGCTCCCTTGGATAACTGCACCTCGGGTCCCACTTTCTCCAGGATTCCAACTGCACTAGCTGTGTGCAAATGACGTATCTTGTCGTTTTAGTCTTTTTCTTAATATAAATATTCTTGTTTTGTATTTTTTCATATTTTAATCTAAGTCCCTCATTCCTGCACTGTGTTCTCAGGTACATGAGCAATTTCAGCGATAAGTTTGGCAGCATCTCCAGGTCTACACAGCAGGAAAATTTTTTGTGGTTTTTATCACCATGGAGAGCAACTATTTGGAGTGCATGGTCTATTGAACTACCTCATGTTTGCCAGTTAGAGCTGTCTTTTCTGCCATAGTGTCCACTTGAAACCCCTTCCACCTAAAGTATCTCAAGAATGGAAGAAAAAGTATCCAATGTACTCATCCCTACTATAAAACTAATTTATGGCTTTCATAGGAAAGCTATAACCCAGTTATAACCTAAGAATATGGGGAAGGGGAAGAGGGAGGGGAGGGTGATTGGTGGGATTACACCTGTGGTGCATCTTACAAGGGTACATGTGAAACTTAGTAAATGTGGAATATAAATGTCTTAACACAATAACTAAGAAAATGCCAGGAAGGCTATGTTAACCAGTGTGATGGAAATGTGTCAAACGGTCTATAAAACCAGTGTATGGTGCCCCATGATCGCATTAATGTACACAGCTGTGATTTAATTTAAAAAAAGAAAGAAAATGAGTACTTTGAAAATAAAAAATTAAATTAAATTAAAAAAAATAAAAAATTTATAGAACACTAAAAAAGAAAAAAGAAAAAAAGAAACCCCTTCCACCTTGAAAATGTGTCATGGGAGAGTATCTTCTAACTGGGTTGCCCCATAACTTGATCGCCTTCTACTGGAAGAATAGAAATTATTCTAAACAGGAAAAGGTGGTGCAGAGGTTAGGAGAGGTTAGGCCAGGTGAAAGGCCCAGAGAGGAAGCCAAGGTTAGGTGAGGGTTCTCTAAACCTAGGGTACAGGACATGCTTTACATAACTGATCATCCTTCACTGGGTTGCCTTAGGCCTACCATGCACAACAGGGTATATATGTATTTTTATAAAAACTGTGACTTGGTAAGCTTAAGTTTTAAGACCAATGCCCCTGTATTCATCCTGTGCTGTTGATGGATGGATATATTATATGAAGCAAAGACTTAAATCCTTAAAAACTTTCAAAGTTTTTAGGTTCCAGGAAGACCCATAAAGCGAGGGCAGTTTGTGGTGCCTGGAGCTGGTGTCCTGCCCTGCTGCAGTAGTGATTAATAGTGTTCTGGTAGCTAAAGGAGAAAAAGGGGGTTTCATTTACATGCTGTGAAATCACTGCAAACCTACCTCACTGTGTTGAAATGGGACTAATGCAATAGAACGCATTGGGTGGTGTGTGTCTGATCCTGGGTTCTTGTATGCCCCCTTTTAGTTATTGTATTTGTTTGGGCTTTGTAGGACTTTAATGAGTTGGTGGTTGCTAGGTGGCCTAGTTTGTGTAAATATAATGTGTTGGCTTTATGTTCTTTTGGGGTTTTATTGTTTACAACCTTCTTTTTGTATTGAGAGGAAAATAGCCAAAGCATCTTTGACAGAAGGTTCTGCACCAGGCAAAAGGATCAGAAACGTTAGTTTGGAGAGGCCCTCTTCTTGAAGTGGGGATCTTGAACACCAGCCTTTCATTTGTGTTCCCTTTCCCTATTTTCAACCAGATTTTCTGTCCTAAAAACTTCTCTCCTACCCTACTCTCTTTCCCATCCTCCCCCCCAAAGAAAACCTACAGACTCACACACAGATGTATTTAATTCTTGGAATGTCTCCACAACTCTTAAATGGTTGATGCTAAACTCCTGAAGAACCATAGGAACCCTCCATCCCTTGTTAGGGCACATCAAGACCATTCCTTTTTTTTTTTTTTTTTTTTGAAACAGAGTCTCACTATGTCACCCTTGGTAGAATGCCCTGGCATCACAGCTCACAGCAACCTCAAACTCTTGGGCTTAAGCGATTCTCTTGCCTCAGCCTCCTGAGTAGCTGGGCCTACCACAATGCCTGGCTGGTTTTTGGTTGCAGTTGTCATTGTTGTTTAGCTGGCTTGGCCAGGCTGGAACCCGCCAGCCTCAGTGTATGTGGCCAGTGCCCTACTCACTGAGCTACAGGCACCGAGCCTCAAGACCATTTCTTGATGGTGATTCATGCCAAACACTTGAAACACTGCTGTATTTTGGATGGATCAAAACTACTTAATCTGTAATCCTAAAGTAGAGAGAAGCAATTGGGGCACTTCAATGTAGAAAGTTGGGGCAGGAGATCAAGCAAGAGATTATGACTGTATATCCAAGTCACTCAGGAACTTTTATACAGGTAAAAGAAACTTATGTTAAAGTGGCCACAAGATTGTTTAATAGGAGACGGACAAATGTAACTCAGTGTTTACTGCTTTGTGTGAAATCTTGAATTTATGGAGAGGAAGGGTAGGCAAGCCTGTACTTGTATGTTCTTTTCCTGATCCCTTCCCCTCATTGCTGAACTGCAGGAGACTGAGCCCCCTTGGGCTTTGGTGACCCCATCCTAGGGTGTGTTTATTTGATGGTTGATTTTGCTGTACTGAGTACTTCTTTTCCCATTTTCTAATCATTTTGTAACACACATGCTGACTCTTTCGCCCTCCCTTCTACTTTCCCTGGGAAAATACAATGAATAAATAAAGACCTATTGGTACTGAAAAAAAAAAAAAACCCTCTCATCCTACCATTTGCTGGCTCCTGCTGGGAGGAGACTTGAATAACAAATACACTTCTAACCTCTCTCTTTTTCTTCCAATGCTTTATCAGACCCTTCTAAGTGTATGTTTAAAAATACACTTTTGAATTTTTTGATTATGTTGCAAATATAGCACGTATATTTTTTAAAATAAAAAGCACTGAAATTAAAATGTGAAATTCTCACCCTTGCTTCTTTCTCTAAGCCCCACTTATACGCCTATACTTCAGGAAGAACTACTATGAATTCTCCCAGACTTTTCTTCAGCATATACAAACATATGTATAATGTGTGTGTGTATTTTGTATGTGTGGGTGTTTATGGTTGTATGTGTAGGTGGTTTCTTACTTTACTTAAAAATCAATATCCCATTTGGTTTTAAAAAATGGATTCATATTGTGTTTAGTGTGTTGAGCATTTCATACTGCCCAGTAATATATCCTGAATAGTCCTCCAAATCAGTATATACAGATATATTTGAATCTTTTTAACAGTCACAGCAACATTGCACTCAACAGGATTATAATAATCAACCATCATCCCCTTGATGTGCATGTAGGTTCTTTCCATGCTTTTTTTGATATTATAGATAGCAATGAGAGCCTCATATCCAATGAAGTGAATCCCCATGATATACATGAGAGACTCACAAGGTTTTGAGAAATGTTATACCAGCAGAAACACTGCCAATTTGAACTGAAAGGAACAGAGAGAGAATAGACAAGAAACGGGTGGATAAAACTACTCAGCTGCAATTACATGCTATCCCTCAAGAAAAAGGAATAACTCTGAAAATGAAGACTTGGGCCAAGAGCGTAGAGCTGAGGGGCCACAGGTTGGAGCCTCAAAACACAGAAGTTTATTCTTCGACCTTGAAACCTAATGAGATTGCCTGGTTGGATTTTAAAATGGCTTGAGGGAATCACTCTTTTCTTTCTTCTATTTTAGAATGGGAACATTTGTAACTGTTCCTCTATGCCTATACCATTATTGTATTTTAGAGAAAGATAACTTGTGTTTTAGTTTACAGATCAATAGATGAAGAGAAAATCTACCCCAAATGAATTACATGTCTAATTTCATCTATACCCAATTTCGATAATTTAGATGTTGACCTTTGGGACTTTGAAGCTCAGAGTATTTGGATAAGACTTGGAATGCGAATTAAGACTTTTGGAGATGTTGGCATGGGGTCAATGAATTTTACAAATGTGATGGATGTGAATCATTAGGGTCAGAGAGACGACTATGAAAACTGAATAATTATCCCAAAGATATCTACCTCTGGAATAATTGTTAGCTGAGTTGGATTGAGTTGAAATAAAGAGTCAAAATTCCTAAATCATCTATTGAAATCTTCTCTAAAGAGGCTCCTGTCCAGAAGGAGAGTTAAAGGACAGAAGTTTAGGAAGTAAGCTGATGGTTTGGAGCTGAACCCAGAGAGAAGGTTGAAGAATGCACATCAACCCTGCTGAGGTGAGCTGCGACCCCATGGAAACAAACAATAGGTACAAAATACATCGCCAAGTGGATGGGAGTCCCCTCCCCCAAGAGAACAGCTCGCAGTATACTTTCTACATATAAACAAGCAAGCAGTGTTCAGATCCCCTCCTATTTTATCCCACAGGAAAGACCCTCTAAGAACCAGAAATCCTTCCCCAGAGAGGACCCACCAGTGTTCCATGGCACTCTCCTGCCAGATATAAAACTGTATATATTCTCTATCTGCAATTCTGAACTCCCAGAACTCCCCTCCACTGTCACCCCAGAGGTCTGGAAGCCTGTCCCCCATGGAGTCCAAATTCCTGGGCATTTTCTTGAGAGGTGTGGACAGGGCATGGGCTATTGCTGTGCTGATTCTGTGGCATGGTGTTGCATGGTAAGGAGAAGACAGTGAACTGAGGGAACTGAGGAGAGGGAGAGGCAGTGCCTAGTGACACACAGCAACAGCAGCAGTGGCAGGAACAATGGGGCTAACACCCCTGGGGATATTTTGGAAAGCTGCTCCCTGCCTCTCTGGGCAACCAGAGAAAGCCAGACATCTTCTCTGGTGGTAGCCACTGGCAGAACAGATCTGGAACAGAAACATAGGCACTGTGAATAAAGGGTATGCCTGAGGTGGTACCTGCCTGGGCGGGACACGACCAGGACAGAGTCTAGAATATGCATGCAGAGATGTCATACTCGCAGGGCAGGGCTGAGCCAGAAGGACTGCTTTAGTGAGCCTAAGCAGCACCTAGCCATCAGGGGATCATAGCTGAGACAAAAGCAGGCAGGGAGAGGTAGAAACAGACAGCTAAGTGTGAACTCTAATGGCATCTTCCCCAACATAGAGATCAACTGAGACAGACATGCCAGCTCCGGGAAGCAGCACAGACCAGGGCTGAGTCACAGTTTCTGTGAACTCAAAAATCACCTGGTCCACAGGGGAATATAGCCAGAACAGAAACAATTTCTACCAAAATATAAGAGTCAGTAACATCAATCAGGGGCAGGGCTAGAACTGAGTGAATAGCACCAGCCTCCATTAAGCACCCAAGGCTGTCAGGCCTCACCTCTCCCTGCCAGATAGTGGCAGAGAGCAGCAGCCTGGCTGAGGAGACATAGATCTCCCTGTGATTCAGGCAGGTGCAAACCCCTACTGTATCTACTCATTGGAGGGAACTGGGTACAGCCCTGTGGGGGCTGTGGGGGCTGTATAACCCCTGTGGGATTATCAGTGACTAGGTGTGACAGAGGTGCAAGGTGGGGAAAGAGGCATCAACCTTTCCAGACTAATCTATTTGCTGGGTGGGTCCTCCTGACCTCACAGAGCACCAGAGCAAGTCATACTTGAGTTGTCACAGTCATACCTGTGATCTAGTGACCAGAGACCTTTTCAACTCTCCCATCTGAGACAGGTGCTGACTGAAACAATTGATTTGGACCTCTTGAACTGGGCCAATCACCCGAGGACTATCCTTGGGTGGTACCCTGGGTGTGTGGTTGTGGGGAAGGTTTGATTTTCCTTTTCCAGTTGTTGCCTATGGGGGGTGGGGTGACCTAATTGCTGCTATTTCTCCACAGCTGAGACTTCAACCCAGAGTAACTGATTCACTAGGGTAGGACAGAGATCAGCTAAAAACAAGACAGGGCCACTTAGCCCCACCACACCAAGCAGGTCCCCAGTTTTTCAGGCCATAGCACTGTGTGGATCCTTGGCAAAGCTCCAGGGGAAAAGGTACAAACACCAGTCCCAGATTTGGGGCAAAAGGCTGGTTAATCACTACTCCTGTAGCCCCCGACCCAACTTCGCCTTATCTGGTCATCTAGCCAAATGGTGTAAAATAATCATGCGGCAGAATCAGTGGGAAAACTCTGGTAACATGAATAACCAGAGTAGATCAATTTCCCTAAGGAAAAACATGGCAGACACAACTGAAGATCCCATTCGTATGGCTGGCTGAGATGTCAGAAATCAAATTCAGAACTTGGATTGCAAATAAGATGAATAGAATGGAGGTAAAATTGGAATTAGACATGCAAGGAGAATTTCAAAAGTTGTCTCAAGAATTCAATGAATTCAAAGACAAAATCACCAAAGATTTTGACACATTGACACAAGAAGTTGCAGCCCTCAAAGCTCTGAGAAGTAGAGTTGAATCTCTCAGTAACAGAATGAAGCAGGCAGAAGAAAGGATTTCTGATATTGAAGACAAAGCTTTTGAACACTCCAAAATGCTCAAATAGGAAGAGAAATGGAGACCAAAAATGAATCATTCTCTCAGAGAGCTCTGGAATAATTCAAAGAAAACTAATATTCACCTCACAGGAATCTGTGAAGGTGACGAGGTGGCTTTGAAAGGCACAGCTGCCCTACTTCATGAGATAATGAAGGAGAATGTCACAGACATACCAAGAGATTCTGAAATTCAGGTAGCAGACAGTTTCAGAACCCCAGCATGACTCAACCTGAATAAAATATCTCCTAGACACATTATATTTAACTTCATCAAAGTTAAAATGAAGGCAAAAATTCTGAAAGCAGCCAGACGTAAGGAAACCATAACCTACAAAGTGAAAAATATTAGAATGATGAAGATCTCTCTGCTGAAACCTTTCAAGCTAGAAGAGGGTGGTCATTGACTTTTAATCTCCTAAAGCAAAATACCTTTCAACCCATGATCCTGTATCCAGCAAAACTGAGTTTCGTTTATGAAGGAGAAATTAAATACTTTAATGACATTCACATGTTGAAGAAATTTGTCATAACTAAAAGAGCTCTCCAGGATATTCTCAGACCTATCCTCCATAATGACCAGTGCAATCCTCCACCACAAAAGTAAACTCACTCAGAAACTTTTGATCAAACTCCAACTTCCACAGTGGCAAAAGGATTAAAAATGTCCAGTGGACTTTCGAAAAACTGGATACCCAAAATTCTATCAGGCTTATTAATATTCTCTATTAATGTGAATGGCTTAAATTGTCCTCTAAAGAGGCACAGGTTGGCTGACGGGATGCAAAAACTCAGGCCAGATATCTGCTGCATACAAGAATCTCATCTTACCTTAAAAGATAAATACAGACTCAGGGTGAAGTAATTGTCATCTATATTTCAGGCAAATGGAAATCAGAAAAAAGCACATGTTGCAATTTTATTTGCAGATATAATAGGCTTTAAACTAACAAAAGTAAGGAAGAATAAGAATGGTCATTTCATATTTGTTAAGGGTAATACTCAATACGATGAGATTTCAATTATTAATATTTATGTACCCAATCAGAATTCACCTCAATTTATAAGAGAGACTCTAACGACATGAGAAACTTGATTTCCTCCAGTACCATAATAGTTGGAGATTTTAACACTTCTTTGGCAGTGTTGGATAGATCCTCCAATAAGAAGCTAAGCAAAGAAATTTTAGACTTAAACTCAACCATTCAACAATTGGATTTAACAGACATCTACAGAACATTTCATCCTAATGAAACAGAATACACATTCTTCTCATCAGCCCATGGAACATACTCCAAAATTGATCACATCTTAGGCCACAAGTCTAACCTTAGCAAATTTAAAAGAATAGAAATTATTCCTTGCATCTTCTCGAACCATCATGGAATAAAAGTTGAACTCCATAACAACAGGAATCTACATACTCATACAAAAACATGGAAACTAAATAACCTTATGCTAAAGAATAGCTGGGTTATAGATGAGATTAAAAAGGAAATTACCAAATTATTGGAACAAAACAATAATCAAGATACGAATTATCAAAACCTCTGGGATACCGCAAAGGCAGTCCTAAGAAGGAAATTTATACCACTGTAAGCCTTCCTCAAGACTATGGAAAGAGAGGAAGTTAACAACTTAATGGGACATCTCAAGCAACTGGAAAAGGAAGAAGATTCCAATCCCAATCCCAGCAGAAGAAAAGAAATAACCAAAATTCGAGCAGAATTAAATGAAACTGAAAACAAAAGGATTATACAACAGATCAATAAATCAAAAAGTTGGTTTATTGAAAAGGTCAATAACATAGAACCTTTGGCTAACCTAACCAGGAAAAGAAGAGTAAAATATCTAATTTCATCAATCAGAAATGGTAAAGATGAAATAACAACAGACTCCTCAGAAATTAAAAAAATTCTTAATGAATATTACAAGAAATTCTATTCTCAGAAATACAAATATCTGAAGGAAATAGACCAATACTTGGAAACATGCCTCCTTCCTAGTCTTAGCCAGAATGAAGTGGAAATGTTGAACAGGCCTATATCAAGTTCTGAAATAACATCAACTATACAAAATCTCCATACAAAGAAAAGCCTGGGACCAGATGGCTTCACATCAGAATTCTACCAAACCTTTAAAGAGGAACTAGCACCTATATTATTCAATCTTTTCCAAAATATAGATAAAGAAGGAATACTACCCAACACATTCTATGAAGCAATCATCACCTTGATTCCCCAAACCAACAAGAAAAAGACCCAACAAGAAAAGAAATTTATAGACCAATATCACTAATGAATACTGATGTGAAATATTCAACAAGATCTTACAAACAGAATCCAGCAACACATCAAACAAATTATACACCATGACCAAGTGGGTTTTATCCCAGCGTCTCAAGGATGGTTCAATATACATAAATCTATAAATATAATTCATCACATAAACAAATTAAAAAACAAAGACCATATAATTCTCTCAATTGATGCAGAAAAAGCTTTTGATAGTATCTAGCATCCTTTCATGATGAGAACACTTAAGAAAATTGGTATAGAAGGGACATTTCTTAAACTGATAGAGGCCATCTACACAAACCCACAGCCAATATCATATTGAATGGAGTTAAATTGAAATCATTTCCACTCAGATCAGGAACCAGGCAAGGTTGCCCATTGTCTCACTGCTTTTTAACATTGAAAGTTTTAGCCATTGCAATTGGGCAAGAAAATGTGATCAAGGGTATCCACATACCCTCTGACATAGGGTCAGAGGAGATCAAACTTTCACTCTTTGCAAATGATATGCTGGTATAGCTGGAAAACACCAGGGATTCTACTCCAAAACTCTTAGAAGTAATCAAGGAATACAGCAGCATCTCAGGTTACAAAATCAATACTCATAAAGCAGTAGCCTTTATATATACCAACAATAGTCATGCTGAAAAAACAGTCAAGGACTCTGTTCCGTTCACAGTAGTGCCAAGATGAAATATTTGGGAGTTTACCTAACAAAGGACGTGAAAGATCTCTATAAAAAGAACTATGAAACTCTAAGAAAAGAAATAGCTGAAGATGTTAACAAATGGAAAAACACACATGCTCATGGCTGGGAAGAATCAACATTGTTAAAATGTCCATACTACCCAAAGCAATATATAATTTTAATGCAATCCCTATTAAAGCTCCACTGTCATACTTTAAAGATCTCAAAAAAATAATATTTCATCTTATGGGGAGGAATCACGCTACCAGACCTCAGACTATACTATAAATTGATAGTGATCAAAACAGCATGGTACTGACATAAAAACAAAGAGGTAGATGTATGGAACAGAATAGAGAACCCAGAGATGAACCCAGCTATTTACCATTATTTGATCTTTGACAAGCCAATTAAAAACATTCAATGGGGAAAAGTTTCCCTATTTAACAAATGGTGTTGGGTGAACTGGCTGGCAACCCATAGAAGACAGAAACTGGACCCACACCTTTCACCATTAACAAGATAGACTCTCACTGGATTAAAGATTTAAACTTAAGACATGAAACCATAAAAATACTAGAAGAAAGTGCAGGGAAAAC
This sequence comes from Nycticebus coucang, assembly GCF_027406575.1. Lineage (NCBI taxonomy): Eukaryota > Metazoa > Chordata > Mammalia > Primates > Lorisidae > Nycticebus > Nycticebus coucang. The sequence continues at coordinate 51,429,771 of NC_069796.1, read as the reverse complement.
TCTTGAAGAAATCAGCCTGGGTGAATATTTTATGAGGAGGACCCCCCCCCCCGGCAATTGAAGCACCATCAAAAATACACTACTGGGACCTGATCAAACTAAAAAGTTTCTGCACAGCCAAGAACACAGTAGGTAAATCATGCAAACAGCCCTCAGAAGGGGAGAAGATATTTGCAGGTTATGTCTCCAACAAAGGTTTAATAAACAGAATCCACAGAGAACTCAAATGTATTCGCAAGAAAAGAACAAGTGATCCCATCTCAGGCTGGGTAAGGGACTTGAAGAGAAACTTCTCTGAAGAAGACAGGCACACGGCCTTCAGACATATGAAAAAATGCTCATCATCCTTAATCATCAGAGAAATGCAAATCAAAACTACTTTGAGATATCATCTAACTCCAGTAAGATTAGCCCACATCCCAAAATCCCAAAACTAGAGATGTTGGCGTGGATGTGATGAAAAGGGAATGCTTCTACACTGCTGGTGGGAATGCAAACTAATACGTTCCTTTTGTAAAGATGTTTGGAGAACACTTAGGGATGTAAAAATAGACCTGCCATTCAATCCTACATGTCTTCTACTAGGTATATATCCAGAAGACCAAAAATCACATTATAACAAAGATATTTGTACCAGAATGTTTACTGCAGCCCAATTCATAATTGCTAAATCATGGAAAAAGCCCAAGTGCCCATCGACCCACAAATGGATCAATAAATTGTGGGATATGTACACCATGGAATATTATGCAGCCTCAAAGAAAGATGGAGACTTTATCTCTTTCATGTTTACATGGATGGAGCTGGAATATATTCTTCTTAGCAAAGTATCTCAAGAATGGAAGAAAAAGTATCCAATGTACTCACCCCTACTATGAAACCACCCAATTACAGCCCAAGAATATGGAGAAAGTGGATAGGGAGGGGAGGGGAGAGGGGAGGATGGGTGGAGGGACAGTAATTGGTGGGACCACACCTACGGTGCATCTTACAAGGGTACATGTGAAACTTACTAAATGTAGAATATAAATGTCTTAACACAATAACTAAGAAGATGCCAGGAAGGCTATGTTAACCAGTGTGATGAAAATATGTCAAATTTTATATAAAACCAGTGTATGGTGCCCTTGATTGCGTAAATGTATACAGCTATGATTTAATTTAAAAAAAAAAAAAAAAGATATCTACCTCCTAATCCCCAGAAACTGCAAATAATATTACCTTATATGGGACTTGGCAGATAAGATTATGTTAAGGAACTTGAGGGGGAGAGTTTACCCTGGGATATTCCTAAATGTAATCACAAGCATGTTTGTGAGAGGAAGACAGAGGGAGATTTGACTACACATGAAAGATAAGATGATCATGTGATAGAAGCAGAGCTAGAGAAAGATCAAGAAAGGGGCCATGAGCCCAGGAATGCACAGAATGCAGGTCTGGAGGCTCAAGAAAATCCAGGAAACACATTCTTCCCTATAGCCTCTGAAGGGAGCATGGCCCTGCTGGCACATTGAAACTGAATTCAGACTTCTGGCCTTCAGAACTGTAAGTGAATGAATTTGTGTTGCTTTACAACACCAGGTTTGTGGCAATTTAGTACTATAAGGAGGGAAAAGGACTTGACATCTCAGCCTTATTCCACATCTGGAACATGGAAACAAGAATATAATCATTCATCAGATATTTTTTGAGAGCCTACCAGGAACCAGGCCTAAGTATTGGGGACACAGGGATGATCAAGCTCTTACCACTTTCATGAAGCTTAAATTCAAGTGCGCTGTATAAACAGCCATGGGGAGGCAAGTACAGAAGCAAGATAATTACAGATTGTGAGAAGAAACATGAAGGAAAAAGGCAGAGCACAAGTCACCAGGCAGGCAGATAGGGGGCCGGAGGAGGCCCTTAGGGGAAACGAAATTTAACCTAAGTTCAGAAAGGCAAAAAGCAGAGGACAAACAGTGCAGGCGCAGGGAAGAGCAAGTATAAGATCCAAGGAGGGGAAGGATGGAGTTTACTGGGGAACGAAATGGAGATGAGTGTGGCTGGAGTGTAGCATTCTGGGGAGAAATGACCTGAAAAACAGGTCAGACAAGTCCTTGAGGGTTGCAGTTAGGAACACTAGTAGTGTTCCCAGGGCAATTTGGAGCAGAGGAGGTTTTACTCAGGGGAGTAGAATCATCACTTGCTATTGTGAGGAAATAGACTCTAAACAGGAAAAGGGGAGGCTGGGAAGCTATTACTGTTTCCCCAGTGAGAGATGATTTCAGCTTGAATGAGAATGGAGGTGGTAAGGAGGAAGAACTACCACGAATATTAAATAACATAATGAGTATTAAGTATGTGGCACATAGGAAATGCCCAATGTTTTCTTTTAGAGACAGAGTCTTGCTCTGTTGCCCAGGCTGGAGTGCAGTGGTACAACCATAGCTCACTGCAGCCTCGAATGCCTGGGTCAAGTGATCCTCCCACCTCAGCCTCCTCTCTTGCCCTTCTGTCATTCACTGTCTCCACAGATCATTCCAAATCCCTCAGTGACTTCCCTTCAAATAACACCTCAGGTCTTTACCAGGACCTGTGCAACTCCACCTGTATTTGCTGCCCTCTGGTCTCTGTCACCTGCACTCCCAGGACTCAGGCTGTCCTGGCTTCCTTCAGATCCCAGAGCACTAACCACTTCCTCCCACGGCCTTCTCCCTATGCCTGCTCTGCCTGGAACACACTGCCCATTCCTCAACCCCCATCCTCCAATTTTCCCACCACCGGCTCCTCTTCCCCTTGATTCTTGGCTCAGATGCTGCCTCCTCAAAGTCCTTCCCAGAAAAGTTTGTCTAGATTGCCCCTTCAGGCTCAGTGCCCGTAGCACAGTGGTTAAGGCACTAGCCACATACACCAAAGTTGGTAGGTTCGAACTCAGCCCGGGCCAGCTAAAACAACCATGACAACTGCAATAAAAAATAGCTGAACATTGTGGTGGGTGCCTTAGTCCCAGCTACTTGGGAGGCTGAGGCAAGAGAGTCTCTTAAGCCCAAGAGTTTGAGGTTGCTGTGAGCTGTGATGCCACAGCACTCGACAGAGGGTGATATAGTAGGACTCTGTCTCAAAATAAATAAATAAATAAAAATAGATTGCCTCTTCCCTCTCATCTCCAGCACTCTCCATGGCCTGCATCGTGTTTGTTTCCTTCAAAGCATTGTGAAAGTTGATCATACAAATTGGGTCATTCTTGTCATACCCAACCAAATCAGAATCCAGAAATCAGAGGAGAGCACTCAGGGCACATAACATTACTCCAAGAATGTGATTTTCTGCAAGCCTGGCTGCCAAAACTCCCTGTTGTAACCTGAAATTAGTTTTGTCTACCAGCTACAAAAACAACTTGCTGGAACTCCAAGACTAGCTTTATCCACGATCATCACTCATCAGTTAGTGCTTGTCTGTTCCCCAGATCTATACTAGAACCAATGAGCTTTCTTTCAGAACAAAACATAGCACTTCTTTTTATAAATCCCCCAGGCTCAGCACCCATAGCTCAGTGAGTAGTGCGCCGGCCACATACACCAAGGCTGGCAGGTTCGAGCCTGGCCTGGGCCTGCTAAACAATAATGACAACTGCGACCAAAAAAAGGAAAGAAAGAAAATAGCCGGGCATTGTGGTGGGCACCTGTAGTTCCAGTTACTTGGGAGGCTGAGGCAAGAGAATTGCTTAAGCCCAATAGTTTGAGGTTGCTGTGAGCTGTGATGCTATGGCACTCTACCAAAAGCAACATAGTGATACTCTGTCTCAAAAAAAAAAAAAAAACCCTGAGTATGGTGGCTCACTCCTATAATCATTTTGGGAGTGTGAGGTGGGAGTATCGCTTGAGGCCAGATTTTTGAGACCAGCCTAGCAACATTTTTCTCTAGAAAAAACTAAAAGAAAAAAAAACATTAGCCAGACATGGTAGTGGTGTGCCTATGGTCCTTACTACTTGGGAGGCTGAGGCAGGAGGATCACTGGAGCCCAGGAATTCCAGAACACACACCAGCCTGAGTGACAGCCCTATCTCTAAAAAACTAAAAATAAAAATACAAAGACTTCTCTTTGTTCTTACAAAAGAACTACCCAGTCTGTGTATCTGCCCCAAAATGCAGCTCTTGCTTCCTGAATAAAACATTTTAAATTTAGAAATTCATCTCTGTATTTTATTTGACTTTACCATTTATAAGTTTCCATTTATTGTTCACTTTCGCCACCAGGCAGTGCCCCCCACTAGACTCCCACTGCGTCCCCCATTAGATTGTGAACCATCTAATAGACTGTTACAGACTGTTTGTGTCCCCCACCACAACCCCAGCCCAGAATTCATACATTGAAACCCTAACTCCTAGTGTGGCTGTATTTGGAGATGGGGCCTCTAAGGAAGTGATTAAGGTTAAATGAGGTCACAAAGGTAAGTCCCTGATCCAATAGGATTAGCGTCCTCATAAAAAGAGACAGCAGAGCGCCCCCACCCATGCCTGCACCTGCACTGAGGGGACATGTAAGGACACAGAGGGAAGGCTACACCTGCCAGCCAGCCACAGCCAGAAACCCACCCTGCTAGCTGGTAATCTGGGAGGAAATAAGTATCTGTCGTTTAGGTCACTCAGCCTGTAGCATTTTGTTATGCAGATCTAGCAGACTGAGCCACATGGACTTCTTTGCTTGCTCACCATCTTCTCCCCACTTCCTGACACAGAACTCACCACATGGCATGGACTTGGTAAATATTTGTTGAATGAATGAGTGACTTTTCCTATTTGTTCTGCATTGCAAGGCACCCAGGTAGTGGTGAAAGCAACAGACCTAAGCTGGGTTGAAGTCCCTATCTCCCTATCAAGTCATTATTTACTTATCGTGCTCTTTTCCCATCTCTGGGCCTCAGTTCCCCAGTGGGTGAGATAGTACAAGTCAATAAGATGGCCTTCTAAGTTCCCTCTAGTGACTGTGACCCAGGCACTGTACTTGTTTATTTTCTCCTTTAATTCTCTCTCCTGCCTACAGTTACCCTCATCAGTATCTTACAGTTGAGTAACACTAAGGCAGGAACAGTGATCATCAAAAAGGGACGAGCAGCTCAGCACCTGTGGCTCAAGCGGCTAAGGCGCCAGCCACATACACCAGAGCTGGCGGGTTCAAATCCAGCCCGGGCCTGCCAAACAACAATGACAATTCCAACCAAAAAAATAGGTAGGTGGTGTGGTGGGTGCCTGTGGTCCCAACTACTTGGGAGGCTGAGACAAGAGAATCGTTTGAGCCCAGGAGTTGAAGGTTGCTGTGAGTCGTGATGCCATGGCACTCTACCAAGGGCGACAGTTTGAGGCTCTGTCTCAAAAAAAAGGGGGTGGGGGGGACGAGCATTGTTAGTGTAATAAACATTGCCTTGAGATTATGCCCTTTGAGCTTCGAGGGCTCAACATACTCTTTCCTTTTTTTTTTTTTTCTTTCTTTCTTTCTTTTTTTTTTGAGACAGTCTCACTATGTTGCCCTCAGTAGAGTGCCATTGCTTCACAGCTCACAGCAACCTCAAACTCTTGGACTTAAGCAATTCTCTTGCCTCAGCCTCCCAAGTAGCTTGGATTACAGGCACCTGTCAAAACACCCAGCTATTATTTTTATTGCAGATGTCGTTGTTTTACCTGGCCCAGGCTGGGTTTGAACCTGCCAGCCTCAGTGCATGTGGCCAGCACCGTAATCACTGTGCTACAGGCGCTGAGCCAAAAATAGTCTCTCTTTCAAGTAATGATGTTGATATTTTAAAAATCCTTACAGAAACAAATAATAATTTGGCCATCTATGCCAGTCCTTCAAATTTATTTGGAAATGTGGCTAACGCATGAAGTTCCAGTCTTGAATGACATAAACTATGCACATTGAAGGGTTTTTCATTATTTCAGCGTTCCTACCATGCACTAGTCAAAAGGAAGAATACAGAACAACTAAAGTACAGCTTCACAGGTACATTGCAAGGGGCCTGAATTCAAATCAGAACTCTGCCTCTGGTCCTCACCTGAGGCAAGTGAAATAACCTCTGTGAGCCTCAGTTTCCTTATCTGTAAAATGAGAGTAATAATAGTGCCTACCTCCTGTAACACACTCAATCTAGAGCTTGGCACATAGAAAAGACTCGATAGCTGTGAGCTACTACTATCATTATTATTCAGGCCTGTGTGTGGATCACAGTAATCAGCCATGGGCTCTGAGGAGGTGCCTGAGGGGACAAGGATGGGTTGGTGAATACCCTTCTGGGTAGGGGTTCCATTTTATCTCTGAAATCTCCAGCTTCTAACCCAAAAGAATACTAGCATTCACTTCTACCAGATTATATGACCTCGGGCAAATCATTTCCCAGCTTTCTGCTTTGGGTCTCTAATCTATTAAAAAGGGAGCAATTACTCCCACTTTCCACAGGACAGTGGAACTCAAACTTTGGCCAGTATCAGCATCACCTGAGAAACATGGAAAAATAGGTCCAAAGGTCCACATTCTACCCTACTTCAACAAGTCTGAGTCTGTGTTTATCATCTCTCCAGATGATTTGATACACACTATGGTTAAAAACGGCCATAAAAGAATGAAAGGAACAGGGCTTTCTATTTACAGATTATAAGGGATTATTAACATTATTTAAATCCCATTTATTCTGCTCTTTATGGACATGTCAAGGCTGTCCCCATATAGGTTGCTGTGCCCACCCCTCAAGGGGAGATGGGTCAGAAGACCCCTCTCAAGCCTCTAGGGTCTTCAGACCTTTCCAACCAAATCAGCTACAATCTTGTATCCACTGTACAAAGGGGGAAATGAGACTTGAAGAGGAGGACTACCTTCCCCCAGGGCACAACAGTTTCATGGTAGAGCCACAGTGGAGCCCAGATCTCTGGATGGCTCCAGTGACAGAAGGGCTTATTTTGCATAACCCCAATGGGAGAATCTCCCTTGCTTGCTCAAAGGTGGTGCAACAAGTTGGGGGTATAGCCCACCCGTCCTGTAAACTTTATTTTCTCTGATGCTGCCTGGAAAGGGCCCCAGCCAAACACTGATATTCCAGCAGCCCCTTTTGGAAAGGTTTGAAGATTAACTCAGTGTTCTTCTCACAACCTGGAAAGGAAGGCAAAAATGAGCTCCCATCCAGATATCACAAGCTCCCAGACAATCTTATTTACTGATCACATTGCCTGATTAGGAACAGAACTCAGTGGGTGCCATGAGATGTAAGACTAGAAATTAGGATACAGCCTGCTACTCCACAGACCAGAAGGACTGCCACGTAGCACTGCCAGGCAAGGCGACATGACATTCCTCAAATCATAGCAAATGTTTCAGTTGATTCAGGGCAAGGAATTTGAAGGGTGGGGCCAGCATTCAAAGGGGGCTGCATAGTGGTCAAAGTTGTAGGCTGCAGACATAGAAAGACCTGGCTGGGGGGTACTACAGGGTCTGCTGAGTTCTAGCTGTGACCTTCTGCAAGTTATTCTCCAACTCTCCTGAGCCTCGATTTCCACGTCTATAAAAACAAAGTAATGAAGCTACCCAGGGAAGTAGCCAGGCTTTGTGGAGCCTGAAGTGCATACCACTGGGGAGAGAGTAGTGGTCAGGGGTGGGAAGGGCCTCTTTAGAAAAGAAAAATACAAAATTACACATTCAAAATTGCATACGGGACCTTGGAAAGAGCCCCATGTAAGGGAGGGGCCTGACAATCTGTCTGAGAAGCCACCAGTTACCAGTGAGATTATTTAAGCAAAGCTCTTGCCACCTAGTAAGCCCTCAGGAAATGTTAGTTTGGGGAATGGGATGATGGAGGGGACAGTGGTGTGGCTTGGGTAAAAGGCTATAATTTTGAGGGAGTTCATCTGCATGCAAGCACAGATAATGACAGAGAATGGGATACTAAAGAAAAGCCCAAGACGTCTTTAGCTGCAAAGTTCTATCCTGGATGTCACATGTGACCTTAGACAAATCACACTCTCCTAGTGTCAGCATCCTGCCAGGAAAATGTGGCTGGAAGTCATACACTCTCTGCCTCTCCCTCGTTTCCAAAAGAACACCTTCACTTGTTCCATGGAGCCTTGCAAAAGCTAAGAAGCACTTAGAGATAAGTAAGTGATTGTACATATTTTTCCAACTTAAGTAGAGGGAGCTCTGGGAAGGAATGGAAACCCCCACTCTAAGACAGATAGAGGGAGTGTGTAGGTATTTTCTTGGAGGAATTAATAGAATATTAGTTTAAAACCCTGACAAGTTGGGCTCTGGGCCCGAGACTCACTTTTTAGCTGTGTTATCCCAGGCAGATTTCCTTTATTTCAAGAAGCCTCAGTTTCCTCATTTAATTGACAGGATTAAATCAGAAAATATAGATAAAATACTCAGAGGAGTGTGTTTATTCTTTAGTAAAGTGCCTTTGTTATTAAATGATCAGTATTATAGCTGCTGTTGCTGCTGTTACTGAGAAATATCAGTGAGTGAGTGGATGGCTCCTTTCCCAATTCCCTCCCCTCCTGCCTGCTCCTCCCTGGAGTCCTCTTCCACTGGCTTCTTCCTGCAGGCGGCAACGCCTTCTGGGGAGGTGGGTGGAGCTTCGGGCCAGCTTGGCCAGAGCCAGCTAAGGCACGAGGCACTGAGCTGGGCTGTACACCTGCGCTAGGTACCTTTCTGCTCACCTGCTTCCAAAGCAGACCTCGTTGTCACCTTGAGCTTTCCCTTTCTAAAGCAGTCATGTCTGTGACAGAGTGTGCTGGGGGTCCACAGGGAACCGTGGCCCTCAAACTGGACAGTATGCCATCTCCTGAAAGTGCCAGGAAGCTGCAGAACAAGGACTCCGGGTTTTTGGATGGAAGTCCTTCAGAGTCGCAAGGCTTGGAGAAGACCAAGGGCATAACGTGAGTGCTGTTTCTTACTATCCCTATTTCTGCCCTCCAGCCTGAAGCTTGCATTGGCAAAAAATCCTGAGGTGGGTGTGTCTGAACTGCGACCCATTGTACAGATGAGGAAACTGATATTGCAAAAGGTACACTCAGAGGCTGAGTCAAGATGAGAGCAAAATGATGCAGCATAGAGACTGACAGAAAAGCCTTTTGGGACACAGCGACCCAATCCCCAAAGTATGCAGAGGGGAAACTAAAGCCCAATTACCCCAAGCCACATACATTGAGGCTGGAATCCACCACGGGTCTTAAAGTAATTTCTTTTGTTCCTATTAATATGGAAGGAAAAGGCAGAATCCTTAACATCTTAGAGGAGAAGGTGAGTCCTGAGCTTTAAATCACAGTGGCCTCACTGACAACCAACCATTCATTACCTCTTTCCCGCCCCTTTTCTACGGTATGCCCAGCCTTTATTTCAATTAAGAATTGCAGTGATGACACCAAAAAGCCCAGTATGTAGACAGTTCTAGTGTTCTCCATTTTCTAGTCATTCATAAGGATTTAGAACATGAGGAAGAGGGAATCCAAGCTGCAGGCTCCAGCTCCCTTTCCCCAAACCTGACCCTACCACTCAGCCAGACTAGCTGAGATCATTTAGGAAGAAAGTGAAGGGATTCTGCTGATTTAAGAAGAAAGTTTTTGCACTATTGGCACAGCAGAAAGAGCACTGGACAGAGAATCAGGAGGCCTGAGTTTGAGTTGTGACTCTGCTCCTTTTCTTCTCTGAGTCTCAGTTTCCTGAAATGCAAAATAGGGCTAAATTGGTGGCTGTGTGAATTAAAAGAGGATGCTTGTGGAAATGAAATCTCAAGGTGTGTGTTCAGGGTGCAGCAGGCAGGGACTTTCAGAGGCAGGCAAAGCTCCTCTATAGCCAACAGCACTTGAGGGACAACCCGTTGTAGCCCTGGGAGCAAGGGATCCAGTGATTCCCCAGGGTGAGAAACTGAGCTGTTTAGGCCTTGGGGCCATTGACTGCTGAGTAGAGGCATTTCTCAATCAGAGGCCCTGAGGAAACAAACTAACTCTTGTGTTCTGAATTGATACAAGCTTTGGTAGCAATATCAGCTATGTAAGAATTGAAGGAATAAAGTGAGTAAGCGCTAGGGAGCACAGATGTTGTGGAGAGAAGCATGGCAGGCTGAATAAGCATGGCACCTAGAGGGTCGGCTCACCTAGGCTCAAATTCCCACTTAGCTGCTTACCAGCTTGAGCAAATGACAGCGATTCTCTGTTCTCAGTTTCCTCCCTGTGCAATGACAGTTTACTCCTCCCAGGGAATTTGAGCATAAAGCCCCCAGGGCCAGTGCTCATTAGCACCTGCTCCTATGAATGGGAAGATGGTCTAAGGTCACCAAAAGAGCTAGGGCTAGAGGCCACGTAGAAGCAAGGTCCACTAAGATCTGTGGAAACTGGCAGTGACCGACTAAAGAAATAAAGTTGGAAATGATGCTAAAGAAAGACATGAGACATAGAGTAGAATTAAAGGTGGGAGCTCAGGGGTCCATTGCCCATCTCTGGGCTTCTGGCAGTGGCACTGAGTGTTTGCTCCACTCTATTTGCCCAAAGGGTAAAATAAGGGCAGGAACAAAGATGCCAGCAGTTTCTGAGTGAGCATGACAGCTCCTGTTGTCATTATTTTTTTTCTTGTTTTTTTTTTTATTAAATCATAGCTGTGTACATTAATGCAATCATGGGGCACCATACACTGGTTTTATAGACCATTTGACACATTTCCATCACACTGGTTAACATAGCCTTCCTGGCATTTTCTTAGTTATTGTGTTAAGACATTTACATTCTACATTTACTAAGTTTCACATGTACCCTTGTAAGATGCACCACAGTTGTAATCCCACCAATCACCCTCCTTCCGCCCACCTTCCCCTCCGTCCCCTCCTTCACCCCCTTCCCCATATGCTTAGGTTATAACTGGGTGATAGCTTTCATGTGAAAGCCATAAATTGGTTTCATAGTAGGGCTGAGTACATTGGATACTTTTTCTTCCATTCTTGAGATACTTTACTAAGAAGAATATGTTCTAGCTCCATCCATGTAAACATGAAAGAGGTAAAGTCTCCATCTTTCTTTAAGGCTGCATAATATTCCATGGTGTACATATACCACAATTTATTAATCCATTCGTGGATCGATGGGCACTGGGCTTTTTCCATGACTTAGCAATTGTGAATTGGGCTGCAATTCACAATTCTGGTACAAATATCTTTGTTATGATGTGATTTTTGGTCTTCTGGGTATATACCCAGTAGAGGAATTATAGGATTGAATGGCAGGTCTATTTTTAGATCTCTAAGTGTTCTCCAAACATCTTTCCAAAAGGAATGTATTAATTTGCATTCCCACCAGCAGTGTAGAAGTGTTCCCTTTTCTCCACATCCACACCAGCATCTCTGGTCTTGGGATTTTGTGATGTGGGCTAATCTTCTGTTGTTATTATTGTTAACCTTAAGGGTAGCCTTAAGAAATCTGAAGTCTGAGCCTTGTATAAGGAGAGCCTCCCGCTTGAGATCACACACACAGATTTCTAAGGAAGTGTTAAAGTCCACTAGTTCCCTGTGGAGTAAAACACCACCGGAGTTAATCTCCTCTGAGGAATTGGCAGGAGGGCAGACTTTTCCTCCCATCACCACCACAGAAGATTTTCCTCTGCTATAAGGGATATAAGCTCTTCTGCCCATATGTCAGGGCTCAGGCTACTCCCTTGATCTCTGCCCCAGGAAGATGCAAATCTCCCCCCAGTAGGTATCTGCTTTGCCCATTTACTAGGCAAGAAACGACCCAGTTAATGTATCTTTCTAGGTCTTTGCCATAACCTCTTTCGTGACCATTTTTTCCTCAGAGTGCTCACAGACCCAGCGGGGTGTTTGTAAGCTGTATCCCCAACAGGCTAGAATTTCAGAAAAGGCAGGGGGCTTGCTAGCAATGGCTAGCTTAAATGTAAACTAGCTGACTTTTCTTTGTTTCAACTCACTCAGCTTACTTTTTAATTTTCCTCTATTTCTGAGGGTGTTTTCCCTTGCCAAGAATGGGGTCTTCAGTCCCTATTCTCCCAGCAGCCACATCTCCTTTGCATGACTCACCACACTATGTTTTTAAGTTAGCTGAGTGGTCCAAAGTTAAAATTCCAATTTCCTAAGTCCTTTAGTTAGAAATTTCCAAAGTGACCCAATGACCCTTTCCTAGTTGCAAAACAAGCCCATCACTGGCAGAATAGGGCGCAGTGCTCAGTCAGCAATGTTGCCACCTACAGGGAGAAAGGCATGCGAGACTCTCCACCCCTTCTCCCTCAATTGTTCTCTTTAACCCTTAGCAAATCTACCAGCAGATCCTCAGGAAGCTAAAGGATCAAGGGCTTTACCGTAAAGATACAGGTGTTTGGGGTAGTCCTTTTAAAATATCCTTACTGTTAACTTTTACCGAGGCTCAGCCAAGTTGAACATGTTACCCAAGATGACACAGTTAGTTTAAGCAGTGGCAGCTTTCAGTTTTTATTCCTGGCTATTCCAACCCCAGGGGGCTCCTTCCAGGATATCTCTGCTACTTTTCAAAATAAGTCTCCTAGCTGAAAGGCCCTTGTGGGGAATTTTCAATGTTTCTAAAGTTGTACATGTAAACCCAGTAACCACCTTGATTAAACCTGGTCCAGGTACAAAAAGGTATAGAAATAGGTTTGTTTGATGATCCAGCAACAGAGAGGGTACTTCCTGGAACTTTTTCTCCTGATGATTTAGACTTTGTCCTCTGGACCAATCTTCACATTTGTCTTAAAGAAGGGGTCTGAGTTTTTGTTTTTGTTTGGAGGTGGGAGAAGCCATGCATTCCCTGGCCTTGATGCGCTAGGCTGAAAACAACAACAACAACAACAAACAAACAAACCAAAAAAAACCTGGAGCCCAATCCCTGAATGACTCTGTCCCACTAGCCGTCTAGAGATTCAAGTCATCTGACCTGTTTATTCAGAAATCACAATGATTTCTTGTTTCTGCTTGCTCTTTTCTTTGAGTTCAACCCTGTCTTCCTACTAGTTTTATGACTTTAAGCTAGTCACTGCCCCCTCTCCGAGCCTCAGTTTCCCCAGTGATGATACAGGATGTTCTTTTCCTCATTCCGTCTGGGTTAATAATCTCCAGGAGACAGCTCTGCAGAAAGAGTGAAAAACAGAGATGCTGAAGCAGCCCTGGGCTCAAATCTTGATGCCCTGATATATCCTAGACAAGTCATTAAAAAAAATCTCTGTGCCTTACTTTCTTCACCTGTAAGATGATGAAAGGATCTACTTCATAACCTTGACAAGAGGATTAAATGAGATAATATGCATAAAGTACTTGGCATAGTGTTTCGCATAGTGAGTGTTATAATGGGCTATATAGTAAGTGTTAGCTGCTAAAACCGGGACAATTCTGGGCACATCTGGATGATTGGCCATCCCCCAGGAGACCCACGTGTGCCAGGCAAGGACCCAGGGACTGAGAGATGGCCAGGAACTCACCTAGAGGGGAAGACTATGGGATCTCATCCCCTCCACCACACCCCAGCCTCATATTCCCTTCCTCGCCTTTAGATTGTTCCAGACCTTGATTCACCTGTTGAAAGGCAACATGGGCACAGGGGTCCTGGGACTACCTCTGGCTGTGAAGAATGCGGGCATCCTGGTAAGAGGGGCTGCCACGGGTTGGACCACTCTGACCAGTTGTGAAAGGGAGATGGGAGAAGAAGCTCTCAAGGTTTATTTTTTGTTGCAGTTCTCATTGTTGGCTAGCTGGCCCAGGCTGGGTTCAAACCCACCAACTTCGGTGTTGTGGCTGGCACTGTGCTATGGGCGCTGAGCCATCTTTTGTGGTTTTTAACAGCCTGCAACAAGCAGTCTTTCCAGGAATGAGCTTGATCCAGACTTAGGGTCTAGACCAGTATTCATCAACCTTCTTTATCTCACAGCACAATTGAACCTATAGTTAAACTTCCATGGCACACTTAAATTATGTTGATTTTTTTTAAAAGATACTGACTATGCTTTAAATTTCTCTCTAAAATAATTTAATTGATGATCTTTAAAAATTTTCATGGCACACTGGTTAAAAATCACTTGTCTAGGCCGGGCACTGTAGCTCACACCTGTGATACTAGCATTCTGGGAGGCTGAGGCAGATGGATTGCCTGAGCTAGAGACCAGCCTGAGCCAGAGCAAGACCCTGTCCCTAAAAATAGCTGGGTGTTGAGGCAAGAGAATTGCTTGAGCCCAAGAGTTTGAGCTGTGACACCATGGCATTCTACTGAGGGTGACAAATAAAGACTCTGTCTCAAAAAAAAAAAAAAAAATCACTGGTCTAGAGTGCCCGGTATCCTCAAACTTTTTAAACAGGGGGCCAATTCACTGTCCCTCAGACTGTTGGAGGGCCGGACTATAGTTTAAAAAAAAAAAAAACTATGAAGAAATTCCTATGCACACTGCACATATCTTATTTTGAAGTAAAAAAAACAAAACAGGAACAAATACAATCACATCTCCTCATGTGGCCCGCGGGCTGCAGTTTGAGGACCCCTGGACTCTAGACATTTAGCCTGGGCTCAAGCTGTGGCTCTGCTACAGATTGCAGAGGCCTTGGCAAGTCATCTGTCTACTCTCTGAGCCTCAGTTTCCTCCCTTGTAGAACACAAGCTTTGGACTATGACCAGCTTTTCAATTATACTCTGTAGAACTCTAGGTCGCCTCGGGGAAGTCTCACAGGCCACTTAGACACATATAGTCAGGATTCTGGGCCCTTTACTCCCAACACTATGCCCCATTGTAATTGCTTTCTATGTTATTGGAATTCTATTTGAGATTATATTTGAAAAAAAAAAAAAAGCCTGCTGCTAATATAAAGGAGCTTGCAAACCAGTTATCTAGAACCTTAATGAAATCTGCACTTCCAAATCCCTCCGTTCAGTGTTCTTCATAACCCCTTCTCTTCTCCCCTGCCCTGCCCTGCCTGCCCCTCCAGGTGGGCCCACTCAGTCTGCTAGTGATGGGCTTCGTCGCCTGCCACTGCATGCACATCCTGGTCAGGTGTGCCCAGCGCTTCTGCCAGAGGTGAGAACAACGGTGTCTTTGTGTCAATTCCCTTGGCATATGGTTCTCAGGTACTTTGCAAAGCATCCTGCATACACATAGTAAGAACTGACTTCTTAATTTTCTCCAATAAGACCAAGAAGGAGTGAAGAGCATTTAGGGATAGGGAGCTCATGTGAAACTCTGCCATGTGGCTCCCTGGGTGATCTCAAGTCAGACCATTAATACTTATCTGGTTGCCTTATCTGTAAATAGGGTGTAAACAATCTATGCCTAACCCTGCCTCCGAGAATTGCCGTGAGGATCCAATGGAATCATGGATACAAAAATGAATGTACCCACTCAAGGTACATTCTTACTCCTGCTACGTAGTAACCACGGCACTTAACAGGCAAGAAAAACAGGTCGCCAAGGAATTGCTGCCAGGTGTCAAAGCCTGAGTTAGAACTTGGATCTCTGCCCCAGGGTTCTTTCTTCTCTCTGTGTCCTACCTTGCTCTGCATCTCTTGATTTTGAATATGTGATCTCAGGTTCAACTATCTCTTGGCAACTGTCTACACACTCTCTCCTGCAGGTTTAACAAGCCCTTTATGGACTACGGGGATACGGTGATGCACGGACTGGAAGCCACCCCCAACGCCTGGCTGCAGAACCATGCACACTGGGGGAGGTACCTTGTTCTTGCTTTGTCCACAGTTGGGGAGGGTATGAGAGGAGAAAATGCTGCTATCAGGGATGCCTTCTTCCCTGGCACAGAATGTCAGACGTTCCATGTGCACAGGGTCCCTTGGCAACATCCTTGATCCAGCCCCACTCCTAGTATGTGTCCAATGACAGGGCGCTCACTCCTTTGCTATGGGGCTTTAATATTGTCCACTCTTTTATTCAACCTCATTTATCCAGCTGCTACCATGTATCAGACTCTGGAAATGCCAGGGGGGAACAAGACAAACGGCCAGGCTTTGCTCTCACAGAACCTATAGTCCAGTGGGAAAGCAGACATTAAATAGCTTAGAACACAGTTATTTCATAAGCATTGGGATAAGCATGATGAAGGAGAGACGCCCTGGTGACCATGGAGCAGGTTAGGAGATGTGTGTCGGCTGCAGGGAGAAGGGGGCTTCCTAGATGGAACAGCTGAGATGAGTCCCAAGAATGAGGAACTACCTGGGGAAACAGAGCAGGGGTCTGGAGGAGGAAGAGGGGGTGTGAACGCCCTGAAGCAGGCAGTTAACTGTGACAGTCTTAAGGTTCAGGAAGACCAGGGAGCTTGAGGGCAGAGAGTGAGGGAGGTGGAACTGAAGGAGCCAGGTGCCCTACCAAGTTGTACATTTTAGACCCTCTTAAAAGTTTTGTTCTTTTCTTAAAGGCAACAGGAAGCCTTTGGAGGGTTTTAATCAGGGAGGTCATCGTATTTGCAGTGTCTTAAGATCTGTCTGTCTTCTGTGAGGAGAATAGAATTTACAGGAGCAAGAGTAGACTGAATTAGATCCACAAGGAGGCTGTGGACAACAAACAGACAGTGGACAATGGTGGCTGTCACAAATCTGGTCATGAATGGGATCCAGGGATTGAGAGAAAATAAAAGAGTCCTGGTTGACTCATTTCTGATAGCTTCTATTTGGGGCAAGTTGGGTTGCAGGGACCTGAGAGACATTCACGTGAAGTCAAGCAGGTGTATGTAGGTTTGAACCTATCTTCAAGCAGGAGAGCAGAATGGAAGTCATCAGCCATGAAGCTGTGGGCAGAAAAGGTCTTTTAGGGAGAAGTGAAAAGAAAAGAGAGGAACTAACCAAGACTTTTAGGACTCTTTGTTGAGCTGAATGAAGTCTTCCTCTCTGAAAATCCCACATTTTGGCTCTCGGGGATGACAGAGAATGCATCAACACCCTTCATCCTCTGGTACTTAGGACTAAATCTACTCCTTTGTTTTTGTTTTCAGATCTGTCCCCACCCCATCTACCTCCTCTTTTGGAGCACCAATTCTAGATTGTCAAAGTCTCCCTTGAACTGTGATGTCCCAAAACTGTAGTGCTTGTGGTGTGCCCCTGCCCGTGGGATGTAGTCTAGATGGCATCATGGGTCAGGCACCACCCTTAGCCCGAAGCCCATACTCAACCAAGTCAGCCTGTGAGCAGACTCAGAAGGTGATGGGATAACAATCAGAATTCTCCAGCTTGGGGACCTGCCATAGCCCCTCCAATCCTTCTATTCACTGAACATATAAAGAAGCTTCTCTTACTCCATATAGGGACCTTGTTCCACCAATTATCACCTCTCCTCTAGCTGGAACTCCTTAACTATGGGCTCTTCCTGTCAGTGTTTGATGTGTTCACCTATGTCCATCTTAAAAATAATAAGTAAATAAAGTTTCCTGGACTTTACCCATTGCAGCCACCGTCATATCTTATGTTCAATATAGATTATTCAACCAATATACAGTGTGTCCATAAAGTTCATGTACATTTTAAAAATAAAGTTGCACATGAACTTTACGGACACTGCGTATATACTGCTGGACGCCAACAGTGTATCAGGAGGTGTGTTAGGCAATGGATCTTTAATGATGAACAAGATGGGCCCATCAAAACTGGAGCTTCTGGAAAGAATAGACCACTCTCTGACTTCACTTTCTTACATTCTGTTTGCCTCTTTCACAGGTCACCTGGCTTTACTGCTCTTATAATTCTACTAAAGTTCTTTCTACCAATGTCCTAAGAGACCTTCTTATTCTAGAGAACCTCTCAGTAGCAACAGGTACGACTGACTGTTCTTTTCTTCAAACGTTCTGTCCCCACTTGGCTTCTATTAAACCTCTTTTCCCCTAGTTTCCTTCCTACCTTTCTGGCCATTCCTTTGCATCGTTTTGTAGGCAACTTTATTTCTATTAAATGTCTTCAGAACACTGTTTGAAACATTGCTTTCTCCTCTTCCCACTCTGCACACTTTCCAACACTGATCTGCCGTCTCAAGGCTTTATCCATTACCTACAACGTGACAGTCCAGCCCCAACATATAGTCTCAACTCAACAATTCTTTTTTTGGGGGGGGAGGGGAGGGGAGAGACAGAGTCTCACTTTACCGCCCTCAGTGGAGTGCCATGACATCACAGGACTCACAGCAACCTCCAGCTTTTGGGCTTACGCGATTCTCTTGCCTCAGCCTCCCGAGTAGCTGGGACTACAGGCGCCCGCCACAACGCCCAGCTATTTTTTTGGTTGCAGTTTGGCCAGAGCCGGGTTTGAACCCGCCACCCTCGGTATATGGGGCCAGGGCCCTACTCACTGAGCCACAGGCGCCGCCCTGTCTCAACAATTCAGGCACTGAATGTGTCACTTCTTCCCCTTCTCCTAAAACTGTTCTTCCTTCTGAGTTTCCCAGTTCATTTTGCTGTCCGGGCCAAAAACTTATAAATCACCTTAGATCATTTCCTTTCCATTCTCCCTGCAGATATGATCACCAAGTACTATAAATTCTAGGTCGCGACTCGTTCTTAAAATGCTTTAATGCTGTCATCCTAATGACCATGTTTTTGTCCAGGCTGCTGTCATCTGTCATCTCCATTATTGAAAGAATCTCTTTTCCATTTTCCCGCCCTCATTCTTGCCCCTCCAATGGACTCCCCATGTGGCAGCTAGAAAAATCTTCGTGCTTCCCCTCCTCCTCCCCTTCGTTCTTCATCTTCTTCCTCTTTTTTCTCTCCCTCTCTCTTACTTCTTTTCCCTAGGAGACTTTCACTCAGGTATGTTTTTCTAAGAAGGCTTTCTGCCTGCCCATGATTTGGCTAAAATGCCCTTTTACCTAATGCCATATTGTGATAATTTTTGTTCATCTCACCCACTAGTCTATAAACCACTGGAGGAAGGGACTGTGTGTATCCTCAGTCCCTAACTTAGTGTCTGGCATATGGTAGAAAATAAATTTTTCATGTTAGTGATAGCTAATAGAAGCATTGTGCCTCCTGTCCTACATTAAATAGTATCAATTATGAGGAATACCGCAGAGCCAGGTATTGGGGGAGGATCCTCACCATGAAGATTTTGCCACTTGCTGAGCTGAGAATGTGCGGGTATTGGAAAACCATTTATTAAAAGGAACTGTTGTTACTTCACTTCTTTGCCCCATTTATTGATTATGGTAAAAGGACTGAGGGGGTTGGTCAAGGGCCATAAACCTCTGGGGACAGAGGGAAGAATGGCAAGAAATGAAACCAACAAGTCAACGTTTTTATGACTAGTTGTCTTTCTCTCTCTCTCCCACCCTTCTAGGCACATTGTGAGCTTCTTCCTTATCATCACCCAGCTGGGCTTCTGCTGTGTGTATGTTGTGTTTCTGGCTGATAATTTAAAACAGGTAGAGTCTTCTAGAGAATATGGGAGATAAAAAGACATGGACAAGAAGGCTCCTCTGCTAGTTGTTTATTTAACAAGTTGCTTCTTCTATCAACCAACAAAAGAAGTTAAACTAGATATCATCAAAGAACCTTGCCTCCCCCTGTTCACATATTTGCAGATTTCTGTGTGGTTACTTTTGCCACAGTACCCTTTGTCCTGTATCTTAGACCTGTCCTCAAGATTAGTCTCTAACAGGCAGTTCCTGTGGCTCAGTGGGTAGGGCGCCAGTCGCATGTACTGAGGGTGGTGGGTTCAAACACAGCCTCAGCCAAACTGCAACAAAAAACTGGGCGTTGTGGCAGGCACCTGTAGTCCCAGCTACTCCAGAGGCTGAGGCAAGAGAATTGCCTAAGCCCAGGCTGCTGTGAGCTGTGATGTCACGGCACTCTACTGAGGGTGATAAAGTGAGACTCTGTCTCTTAAAAAAAACAAAAAAGATTAGTCTCTAACATCCAACAGTAGAAGGATCCTTGGATTTTGTCAACCTCTTGCCTTGGAGCTTAATTATACTATAATGTTTCTAAAATTGATATGGGTTTTTTTGTGATCATACCTGACCCTCTTTAGACTCTTTTTACCTATAGCTACTTAATCTATGGCTTAACAGCTGTTGTCCCTAGGAAGTCTTGCTGATCTAATTTTAAAGTTATCTTGCAGCAATTTGAGCAAAATAATGTGGTTAGGAATGGAAGCCTTCCTTAAGCAATATGCTTTAAAAAGAAAACGATTTGTAGGGCTCTTTTTCTGCTTATAGCAGTAATACAAGAAACAGAAATGTAAAGAAGTTAGAAAGAAGAAAAAAGAAGTAAGAATTCAGAATTAGCTTGTATTATGTCAGGTACAGTGCTGACATTTTACGTACTTTTCCTCACTTCATCATGATCTTACTGAAGAAGATACTGTGATTATTCCTACTTTGAGAATTGAGGCTATAAACTCTACAATGTATGTATGGTCACAGAACCGAGATTAAAAACCCAGGCCCACGTGAGGCCCACCAGAGCTCAAGTTCTTAAACACTATGCTGTATTTATTCTCCAAAGAAAACAAAATAAAATAAAATTACACTCAATCCAACTACTCATGGTCAGAATTTAACATTAACCAGTTAGCATCCTGTAATGTCCTTATATTTTGTAACGTAATTTGTAATAGTTTCATACTATTCCATCATACAGGTTGACCATAACTTAATAGATCTTCTATCGCTGAATATTTCTTTTGTTTTCCTTCATTTTTCCACTAAAATATTTTGCAATGGCACCCAAGTCTTTGTGTACTACTTAATTTTATTACTGTATATTTCTTAAAGTAAAATTACTGAGTCAAAGAGCTTGATTGTTTTGAAGACTCTTAAAACACATCACAGACCTATAAATACCATCTGTATTTACTATTATCTGCATTAATTTATCATCTGCATTTATTATCAGGCAAGCCCTGTCTCAAGGAGTTTACAGGCTAAGTGGGGTGTGTTCTAAAACCTAAAAAGTTAAACATCAACGTGATATTTTGGTGCCAGGTCAGGATGCCAATAACACCCTAAGGTCAGAGGTGCTAATTGTGAAGTACACGGCAGTGTTCACTGGAGCAGGGAAGGTCTCCTCCCGGGGGTGCCTCTCAGCTGAGTGTTGAAGGGCAGGTTGGAGGGAAGGAAGACAAAGTGGCAGAAGGGACTAGTGAAAACCTGGAGGCAGGAGAAAGTATAGGCCGTGGGAGAGGAAGAGGCTTTAAGTTTGGATAGAACCCACTATGGAGGGCCTGGATAATATTATTGGTATTTTTCCTACTGTATCGAGGAATCAAAAAACCAAGATTGAATGTTTCATTTATGTATCCATGGCATGTTGTTAGGTGAAAAAGGAATTTTAAAATAAAAGGATTCCAGTCTTATAAAATAAAAAGAATGTGTGTAATACATATAATCAGGGATGTTGTATAGAAAATGTATACATCAATATACTCCAAGGGTAGCATGGCAAGAAATGAAACAGACAAGTCAACTTTTTTTTTTTTGCAGTTTTTGACCGGAGAGAGGTTTGAACCCGCCACCTTTGGCATATGGGGCGGGTGCCCTACTCCTTTGAGCCACAGGCACCATCCCGAAGTCAACTTTTTTTATAACTGGTTTTCTGTGGCTACCCATAGGTACTAAAATTATCAATGCTTTTACATTTTCTTCCTGCTTAACTTTAGTTTCTAATAATTCTGCAGAGGACGGTATTGCTTATATCTTGTACAATAAAACTATATCAGTTAAGTCATGATGATTTTAAATGGAGGGTGGTACCATCGCTCACTCCAACTTTGCAAGGAGGTGTTTATTTTATATGGGGGGTTTCTTATTTATCACAGTGGTTGGGAGACGCTAATGGCTTTCATGGAGTGGAGCCCACACCAAATGTTCTACAATAAATGTTCCAATCCATACAAGGAAGAGTTTTCTTATTCAAAATGCTGATATTGGTCCAATTACAAAAATATTAGGTGTTCAGGTTAATGAAGAAATAGGAAGTGATGGGGGATTTTGGTTACAAGCAAAAGAAACAGATTCTAGGAGAAGTTCAGTGGAAGGATACACATACTAGCTAACTTACAAAATTAAAAAACAGGTCTCAAAAAGAACAGGAACCTGTGCAGCTGAGAGGGTGGGATAGTAGGAAGAATGAGTGATCTCCTCAGGGATCTATTGTCAGAGTTAATTTTTATCCTTTCCCTAGTTCTGTCCTTGTGGTACTTTACTTCAGATTTAGATTCCAATTCCTGGGAGGGATTCTGAATGTCCTAGTTTGAGTCAAAGGCCAATCCTTTAACTCTGTCTTGTGATAATGATTTATAGTCCTCCAAGGCGACATTCAGTGGCCAGAGATAATTCACCAAAAACAAATCAGTATCAGGAGGATGGATTCTGGGTTGCCAAAAGCCAACAAACAGCCCCTGTAAATACAGTTATCTTTTTTTATTAAAAAGATATCTGTGAGGGCCAGGTGCCATGGCTCACACCTGTAATCCTAGCACTCTGGGAGGCTGAGGCAGGTGGATTGCTTGAGTTCAGAAATTTGAGACCAGCCTGAGCAAGAGCCAGACCCCATCTCTACAAAAAACAGAAAAAAAATAGCAGAGTATTGTGGCAGGCATCTGTAGTCTAAGCTACTTGGGACGCTGAGGCAAGAGGATCAGTTGAGCCCAAGGCTGATGTTATGGCACTTACCCAAGACGAGAAAATAACACTCTATCTCAAAAAAAAAAAAAAAAAAAAAGGTGCAGCCTCTTTTGAGGAAGTACTATATGAGGGTTTAGAATAAGAAATTCTAAATTCACACTAACTCACTGTGAGACTTCACACCATGAGACACTCCAACTCTTTATGAGGGAGTTTGATTGAGGGCAAGGCACTTAGCCAACCACATGGTCAGAAGCTTTATCATCTCCTCCTGTCACCTCCCCGTTCCTCCATCAGGTAGTGGAAGTCATCAATACCACAACCTACAACTGCTACAACAACGAGACAGTGACTCGAGCCCCCACCATGGACTCGCGCCTCTACATGCTCTCCTTCCTGCCCTTCCTGGTGCTGCTGGTCTTCATCCGTAACCTCAGGGTCATGACCATTTTCTCCATGCTGGCCAACATCAGCATGCTCGTCAGCCTGGTCATCATCGCCCAGTACATCGCCCAGGTGCGTCACACCACACGCCTGGCTCCTCTGGCATCCAGAGCTTTTGTATCCACCATCAACCAGGCTCCAACCCCTCACTTTCAGCTTAGTACCCCCCTAACCGCAGCATTTCCTCCACAAACGTGTCTCGGAACAATCTCATTCTTCTGCATATCTCCTTGTTCAGGTTGTTTTCCCAAATGCCTACTATTACGTCAGATTCTGAATTTAAAAAATATACACTTTTCAGGGAACAGATCTTGATTGGTGAACTACATAATCATTCCTATAATGGCTGGCAAGCAGCAAAAGGCAGGTTCTTCTATTATAGCTAAGACTGAGTGAATTGCCCATGGGCTATCATTCCTGGCACCCAAAGTTACTCCTAGGGAAGGCAAGAAGAAAGAAAAATATTATTATTTAGTCACAAAAGTATAAATAGAGAGTCTCAAAAACCAAAACCAAATCTGATATGTTATTTACAATATCTTGGAGGTTGAATTATGGGTATTGTTTTTCCCTCAATTTCCTAATTTCCTACCCTTTCTCATTTTTCTTTTGAGTACTACATAGAAATTTAAACCCCAGAAACTCCTTGGCATACCCAATAATTTTTGTATACACTTTTCTCTTTGAGAAGCCACAAAGGGAAAAAAACATGTTATTGTCTATGAAACTTAGTAAAAACAATAAATTAGTCAAACATGTTAGGACAATTACAGCTCAGTCTTTTATTCCTTAGGAGGTACTAGTGAATTCTACAAAATTGTATTTCCTAAGGAGATCACTCTGATTCATTTTTGGACTATTCCAGAGGTTGCCCATTTAGAAAAAAGGTTCTGTAATTATTTTTACATTCTTCCACACACTCTCTCCTTCTTCAATTTATAGCTCATTAAAGGAGAAAGGGCGGTGCGGTGCCTGTGGCTCAGTGAGTAGGGTGCCAGCCCCATATACCAAGGGTGGCAGATTCAAACCCAGCCCCGACCAAACTGCAACAACAACAAAAGATAGTCAGGCCTTGTGGCAGGTGCCTGTCCCAGCTACTCAGGAGACTGAGGCAAGAGAATCCCCTAAGCCCAAAGCTGGAGGTTGCTGTGAGCTGTGATGCCACAGCACTCTACCAAAGGTGACAAAGTAAGACTGTCTCAAAAAAGGGGGTTCTTCATGTTCAGCTAATTACTTTGGGCTCCCTAGAATATTACTGTGTCCATTCAAAGCTGCTCTCAGACACTTTAGGCCAGTACTAACCTATAGTATGTAAGATTTTGCTCTGGAGAGTATTGATAAACCAAAATGCCCCATAAGATACTGACCCTTCAGTGTTTGTCATTATCTTGATATTTCTATCCTCTGGTTCTTTGGTATCATGCAATGCTCAGATCAACCTTGATTACAGCCTACTTCCCTTTGATGTTTTCTAAACTACTTGATATCCAATCTAAAAAATTTCAGGTTTCCTCTCAGAGTATCCCTCTCTTAAAGGAGAATCAAATTTGACCAGGTGCAGTGCAGTGGCTCACCTGTAATCCTGTAATAGCCTGTAATCCCAGCAATCTAGGAGGCTGAGGCAGGAGGATCACTGGAAGCCAGGAGTTCAAGACCAACCTGAGCAAGAGCAAGACCGTCTCTCCTAAAAATAGAAAAATTAAATGAGCATGGCAGCGCATGCCTATAGGCCCAAGTACTTGGGAGGCTAAGGCAGAAGGGTCACTTGAGCCCAGGAGTTTGAGGTTGCAGTGACTTGTGATGAGGCCATTTTATTCCAGCCTGGGCAAGAAAGTGAGACTCTGTCTTAAATAAATAAATAAATATATATATAAATAAATAATTACAGGAAAAGAAAAGAACTCAAATATTTTTTAAAAGTGAACATTGCCCTTTCTCTCCTATAGGATATTCCAGACCCTAGCCAGTTGCCCTTGGCAGCAAGCTGGAAGACCTACCCTCTCTTCTTTGGAACAGCCATTTTTTCATTTGAAAGCATTGGTGTGGTAAGCTTTGAATTGGGGTGGCCTTTCCTGGGTGCTGAAAAGAAGCTCTGGGTTTCTGTGTCTATTGGCCATTGTATTGGGCCTGCTAGAAAATGTACTTGGGAGAAAGTAACCTCTGGCCTCCCTTGGGCCAGTTGTCACCAGCAAGAGAAAAGTAGCTTACAACAGAGAAGCAGTCAGGACGCAGTTTTATTTTTGTCCCAATACATCTGTTAAATATTCATCCTCCATCCACATGAGTTTCCTTATCTTTTACAATTAAGACCAAGGATGGTATACAATTTAAGTTAAAGGATTTGATTAAACAGAGGAGTTTTAAACTGAAAGTACTATATGTGTACAATAGGTTATTATATACTATCCACTTCCACACTTGAGGAAGGGTAGTGCTGATTTATATAATTTTTTAATTGTATAAATTTATGCAATTTTATATATTTAATTTTTTAATATAAGATACTTCAAATTTACATATTGCGAACATACAAATGTACACAAAAAATTCACTTTTTGCGTACGTTCCCCTAGGGTTTGAGAAATGCACAGAGTTACCTAGATGCATTCAGGATACAGAATGATTCTTCCTCATGCTGCTCCTTTATTGAGAGCTTCTTCCTCTACCGCTAACCCCTGGCCACCACCTTCTGTTCTCTGTCTCTGTCGTTTTCTCTTTTCCAGAATGTCATACAAGTGAGATGATACAGTATGTAACCTTTGGAGACCTGCTTCTTTCACTTCGCCTAATGGACTTTAGAGGCACCCCTGTTGTTGCACAGATCAATCACTTGTTGCTTTCTATTACAGAGTGTCCACTCTCTGGGCAGGACCACAGTTTATCAACTCACCTGTGGAAGAATATTGGGGTTGTTTCTAGTTTGGGGAAATTATTAATAATGCTATTATAAGCACTTGTGTACAGGTTTTTGTGTGAACGTTAAGTGTTCATTTCTCTAGGTCACATATTCGTATATCTTTGACTTTGTAAGAAATTGCCAAACAGCTTTCAAAATGGCTGTAGCATTTTGCTTTCCCACCAGAATGCATGGGTGGTCCGGTTGTTCTGCATCTGCTAATGCTTTTATGTATCCTCAGGATTTATTTCAGCCATTCGAATGGGTGTGTAGTGGTATCTGATTGTTATTTAATTTGCATGTTACTAATGACCAGTATTTTGAGCATCTTTTTAATGTGCTTATTTGGCATCTGTATGTCCTTTTTAGTGAAACGTCTGTTCGAATATTTTGCAAAATTTTTACAACTAAATCGTGGGTTTCTTATTGTTGAAAGAGCTATTTACATATTCCAAATGCAAACATCTTATCAGATATGTAATTTCAAACATTTTCTTCGGTCTAGATTGTCTTTTTATTCTGATAACAGTGTCTTTTATAGAGCAAAAATTTTTAATCTTTATAAAGTCAACTTTATCAAAATTTTCTTTTATAGATCCTGCTTTTGGTGATGTATTTAAAAACACTTTGCCTAATCCAAAGTCATAAAAATATTCTTCTCTATTTTCTTCTAAATGTGTTAGAGTTTTAGTTACATATTTAGATCTATAATCTGAGTTAATTTTTACTGAAAGAGTCGATAGGTTGAGGTTTTTATTTTTACTACAATGCCCAGTTATTCCATTGTCATTTGTTGAAAAGACTATCCATTTTCTATTGAATCACCTTTGCATTTTTTGTATAAAGTTCATTGACATATGTATATAGGTCAATTTCTGGACCCCCCTATAATGATTCATTGATCAATGTGTCTATCTTTTCACCAAAACCATGCTATCTTGATAACAAAGGCCTTGTCTTAAATCATGTAGTATAAATGCTCCAGCTTTCTTTCATGTGACATATCTTTTCCCTTCCTCTTACTTTCTTATTGAGATAAAATTCACGTAACATAAAACTCACTGTTTTATTTTTTATTTTTTTTATTTTTTTGAGATAGAGTCTCAAGCTGTCACCCAGGGTAGAGTGCCATGGCATCACAGCTCACAGCAACCTCAAACTCTTGGGCTCAAGCAATTCTCTTGCCTCAGCCTTCTAAGTAGCTGGGACTACAGGCACCCGCCACAACACCTGGCTATTTTTTTGTTGCACTTGTCATTGTTGTTTTAGCTGGCCCAGGCTGGGTTCGAACCCACGAGCCTCAAAACTCACCGTTTTAAAGCACATAATTCAGTAGCTTTTAGTACATTTACAATATTGTGAAATTATCAGAACTATTTAATTCCAGAACATTTCCATCACCCCAAAAAGAGACCCTGTTCCCATTAGCAGAAACTCTAATTCTCCTCTGCTCCCATTTCCTGGCGACCACGAAAATGATATCTGCCTCTGTGGAATGGACTATTCTGGACATTTCACGTAAATAGAATCACATAATATGTGCCCTTTGGTGTCTGGGTGCTTTTACTTAGCAATGTTTTCAAGGTTTATCCATATTAGTATCAGTACTTAATACCTTTACATGACTTAATAATATTCCATTGTGTGGATATACAACATTTTGTTTATTCATACATCAGTTGATGACATCAGATTGTTTCTACTAATTAGCTATTATAAATACTACTGTCAAAACACGTGTACAAACTTCTGTTTGAACACCTATTTCCAGTTCTTTGGGATTACATACCTAGAAATAAGATTGCTGGGTCATATACTTATTCCATTTAACATTTCAATGAACTGTCAAACTGCTTTCTATGGTGGCTGTACTATTTATATTCTTACCAACGATTCATAAGCATCTTGATTTCCCCATATCCTTGCTAACACTTCTTATTTTCTGGGTTTTATTGGTGGTCGTTTATTTTGGATCTTTGAATTTCTTTTTAATGGCCCCTCTATCAAGTGTGAAGTAGTATTTCATGTGCATTTCCCTAATGACTAATGACATTGACCATCTCATTTGCTTGTTGGCAATTAGTATATCTTCTTTGGAGAAATGTCTATTCAAGTTCTTTACCCATTCGTAATTGGGTTGTTTGTCTTTTTGTTATTGAAATATAAGATAGAGATAAATGGATGGACAGATACATATGTGTGTGTATATATATAATTTTTGTGTGTGTTTTTTTTGTGGGGGTGGGCCAATTTGGTTTCTAATGAGGATTCTCTTTTTGACTGTAGATTGGGCCTTCTCACTGCATCCTCCTTAGCACCTTTCCTTCGTTCACACAGTGGGGCTGAAAGGAACTCTCTGGTGTTTCTTTTTAATTTTTTTATGTTTTTAATAACTTTATTTTTTATTTCAACAGAGTTAAGGGGCACAATATTTTTGTTACATGGATGAATTATATCAGGCTAACGTCATGACTTTTAGTGTATACATCAGCAGAATAGTGTACATTGTACCCAAATGGGTAATTTTTTATCCCTCTTACCCCCACTCTGCCCCTTCTTAGTTTCCAACATCCATTATACCACTTTATGACCATATATACTCATCGCTTAGCTTCCACTTATAAGTGAGGATATATGGTATCTGTTTCTCCATTCCTGAGTTACTTCACTTAGGATAATGGTCTCCAGTTCCATCCAAATAGCTACAAAAGGCACTATTTCATTCCTTTTCGTGGGTGTATAGTGCTCTATGGTACGTGTGGTATATACACATTTTTTTAATCTACTCATTAATTGATGGGCACTTAGGTTGATTCCATTTGCAATTCATATATATTTTGAATACTAAATCTTTATCAAATAAATGATTCGCAAATAGTTTCTCCCATTCTGTAAGCTATCTTCTCATTTTCTTGGTAGAATCTTTGGTACATAAAAGCTTTTAATTTTTTTTTTTGAGACAGAGTCTCAAAGTGTTGCCCTGGGTAGAGTGCATGGAGTCACAGTCACAACAACCTCAAACTCTTGGTCTTAAGTGATTCTCTTGCCTCAGCCTCCCAAGTAGCTGGGACCACAGGTGCCCACCACAACACCCGGCTATTTTGGTTGTTGTTGCTGTTGTCATTGTTGTTCAGCTGGCCCAAGCCAGGTTCAAACCCGCTAGCCTCAGTGTATGTGGCCGGTGCCCTACTCACTGAGCTATGGGCACCACCCAAAAGTTTTTAATTTTGATGAAGTCAAATTTATCTACTTTTCCTTTTGCTGCTTGTGCTTTTGGTGTGGTCTACAAATCCATTGCCAAATCCAAGGTCATGAAGATTTACCCCAGTATTTTCTTCTAAGAGTGCTATAGTTTTAGCTCTTACATTTTGGGCTTTGATCCAATTTGAGTTAATTTTCTTTTTTTTATGGTTAAATCATAGCTGTGTACATTGAGTTAATTTTCCTATGTGATATGAGATAAGGATCAAACTTCTTTTTTTTTTTTTTTTTTTTTTGCAGTTTTTGGCCGGGGCTGGGTTTGAACCCACCACCTCCAGCATGTAGGGCTGGCGCCCTACTCCTTTGAGCCACAGGCACCACGCCAAACTTCATTTTTTTTTTTTTGCAGTTTTGGCCAGGACCAGGCTTGAACCCACCACTCCAGGTATATGGGGCCAGCACCCTACTCCTTGAGCCACAGGCACGGCCCAAACTTCATTTTTTTTTTTTTTATATGTGGTTATCCAGTTTTCCCAGCACAATTTCAATAAATTTATTGATTTTGTGCCGGGACAAAATTCATTGATTTTGTGCTAATTTATTTATTAAAATTGTGCTGGGACAAATTCTTTCCTTCTTGAATAGTTTTGGCAAACTTGTAAAAAATCAATGACCATAGACATTTGGGTTTATTTCTGGACTCTTAACTTCTTTTCCATTGATTTATATATCCGTTCTCATTCCAGTATTGCCCAGTTTTGATTACTGTAATTTTATACTATTCTACTTCATAATTTGCCTGTTAACTTTTTGACTATATTTTTTTCTACAGCATTTTAGTAGTTGCTCTAGGGATTATAATATATACATCTATAACTTTTCATAGTTTACTTTGAGTTAATATTTTATCACTGCTAGTAAAGTTTTAAATTTTATAGTCATATAGGTCTCTCTATTTTCCCCCTTTTATGTTGTATTGCCGTATGTATTTAAATACAGTAGAACCTCTATAAGTTGACCACCAAGGGATGGTAACAAACTGGGCAACATAAGGAACAGGCCTACTATACTGTACATGTGGTGCATGTTCAGTCTATGAGAAGTAGCTCAACCTGAGAAGGTAGTCAACTACGTAAGGAGGGGGTCAACCACGAAAGTTCTACTGTATATTAAACGCCAACAGACAAAATGGTAATTTTTCCTTTTTTTGTTTTTGAGACAGAGCCTCAAGCTGTCACCCTGGGTAGAGTGCTCTGACATCACAGCTCACAGCAACCTCCAACTCTTAGGCTTTAATGATTCTCTTGGCTCAGCCTCCCAAGTAGCTGGGACCACAGGCACCCACCACAACGCCCAGCTATTTTTTGGTTGTAGTTGCCATTGTTGTTTCGCAGGCCTGGGCTGGATTTGAACCGGCCAGCTCTGGTGTATGTGGCTGGTGCCTTAGCCACTTGAGCTACAAGCGCCAATCCATAATTTTTGCTTTTAATAGTCATACATACTCCTTGTAATAAACTTACTAAGAGAAAAATCATCTGTCTACCCAGATGTTTACCATTTCTGTTGATCTTTATTTCCGAAAACTCCTTTTCCTCTGGGATCATTTCCCTTTATCATAAGGAACCTTCATTAGCATTTCTTTTAGAGCAGGTCTGATTCTGTTCATTTTCTGTATTCTAAGATCATCTTTATTTTTGCCTTTATTCCTAAAGGATACTTTTACACAATATAGAATTCTAGATTGACAGTACTTTGAAAATATTGTTTCCCTTCTTTTCCCTCCATGGTCTCTCTTTTTTTTCAGATTAACATGAGGGTACATGCGATTAGGTTCCATTGTTAGCATTTGTAAGTAAAGTCCTAGTTGCAGTTGAGTCCTTCACCCAGGAAGTGGCCCATATACCCCTACAATGTACCCATTAGGTGGGAACTTACTGAACTCCCCTCACCCTTTCTGAATTTAATATATTTTTCTCTCCTGTGGGCTTATAGTTGTTGATCTACTAGTTTCAACTTAGTATTGAGTACATGGGATGCTTGCTTTTCTATCCTTTTTTTTGAGACGGAGCCTCACTTTGTCACCCTTAGTAAAGTGCCATGGTGTCATAGGTCACAGCAATCTCAAACTCTTGGGCTCAAGCAATCCTCTTGCCTCAAGCTCCCAAGTAGCTAGGACTACAGGTGCCCACCACAACACCAGGCTATTTTTAGAGATGGTGGTCTCACTCTTGCTCAAACTGGTCCCAAAGTGCTAGGGTTACAGGCATTAATAACCATCACACCTTTCCTGCTTTTCTTTTTCCTTTTCTTTTTGTTTTTGCAGTTTTTTTTTGGCTGAGGCCGGGTTTGAACCCGCCACCTCTGGTATATGGGGCCAGGGTCCTACTCCTCTGAGCCACAGGCACCGCCCAATAAGTGTGGGTTTTTTTGTTTGTTTGTTGCAGTTTTTGGCTAGAGGCCAGGTTTGAACCTGCCACCTCCATTATATGGGGCTGGCGCTCTACTTTTTGAGCCACAGGCGCCACCCCCTTTCCTGCTTTTCTATTCTTGAGATATTTCACTTAGGAGAATGTCCAAATCCATGTAGGTAAATATAAAGATGCAAAGATCTGCAGTTATTAGAATCATTGTTTCTCTGTGTGTAATAATACTGTTTTTCTCTGGTTGCTTTCACAATTCTTTTTCAGATCTTTTTGATCATCAGTTGTATTGCATCTGGTATAGTTTCTTTGAATTTGTCCCATTTGGAATTTACTTCATTTCTTGAATCTGTAAATGTATGTCTTTTACCTAATTGGGGAAGTTTTCGCCCATTTTTAAAGAACTTTTTTTCTGCATCATCCTGTATCACTTCCCTTTCTGAGATTCCAATGACCTGAATGCTACATCTTTTGATATATAATAGTCCCTCACTATGTGCAGGATTGGTTCCAGGACCCCTGCGTATATCCAAATCCTCACCTACTCAAGTTCCACAGTAGGCCCTGTAGAACCTGCATATATAAAAAGTTGGCCCTTCATATTTGCAGATTTAATATTCTGTAAATACTGTATTTTTGATCTGCATTTGGTCGAAAAAAATGTGTGTGTAAGCAGATATGCATGCATGCAGTTCCAATTCATGTTGTTCAAGGATCAGCTGTATATTCCACAGGCTTCTGAGGCTCTGTTCCTTTTTCTAAAAAAGAAATTTTCTCTTTGTCGTTCAGAATTGATAATTCCTATTGATCTGTCTTCAAGTTTACTAACTCTGTTTGCTGTTTGCATTCTACCATTGGGATCTCCAGTCAGGTGGGTTTTTTTTAATTTGTTATTTTATTTTTCAGTTCTAAAATATCCATTTGGTTCTTTAATATTGCTTCTACTTTGCTGAGAACTTATTACTGTCCATTTATTTCAGTAGTGTTCTCTCTTACTTCATGGAGCATGGCTTTATGCTTTAAAGCATTTTAATAATAATTATTATTATTAATATTCATAATTATTAATTATCATTTTATTTTTATTATTATTAATTTAATAATATTTTAAAGTGTTTGCTATTTCTAAAATTTGGGTAATCTTAAGGTTGGCATGTTGTCTTTTCCCTAAGAATTATTGAGACTTTTTATGGTTCTTTGTATGTTGAGTAATTTTAGACTGTATCCCACACATTTTGAAGATTATTTTTTGAGGCTCTGAAACCTGTTAAAATCCTCTTAAAAATGTTGATTTGGGGTTTTAGCAAACCATCAACCTGATTAGATTTAGATCCCACGTTCTGGCTCACCTTCTGTGGGCTGAGATTCCATCTAGTAAAGTTTTCAAAGCCCTTGAAATGATGTTTGGCTCTACCCTGCCTATAGTTGGTGGTCTAGATCATAGTTTCCCATCCATTCCATACATATGCAGCTCAGGTTGAGCCCAGGACTTTATTCACAGATTTAGGCAATAGTTTTCTCCACTTTCCTCTTCTCTGTATTTTCCTGCACACTTACCAGCTTCCAGTGGCCTTTTTCTTGCCTTCTGGCTAGAAATCCAAGGTTTTAGCTTCCCTATGCTGTCATGTACTTCCTGTGACTGAATCTCTCTCTGAGGTTAAGCACTGGGAAAACAGACAGAGGGAAAAAATAATAGTTACTCTTTCCAGGGCCAGCTTCGTGGGCACACTATAGGGCCCCACCTTTGGAAGAATCTTACACTGCTCTGTTTGCAGCATTTTGAAATTCTTCAACAAGGGGTGTTGCATTTTCTTTCTACCCCAGGACCAGTAAATTATGTAGCCAGTTCTGATTCCCCACACTTTCAGACTCCTAAAACCCACTTTCCCAGTTCCTCTGCTCAGA
The DNA here is from genome assembly GCF_027406575.1 of Nycticebus coucang. Taxonomy (NCBI): domain Eukaryota; kingdom Metazoa; phylum Chordata; class Mammalia; order Primates; family Lorisidae; genus Nycticebus; species Nycticebus coucang. Next base: position 51,396,341 of record NC_069796.1, on the reverse strand, counting down.
GAGAACTATTTTGTCTCAGATTTTTTAGTTGTCTCAGTGACCATTACGGTCACTAATACACCAGAATGCTCCTTTGTGACTGGAACTTGTCTTGGGGACATGGCCTAGACAGAACACACAGCAACAGAAAAACAAGGATTCTCTCCATAGTCTCTGTCCCGTACAGGGTCCTATTCTAGGTCCTCTGCCCCAAAAGGGACAATTTCTCTTGGAATTTTTTCTGTCTGTATGTATTGTGTAGTTCAAGGATTTGAGTCTCCCTTCAGTTCAAACTGGGATATATATGGGTGGGAAGGGGAGGGATTCAATCCTAGGAATCAGAAAACCCACTGCCATCAGGGTCATTTTTTCCGAGTTTGGTTTCTTTCCCCAAAAAACCTGCTGCTATTTACTTTTCAGAATGCATATAGCTGCCTCATTTATTCTGTCCAGGATTTTTAGTTGTAATCAGTGAGAGCATGCTTACTTCATGAACTGGAAATATTTTATTTTTAGAATTTGGGATACTCATGGCAAAAGGAAGAGTGCAGCAGTCGAGCAACTAACTTTAGAGGCAGAACGTGCCGGAATCTTGTTTCGCCAATGGCTACTCTCTGAACCCCTCTCACTATAAAAATGATGATAATTCAGTCATCATATAGTTGTCCACAAAGTTCGTGTGCAATTTAAAATAGGCAACTAGGCCACCTTGTATTTGTTCAGTAAGTTATTTATTGAACACCTACCAGGTGCTAGCGATGATTAGTATCAGAGTTGAAAGCAATCTTCTAGCCCACTTGCCAATTTTATACCCTGTTTCCCCAGAAATAAGACAGTGTCTTATTTTAAGGTGTGCTCCCAAAAATGCGCTAGGTCTTATTTTCAGGGGACGTCTTATCTTTCCTGTAAGTAGGTCTTATTTTCGGAAGATGTCCTATTTTCGGGAAAACGGGGTAGAAGAGGATCCTAATTCCCAAAAAGGGAAAGAGACTTGGGCTAGGGCACCAGCTAGGAACTGTGCAGATGTGATTGAAACCCAGTATATCCGACTCCCAGTGCAGGGAACTTTCCGCTTTATGTCAACAACCATTTATCTCTGATTGTCTGATTGTGGTGGGTGGGAGAAAACGAGAGAGGAAGGAAGAAGAAGCCAGCTACTTAGTTTAATCTGATCTTGTAAAAAGACCATTTTTGGCCTGGAGAATATATGCAACAAAATTTATTACTGGCTGCAAAAGCTCAAAAATACATGTTTGCTTGCCACATAATCCTCAGACATTTTCCTGGGCACCTGCTGTGACTAGACCTAACTTAGCCCAACGTGACACAGCCCTCGCACACTTTGGAGGGGAGAGCGTGCACACAATATAGAAGAGGAGTTAGCAGTAAGAGGGAAAAGATGCTAAATTCCTATTTAGTAATAAACATACCCACTCTAGGAACATAGGCAAGATTGGGTAGATGTAAGTAAGTACTTGGACGTGGAGGACAGTCTTAGTCTGTGCCCTAGATCTGCCAGTTACTTTCAGGCTCTATAACTTTTGGCAAGTTACTTCATTTTCAGAGCTTTGTTTTCCTCATCTGTAAAATAAGAATTATATAAGTACCAACTTGAGAGACTTGTGGTCTTCACAGTATAATATATTAACAGTAAAATAATAACAGCTCAGATTCACTAAGGCCTAACTGCGCCATTATAGGGTTCATGTAATTCTCTGAGAAACTCTAATGGGTAAGTTTTAATTTTGCGCCTGTCTTCAGATGAGGAAACTGAGGCACAGATCAGCTAAATGTGCATATAGAATGTGCTTAGCACACAGCCTGAATAAAGAGCAGAAGTGGGGTGATCTCTCAGCCAGTAGGAGTCTGAGGAGGAAATAATGTGACATGTGACCAGAGGGTTGGCTCTGAAGACAGAAGAGACCTTCATATACTCAGTAGGCCCAAGCCTGGGCTCCACTTGGATTCTCTTCAAGCGGAGTATGCATTGGAGGGGTAGAAGGATTCTGAGAACAGTACAGTGAGAAGCTAGGGTGTGGGGAAATGGACTGGCGGCGCTAGTCCCACTGTCTCCACCCACCTATGAGCCTAGATCTCCGCTTCCTCCACCTGTGTAGCGATGTGACGTGCACTAAAATTGGGAGTCTTAAACTCAGTGCCTTTGGAAGGTCAGGTGTGAGTCAGTGGGAGGGGGAGAAGTGGGCCTGGTGAACGCAGAAGGTTGTGGCTAAAGGCATTTGTATTCAGTTGTCTAACAGACTATGCAGACCAAACAAGATGTATCTGTGGCCAGATCTGGCTGCCCTGGGGTGTTGAGATGTATAACCTGAGGAACTTCCCAGAAGTTAATGGTCCAGGGCTCATCTTGTGACTTCAGGCCTTTCTTTCTTGCATTTTTTCCCATTGTTTCTTTAATCGTGGTAAAATTTAATATCTTAAACCATTTTTCAGTGTACAGGTCAGCATATTAAGTACATTCACATAGTTGCACAACCATCACCACTGACCATCTCTAAGATTCTTCTTATCTTGCAGAAGTAAAACTATACCCATTAAACAGTAATTCCCCATATCCTCCTCCCTCCAGTTCTTGACAACCACCATTTTGCCTCATGAAACTGACTGCTCCAGGTACCTCATATAAATGTAATCAGACAATATCTGTTATCTTGTGAGTGGCTTATTTCACTGAGCTTAATGTCCTCAGGGTTCACCCATGATGTAGCATTTCTTAAAATTTCCTTTGTTTTAAGGGTGAATAATATTCCATTACATGGATATACTACATTTTGTTTTTTGGGTTTTTTTTTAATAAAAAAAATTGTATTTACTTAAAAGCATTCAGAATGTCAACAAAATAGCTGCAACTTTTTTTTTGCAATTACAGAGTGGTATTCAGTTAACAGAACAACAATTATTTCGTATAAGCTGCATCAGAGACAACTGAAGATGAAAAAACTACCATCCCCCTATATAACTAATTTGTGCTGTGCACCAACAAGAACCTGCTTTAAATTTCCATGCCAATTTACAACCCCCAGACTGTACCAGGCAAGGTTAGTGGCTATTTAAAATACCACCAGGACAGGGCTATCTAAAGAGACATTCGGTAGTGTGTTAACTATACAAAAAAGACACTGTACAGTTTAAAAACAAATCTTACACAGCCTTACATTTCAATTTTTTTCTTTAAAAGGAGTGAGTTGTGTACAGGGGGGTTAAATGCTTTATAGACAAGAAAAAAAAACTGCGCTAGAACCAACTTATTCATCATCATCATCTTCATCTTTCATCTTCTTCATCTTCCTCCTCCTCTTCATCCTCTTCATCCTCTTCATCTTCCTCCTCTTCCTTCTTTTTCTTGCTTTTTTCAGCCTTGACGACTCTCTTTTTCGTTGCATCAGGCTTTCCTTTAGCTCGGTCTGCAGCAATATCCTTTTCGTATTTTTCCCTCAGCTTTGCAGTCTTCTTTTCACCAGGCTGCTTGCCATCCACATCAGTGTTATTCCACGTCTCTCCCAGCTTCTTTGCAACATCACCAATGGATAGGCCGGGATGTTCTCCTTTGATTTTTGGGCGATACTCAGAACAGAACAAGAAAAAGGCCGAAGGAGGCCTCTTGGGTGCATTGGGATCCTTGAACTTCTTTTTTGTTTCCCCTCTAGGAGGGATATAGGTTTTCATTTCTCCTTCATAACGGGCCTTGTCTGCCTTTGCCGTATCTTCAAATTTTCCTTTCTCTTTAGCAGACATGCTCTTCCACCCCTCTGAGCACTTCTTAGAAAACTCTGAGAAGTTGACTGAAGCATCTGGGTGCCTCTTCTTGTGCTCCTCCTGACAAGTTTGCACAAAGAATGCATGCAATGACATTTTGCCTCTCGGCTTCTTAGGATCTCCTTTGCCCATGTTTAGTTATTTTTCCTCAGCGAGGCACAGAGTCGCCCAGTGCCCATCCAGCTCTCACTTGTCCCGGCACTGTCTCTATGTTGCTCAATGCACTGCAATGGCTGTGAGAGCGGGAGCCAGACGCAGCCTCCTCACTCTCTCCGCTCTGTGATATACTACATTTTGTTTATCCATTTTCTGTTTATGGCTGCTTGGTTTGCTGAACATAAGTGTGCAAACAGCTCTTCAAGTCCCTGCTTCCCAGTTCTTTTGGGTATGCATCGGAAGTTGGATGTCTTTCTTCTTTATATTCACAGTTCTCTTTCTCTTTTTTATTTACCATGTGATATTTCTGCAGGTTCTACCCCTAGAAAACAAGATGGAGGATTCCCGCCACTTCCCAGCCATCCTGTCTTTGGGAATGTCCATCATCACTATCCTGTACACTGGCATTGGGACTCTGGGCTACCTGCGGTTTGAAGAGGACATCAAGGCCAGCATAACCCTTAACCTGCCCAACTGCTGGTACCTCCATGGGTTCTCAGGGGTTGGGGACTCGGGAGGGAGGTGGAATGTGTAAGTCACTTCCTTCCCTTCCACAGCTGGGAACCAAGGTCTAGGGAGCATCCCAGGGAGAAGCAGAGCTGTCAATGGAACCCTGGTCTCCAGATGCTCTGCCCAGGAAGCTCCTCCTTCAACAATAACCTCCCAAATTCAGTTAATCCTTGACATCTGAGTGTGAAGAAGACATGATTTAAGAAGAGAAGGCAGAAGTTAGAGGCCTTGGTCACCCAAGGAGAAAAGGGGGTGGGGAGTGGGACAGTGGGATAGGACAAAAGACACAGCATTCAATGTGACCACACTTCAGTTACATTTACCAAGGCTTGTTACCAAGTCTTACTTGACTATAGCCAATGGTGTACACCCCTCAAATCAGAGTAGCAAGGATGGAAAAGTGTGAAATGAAAACCAATTTGGTTTTCATTGTGAAATGAATTCCAATTTTACATTGGAATCTGTAAAAATTATACCTTCCGATATATCCAATTCCTCCAACAGTTGCCGCAGACTTCAACTATGCCATATTTTAAATGGGCATATAATCCACGTTGCATCATGCAGCATTTTTCTCCCATGGGATGGGGGAGGCATGTTGTTAATGACAGGAGGCCTCTAACTTTTTAAGAGGACAGTCACTAAGGGGCCTAATTTGCCTAACTGGGGCTTTTTCTCTCAAGATGATAAATGCCATTCATCAAAAATTTACTGCCTGCCTATTATGAGCAGCTGCTAGTCTAGACCCGTGGAGGTGTGGATGGTGCTGGTGTGAGTAGACTATCTGGAGCTTCGCTATCTTCGCCAGTTCATGATCCAGTGAGGACTGGGAGGGATGGATGGTGTATATCCACAAGATATAACACAGAATGGAAAAAGAAGAGGCCCCAGGGATTTCTGAGGAAGGAAATCACATCGGAAGGGGACAACAGGGAAACTTGTCCAACAAGATAGCACCATCCAAACAAGGACAGCTGTGATACACCTGGGTCCAAGTCCCAGCTGCACCACCTACTAGCTTGTGGTCACAGATGATTCTCTTCACCTCTCTGAGCTGCAGTTTCCTTATTTACAAAGCAGAGTTGTCATGAGGATCAAGTTGGGCCAAGTCTAAAGGCATCTGGCATATGGTACCTACTCAAAAACGGGGGAATTTCTAAAAATCAATGGGATTTGGGGCGGCGCCTGTGGCTCAGTCGGTAAGGCGCCGGCCCCATATACCGAGGGTGGCAGGTTCAAACCCGGCCCCGGCTGAACTGCAACCAAAAAATAGCTGGGCGTTGTGGCGGGCGCCTGTAGTCCCAGCTACTCGGGAGGCTGAGGCAGGAGAATCGCTTAAGCCCAGGAGTTGGAGGTTGCTGTGAGCTGTGTGATGCCATGGCACTCTACCAAGGGCCATAAAGTGAGACTCTGTCTCTACAAAAAAAAAAAAATCAATGGGATTTGGACAAATGGAAATGGATTAAAAAGGATATTGCAGGCATCAATATTAGTGCAAGAAACACAGAAATGTGAAAATTAGCCTTTTCAAGCAATGGGCTACACACACATACACATTTAGATGCAAATGAATCTATCACATTAGTGGACTAAAGAAAGTCATATCTTGATAGGTCACAAAAACTTTGCTAGAATTCAACATCCGCTGAAACCTGACACGTTCTCTGCCCCTAGCTTGAGCCCAACAAGAGACGCTGTTTCTCCTCTTATTCCACTCCCAACCCCACCAAAACTTCACACAATGCTATTTATAAACTGTCTCTTCTGGGGTTCTGCAGTTCTCTCAACCAACTAGAAGCATCTTTTGAGGGCCTGTTACATGCCAAGAGTTTCGGGGAATCCAGAGAATTCCTAAAGACTGACAGGGATCACTAAGGACTAAGGGTCTTCTAGATTCATGAATTCTGATCTTAGCCACTCATCATCTGTGTCTCCCTAGGCAAAGTATCTGTCCTGAGCCCCTCTTTCCTAAAATCCAAGATTAAGCATCAGGTGATAGTAGTTTATGAAGGTGCTACATATTCCCATGGCCAAGATTCTCTTTTTTTTTTTTTTTTCATTTATATGTGACTCTTACAGCAGTTTCCACCAAATCCATCATGTCCCACTTTTTTTATTGTGTACCATGGTGTGACTCCCTCTTGACTCTTAGAAGGTCCCTGTCCATAGACACAGAGGCCTATGGGACTGTGCCAAGGTCAGAGGTTGATGCTCCAAGGAGGCTGGTGTCAGAGCACAGTGGCCCTGGAGAGCAGCATGCTGGTTTGTTTTGCAGGCTGTACCAGTCCGTCAAGCTCCTCTACATCATCGGCATCCTGTGCACCTACGCCCTGCAGTTTTATGTCCCTGCAGAGATCATCATCCCCTTTGCTGTCTCCCAGGTGCCAAAGCGCTGGGCACTACCTCTGGACCTGTTCATCCGCTTTGGTCTGGTCTGCCTGACGTGTGAGTTGAAAACAGAGTGCAATGTTCCTACTGATGGTTTTTCGGGGGGCTATCAGGAATCAGCCAGATGGCCAAGGATAATCATGACAACCAGCATTTACTGAGCACCTACTGTATTTTAGGGGCCCTTCTAAAACTTCACAAGAATTAACTCATTTAACTCTCAAGGGAATTCTATTCTTACATTTACCTAATTAGACAGATGTATTAGTGCCCAGCCTACAGAATGACACAGCTTATTGAACAAGAGTCATAACAAGAACTGACATGTATTACTGTGTACCAGGCACTGTGCCAAGCTCTTTCTCATCCATATTTCATAGCATTTTATTCAGTCATCATGAGAATTCTCAAAATCTGAGACTATGATACACTACAAAAGAGGAAACTGAGACACTGAGTGATAAATAATTGGCCAGAAAGCATCAGAGGTGGGATTTAAACCCAAGTCATCTAAATCCAGACCCAATGTCCTCCACCTCCAAGAAAGATATTGGAAATGGGCATCCAGGCTGGGCACAGTGGTTCATGCCTATAATCTTAGCACTTTGGGAGTCCAAGGCAGGAGGATCACTTAAGGCCAGGAATTTGAGACTAGCCTGGGCAACATAGCAAGACGCCATCTCTGGCCAGGTGCAATGGCTCATGCCTGTAGTCCCATCACTCTGGGAGGCTGAGGCTGGTGGCTCACTTGAGCTCAGGAGCTTGAGACCAACCTGAACAACAGCAAGACCCCCATCTCTACTAAAAAAACATAGCCAGCCATTGTGGTGGATACCTGTAGTCCCAGCTACTCAGGAGGCTGATGGAAGAGGATGGCTTGATGTTACTGTGAGCTATGGTGCCATGGCATTCTATACAGGATGACAAAGCAGGACTCTGTCTCAAAAAAAAAAAAAAAAACCCTATCTCTATAAGTAAAGAAGAAAGTGGGCAGCCAGTGAGTCTAATATAGCAACAGGTATCGTTTGACCCTCACAATGTTGTATAAACTTGGGCCAACATTAAAAATGTGGACAATCTCATATACAAATCCAGGTTTCTAATTTTAGGGGGAGAGAAAGTAAAATGATTTGACAAGCCTAGAGTCACATTCCCCTATTGACAGCAATCCACTGGAGCTCCTTGGCCCCTGGATGGTCTTATGCTTGCCTGTTAGGTGAGGCCAGCCCCACTCAACACCCTCACAGCCCTGCCCCAGACCTCATCATCGGAAGTGCCCCCCTCTGTAAGTATTTCAGCAGGTGCCGAAAGGGGTGTTAGAGATTGCTGTATCAAATGCGAAGTGGCCCAGCTTTCCCAAAGGCTCCCTTTGACTGTCCTTGCAAACATTTCTTTTTTAAGTCTGAATTGTAATCCATTGTCTGTAAATATCATAATTTCTTTATCCATGAATATATCTATGAACATTTAGGAGATTTTATTTTTTATTTTTTTATACAACACTCTTTATTTTTAAGTGAATATCAGTACATCAAGTTATAACACATAATAAGTAACAAGTTCTTGAATTCTATCAACTAGTAGTTCTGATTAAGTGAAACTAAAAGCAGCCCAAACAATTATACTATTGTAGTATTCATTGTTCTAACCATTAACAGAAATGAACTACTTTAAGGCTGGCTGCTGCTTCACACAGGTTACAAAGAACTATACCTTTTCATGGATAAAGCTCCCAACCATCAAGAAAATGTTAGAGAAAAAAATATTTAATCCCTTTCTTTCTTTAAAAACAGTGTTGTTGTTGTAGTTGCTGTATTTAACTAGATCTAAGAAAGAAAAAGTCCACCTTGATATAGATGTTGCTTGAGCTAAAGGCAAAGGAAAACAGGCAATATATACCCCTTAAATTTCTAAGAAATATGAAGTAAAAAGTGAAGTCTTTAGATAAGTTCTAAATCTGTACAAAGAAGCTGGATTTGCTACTCTCCAAAAAGTGAAAGGACCTGCTACATAATACACAGAAATAATTTAATGCCTTTTCATAAAAACATAATTTGAGCTTTGTTGGAGCTACACATCCCACGAGGGCATCTAAAATAACAATCCGTGGGAAAGGGGCTTCTTTCCTCCTGTCTTATCCTATTATGTGGTAGTTCTCATAGATTTCTGGCCAGATGTCCCGGCCAGCAGGAGGTTGTCCCAAGACTCCGTCCTTGTTGAAGTGGAGCGCGTGCAGCAGCATCCCTGGCCGGGAGCTCCTGCGCCCCCTGCAGGTGGTGCTGTTCAGTAGCAGCCTGAGCCTCTGTGGCCGGCTTCAGACTCCGGGTGTTCGTTTGGGGCCTCTCACCGCCTCCAGTGCTCACTTCCCGCCCCGGCTACTTACTAGCAGAAGAGATTCTTGATTCTTCTAAAACCAGCCCATTGCATTTATTAGGCATTGATTTTCTTCTCTTGAGTAGATTCATTCTCAGTTTGACCTTGCAAATAGGAACCACTCAGAATCAGAGATTCTAGAGAAATCAAAGAATTTGCCCCCAAATAGGAGAGTAAAAAACCCGGAAGCATGAAATTACAGCTTCTTCAAGCATTGCCTCCATTAGTACATATCAGTTAATAGTTCACAGTAATAATGAAGATAACCTTTCTGAATAATTTATTTGCATGAATTAAGTGATTTCAAACTTTGATGCCATATATAATACAAACCATAATACCTAAAAGAATAGGTGACATTTATCCCCAAACTAAGAAAAAGGTGGAGATTTGGCCAAGGCCATCCAGAGAAAAGCCAGATTCCTGCTTCCCTCACCTTTTTTTCTTCCAATATACCATACTCCTCTTCCAAAGGAGGCTTGGCCAAGGCTTCTGGGATTTCTTGGTTACCAGGAATATTTCCCATCAAATAAAAATTAAAAATGGAAAAGCCCAGGCCTATAAAACATCCTGCTGAAAAAATATAATTTCATGATCTTTAGGGTTTTGTGTGTGTGTGTGTGTGTGTGTTTGTATTGTCTTTATCTTTTCTTTGCTCAGTGTTTTCTGACATGTATATAAACCTGAAATGTTTTATATATGAAGAAGACACTTCTTTAATGAGACTGTGAATCTTGTTCCAACTAAAGACCCCTTTGTGTACTATAAACGATTTCACATTCTAATTCTCTGCAAATAAGAGGTCCTTGCACTCATATTAATTATTTATTAAAAGATTAAGTCCACAAAGATTAAGTCCATAAGATTAAGTCCATAGAATTTAAAAATTTTTTTGTCTGTTTTTATACATCGATGTATCTTAAACAGCTTGAACAGCTCCCAGCAATGTTATCTGGAGTTATTTATTAAGGGCTCAAATGTTGTTAAGATATGTAGATCTAAAATGCACCTCAGTAGCATAAAGATTATTTTAAGCATACAACTCTTGAACAAATAGCAGCTCTGTGGCGAAAAAAAGCTTTATCTAAACTTCTTTTGCTGACCTAACCAGGGTCCCCTGAAAAATAACAACCACCAAAATCCCTTCCCTGGGAGGTTTAGAGCCAGAAAGGAGAGAAACCACTATCACTAAAATAACTAATCACTTAATAAACTTTTATATATACCTTCCCTTTGTTCTTCCATAGAACCCCTTCCTCTCTCTCTTTCCTCTTATTAAGTGGGTATCTTTGGCTATTCTTGAAACCAATTTATCTGTAGCTCTGGAACTTTGTAAGTAAACTTTGTCTTTTCTCCTGTCTATTATCAGTTAAATTCACAGCCCCCCAACTACTGACCCTATGTTGATAGAGGGAAAGTTTTTCCTCCCCAAAATATGAACACATATATTTGAAAGAGACAGGGTGTCTTCTCATTTGCTTTTTGATTCAGGGTCTCTCTGTGTTTCCCAGGTTGTCCTTGAATTCCTGGGTTCAAACAATCCTCCGGCCTCAGCCTCCCAGGTAGCTGGGACTGTAGGAATGCACCCTCATGCCCAGCTGAATTTCTAATGTGTCACCTCTAGGAATTATGATTGGGGGTAATAGAGGACTTCCAACTTTTACTTCCTATAACTGAATTACTGAGAAACACTGATTTTTTTTTTTTTTATTGTCAGGGATTCATTGAGAGTACAATAAGCCAGGTTACACTGATTGCATTTGTTAGATAAAGTCCCTCTTGCAATCATGTCTTGCCCGATTTGTTTTTTTAAGAAGAAGATTTTTTTTTTTATTTTTTTATTTTTTTTATTGTTGGGGATTCATTGAGGGTACAATAAGCCAGTTACACTGATTGCATTTGTTAGGTAAAGTCCCTCTTGCAATCATGTCTTGCCCGATTTGTTTTTTTAAGAAGAAGATTTTAAGAACAAACTGAGAAAGCTTGGTTAAGCTTCAGATTCTCCCATCTGTCCTCTGTCATCCCCCTGCAGGCATCTTGGCCATCCTCATCCCCCGCCTGGACCTGGTCCTCTCCCTGGTGGGCTCCGTGAGTAGCAGTGCCCTGGCCCTCATCATCCCACCCCTCCTGGAGATCACCACCTACTACTCAGAAGGCATGAGCCCCTTCACCATCACCAAGGATGCCCTGATCAGCATCATGGGCTTTGTGGGATTCGTGGCAGGGACCTACCAGGCTCTCCACGAACTGCTGGAGCCAGGAGACTCTCTCCCCTTTTCCAACTCCACCACTTTTATTCAGTGAGCACGGCACTGCTTCTTGCCCACCAACACCTGACTTTTAACAATACGGATCTCTTTCACTTGCATTATCTTTATAATGCATCTTTACTTTGCCTTTTCTCCGGGCCAGCTCATGGTGAAACAAAGAAGGACTTACCAGCTGCAAAGTCTAATTGGTAATCTTAAAAAAATATATATTTTTTGTTTTATTCCTCTTCCTTTCCATCTCTAGATTTCCGCTTAATTGAGAACTCTCCCGTGGGAAGCGAGGGAGTCTCTCTCCAACCTTCTGGTAATTTACATGGCAAAGTTCACGTCTGGAGTGGAGCTATGCAAGAAGCTGCCACCAGGGGGCCCTAGGTGGCAGCACCCGGCAGGTCAGGCGCCGCCGCTAAAGCAAACTGGGCTTTGGCGGACAAACTGTTTCTCCTTTTCTGGATCTGTTCAAAAAGCAAACACTAGGAGTTTTGCTAACCCTCAAGCCAGCAAGGTGTGTATGGTTCCAGTGTCCAGATGGATAAGGCCAACGTGACCAATGTGAGTTGCAACTCTCAAACAGAAAAGAGACATCCATATTTAAGTCAAGGGCAAGAAACTCTCCAAACCACTGCATAAAATGTTGGCCCAGCCCAAAGATCCCAACAATGAATAGGAGATATGGAAGTAGATGTGGTAGTTGGGGGTAGAGGGAGGACTGGACATTAAAGTTATTTGAATAGACTTTACCTCTTAATTCTTAAAAGAAAGGAATTCTTGATTACCTAATGGATAGCAAATATAGTGCAAGGTTCTTATAGAAGATGGCAAAAAAAGCCATAAATTCCTCTTGATAATTGTAGCTCCTCCTATCCAGAGATGAAGTCTATAAATGTATCTCTACCCCTTAAATCTGGTCTTTACCTTGTAATGTGCTTTGACCAATGGGACATTAGTAGATGTGATGCGTGTGGAGTTTAGTGATTATTTGTACATCAGAACTTGCATCTCTTTCTGCTCTGTGGAGCTGAGACTACCAAGTGAAGCCGACTGGGCTAGCCTATTGAAGGACGAGTAACCATGTGAAGATAAATGAATCATCTCAGTTGAGCCCAGTCTTTCGGATCAACCAGCTTACCAACTCTCAGATACACGAGTGAAGCCGTCCTAGACTAAAACCAACCCCAGTCATACAAGCTGATCCAGACCATGGAATTGTACGGACGATCCACAGAACTGTGAGAAATAATAAATGTTTGTGATTTTAATCCACAAGGTGTGTGGGGGGGGGGGGTTGTTTGGTTGTTGTTTTTTTAAGAGACAGAGTCTCACTTTGTCGCCCTTGGTAGGGCAGGAACATTACTGACCAGGAACATTTTCCATCAAATAAAAATGCCATGGCATCACAGCTCACAGCCATCTCCAACTCCTGGGCTTAGGTGATTCTCTTGCCTCAGCCTCCTGAGTAGCTGGGACTACAGGTGCCTGCTACACACCCAGCTATTTTATGTTGCATTTTGGCCAGGGCCAGGTTTGAACCCGGCACCCTCAGGGTGGCCCTACTCACTGAGCCACAGGCACCGCCCAGTGTGGGGGGTTTTATGCAGCAAAAGCTAATGGATACATCACTCTAACAGGGGTGCAATGATGAATGAGAAAGGAATTCCTACTCTTAAGCAGCCAGTCTACTGTACACTGGGGAAGATACGGGCAGTCAACTGTACTTATCATCGTGTAAATATCATTATAGGTCCTTATAAGGTTAAGAGACAGCAACTGCTCTGGAGTACCAAGAAAAATTTTCCATAAGTGATCTCACTGGAGCTGGCCTATGAGTAGAACTTGTGTGTCCCAACACTGATGTCCTTCCTTCCGCTCTGCCTGCTGCCTAGACATTCGAGGGCCTGTTCTTATGCCTGGTCTTTGTTGGCAGCCAGTAGCCAGTCAACCTGACACATCACCTCAGCCTTTCTGATGGTGCTGCCTGCTCCCTCCCTGCACCTCTTTTCCCCATTACTGAGATTGGGAAAATGCACCTGGGTAACTGAATAGATGTTGCAGATCTATAGTCCTAGGAGGTGGGGAAGGGAGAGTTTCTCATCATAGTCTGTGGTCTGGGGGAGCGATTCATGCTTACTTTAGCCTCAATGTTGAAAGAACATTTGAAATGCTCTTTCCTATTTATCATCATCCATCAACTTCCCTGTGCAGCAAAAAGGAAAATGCAAAAGAGAGGGGAGGAAGCAGTTTTGCCCCAATTCCCAAGTCCTGGCCTGCTCTTTTTGTGTGTTACTGTCTATCTGCTAAACTCCAGAAGGTATCTCATAAGTACAAGTCCCACTGGGATGGAAGAAAGCCTGGCCTTCCATACCCAGATCCCATAGTCTATAGAGTCCCTTTTGGGAGATAAGAGGCTGAGGCAAGAGAATCACCTAAGCCCAGGAGTTGGAGATGGCTGTGAGCTGTGATGCCATGGCATTTTTATTTGATGGAAAATGTTCCTGGGCAGGGGTCCACAGCCCACTTTGTCACAAAGTGGGTCATCATGTCCACCCTGTGTTCTCTGTCTCATCAGCAGACCCAAAGGACTTCCATAGATTTGTTCAGAGCTTTGGTGACATGGTTTCCCACCCTGCTCTACCACCATCATCCATCCTTGCTAAGCTTAAGGTTGTCTTCTCTGTTATTAAAAAATAAAAATTCAGGGCAGTACCTGTGGCTCAAGGGGTAGGGCGCCGGCCCCATATACTGGAGGTGGTGGGTTCAAACCTGGCCCCGGTCAAGAACTGAAAAATAAATAATTAATTAAATTAAATAAAAATTCACATTCATTCTGCAAAGACAAGCCCCTACTACGTAAGATGATTTGGTTAATATTAACATTTAGACCAATCTGGTTAAAGTTAACTCTTGGAAAGAAAAAATTAATTTAGCAACACTGATGTAACCAATAAAGCAAGCTAGGTTCTTGCTGAAGACAAGCCAGGAAAAAAACAAAACAAAACAAAAAGCAAGCTAGAAAGACTGACTGGAAATTGTCAGCAACACTAAAGAGTATTAAATGTGATTAGCATTGTGTTTAAGTGGTAGTGATACTAAAAATTTTTAATCACATACTTCCCCCCCACCCCATCATTTAACTTAGTTGATATTTACTGCTGAATCAAGGATCATAGAAGATTTCCCTTCTTTCACTGAGCATTAAGTGTTTTGCACAAGATTATCTCATTTGATGCTTAAAATGACCCTATGAAGTAATTGCCATTACTCCATTTTCAGATAAGGAGACAGGCTTGTAAATATTAAATAACCTGCAGAAGATCAAGCCTATAGTGACAGGTGGAATCAGGGCTCAATATTTGTACATCAAAGCTCTTCACTGCATTGGGCCCCAAAGAGGCCTTTGCACAGTAGTAGTCAAAATGTAAAAGAGAAAAAAATGTGGCCAGTCAATTACAAACTAAAAAATGTGAAACTTAGTAGGCTCTTTATAAACAAGAAATCAGCTTTGAAAGGAGGAAAGGTTTCTGGAGGCTATATGGTGAATCAGGTGGAAAGCAAGATGTCCCCACCACCCTAGGATGCTGCCTGAAGCTATTTAAACCCTCCCAGGGCACAGGAAGAGAAGAAAGTCTTCTCAATTTTTTTACATAAATAGGTCCTGATTCTGATGCCAAAATATGACACAGCATACACAAAAACTATGACCAAATTAAATGCAAATATAAGCATCTTAAAACAATAGCAAACAGAATCTGGCAATGTATCAAAAGAATAGTATATCATGGAGCTTTCTCTGAGAAACCCAAAATTATTCAACAGTAACAAATCCTTTTGTAACACTGATGTAACCAAGTTACATTGTGATAGACAAGTTACATTGACATAGACAACACTTAAGATTAAGGGGAAGAAACTGGTCAATGATAGATTATGGAGAAAAGCACTAATAGAATTTCATGACACCTTTTCAGAGAAGACTTAGCATTATAAAATTATAAAAATACAGGAAACCTGTAACATGATCTAAGGAGGAGAAAGAAGGGGTTCTCAGAGTCAGCACCATAGTTAACAATGAAAGACTAAAAGCAGATTCAGGAAAATGTGAAATTAAAAAAAAAGATGTTTGGTGTCACTATGTCATTAACATTAAAAAAAATGAGGTATAAATTTTGGAAAGAAGCAATGTTATTTGCAGTGTGATTACCTGGAAAGCCTGAGAAAATCAACTTCATGCCATTAGAAACAAAAAGTAATGGAGAAGCAGTCAATAAAAAAAAGCAAAATCTGCAAAATCATTGTCTGTCTTATGTATAAATAATAATCAGAAA
Organism: Nycticebus coucang; assembly: GCF_027406575.1. NCBI lineage: Eukaryota > Metazoa > Chordata > Mammalia > Primates > Lorisidae > Nycticebus > Nycticebus coucang. The sequence continues at coordinate 51,380,572 of NC_069796.1, read as the reverse complement.
ATGAATAGGGAATAGAGATTCCATACAAAACAAAAGCATCTAGGAATAAATTTCAAAATGTGCTATATTTTTGTGAAGAAAATTAAACTCCAAGCCATAAATCAAAACTTGTGTAAACATAGAATCACAGCATATTTTAGATGGGAAAACTTAGTATTATTAACATGGTCACTTTGTGCAATTTAACATATAAAAACATTTTTTTGTTTGAGACAGAGTCTCACTCTGTCACCCGGGATGGAGCGCAGTGGCATCATCGTAGCTCACTCACTGCAACCTCAAGCTTCTGGACTCAAGTGATCCTTCTGCCTTAGCCTTCCAATAAGCACCCATCACAACACCCAGCTAATTTTTCCACTTTTTTAGCAGAGATGGGTCTCACTCTTGTTCTGGCTGGTCTTGAACTCCTGAGTTCAAGTGATCCTCCCGCCTCAGCCTCCCAAAGTGCTAGGATTATATGCATGAGCCACTGCACCCAACCATAATTTATCAATTTAATCTCAATAATACACTCTACTAGATTTCCTGGGAGAGAAGGGGAACTTGGCAGATTCTTAAATCATCTAGAAGAATTAATGTAGGTGGGGGAGGGGAGTTAGGAAAAAGGCACGTAAGGAGAATGGACTGTCCCTCTCAGATATTAAGTATATTCCATAGCTATAGTAATTCAAACAATTTGGTACTAAGATTTAAAAAAGACCAATCAATGGGAGGAAAGACCCAAGAATATAGAGAAATTGTATTATATGATGAAGAAAACTGAGTGAATTCTTATAGTTTTTTGCTGCCTCAGCATCAGTTTTGAAAATAAGTTGCACTGTCTCATACCAGAAGCAGGGCTTAGTCACCTTGGCACAGTTTCCAGTTTTCCACCCCCAGTTCCTCAAGGAGATCAATCCAGACATCTGCCCTAAACCACCACTTCCTGGGGTGACTACCTCCCTATGGGACAACTGGATAGTAAGTTTACTTTTCTCACCCATCTGACCCCCACACTCCACATGGACTGCACAGATATGCCACAGTGACCTCCCGGAAGTCACGCCTGCTTGCTTTAACCCACTTTGAGCTCCTCTTAGGAAACCTGCTTGGGTGGGTAGCATGCTGGACCATTGTAAAGGCTTTAGTCCCACAGGTTTCCCATCTTGCTACCCACCAGCTGGTTAAGCATGCATGTCTCAGATGTCTCCCCACTTCCCATTAGCCCTGTAAGTGTGCTGCCCTGTGCTCTCTGGGACCTGTAAGTAATAAACACACTTCTGTTGTTTCATGGGTTTTGTGGTGAGGCCTCCTCTTTCTTTGTCTTACCTGACAGACACACTCCAGCCTAACTCTCCTTCCAGCCAAGGCTCTCCAAGAGAGTTTCCACCTTGCTTGTGTGCCCATTCTCAAGTGGGAGATCTCAAGACCAAATTAGAAAAACATCACAACAAGAATCTTTCAAATAAAATAAGAGAATGATGGATTATTCAATAAATGGTGCTGAGAAAATGAGTCAGGCATTTGGAGAACACGTTAACAACAACAACAATAATACTGGAATCTCACCAGATGCTAAGCACTATTCTAAATGCTGTGCACATTACACATACTAACTTAGTCAATCTTCCTAACCTCCTCTGGCATTGGTATTACCATTACATGCCTTTTACAGATGAGGAAAATAAGACACCAAAAGGTGAAGTGATTTGGCTAAACCACACAGGTAGTAAGTGGAAGAGCCAGGATTTTATTAAGAATAGAACTTAGGGCGGCACCTGTGGCTCAAGGGGAGTAGGGCATCTGCCTCATATGCTGGAGGTGGTGGGTTCAAACCCAGCCCTGGCCAAAAACTGCAAAAAAAAAAAAAAAAAAAGAATAGAACTTAAATATTACAAGAGACAAAAATGTCAATAGCCATTTAAAAACAAGATATAACTTAAGAAAATATTTTATGACCCTAAGGTAATAAAGGTCTTGTGATATGAAATTAAAAACCAAAGTGGAAAAGATTGACACATCTAACTCTTCAATATATTTAACATTTTGCATTATTTTCTAAAAAATATAGACAATAAATAATGATGATTCCTAACTAGGAATACCTAGTTAGAATATCATAGAATATCTAGTCACTCACTGCAACCTCGAACTCCTGACCATATGAAGGCAAGAGATAAATATCCAAATGCAAACACACACATCTATACACTCTTTAATCTCCCTTTCTTTAAAAATAATTCAGTGTAAAAATAGACAAACAGCAGTCAGTGTATAAGAAAACAAATAGAAATGCCCCAATTATACAAGATGTTTATTCTCAGTACTAATCAAATAATTCAATGTTAAAGCAACAATGAGTCATTTGTACTTGTCGCATTGCTAAACATTTTAAAGATTAATAAAAATTGTCATTAGTAAAGTGTGGAGAAGTTGACTTTTTTTTTTTTTTTTTGGTGGTGGTGGTTGTATATTTGATACAACTTTTCTGCAGGGTAATATGAATCAAAATTGATAATAAGAATACTATTTTACCCCACAATTCCAAGATTTCAACCAAAGGTAACAACCAGATACATGCTCAAAAACGTATTTATAAGTCTGCTTAAGACTTTCATTAAACATGGCTCGGCGCCTGTGGCTCAAGCAGCTAAGGCGCCAGCCACATACACTTGAGCTGGAAGATTCAAATCCATATGGTGCCCCATAATTGCACTAATGCACACAGCTATAATTTAATAATAACAACAATAATAAAGGAATTGTTGTGCAGGCTGAAAAAATAAAATCCAGTCTGGGCCCACCAAACAACGATGATGGCTGCAACCAAAAAATAACCAGGCGTTGTGGCAGGCACCTGTAGTCCCAGCTACTTGAGAGGCGGAGGCAAGAGAATCACTTAAGCCCAGGAATTGGAGGTTTCTGTGAGCTGTGATACCATGGCACTCTACCCAGGTGGACAGCTTGAGCCTCTGTCTCAAAAAAAAAAAAAAAGACTCTCATTAAACAAAATAAGGCACAAGAAAAGACTATGCAGAGAAGCATCTAGAACTCTCAAAAACTGCTGGTGGGAATGCAAAATAGTACAGCCACTTTGGAAAACAGTTTGGTTGATTGTTTTTTGTTTTTTTTTCTGCAGTTCTTTTGGCTGGGGCTGAACCCACCACCTCCGGCATATGGGGTCGGCGCCCTACACCTTTGAGCCACAGGCACCGCCCTCGGTTGATTGTTATAAACTTAAAAACAAACTGACCATATGACCAAAGTATCCCATTCCTAAATTATTATCAGATAAATAAAAACATTCGGGCTGGGTGCCGTGGCTCTTATCTATAATCCTAGCCCTCTGGGAGGCCAAGGTGGGTATATTGCTTGAGATCACAGGTTCAGGACCAGCCTGAGCAAGAGTGAGACCTTATCTCTAAAAATAGCCAGGCATAGTGGTGGGTGCCTGTAGTCCCAGCTACTCAGGGGGCTGAGGCAGGAGAATTGCTTCAGCCCAGGTGTCTGAGGATGCTGTGAGCTAAGACGCTATGGCACTCTACCGAGGGTGGCAAAGTAAGACTCTGTCTCAAAAAAAAAAATTGGGCCACACAGTTCCATGCATGAATGTCTATGGCATTTTTATTCATAATCACACCAAACTACAAATAACCCAAATGTCCATCTACAAGCAAATGAATAAGCACGCTGTGGTCCATCATACAGTGGAATGCTACTCAGCTATAAAAAGAAATAAGGTACTGGTACACTCTGTAGCACTGGTGAATCCCCAAAGCATTATACTGGGGGAAGGAAGCCAGACAGAAAAGTTTGCATATTATATGATAACATTCTGGAAAAGGCCAAACTATAGCCATGGAACACATCCATCCATGGTTGTCAGGGGCTGGCTGTTGTGGGAGAAGATTATCCACAAAGGGGCGCCAGAGAACTTCCTGCAGTTGTGGAAATGCTGTACAGATTATGATGTCAGTCACAAGACTGCAGTGATTTGTTAAAAGGGTCGGTTTTCTGAGTGTAAATTATACCTCAATAAACCCAACTTTAAATAAAATACTCTTCAACCATTAAAATTTATTTTTTCTTCTAGTAAACTGGAAGTATGCACAGAATATATGGAGTGGGAAAGTTATCCTCTCAAAGAGATATTTGTCCACCCACGTTCATAATGGCATTATTCACGATAGCCGAAAGGTAAAAACCCCAAATGTTCATTGGCTGATGAATGGACAAACACAACATGGTATTTGGTACAATGGGATATTAGCCCTGAAAAGGAAAGAAATTCTGACACACGCTACCGCATGGCCGCACCTTACAGACATTATGTGGAGTGAAGAAGCCAGTCAGGAGAGGTGAAATACCTCGCGGTTCTCTTGAGGAGAGGCCCCTGGACAGTCAGATTCATAGAGATAGAAGGCACAGTGGTGGTTCTCAGGGACAAGAGGAGAGGAGAAAAGGGAGTAGTTGTTTAATAGGTACAGAGTTTCCGTTTTACATGATGAGAGTTCCGGAAATTAGTTGTGCATCAATGTGGATGTACTTACCCAGTAAACTGCACACTCAAAAATGGGTAGATGGTAAAATTTTTTTTTTTTTTTGCAGTTTTTGGCCATGGCTGGGTTTGAACCCATCACCTCCGGCATATAGGGCCACAAGCGCCACGTGGTAAATTTTTTATTATGTGTATTTTACCACGATTTTTATCAAAAGCTGTTTTCTCACACGTTGGCAGCAGCGGGGGTGGGACGTGAGCCAGTGCTCGGGTGCGCATGAGCAAGGCTGCTCGCTCTGGGTGATGGTGATTTTCATGTTCTTCACCTTATAGCTTAGAGTTTTGCTTTACTTTGTTCTAAAATGAGCATAGCATTTATTACCATCTATCACTGGCTTGTCTGTCTCCCTGCTGAAGTGCAAACTTCTTGAAAATAGGCCCACAGTGGTCTTGTTCAATACTGAGTCTGCAGTTTCTACAGAGTAGTCATTCGCTGGGGGAAGTATTAAGGCAATGAAAAAAAGAATAAACACAATGGGAGAGGGGAAATTATTTTCAACATGAGAAAAGGTCTCTAGGTCATCACTGGAGAGAGAAATTTCATTTGCTATTCAGAGGAAGAGAAAGGCTGGTCAGTGTGGATTTTATGGCAGCACTTAAGAGTTGACAGGAGCACTTTGGTCTCACCTTCAGCTTCACAAGCAATGCGCATAGTCTTTTGCACATGAGCACACAATCCAAGTTCAGAGCCGGTGCTGGCTCTGCAAAAGCAGCTTCAAGGCAAAACTTTGTTTATAGATCTTCCATCCTTCCTGTTACTCAAGCCAAGTTGGAGTCATCCTTAATTCCTCTCTTTCTGTACACCCATCTGAAGTCCATCAGCACAGCCTCCCAGCTTTACCTTTAAAAAATCCAGAATTCACTCACTTCTCAGCAGCAATTTTGTCACCACCCCCAGATTAAGCCACTGCTGACTGCCACCTGGGACACTGCAAGAGCCTCTTAGATGATTGTAATAGTTCCGTAATCCTAATTGATATCCCTCACCCTACTTCAGTCTGCTCCTAGTAAAATGGCCTCAGAGATCCTGTTAAGCCAGGTCACTTCTCCACTCAGCACCTTCCATGAATTCTCATCTCTCTGTAAGTAAAATCCAAAGGCCATTACAACAGCCTACAAGATCCAGCAATCCTCTCCACTCTCTCCCGTTACCTCTCTAACCACATCTCTGGTGTGACCACATATTAGATTAGTAAGTAAGAAATATCCCAAGTGTGTAAGTACTAAGTTTCACAGTTGATATCTCTGACATCTCCCTTTGACACTTCCTGCGGGTGTGTGTGTACGTGTGTGTGAAGGTACGTCCTCATTCCTGCAAACACACATTTTGGCTTGTGATTGTCTTTCAAAATTCTAAAAAAAAATTTTAGAACAATTTTTGTGAAACTATGTATAAGTCACAAATTCATGCTATTTTTGAATATGAGTTCCATGTGAAACCAGTGCAGCACAGACAGTTTGAAATATCAACGAAATGTCTGGAAAGGATGTGGGTAATGAATGCCCAGCACACTGATGGTTTAAGAAGTTCTATTCTGGTGATTTTAATTTGAAAATGAGTTAACATAGACAACCTGCCTTTGAGACCAAGGCAATGATCTCAAAGTTGCAGTGGAAAAGAATCCATCTCATCCTAGGCATGAATTAGCATCAAGGTTTGACGGTACTATTCCAACAGTATTGGACCACTTGAAACAAACCAGCAAGGTGAAGAAGCTGGATAGAATTCAACCAGCATCAGAAGAGAAATTATCTCAAAGCTTGCCTTTCATTGCTGCCATGACATAAAGGTGAACGATTTCTACACAATATTGGCATATGTGATAAAAAATGGATTCTTTTTGACAATTACAAGCATTCGTCACACTGCTTGGATAAAGACAAAGTGCTGAAACACAGTCCAAAACTGAATACTCATCAACAAAAGCTAATTGTGTCTGCTTCATGGCCCAGCCCTGGTATTATGCACTACAGCTTCATGAAACCTCATCAATCAATTAATTATAGCAGATGTCTCCTGAAACCAATTGCACAACATGATGAGGATTCTTGCAATTAAGCAGCTGAAACTGGTCAACAGAAACAGGCAAATAAATACTCTTAGAACACAAAGCTGTCGGACAAATAATGCTGCTCAGAAAGAACTACAGAAGCTGGACCTGGAAATTCTGTCATCCACTGTCTTCACCAGCCTTGCACCAACTGACCATCACTTCTTCCAGGATTTGGACCACCACTTCTTGCAAGGAAAAATATTCAATTCTCATCAAGTTATGGAAAACACCTTTTTTGCTTTCATTACCATGACCTTTCTAAGCGACTTTGCTGCTGGTTTACACGGGCTACCATTAAGATGGAAAACTGTGTCGATAGTTCAGGCACATACATTGACTAATTGTACTGCTTCTTGTTTTAGATATAATAAACTAAACTTTTGATTTGAAGCCAAACATTTCATATTTAATGACCTAAGAATTTATCACCCACACCAAGATACTATTTCATTTTTTTTTTATTTTTATTTTTTTTAGAGAGAAAGGTTCTTCCTATGTTTGTCAGTTGGACTTGAGCTCCTGGGCTCAAATAATCCTCCAGTTTGAGCCTCCTGAGTAGTACTACACGCCCTCACCACTATGCCCAATTTCAGGATACTTTTAATAACAAAAGGAAACAGTATTAACAATCGCATCAGGGCAATGGGCACAAACCCTGAAAATCCTGGACAAACCAGATACATCTACTCCATGTTTCCCCCTGTCTCTCCTCTCCTTTGTGCTCTCTGAGCCAGACACCTGTCCTCATTACCACTCCTAAAATACCCCAGGCATTCTCCTGCCTCAGGCCCTTTGCACTTATCATCCCTTCCGCTTGAAGTTTCTGGCCCAGCATGTACATGAGACCTGCTCCCTCACCTTGTTTATCCACATTCTCTCTCTGACCACCTGATTTAAAATTGCAACCCTCCTCCTAGCTGGAACACCCCATTCCCCCTTCCTACTTTATTCTCTACAGCACTTATTACCAAATGACAGATGCTTGATATGTTTGCTTTGTTTATTGTCTATATCCCCCAGCCCCACCAGGTTGTAAATTCCATGAAAACAGAGATTGTAGCCAGGGTGCAGTGGCTGGAATCCTAGCACTCTAGGAGGCTGAGGAGGGACGATTGCCTGAGCTCAGGAGTTTGAGACCCATTCAAACAAGAGTGAGACCCCTATCTCTAATAAACACAGGGAAGCTAAAGCAGGAAGATTGCTTGAACCCAAGAGTTTGAAGTTGCCATGAGCTGGGCTGACACCACAGCTCTCTAGCCTAAGCCACAGAGTGAGACTCTGTCTCAAAAAAAAAGAAAGAAAGTAAGTAAAGACTGCATTAGGCCTTCTGTTTTAATGCATTCCCAGCATGGAGAATAGTTCCTAGCCTATATTAGATATGCCATAAATGTCTGTTGAGCAAAAGATTCTTTTAAAGTTTACATGTACTCCCAAGTAGCTGGCTGCTCACATACCCCTCCTGTACAGAATTCTGAGCACATGGCATTTGGACTAGGCCCTACAAACCATCTCCACCCCGACCCAGGGAGAGCAGGAGCTAGAAAACACTCCACTGGACCACACCTGCATCCTGGGGTTCTGCAGCAGCTTATTGGCCAAGCAGCCTCCATTGTGAGGTAGCTCTGGTCTCTTTCTGGCCAGAGACAGACAAGCACTGGGCCTGCACCACATCCAGGCACCTGGACCTCCAGTCCAATGGTGCCTTCTTCCTCCCAGTCACACGGTTCACTCTGCCCTACAGCAGCGAGGGCTACACTGGGAGAGGCCAAAAGCCCAGGTGAGCGCTGGCGGGTGACGAAGCCATTGCGAAGGGGACTGAGAATCGTTCCGAGATGGGACTCTCATAAGGCCCCCACGAGCCAGGTGAGGCATCACCAACATCAGCTTCTCAAGCCACCTCTGCTTCACTGACTTGGGCCTCAGTCAGCACCAGACACCCTAGGGAATTAGGAAGCAGCAGCTCAGGTCTGCAGTCATGGTTTCTCTGAAGAAAAACCCATCAGAGGTACATTCAAGGCCTTGACCCTGAGCCTCGGCCACCTAGCACCCTGTTGAAGATGTCACTGCTTGGAAAGGACTCCAGCAGTGAGCTGAACTCCTTGGATGACAGCTCCAAGTCTCCCTCGGGGAGCAACAGCAGCACTGCTCCAGAGAACGGCCACCCCACTGGGGACGTGGGGCTATCGTAAGTGGCCGCGCCGCCTCCACACAGTAGGTCAAGCAGCGCTGCTTTTGCAGCTCTGCTCTACATCTTCCTCCTGTCTCTCCTTAAAACTCCTATCCCATTGAACAGGAGATGCATAGATAACAGATGAAACCTACAGAATCTAAGAAGGTCAACCCCTGCAGCTCTGGGTATTACTTGTGTCCCAGTTTTTGCAAAGTACCCCAGCTAGAGAGGCCAACTCCAACATGAGCTGCTGGACTCCAGGGACAGTTTCCTAACTCAGGCTGGCTTTCCTCTCCTCACACATCTGCCGTTGTTCTCTTTCTCCCTCTTCTCTCCCTCCTCTCCTCAGACCCAGACAGAAAACAGAATGTTACCTGCTAACCTGTGTCTCTACCTTCACCACCCCAAACTCAAAACACATGCAACTTTTCTCTGGGACTTTACTGTCAATCAGACTGTTATCTAATCAGACCAGATACCAGTGTAATGAGATGGTAAACAGCAATCCCCAGTGTTGATAGGGATACCAGAAAATGTCTTCTCTCGTGTCCTTTGGGGAAGAATTAAATTGGTATCTTTCTAGATGACAGTGTTGCATGTCAAATCCTAAAATTCCATTTGTATGAAATGTACAAATACTTACTTGGCAAATGCTATTTCTGAAAGTATACACACACACACACACACACACACACACACACACACACATATACAACTGACAACACTGGCTACCCCTGAGAGAGAGAATTGGGAAACAGATACAGAGATAGAAGAGAGAATTGTATTTATTTCATAAGGTGTTTTGGTCATTTTGTTTTGTTTTACCCTTTGAATTTTGTGCTGTGATTATTATTATCTAGTTTTTTTTGAGTATAGTTAAATATGAATGAATATATCCCTTGATCGACATTATCACTTCTAGGAATGTTTCCAGATGAAATACTAGCACAAATAGGAGTGGTAATTTTTACTGAAGCACTAGTTATAATATTGAAAATTTAGAAACATTAGGAGAACGGTTAAAGTACAGTCCAAAAATACGGTAGAATACAATGTAACCATTATGAGTGGTGGAGAAAATCTGTGGACATGTGTAGCACATGAAAATGTGTAGCACATATTATTCATACAAAAAAAAACTTAGGGTGTTGCATGAATATCAGTTTTCCTTGCATGAAATTCTGTGCATTTATTTAGAAATAAATAGGGATGCTCAGAGGAATATTAATCGTGGTCTGTGGTTATTTCCAATTGGTGGGATTTGGGAATTTCCTTTTATAATCTCAATGTATTGTTTGTCAAGGAAAATATGTAAAGCTAAAATTTTTAAAAAATGGTCAGAGGAGCCCCCCTGTTTCTCCTCCAAGTTCTCCAAAGTCTTGTCTAGCCTTTCCCATGAGATCTGATTCAAGTTGGACAAGGTGCTGTCATAGGAAAGAAGGGAGAGGTGAAGGGAAGAAAGGCAGGAAGCAGGGAAAGAATTGGCACAAGGGAAAAAACAGGTTTTTGTGCTTTGATATATTTTTTAGTAATTACAGTTGTCAAGAAATAAAATCTCTGTCTTGGAAGTGAAGGGACAACAGATGCTCCCTCCCTTAGGTGAACTGACTGATGACAGATGCAGTCACAGAGGTCCCTCCTGGCCGCTGCTCTCTCCACTCCTGAGGTCGGTATTGAAATGCAAACTCCTGGCACAGCCTCCTCCTTGAAGCACCTGGCCAGGACTCCCTAAGGGAGAAGACACAGACACAGCACTGTCTCTGCTGGACTCACTGTGTGACCTTGAGCTGTTGGTTTGGGTTCTCCTGGCCACCTCCAGACAGGGTCAGGGCGGCAGAAGGGGTTCTCTGTCTTGGCCTGAGACTTGGACTGTACCTGCGATGGCCTCCTTTTTCTAGTGAGTTAATAAATGTTCTAGGTAGGGGGGCACCTCTACCTGCTTGGACCAGCTTTTGCTTGCCTTTGCTCTATCATCCCAACTCTGCTTCATCTTCAGGGAGGCTTTTTCCAACAGGTGAGCACCACGAAGGCCACATGGCAGCCATGAGGATGATGACGCTCACAGCTGTGAAGAGCTTCATGATTCCAAGACTCTCCATGTCATTTCCTCTTTTGACTCTTACAGCATCCCTGGGACATAGGCAGGACTAGAATTATTCTCCTTTTTTGGCAGGTGAGGAAATAGGATCTAAGCAGCCTTTGAGAGGATTCCCAAAATAGTAACCAAACACAGAAGACTAATGGCAGAGCTAGAACTCAGAATCTGGGGCTCTTGCACTCACTTTTCACTTAAGTTCCTTTTGACTCTATTCTTGTGGTCCTGTTCCCACTGCCCACCCCAGTCCCCATCGGGATTGGAGCTACCTGGGCAGGAGCTGCCAGCACAGGTGTGAGGACCCCTGGTACCCAGCAGTAAGTACCTTAGCAATCACTATTAAATTAATGCATCTTTTACGATGCACAGCATGGACATACAACAATTTATAAACATGGGTAAATATTCTTATATGTGGTAGAAGATTATTACGTGGTAGAAGATTATTACGCTTTTTCTAGTGAGTTAATAAATGATCTGATACCAATAAATACTCTGTAAATTGAAGCAATTATTACTGATCTTTGTCATTGTCCACCTAAATGGTAGACATGTAGTAAGTCTCAATAAATACTGAGTGAATAAATCATAAAAGAAATCATTGGATCAATTAACCAACCAACCAGTAGGTACTAGGGAGTTATCCAGAACAGTAGCAATTTTAATCAACTTTTTCTTTAGCGCCTAGTGTGTATTAAATATTTGACTCACCTAAACTCACACCAGCCCTGGATGTTCCAGGACATGGAATTGAGAGTTGCCCCTGAGTCCACTTTTCCAGTCTTGTCCCTCTTCCCCACAGGCGCCGCTGGAGATGCTGGAAGCCGGCTGAGCTCTTGTCCCCCTTCCTTCCACTAACAGTGCCCTCTTGTCTTCTCATCCCCACTGCAGGAAGATGCAAACCTTGATCCACCTGATGAAATGCAACATTGGCACAGGGCTCCTGGGGCTTCCCCTGGCCATAAAAAATGCTGGCTTATTGGTAAGAGGCATCAGTGGGATGGGAAATAGGCTTTTGTACTTGGGGGAGAGGGAGATGGATCCCAAAGGCCTTTGCACTATTTATCGATGTGCAATTTGGAGGCATCTTTTGCAATAGGAAATGTGCCTGTTGGCACTGGAGCCAACCTAAAACCAAACTGAGTCTCCTTGGAGGGGCTGGGCCACTGCTCTTAAAGGCCCAGCATCTCATTTCCAGTTTCCCACAGTCCTCCCTCTCCTGTTTCAAAACACTTGATGGCACATGAGAAAGTGGCTTGGATGTGAGGATAGATCCCCCATCCATCCTACACTCCCCCTGCACCAACCTGCCCCATCTCTTTTCCTGTGCTGATCTCATCTCCCTTGTTTTTGTCTTATGAAATTTGTTCCTCTCTAAAACTGAACTCTTACCTAAGAACATCAATGCTGCCACACCTTGTGTTTTTCTGAAACTTATATCCACTTTACTTGGAATTCCTAAAACATTTACAAACATGAGACATACCTCATTTTTATAATAGACTTAGCATCCTCACTTACTTGAAAGCTCTGTGGGCAAGAACTGTCTTCTTTCACTTTACACCTCCCCACTCTAGCTGCTGTAGAGACAGCACATAGCAAGATTCACCTATGGTCTGTTGAATTGAGTTGACATCAAATATATATTTTTCATTCAGTTGCAGTGAATTTTTCTTTCTCTCCTGATCTGGTAATCTCTTTCCTCTTTGGAATCTTCCAGGTTCTAGAACTTCTGCAGAAGACATGGCCTTCCACCAAAACTCTCTTTGCTAATATGGTGTTTGCGTTTTAAGATAGCTCTTTCATCCTTTGATTCTTGCTTCCTAAGAATCATTACATGACTTCTTTACCTTCCATCTCTCACCAGAACCTCTGACCATAATTTATTTGAAAAATATTTATTGGGTATCTACTATGTGTGCTCTTAGGCTCTATGTACTTTTAGGCCCCAAGAACATAGAGGTAAACAAGACAAAAAAGTGTCTGCCACATGGAGGCTACATTCTAGTGGAGTCTTGATTGCTCATTTGTTTCTTTGTGATAGGTCACATCTATAAAGACATGAGTGTCCAGAACAAAGGAGATGACAGAAACCCTCTTTACTCTATGCTCTTCTGTTCATGTCTGGTGAATTATAATTAATAATCAACCCTACTTTTTCATTTTTTGAGACAGAGTCTCACTGTTGTTGCTCAGGCTAGACTGCCGTGATATCAGCCTAGCTCACAGCAACCTCAAACTCCTGGGTTCAAGTGATCCTCCTGCCTCAGCCTCCCAAGTATCTGGGATGTAGGCACCTACCACAACATCCAGCTAATTTTTCTAGTTTTAGTAGGCGATGGAATCTCTCTGTTGCTCAGGCTGGTCTTGAACTCCTGAGCTCAGTCAATCCTACCACCTCTGCCTCCCACAGTGCTAGGATTATAGACATGAGCCACCACACCCAGCCTAATTGGCCCTACTTTTTTAAAAGAATATTGACAAATTAGATGCACCAGAGCAGTGATTTCGGCTTGGGAGAATTTTATGCCCCTCCCCAGGACTTTTACAATGTCTAGAGAGGATTTTGGTCGTCACAACCAGGGACTGAGGGGCACTGACACCTAGTGAGTGGCCCAGGGATGCTGCTATACATCATACAGTGCACAGCTCCTTAAAACAGAGAATCGTCTGCCCCACGGTGTCGAAAGTGCCCTGTTGAGGAACTCCATAGTAGAGGATGAGAACTAAGTCATAAGAGGAACCCTGGTCTCCAAGCACCTTGGAGGAGATAAAGATTAGCATGTGAAAAAGAAACTGAATTTACTACTAGGGACTCGAAAAGGGTAGAACTTGAGACAGATAACAAAGCGTGGGCTGTGTGGGGAGGGAGTGAGCTCTCTATCATTGGAATTAACCGAGCAGAGATTGAAAAGCCACTTTATAGTGATGCTAAGGGCATTCAAACCCTAGCATCTGGGGGCACAAGAACATTCAGGTAGTGTCTCATCCCATCAACAGCCTTTTTATTTATTTATTTTTGGAGACAAAGTCTCACTAAGTCGCACTGGGTAGAGTGCTGTGGTGTCACAGCTCACAGCAACCTCAAACTCTTGGGCTTAAGCGATTCTCTTGCCTCAGCCTCCCAAGTAGCTGGGACTACAGGCGCCCGCTATTACACCCAGCTATGTTTTTTGTTGTTGCAATTGTCATTGTTGTTTAGCTGAGCCAGACCAGGTTCAAACCTGCCACCCTTGGTGGCCAGTACACTACCCACTGAGCTACTACCCACTGGGCAGCACCATAGCTTTATTATAAGAGGGGTCCTAGCACTAGGACTAGGACAGGGCCAGAAGTGTGGAAATGATCAGCGTGTGGCTCACTGCCCATCTCTCCTCTCCCTCCAGGTTGGTCCTATCAGCATGCTGGCCATCGGGATCCTCACAGTGCACTGTATGGCCCTCCTGGTGAACTGTGCTCAGCATATCAGCCAGAGGTGAGAGTCCTGCTTCTCTCTCATCTCAGCGCTAGGACCCTCCAAGGGTGGGTTCAGTTTCTCTTGACCATTGACTCAAATAACTGGCCACTTCCCCGGGCCCTGCCACTCTAGATTCTATAGAAGCCATGGAGAGGGTGAGAAAGAATCCCAACTGAAGATTCTAGGTGCAAATCCAGCTCTGCTGCTAACTGAGCTGAATGACTTTGTCAAGTCCCTGCACTGACCCCTCAGCCCCAGATTCAAATAGGTACATCTGGAGTATGCATCAGTCTCCTTACCTGGTGACATCAAAAGTCATAAAAGATAAAAGATAAAAGTACTCTGTAAACTATCATATACATGTCTTAGATGCTTACAGATATCCTTTTCTTTCCTGTTAATCTCCCCACTCCCAAACTCTCCACCCAAAACATACCCCTTAGCCTGGAGCTCCTTCTCTGCTATTTACTCAAGAACTCTGTGAAAAACAAATTCTCAAAAACAATTTCAAAAGAGAAATATTTACATCTCCTTCTGTCTGTTCAGCCATTTTCAGAAGTTGTGCAAAACAGAATTCCCGCAGGGTAGGATGCCTGTTAGCAAGAGAATTCTTAAGATTATATAATCTTGGACAATTACTAGCAAATTGCAGGATTAGGCATTTTCCTGTTATTGTTACAATTTCTGCAAGACTGCCTCTTGCAAAATTTGTTCCAGATAAACTCCTTTCAGAAAAATTTAGGAAAAGTAAAAAAAATACTTTGAAATAAAATTAAAAGTTTACAATGGCTTTAGTCATTAACATAGCATACATACAATACTCAACATTTATGTATTTGAAAATTTAATTCAAAAACAATTTTAGAAAGAAAAGACAAATGCAGTGAAAACAAAGAATGCTGAGATCCATATGCCCAGCTCCTTCCAAGACATACAAATTCAAATAGGTCCTAAATCAAACACCACACTAGGGGAAAGAATCCCCGCTCGACAATGGTGCTGGGAGACCTGCACCTTTCACCACTTGCAAAAATTGATTCAAGATGGATAAAAGATTTAAATCTAAGGCATGAAACAATAAAAATCCTAGAAGAAAGGGTGGGAAAAACTCTTGACAATGTTGGCCTGAGGACAGATTTTATGAAAAGGATTTCCAGGGCAATTGTAACAACAAAAATAAACAAATGGGACTTAATTAAACTGCAAAGCTTCTGCACAGCTAAGGAGACAACAATGAAAGCAAACAGACAACCTTCAGAATGGGAAAAGGTATCTGCATATTACAAATCTGACAAAGGCTTGATAATTAGGATCAACAGAGAACTCAATTTGATCAACCAAAAAAGAGCTGACAATCCCATCTAGCACTGGGCTAGAGACATGAACAGAACCTTCTCTGAGGAAGACAGATGAAACGTATGATAACAAACATATGAAAAAGTGTTCATTGTCCCTAATGATCAGAGAAATGCAAATTAAAACCACCCTGAGATATTACCTGACTCCAGTGAGATTAGCCCACATCACACAAGTTCCAAAGCCGCAGATGCTGGCATGGATGTGGAGAGAGGGGAACAATTTTGCATTGTTGGTGGGACTACAGACTAATACAACATCTTTGGAAAGAAGTATGGAGAATCCTCAAAGAACTCAAATTAGATCTCCCATTTGACCCCATAATCCCACTACTAGGCATCTACCCAGAAGAAACAAAATCATTTTATCATAAGGACATTTGTACTAGATTGTTTATCACAGCTCAATTTATAATCGCCAAGATGAGGAAACAACCTAAAGGCCCATAAACTCAGAAATGGATTAACAAATTGTGGTACATGTATGCCATGGAATACTATTCAGTCATTAAAAAGACGGTGGCTTCACATCTTTTGTATTAACCTGGATGGAGTTGAAACACATTCTTCTTAGTAAAGCATCATAAGAACGGAAAAGCAATTATCCTGTGTACTCAATACTAATATGAAGCCAGTAGACAATTTAATGCATGCCCACATAGGAGAAAAACTCATTTCAATTCAAGCTGGGGAGAGGGGGAATGAGAAAGGGGGAGTGCAGGGAGGCTCCCACCGACTGGGCACAGTGTGGGGCTGTTTGGCACACCTTCTGAGTGTGGGATACACCTACAAGAGGGACTCTACTGAACAAATTCAAATATTTTGACCTGGTTGTTTGTACCCACACATTAACCTGAAAAAAACAATTCAAATAGGTCTTTGTAAATATGAAGAAAGTCCTCAAAAGTCAAAATAAGGTTAGTAAATGAAACTCTCCATAAAGCCAAATTATCATGATTCAAATAGGTATATCTGGAGCATGTGTCAGTTACATCTAATTTTTGAAGCACTTTCCAGCTCGTAGAACACTTTTAAGAGCATTTACTCATGCCGCAGTTAAATTTATTGTGCAATTACATTGTGCCAAGGATCTTTGCAAGGCTTCTTTACTCCTTACAGTAATTACACTTTTATGATTGGTGCTATTTTTAGTCCCATTTTACAGACAAGTAAGCTGAGGCTTAAATGTCACATAGCTATGAAGTAGCAGAGCTAGTATTCAACAACCTTCCTGACCCCACTCGGAACCATTTTGTGTCTGACATCTGGCCATTCCTGACAGCCCTCTTCTGATTTGTTTCTGATGATTTGTCTTTCATTTTATTCTACTGCAGAGGTTTCAGAATGACAGCTGAAAGCTGGCCATGGCCTTCAGTTAGGTTTGTGTTTTAGGGGACTTCCACAGTTGCATTGTTTTGTTTTGGTTTGGGATTTTTTTGCCAATATTTAAAAACCTAGAGACATTGTTTAAAAATGAGACCTTTGGGGCGGTGCCTGTGGCTCAAAGGAGTAGGGCACCGGCCCCATATACTGAAGATGGTAGGTTCAAACCCAGCCCTGGCCAAAAACTGAAAAAAAAAAAAGAATGAGACCTTTGTCTTTTTGAGCTAATCTGGGATCTCTGGGCCTTTATTCCTTCAATGTCCTTGTGGAGGCGAGCCCGCAAGCAACTGCTGTTAGCATCCACATGTGCTCTGGTTTGTCACAGTCTCCTCTCCACCCTACTGTGTCTTATCCTCAGCTCCCGTCACCTGCCAGGTCACCAATCCCATAGCTTTTGGCATTACAACCTCAGATTAATGTACTTGCCAGTCCTGAGCAAGGTGACCTCACTGTATTGCGCACACCTATTTCAGTAAGCAATAAGAAAAATGCCCTGCTCCCAACACACCTCCATATCCATTTCTCCCTGTCTCCTCCCCCCAAAACCGGACTGCATGTGAAAAAACTGAGGCCTAGAAATCTAAAGAGACTTACTCAATGGCTTTCACTATCTGAGAAGAATGGGATTTTAACCCTCATTTCCTAACCAGTCTGGGGCCCTTTCTCTCTTTCCACTTCTTCCCTCAGTCCTGCATTAACATCGTTCATTAGCAATGTAGGCAACCTGCTGCCACTCCCCCTTGCTCCTGCCAGATGAGGAGACGACGGGTCTTACAGCAGGGTCCATGCTACCCTTGGGAAAGGTCCCCTAGGAAGAAGGACAAGGGAAGAGGGACAAGCTGGAACATGAGCATCACATCCAATGAGGGTGCTAGGCAGGCACGTGGGTATCACCTGTGCATGGGATGTGGTCCAGGGCAGACATCTCAAATGTTCTGACACCCTCAGCAATGGGTCAGAGGGAATGCGAATCCAGAAAAAATCATATCACTGGCTTGGTCACCCCCACAACACACCTTCCCTCCCCCACCACATCTCCTTCCTGCTTTGCAGACCTAAATCAATGCACAGCTACTATTTATTCAAAAAGAACTTAAATGTGTGTGCTTAAAAAGATAATTGCAAGAAAAGAAAAAAGTGAACTCCTGAAAGTTGTTGAAAGTATAAAGTAACAAAAAGTATAAAGTAAACCATTATTAGAAAATTAACAGAACACTCCATCCTACCATATAGTTGATTATATACAACGATTATTATTATATTATAATAATTACTCACCTTGAGAGTACATTGTACCTTTAACAAAAAGGTCTTAAGTTACACATTGTTTGTCCTTTCCTCCTAGAATGCAAAAGACTTCTGTGAACTATGGAGAGGCCGCCATGTACAGCCTGGAAACCTGCCCAAACCCCTGGCTGAGGATGCACTCCGTGTGGGGGAGGTAGTACTCGTAGCTGTGGCGGTAGGACAACAAAAACAATCCTCACCTGCTCTTCCTTTGCTTCCAGTCACACAGTGTGGCATGGATATGTTTTTACTGTGAGCTATCAAACAGCACAGAGAATCCCCCCAGCAGCCCAACCCCAGCCCACTCTTTACTCAATAAGCTAATCATTGATACCCAAACAGTAAATATTCCTTTAGTCTTTTTTTCTCTACATGTCCATCAATATATGTATGTGAAAGGGCCAAGGAAGGGGAAGGGAGAGGGGAGGATAACGGGTGGGGCCACACCTAGGGTGGATCTTAGAATGGGTACAGGCGAAACTTACTAAAGGCAGAATACAAATGTCTATATACAATAACTAAGAAAATGCCATGAAGGCTATGTTGAACAGTTTGATGAGAATATTTCAGACTGTATATGAAACCAGCACATTGTACCCCTTGATTGCACTAATGTACACAGCTATGATTTAACAATAAAAAAATGAAAAAAATATATATGTATGTGAATGAAGGTATATAATTAGTTTTATATTTTCATGTACATTATTTGGAATAATTTTTGAAAATTTGCTTTTTCATCTAACAATATGATCCAATTTTTTTTCCCTGTTGAGGCATACAGATCTACCTCATTATTTTTTAAGGCTCACAATGTTCCCTAGTGTAGCTGTATATCATAGTTGTTTTGTTTTGTTTTTTTGTTATTCTCCCAAGGGCAAATATTCAGGTTGATGTCTTGCTTGATAAAAAGTTAATAGTGGGCTCGGTGCCTGTAGCTCAGTGAGTAAAGTGCCTGCCACATACACCAAGGCTGGCGGTTTCAAGCCCCACCCGGTCCTGCTAAACAACAATGACAACTGCAACCAAAAAATAGCCAAGCATTATGGCAGGCACCTATAGTCCCAGCTACTTGAGAGGCTAAGGCAAGAGAATTGCTTAAGCCCAAGAGTTTGAGGTTGCTATGAGCTGTGATGCCACAGCACTCTACCGAGGGTGACATAGTAAGACTCTGTCTCAAAAAAAAAAAAAGTTAATAGTGTACACAAAATGATTTTCTCTGTCTCAGCTACTCAGATCATCTTAACAACCTTGTGATATAGGCAGGATGGGTTTTTATTGTCCTGGAAATAGGAGGTGGAGAAGACTCATCCACACAGAATAGCACACCCCCAAAGCATACGTATTGATGGTGGCGGAGCAGAGATTTGATCAAGAACCTAACATTGCACTCTTTCACAGCAAAGTCCCTCAGAGGTAGTGAGTCAATCCTGTGTCTGCTAAAATCCCTTCTGCAGCTCCCCTCTTAAGATGGATTCCCAGTAGATGATCTCCTGATCAAAAGCCACTCTAATGATCAAGGGTGAGGTCATGTGACAGTTCTAATGGATGCCTTACAATTGTGTGTGCATTCTTACCAAGGTTGATCCATTTCTGATGATACCCTGAGTAAATACTCAGGGCAGGAAGGGCCCTTACAGATCACTGTATTCGAACTTGTTCAAATAGAGAAAAATGAAACTCAGAGAAATCAACCGAGTTGCTAGGATCACACAGGAATTTAGAGGTAGAACAAGGACTGGAACTCAGAGTCTCTAGCTCCCATCATGACACTGTACCATTTCTCTGGAGGTTCAGTGACTGAGTAAAAGTTGAAAACCTTCAGGAAAACATTTTATTTATACTAATGACTTTTCATTTTTTTTTTTTAATTTTTTTATTAAATCATAAGTGTATACAATGATATGATTATGGGGCATCATACACTCACTTCATAAACCATTTGACACATTTTTATCCCAGTGGTTAACATAGCCTTTCCGGCGTTATCTCAGTTACTGTGCCAAAACATTTATATTCTACATTTACCAAGTTTCGCAAATACCCCTGTAATATGCACCACAGGTGTGATCCCACCGATTCCCCTCCCTCTACCCACCCCCCCCTTTCCCACTTCCCCCTATTGTTAAGTTGTAGCTGGGTTATAGCTTTCATGTGAGAGTCCCAAATTAGTTTCATAGTAGGGCTGTGTACATTGGATATTTTTTCTTCCATTTTTAATGTACTAAGAGATACCCGGGGAGCTTGATTAAAAACTGCCCTTTCCGTGTAGGTGACAATCATTAAAGGAAAAGCCCAAGATGTTAGGTGAAAGGTCATCGTGAAACTTTATAAAGGAAGAATGCACCGATGTCAACATACCCCATGTCCTCATCTTAGTATCACAGGTTTAGACATAGGACAGTCAGACAGGGTGTGTCTCAGAATGGGCTATAGTAGGGAGTACAGAGTATCCCCTCTGAAATATTCTTGCCAGAAAAATAAAAAACCTCCATCTAATCAGACCACTAGATCTAATGCCAGTTTACAGGAACCACAAGGAATCGAGAAACAAGATGAATGATGTCCTGAGGAAGTCATCAACCAAATCTAAAAACTACAATATATTACAGAACAAATGATCTGGTGTTTTCAGTAACACCAAAAAATTAAAGGTAGAAAAGAAAAAAGAAAGCAGGGCAAAGAGAACATGGCAGTTTTAAAAATCTTGAAAAACTTAACAAAATGCAATATATAGACTTGTTTGGAAACCAACTGAGACAAATTGGAGAAATCTGAATGTGGGCTGAATATTAGATGATATAAATAGTTGTTAACTTTATAAGGGATAATAATGGTATGATAATTATACTTTTAAGGTTCTTATCTATTAGATTGACATTCTGACTTATTTTTAGGGGAAATGATTTGAGATCTTTGGTTTGCTACAAATACTCTGGCAAAGGAAGTGTGTGTGTGGTAGAAATGAAGAGATAGAAGATTATGGAAAAGTTAACAACTGCTCAAGCTGGAGATTCATTCAATTATTCTCATTGAGCATATGTTTGAAAATCTTAAAAATAAAATCCTGTCAAAAACATCATTCTGGAGTCTCATATGATGCTGCCAAGATCCTGATACAATAGGCCAATATGAGAACCAGGAGTTTGTATTTTTAATGCAACACCTCAACCAACAAACCGGTTGGTACTACAGCTCAATTTTGGACAACACCGATCTAAACGTTAGAATCTAAGAAGAGGAACATATTTTTCTTCCCTTAAAAAGTAAATGTATCTCCAAATTTGGAACACTAAGAATCCAAAAGAATAATGACAATAATGGAGTATAAGACATTAAATTTTAAAAGTATTTAACTTGATTCTATTGTCATACCAAAAGAAAGTGAAGGGAAGAATACATATCTCTTAAATGGCAGCTAATAAATTCAGAAGAAATGACAGATAGAATTAGAAAAGCTCCACCTTGGCACCACCAATGAAATAATTGATTCGGACAATAAGTGTTAAAACCATTGGTTTGAAGGAAATAGAATAATCATACCATCTCAGAGTTTTACCCCACAGCTTACAAAGGGAAAATGTGCCTTTACAATAGAGAGATCTGGTAGTTACCACTGCTGTGGAAGAACAGGACCTCAGGTGTCTCCTACTATAGTGAAATAGAGGTTTACATATTCTTGAATTGGAAGCCATCGTGCCAGACCATGATGTGGGGTCTTCTGTAAGACAACTAGCCTGGACTCTGAAAAAAAAAAGCCAATATCATGCCTGTAATCCAAGATATATGGGAGACCAAGGCGAGTGATTTCCTGAGCTCACAGGTTCAAGACCAACCTGAGCAAGAACAAGACCCCGCCTCTAAAAATAGCAAGGCCTCGTGGTGGGCACCTGTAGTCCCAGCTACTAGGGAGGCTGAGCCAAGAGACTCACTTGAGCCCGAGAGTAAGAGGTTGCTATGAGCTGTGACGCCACAGCACTCTACCGAGGGCAACAAAGTGAAACTCTGTCTCAAACAAACGAACCAAAAAAAGCCAATATCATGAAAAACATGAAAAGGTAAATATACAAGAACTGTCTGGAAAGTATCAGGCCACATGTTAATGATGGCTGGATACTTTCTGGACATTCCTCATATATGGGGCTGGTTCTATGTCTAAAAAAAAAAATAAAAAAGACTATCAATGTACACAGCTATGATTTAATAAAATAAAATAAAGACTAAAGAGATGTGCCAAATGTAACATATAAACCTTCATTAAATCCTGAATAAAAAAACTAAAATAGCTACAAAAGCTATTTTGGAGAAAATTGGGTAGTACTATACCATTTTATATAATGTGTAAGGGACTTGACCATTCACAGATGTTGTTATCTATGGTGGTCTGGGGTGGGGGTTCGCTGGAACCAGTTCCTTGCACATAGCAAAGGGTGACTATTTAAAGTAGAGTCTGTATATTTGAGAATATCGATGTTGATTTTCTAGCTGTCATAGTCTTAAGAGAGATATGCTGAGGTATTTAGGGTTGAAGTGTTATGATATCTGCAACTGACTTTGAAATGAGTCCCCCCCAAAATGTGTGCTTGTGTGTGTGTGTGTATGTGTTTGTATGAACATGTACACATAGATATACATACGTCATGCAGTTTGGGGGCTAAAAATTAACAGTTGGTATATTTAGTTAAAGGGCATATGGATATTAATTATACTATGTTTTTCAACTTTTTCTTATAGGCTAAAAATTTTCAAAATAGGGAAACAAAAAACTCAAGAGAAATAATTATTTCAAAAAATTAACACATTCTAAAAAAACCATTTTAATGTTTGCTCTCTCCCTCTGTCTGTTTCTTCTTCTTCCCAGGTACACTGTCAGCTTCTTACTAATCATCACCCAGCTGGGCTTCTGCTGTGTTTATTTTATGTTCATGGCAGATAATTTACAACAGGTAAAGAGGCATCTGCAGGGCAGGCAGGGAGAAAGATGGACCTCCTGCTCCTAGGGCTACATTAGCAAAGATATAGCGTTCAGTCACAGGAGCAGACAGCTTCGTTTCTGCTCCTGGGTGAGACCATACTTGGAGGTTCCCTCAGTCCTGGGAATCACATTTTTAAAGATCATTGAGGAGCCAAAGTAATTTCTCCAGTATGTAATCAGGGTGAAGAGAGAAGCTTGTAAACATGTCCAATCAGAAATAATTGAGAATTTTTAGCCTGGAAACCACTGGTGAAAATTTCCTTAGGTATGTCAAGATTGCCATGTGGAAGATGGCAAGATTTGCCTCCCTAAATATACAGGCAAATGAGCTGCAGCCTTCCCCTTGCTGCATTCCTAAGAGACATTACAAATTAGTCACGGCGCTCTTTCTTGGCTTTATGGAATAGAGAAGGATACTTGTTTCTGTGCACCCAAGCAGCCAGAAGGAACCATGACAAGTATCATAGACGAAATATTCAAGCAGATGGGATTTTTCCTGAATTTCACACCTTTATTTTATTTTATTTATGGTGATATTTTGATATATGTTATACAAAGCATAATGATTAAATCAAGGTAATTGGGTCAAGGTAATTGGGATACCCATCACCTTAAACATTCATCACTTCTTTGTGTTGGAAACACTCTACATCTTCTTTTCTAGCTATTTTGAAATATACAGTAAATTATTGTTAACTGTTGTCATCTTACAGTGCCATCAAACACTCCTATCTAATGTGTTTTTCTACCCATTAACCACCCTCTCTTGGATAAAGAAAATGTGATATATACATACACACACACACACACAGTGACATTTAGCCATGAAATTGTCATTTGCAGCAACATGGATGGAACTAGAAGACATTATGTTAAGTGAAATAAGCCAAGACAGAAAGACAAATATTGCATGTTTTCACTTACATGTGGAAGCTAAAAAAATTGATCTCATGGAGGTAGTGAGTCAAATCAAGCAGACAGATTTTCCTCATTAGGTAGAGCTTTCCAACTTTTAGGGCTATTTAAAGTTAAAGAGTTAAAGAAGATATTTTTGTGTAATGGAATCCCTTTCTCTGGATGTGTGAAAGAAAATAATCATTTGGTAGAGAAGAAAATGTTGGGCTAGATGACAGACCCTTCATCTTTAGGGCTTTAAGATTTTAGGGGTTTCTGATTGTCGAAATCACAGGCACTACAGATAAGATTGGCAAATTTGGCACATCAAAGTAGATAACATCAGGTAAATTTGAATTTCAGATAAGTAGTGAGTAATATTTTCTTTTTACTATAAGTATGTCCTATGCAATATTGGGAGGCATATTTGTACTAAAAGGTACATATCTGACTTCCCTAACCACACCTCCTTTCATTGTGCCCCATGTCAGATGGTGGAAGAAGCCCAGGTGACCTCCAACAGCTGTGAACCCAGGAAGATCCTGCTGCTAACTCCGGTCCTGGACATTCGTTTCTACATGCTGACGATCCTGCCTTTCCTGGTCCTGTTGGTGTTCATCCAGAACCTCAAGGTGCTGTCCTTCTTCTCGACATTGGCCAACATCACCACCCTGGGGAGCATGGCTCTCATCTTTGAGTATATCATACAGGTCTGTGCCTGAAACGACTGCAGAAGGTAGTCAGGGTCCTGGGTCTCTGAGACACCTGGGGAGAGTTGTTAGCAGCATGGGCAGGTCAAGGTGAAGAAGAGGATCCCTGGCTCTGAGCAGCTCCTGCCAGTGTGACATCTAGGAACACTTCTTCCCCATAAGCTACAAAAGCTAATCATCACCATCATCAACATCTTCCTCATCATCATTGTCATCACACTGGGTAACAACGAGTCATTCAACAAACAGTTACTGAATACCTTCTGTGATCCAGGTATTGTGCAAGAGGCTGGGGGTCCTACGGTAAGTAAAAACAGGATGTTTGCTGTCACGGAGGCTGCATTCACTTGGGGAAATAAACATCGGTCAAATAACCAACAAAAATTGGAAAAGTGGTAGGTGGACGGGGGAAACATGAATGATAAAGGAATCTTACTTACTTGGTGCCAAGTTCTTCACATATATTAACTCATTGAATCTTTATAATGATACTATTTTGGAAATAAAATTGGCCCTCCCTATCTATGTGTTTTGCCTCTGTGGATTCTACCAACTTGAGATGGAAATTATTGGAAAAAAACTTAAAATAATGGAACAACAAAAAATATGCAAATTAGAAAGCAATATAGTATAATAACTATTTGCATAGATTTACATTGTATTAGGTACTGCAAGTCATGTAGAGATGATTTAAAGTATACGAGAAGGTATATACACGTAGGTTATCATGTAACTACGACACCATTTTATATCAGGGACTCGAGCATCTGTGGATTTTGGTGTCCAAGAGAGGTCTCAGAACCAATCCCCTCAGCATACCAAGAACTACTATCTTTATATTCAGTTTATAGACAAGGAAATTGATGAACAAAGGAACTTTTTCACTAGTTCCAGTTTGCCTTCAAAGCCAATGCTTATACTCTCATCACGGGCCATGAAATTCCATTTAGTTTCACTTTTTTGAGTCTGAAAGTCTTTGGAGTTGTGTTAGTTTCCTGCTGCTTCTATAACAAATTGCCACAAATCTAGTGGATTATAACAGCACAAATTTAGTTTACAGTTCTGGAGGTCTCACTGGCAGGGCTGCATGCCTTTCTGGAGGCTCTGAGAGAGGACCTGTTTTCTTGCCTTCTCTGGCTTACAGCTGCTGCCCCCAGGCCTTAGCCTGGAGCTCCTTCCTTGTCTCCAGGCAGCAACCTCAGGTCAGTCTTTCCCATGCTGCTGTCTCTCTCATCTTCTCTTCCAATTCCCCATTCCACTTTTAAAGACTTTTGTCCCACCCAGATAATCTAGGATAATCTCTTTATCTAAAGCTTAGCTGATAGCCACCTGTTTTTTTGGTTTTGGTTTTTGTTTTTTTGTTTTCGTCGTTGTTAATCAGGCCCAGGTGAGGTTCAAACTCACCGCCCCTGGTGTGCAGGGCCAGCATGCTAACCACTTAGCTACAGCACCCAGCTATAAATCAATCCAAAAATTAAATTCTCCCTTGCTAGGTTACATAATATATTCACCAGTTCTAGAGGTTAGGATGTAAAGATCTGTGGGGAGACATTATTGCACCCACCACAGAAATCTGTTAAAATAATCATTCCTCCCTCTGTCCATGATAGCCGCTGTACCAGCTAGTGGACTGCATAGTCCTGAAAGAGATGATAGCACTGGGAACCAGGAGACCTGACTTATTATCTGGGCTGTGTCACTAACTTAAAATGTGGCCTGGGCTGTGTCCCTTCTCCTCCCTGTGCCTCACTTTCTCCACGTATTATGATGGGAGGGTTCCCAACAGCTGAAAGATGGAAACATCTCAAGTGTCCATCCACTGATAAATGGATGAAGAAAATTTTGTCTGTACAGTAGAACCTCCACAGCAGACCACCTCCCTATACTGATCACCTCCTGAAGTTGGCCTAATTTTCATAGCGTGGAGGTGCACCATGCGTACAGTAGGCCCAGTTCCTGACAACCTCTGTATGTTGATCAGTTAGTTATAGTCCCCTGGCTGGTCAATTTACAGAAGTTCTACTGTATACACACACATGCGCACACTCACACATACACGGGAATAATATTCAGCCATAAAAAGGAAGAAAACTCTGACACATGGAACAACATCAACAAACCTTAAAGACATCAAGCTAAGTGCAATAAACTAGACACAAAAAGAAAAATAGTGTATGATTCCAGTTATCTGAGATACCTAGAATAGTTAAATTCATGGAGAAAGCAAAATCAAAGAAGTTACCAGGAGGCTGGGTAGAAGGTTATTAGCATTTAATAGACACAGAGTTTCCGTTTGAGATGATGAAAAAGCTCTGGAGATGGATAATGGTGATGGGTACGTAACAAAGGGAATGTACTTACTGCCACTGATTGTATACTTAAAAATGGTTAAATTGGTTAAGTTTTATGTATATTTTACCACAATAAAAATTTAAAAAAAATAACCATTTAAGAAAATGAGAAGGCTGACTGAGCTCTAAATATCTTAATGGTGCTGCTAACACTGATTTTCTCTGTTGAGGTCAGGTGCGACCCAGTTTTCTACCGGGCAAAGACCTAGGGTCAAAGCCAATGAATGCTCTTCTTCTTCTTTTTTTCAGGGGATTCCATATCCCGGCAACCTACCTCTGGTGGCAAACTGGAAGACCTTTGTGCTGTTCTTTGGTACAGCCATCTTCACATTTGAAGGTGTCGGTATGGTAAGACTGCGGGGCTTCAGTGAGTGATTCCTTGTGCTTCTTTAGATTGGCCAGCTGTGATTCCTGATGTCTAAATAAACAGTATTTATGAAAAGTGCAGAATATTATCTCCTGGTGGAGGGAAAGTCAGTCCCACACACAGGATGCCTACTGCTCCCATATATCACACTCAGCCTTCACACTCACTAGTCAGCCAAGGTGGAGCAGGGCTTTTCCGGGAATAGAAAGTGTGAGAAAAAATGAAAGGGGATGTGGCCATGTGGATAGGACTCTGGACCCCCCTGGAGAAGGACATCTGTGCTTGTGGGGAGGACCTGACTCCTCCATAATGGGCCACATCTCTCCTTATCTTCCCTTAACTTTTTTCATCCCCAGGTTCTACCTCTCAAAAACCAGATGAAGAATCCGGAACAGTTTTCCTTTGTTCTGTACTTGGGAATGTCACTTGTCATCAGCCTCTACATCTGCCTGGGGACACTGGGCTATATGAAGTTTGGGCAAGATACCCAGGCCAGCATCACCCTCAACTTACCTAATTGCTGGTACGTCCCTGTCCTCCTGGGTCATGGGGTAGGGGAAGACATGGGATCTGAGCCTGAGCAGCAGAATGAGGCATGCCTGGGAGTTATAATCACCAATAAATCCTTTCTGTTAATATTAGCATTCATTATAATAATAATAAGTAAGTTTCATAATCCAGGAACTGTGCATTACTTCATTTAATTCTTACAATAGCCCTATGAGTTAGCATTATTATTAACTCCAGTTAACAAAGGAATAAGTTGATATTTGGAAAAGCTGCAAGTAATTTGCACGGCTCACATTGTTTGTAAGAAGCTGAAACTTGATTTCAATCTGTCTGACTCTAAAGTTCCAAGGCTCTAAAAACATAAATGATCTGGGACTGTTTGGGTAACAGAAACAGCAACAACAAAAAGTCTAATGTACTCATGTACTCATACTCAGGCCTCCAATTTCTTTTTTTTTGTAGAGCCAGAGTCTCACTTTATGGCCCTCGGTAGAGTGCCATGGCCTCACACAGCTCACAGCAACCTCCAACTCCTGGGCTTAAGCGATTCTCTTGCCTCAGCCTCCAGAGTAGCTGGGACTACAGGCGACCGCCATATCGCCCGGCTAATTTTTGGTTGCAGTTTGGCCGGGGCCGGGTTTGAACCCATCACCCTCAGTATATGGGGTTGGCGCCTTACTGACTGAGCCACAGGCGCCGCCCTCAGGCCTCCAATTTCAGAAATTCATGTAGGCTGCCATTTATGTGCTCTACCTGGAACTTGGTCTGGAGTTCTTGTACTCAATCCTTCACCCAGGAAACATTGGGGGGGCTGGTACATAGTATGTACTCATCAACTGCTAGTTATTATCATTGTTAGCCATACTGGGTACATAGTGACTAAGTAACCAGTGTACCCAAGTGTTTAAGAGCAAAGGTTCTAAAGCTAACTAATGGGATTTATATCCTAGCTTTATATGACCTTGGGCTAGCTACCTAGTATGGTAAGCCTCGTTTCCATCCTCATCATCATGAATGCCCATTTATATCAGTCTGCACAAACTATATTATGCTCCAATAATAAGCAACTCCAAAATCTCAAGGCTGAACATCCGAATGCTTAAATCTATGCTCATGCTACATGTCCCTTATAGGATGGCTAAGGGTTAAGCTCTAGTCCCCCACTCCAGGACCTAGCCACTTTCTAAAATGTTGCTGGTTGCCAAGGCAGAGAGCACAGTGAATCATGCCCTTTCCAAGGAGCTGGTAAAATGTCCCTGGAAGTGACAAACATCTTCCCTGCTCAGACTTCATTGGTCAAAGCAAGTCACATGATGACACCTCACTCTAGGAGGACAGGAAAGTACAATCCCACCACATGCCTGGAAGTAGTTGGTGAAGAGGACAATGACTGCCAGGCTACCTCATAGAGTGATTGTAAGGATTAGTTGGTTTAATATACAGAAACTGCTTGGGAGAGTGACTGGCACACAGCAAGCACTCACTGAGTGTTAGCTATTATCATCATCACATGTCCCCACAGCCTTGGTCTTTCTGAGATGAGTAGGATGATAACGCCTTCAATTCTCACAAAGTCAGAGCTGCAGAATGAGAAAAATGTCCCCAGACCCACCCACGTCACTGTATTGAGGTAATGACTCGATGAGATAAGAAATGTGGAATTTCTCTGAAGTTGTAACTTATTTTACACAGGACATCATCCAAATATGTTGTTCTCATTCTGAGCAATTTGACCTGTCTCAGCTACCTTGGGCAGGGTACTTTCCTTCTGGGACCTCAGCTAAGAAACGTGGGCATTGAGCTCCATCAGGATTTCAAATCTACTGGTGTGAAGCTAGCTGGTCATTTGATTCTTCAGGGGAGCCTTAAAAAAAAAATCTCTTCCCAATAACAAAAGGACCAACAACCTGAGAAGAAGTGGGCAAAGGGCATTGGCAAAGATTTCACAGACAAATAAAACAAATGATGGCCAGACAGATAAAAAGATGCTTAAAAAGATAATAGAAATGCCAGTTTAAAAAACCCAATGGCAGATGGCACCTATGGCTCAAAGGAGTAGGGTGCCGGCCCCAATATGCCAGCGGTGGTGGGTTCAAACCTGGCCCTGGCCAAAAAATGCAAAAAAACAAAAAATAAAAAAACCCAATGGTAAAGACCAGCAATCCTTCACACACTGTTTTGGCAAGGATATGGGGCATGGATGACAGTCCTTTTATGTGGTAGGACAACAAATAGGCAATATGTCAATACCTATTGAAATTTAAAATCACATAAACTTTTGCCCAGCATTTTTACTTCTGCAGTTGTATACCATAAGTGTATAGATATATGTACAAAGGTATTCTTTGCAGTATTATTTGCTTGGAACAAAGACTAAGTATAATCTAAATATTTATTAATTGGTGGTCAATTAAAAAAGTCATAATCTATCCATGCCATTGGAATACCAAGCAGCTATTAAATAGAAGAGCCAGATCTATGTGTAGAGGTAGGGAACAATATTCAAGAAGTGCGGGGTGAAGGAAAGAAAGGAGTTCCACAGTGTGTGGAGGAATAGAGGAATATCGCTCTGTGTGTGTGTGTTCACCAACACGTGTGTACTCACGTGTGTGTGCTCCTACATCTGTCTGCAGGTTGTACCAGTCGGTCAAGCTGATGTACTCTATCGGCATCTTCTTCACCTATGCCCTCCAGTTCCACGTTCCAGCTGAGATCATCATCCCATTCGCCATCTCCCAGGTGTCAGAGCATTGGGCACTGTTTGTAGACCTGTCTGTCCGCACAGGCTTGGTCTGTCTGACCTGTGAGTAGGACAAAAGGGTATTCTTTGCCCAAAGCTGTAACAGGGAGTCACACTGGCTCCCATTCCACGGTCATTGGCTCTGCCATTTGCCTTCTTTGTGGCCTGTGCAAGTGCTTCATCTCCCTGGTCCTCAATTTTTCCACCTGAAATGGAGCTTAACAGAACTACCAAATAATAGTTACACTAATCTCTACTGCTTACTCATAGGGAGTATACACTAGCTGGTTTACAGGACAAAGAAGTGTCATTCATTTCATCACCCTTCTGTATGCCTCCTATATGTCAAGCCCTGCACTGTCATTACCTAATGATTTAATACTCATGACAGCATCGCAGAGAAATTAAGTAACATGCCCAAGTCATACATGCTAAGTGACAGATCTGGGATTTGAACGCAGGGTGTGTAGCACCAAAGCCCAGGTTTTCCTACTGTAAATTCTAAACAAGCCCCTATCATAAAGTAGTGTTTAACTGTAGGGAAAACCCCCAAGGGGGCTGATTTGCTGACATCTATCAGTCTTTTCTCCTCCCTTCCCCCCTCTCTTTCTTCTTCTTTTTTTTTTAAGAGACAGAGTCTCCCTCTGTCACCCTCAGTAGAATGCTGTGGCATCACAGCTCACAACAACCTCAAATTCCTGGGTTGAAGCAATTCTTTTGCCTCAGCCTCCCAAGTAGCTGGGACAACAGGTGCCTGCCACAATGCCTGGCTATTTTTTGTTGCAGTTGTCATTGTTGTTTAGCTGGCCCAGGCTGGGTTTGAACCCGCCACCCTCAGTGTATGTGGCTGGCTCAGTAACCACTGTGCTAGGGGGTCAAGCCCTCCCCCCTGTCTTCACACTCTTTTCCATTCACTCATTCAGTCATTCGCAGGTACCGTTATAGATGTTTGGGAAACATCAGGAACAGGGCTGGGGGATTTTTCTTTGGAGCATGTCCAGACAAAGATAATCATTAAAGGTGCCCCATAAGGAATAAGCAAAAGAACTAGGGATGTTTTGCCTGGAGAAAGAAAAGCTTGGGGAATTTCTATATTTGTCCTTGAATACGTGTGGGGTTACCACAAGGGAGAGAGTTAATTTTGTCTTAAAGGCTCCAAGAGTCAGAGTTTAAAGCTGAAAGAATCAAGTCTCTGTACAGGGTCAGAAGAAATCTTTTAACTCTTGGAGGTGTCCAGCAGAAGAGCAGACTGTCAGATAATGTGCTTTAAATAGTTGGATTGGACAAGCAGGAACAGCACACCTGCTTGGTTTAAGTTATTAGAGTTCTCAGTCTTTACTAAGACATCAGAATCTTATAGATACATTGTTTGAGATCATTTCTAATAGGAAGCATGTAAGTTGAAGTGAAAGACAGAGTAGCCACTAAGGACCTTAGAAAACATGGTTAGAGACAGCTGACCTCCTAATAACATGTTCTGCTCCTGTCATACACATGCTGAATGACCACTTCTTCCTTTATTCATCTGTTAATTCTGTCCCCTGTTGAATTGTTGAAGAATTCATTCAACCAGCATTTGTTAAGCACCCACTACCTGACTATGTTGTGCTAGGCACAAGGGATACAAATGACTAATGAAGAACACATAGCTCTCGCCCTCACAGGACTTAAAGCTGAGTGGCAAATATATGCAAAGAAATAATTACAGCACATTGTGTTGAATGTTAAAATGGAACACAAGAATGCACCTTATGATGGTTAAGATTGTAAGAAGACACCCTCTACACATAAGAAGGTCCTATAACTCACCCTGGGCCACGCCAGGCAGTCCCCTCCAATGGACCTAAAGATAAGTAGGAAGTTGATAGGTTGATGGAGAAATGAAGAAGGTAAATGTGAAGGGAACGGGGGGTGGGGGAGCACCTAGACCTTCCCTATAACCCCTTCAGATAACTAAAAACACTGGAAAGAGATGAGAGAGGAGGTCTGACTCTAAAGAGGCCTTGGGCTAAGGAGCTTGGGCCATGGGGAGCTACGGAAGAGCTCTGAGTAGTGGGTTGGCAGGACCAGAAATGACTCTTAGAGCACTCTTCCAGTCCATCTTACATTACAGCTTTTCTTGAATATATCTTCTCTGTCCCCTCAGTGTGAGCTCTCCTGGAGGACAGAAGCTGGCTTTTCTCTGTAAGCAGCTTATTAAAACACCTGATGAAAGAGAGCTGTGCACAGGGACCTTCCCATCACAGGGGCAATGGACCCCCAACCATGACAGTTTATGAGACTCTGTCATGCTCTGATTGTATACGTCAGAGCGGTTTCAGAAAGAGGTGATGTTTTCTTAAAGATCCAGCAAGCTTGTACAGATGTTTTCCAGAACAGGCTTTCTCTATTTTGTTAGTAGAGAAACCAGACGATTGAAATATTTAAGGTGATGAATATCCCAAGTACACCAAGATTTACAAATTATATAAATATATTAAATTATCACATGTACCCCCAAACTATGTATATCTACTATAGGTCAATAAAAAATTATTTTTTTCATATATAAAAATTTCTTTTTTTTATTAAATCATAGCTGTGTACATTAGTAGCATAGATAAATTCTGACAGAGTTCTGGGGGGAAAAGCATATGGTTGTATAAAATTAAGTCATGTAAATTGGATATTTATTCATTCACATATTACTGAAATTGGACTCCTCTGGAAAAATCTAACACTAAATGTTCATCCTATGTATGAGAGATGGAGATTGTATTTATAGAAGAGAAGACTTGGGGGATGGGCAACCTAGTGCTTTTTTAGGTTTTATGCCCTACTTAACTACCAAGATCCTTTTAAGAATAGAAAAATAGGGCAGCACCTGTGGCCTAGTGGGTAGGGCGCTGGCCCCATATACCAAGGGTTATAGGTTCAAACCAGCCCTAGCCAAACTGCAACCAAAAAATAGCTGGGCGTTGTGGCAGATGCCTGTAGTCCCAGCTACTTGGGAGGTTGAGGCAAGAGAATCACCTAAACCCAAGAGCTGGAGGTTGCTGTGAGCTGTGACTCCACTGGTCTCTACCAAGGGTGACAAACACTCTGTCTCTAAAAAAAATAATAATAATAATAGAAAAATAACTCATTGACATTTGGATGGCAATAGAAGCATCTCCCATTTTTTACCCATCCTTGCTTCTACCAGAGGTTATATAATGCAGATAGTACAAAGGTTGATTCAGCACCTAGATAAGAGTCAAACACTTATTGAGCACCTACAGTGTGCTAGGTTCTTCCCTATACATGAGAGGGAGCATGGTAGAGCGGAAAGGACCTGAGATTGGGCATCTCAGTGGAGTCTCATCTCAGCTCTATGTGACCTTGAGCAGGTCCTCCTCCCTCTAGACCTTGAGATTTCCCATATATTACAGGAGGTTATAATAGGTAAGTGGTAGAGGAGCCTTTCAGTAAAGATTATATGTGAAAAAGACAAGAGACAAAATATAAAAAGAGAGGATCTATACTAGGGATTAAGACAGGGGTGGGAGTTCCACGCTGCATTACCTGATCTACTGCTCATGCCTGCTCAAGCAGTATCTCAGGTATCTGTGGGATTCCAGGGCTTCAAAACAATGGTTTGTTTCTGAGCTCTATTTTTTGCAGGGATGTCAGTGATTCTAAATTTCTTCTCTCACCACAGGTATCTCAGCCATCCTCATCCCCCGCCTGGATCTGGTCATTTCCCTGGTGGGCTCTGTGAGCAGCAGCGCCCTGGCCCTCATCATCCCACCCATCCTGGAGATCATTACCTTTTATTCTGAAGACATGGGCTGTGTCACCATTGCCAAAGACATCATGATCAGCATCCTGGGCCTGTTAGGGTGTATATTTGGGACATACCAAGCACTCTATGATTTGGCCCGGCCCATCAACCATTCTGTGGCCAACTCCACAAGGGTCATGCGTAACTATTTATTTTTATTCTAATGTCTCTCCCTTCCTCCCACCCCCAATTTGACTCCCATGCGGATGTTATATATATAGCATCATCTCTATATTATGGCGTCTTTTTATCTTTCCAAGGTAAATGAAGATGACTAGGGATGTTTTACCTAGAGAAACAAAGGCTTAGTTAGTACTGATGCCTCTCAGGCTATATTTTTTTTTGGTTTTGGAATTCTTTGGTAATTTCTTATACCTCTGAACCAAATCACATTCAACCATTTCTATTATCAGTCTCATTTAATGGAAAAAGGCATGTCACTCACACCCTGTAACCCTGTAAACAAGAGATCAAGCATCAATGCAAAATTAAAAAAAATTTTTTTTCTCTCTCCTGCAGTAGCTGCCCCCAAGGGGGCAGATTTAGAAAAGTGTATGTTAGAGGAAGGAAGTTTTTCTACTTAGATATACTAAGTGAAAGCATCACAGACAGAATAAAAGCAAAACTTAGCATTAATTTTGTCCAACTACAGGCTCTACTGCTAATTTCCTAGGGGACTTTGAACAAATTCCTCACCCTCTCACAGTCTTAGCTTCTCTGTCTATGAAATGAAAGGTTGAACTAACTCATTATTAAGGGCTCTGTGAACTCTGACAATCTGAAAGTGAAGAAAAGAAATTAATTTATCTTCCAACCACAAGACTGATCATGCTAACTAAGAATGTGGAGAAACTGAAACTCCATGTGCTGTTATTGTGAATGTTCAATGGTGCAGCTATCTTGATAAACAGTTTGTAGTTCCCTTAAAAGTTAAACATATACCTACCATATGATCCAACTATTCCACTCTAAGATACTTAACTTAAAAAAGAAAATATGTACCCATTAAAAGACTCATACACAGGCTAAGTTTGATGGCTCACATATGTAATCTAGCGCTCCAGGAGGCCAAAGCAGGAGGATTGCTTGAGTTCAGGAGTTTGAGACCAGCCTGAGAAAAAGCAAGACCCTGTCTCTACTAAAAATAGAAAAATGAGCTGGGTGTGGTGGCAGGTGCCCATAGTCTCAGCTACTCAGGATGCTGAGGCAGGAGGATCACTTAAACACAGGAGTTTGAGGTTGCTGTGAATTAGGCTGAGGACATGGCACTCTGTCTTAAAAAAAAGACCAGGTGTGGTGGCTCATGCCTGTAATCCTAGCACTCTGGGAGGCTGAGACAGGTGGATTGCTGGAGGTCAGGAGTTCAAGACCAGCCTGAGCAAGAATGAGACCCCTCAATCTCTAAAAACTCACCAGGCATTATGGCAGGCACCTGTACTCCCAGCTACTTGAGCCCAAGAGTTTGAGGTTGCTGTGAGCTATGACGCCACAGAACTCTACTGAGGGCAACATAGTAAGACTCTTGTCTCAAAAAAAAAAAAATACTTGTACACAATTGTTATTTGTAATAGTAAAAAAGGGGGAAACAATCTAAATGTCTATCAATAGGTAATGATAAATAAATAAACTGTGACATAGCCATACAACAGAACAGTACTCAGGAATGAACAGAAACGAACTTTTAATGCACACAATAAAATGGACAAATCTCAAAATAACTATGCCAAGTAACAGGATACAGACAAAAAATACCACGAACTATATGATTCTATTTATATAATTTTAAAAGTCAAAAAAATGCAAACTAATCTGTAGTAACAGAGCAGATCATTTGTTGCTTGAGGGTGAGAGGGGTGAGAGGCAGGTGTTACAAAGGAACATGAGAAGACTTTTGGAAGTGATGGATATGAATATGTTCATGACTTTGATTGTGGAGAGCTTCACAGGAGGGTACATGGAGCTAAAACTTATTGAATTGGACGCTTGAAATAAGTGTAGTTTATTATATATCAACTATACCTCAATAAAGCTAGTAAAAATAGAATGTGAAGCATGATTCAATTTTTCACTTCAAACAATCACATGTGTATAGTCAAATAATTTTGAAGAGTATACTTAACATAAAATGTCCTATGAATTTTCTCCAAGTGCATTGAATAATGAGTGAAATGTTATGCTTCTTCTTTTGTGGGGAAGGGGTCCCTATATTGTTGCACTTTTTTTTTTTTTTTTTTTGTAGAGACAGAGTTTCACTTTATGGCCCTTGGTAGAGTGCTGTGGCCTCACACAGCTCACAGCAACCTCCAACTCCTGGGCTTACGCGATTCTCTTGCCTCAGCCTCCCGAGCAGCTGGGACTACAGGCGCCCGCCACAATGCCCAGCTATTTTTTGGTTGCAGTTCAGCCAGGGCCGGGTTTGAACCCGCCACCCTCGGTATATGGGGCCAGCGCCTTACCGACTGAGCCACAGGGGCCGCCCATATTGTTGCACTTTTTAAAAAATGATGTGTTGCCCTGAGATACCATCTAACCCCAGTGAGAATGGCCCACATCACAAAATCTCAAAACTGCAGATGCTGGTGTGGATGTGGAGAGAAGGGAACACTTTTACACTGCTGGTGGGACTGCAAACTAGTACAACCTTTCTGGAAGGAAGTATGGAGAAACCTCAAAGCACTCAAGCTAGACCTCCCATTTGATCCTGCAATCCCATTACTGGGCATCTACCCAGAAGGAAAGAAATCCTTTTATCATAAGGACACTTGTACTAGACTGTTTATTGCAGCTCAATTTACAATCGCCAAAATGTGGAAACAGCCTAAATGCCCACCAACCCAGGAATGGGTTAAAAAGCTGTGGAATGCAATGGAATACTATTCAGCCATTAAAAAAAATGGAGACTTTACCTCCTTTGTATTAACCTGGATGGAAGTGGAAGACATTATTCTTAGTAAAGCATCACAAGAATGGAGAAGCATGAATCCTATGCACTCAATTTTAATATGAGGACAATTGAGGACATGGTAGGGGTGGGGGAAGGGGAGAGCAGAGAGAGAAAGAAGGAGGGAGGGGTGGGGAAAGGAAGAGCAGAGAAAGGGAAGGAGGGGGGGGTGGGACCTTGGTGTGTGTCACACCTTTTGGGGCAAGACAATTGTAAGAGGGACTTTACCTAACAAATGCAATCAGTGTAACCTGGTTTCTTGTACCCTCAATGAATCCCCAATAATAAAAAAAAAGAAAAAAGATTTTCACTCATCACTGGTTTTGAGCAATTACAAAAATAAAATGTGTGATTTTTTTATAACTAAAGAAACTTCATTTGAGGGGGAAATTATTAATGATGATTTGTTTCATTCTAATAGAATTATACTTTTTAAAAACTTTTTATTGGCTCGGTGCCTGTGGCCCAAGTGACTAAGGCGCCAGCCACATACACCTGAGCTGTCGGGTTCAAATCCAGCCCGGGCCCGCCAAATAACAATGATGGCTGCAACCAGAAAATAGCCAGGCGTTGTGGCGAGCACCTATTGTCCCAGCAAGATAGGCAAGAGATTCGCTTCAGCCCAGGAGTTGGAAGTTGCTGTGAGCTGTGATGCCATGGCACTCTACCCGGGTGACAGCTTGAGGCTCTGTCTCAAAAAAAATAAAATAAAAATAAAAAAAAACTTTTTATTGTGCTTTTTACTGTGAACTATAACACCATGAAAGCATGTAAAACATAAATCTACACTAAGATGAATATTTATAGACAACATCACTTTCTATTAGAGTATTGATACTGTGGCTTTAGTAATAGACATTCCAGCTGGAGTTCACAGAGTTCCCGTCCCATAATCTATCATTCATTTGCCAGTGGTCAACTGTCAAACAACAATCTCTCAGAGGAGTTGTGGGGTAGTTGTGGTGTCATGAAGGAGAGAAAGGTAAAAAGGAACATCCTTTCACTGGATAGAACACTATAAGCCAATAAGTCTTTGCTCTTTTGAGACCCAGAGTGTAAGCCTGCAGAAGGTGAGGCTTTGAGGAATGTATGGAAGGCTTACTACAGAATATGTGGCAATAAAGTGGAGGCCAAGGCAGTGGTTTATGACTTTGGGTTGGGGGGAGTCATATGTATGGCTGAGATCTTAATAAAAGCTATAACTCCTCCTCCCATAAAATTCAAATTCACATACACTCATATGCATACATGCTAAGTCTTGTATGCATTTTCAGGAACAATGATGTGCCTAGACCTTGGGTTACCAAAGAACCCCTGGAAAAACAGAAATGCAACAATTTTTTATTCTCATAGCATTGAATGATCTACAGATGGTAGATAGCTGACTCAGACACTAATGCAGAACAGAACAATATGCAAAATCAGACAAGGGAGGTAAGCTCCCAGATAAGAAACTCAGGCTACCATGTAACTGGCATGGAGAACACTTTCTGATTGCAGTCGGCACTCTGAGATCACTGACAGAAACTAAATTGGTCATTCCAGTTGTGACAATGTAGGCTGAATTCTCTGCTGTCACGTGCTTCTTTGGTAAAAACTGTGAGCTGGTATTATGTCCAGGAGTTTCTCAAAGACTGTGCTGTCAGACAAGTTAAATTTAAAGAATCCTTTTATTGAAGAGCCAGTCAGCAACTGCCTCAGTGTTCTGAGAGCAGCCCCAAGTATTCAAGGCAGGCGTCCTCAAACTTTTTAAACAGGGGGCCAATTCACTATCCCTCAGACCGTTGGAGGGCTGGACTATAGTTTAAAAAAAAAAAAAACAAAACTATGAACAAATTCCTATGCACACTGCACATATCTTATTTTGAAGTAAAAAAACAAAACGGGAACAAATACAATCACACCGCCTCATGTGGCCCGCGGGCTGCAGTTTGAGGACCCCTGGCTTAAGGGGTTGGGTTTTTAAGGCTTGGTCTGCATCCTGGTTGGCACGCAGCCTGCCCAGGTGCATTCAGGTAGGTTAGCAAGCATTGTACAGAAGCAGAATTCTGGGGTTAGTTAGTCATACATCTTTGTTTCAGTACTTTCTCCACCTGGTATTTCTTAAAGGTCAGTCTGGGGACAGTTGGTACTTCCCAGTCCATTTCTCAGGGGAGGTTAGTCAAGCAAGAAGTCAGTGAGTGCTTTCCCATCTATCTTGAGAGTGAACCAGACTTACTCCATTTTGTTGAGGGCTTGCAGCCCAGAAATTTGCTAGGAGTTAACTGGTATTTTTCTACCTTAGTCTAAGCCTAATACTGGGAGCTAGCATAGAGATATTTGGGAGGATTCAAAGAATGTAAAAGCCCCGGGACTTTCAGAATCATTTCCCATTGCCTCTCTGTCCTGGGTAAATGTGGTCTATCTCAACATGGTAGAGATGGACAGTGGTTGGGGTACAGGAGAATGATACATGAAATCATTTAGGAGTTTAGGAGACTGAATTCTGATTTTCAAGACCATTGAAAAGAAAAAGGAATGAGAAAGTTGAGATTGCTAAGGAACACAAATTGAGATTGCTCAACAACATAAGCCCTGCACATGGGGTGGGGTGGGGCTGGGGAAGTCACCCATACAAGACATTAAGAGTTGGCTACCAAGTAGACACAAGTAACATAAGAGCAGTGGTTGATAAGCCACAGTGCCCCTGGGAATTAAACTGACAGGCAAAGCAACTCTGTAAGGATCTATCAATAAGATCTGTTATTGGTAAACAATGTCCTGTGCCTGACTCAAACCCACAGAGGAGCACCTTACACAATTCCCTGATCTAAGTTCAAAAGTCCAAACAAGGGGAGAGGATGGGCAGAGGGAGGGTGATTGGCGGGATTACACCTCTGGTGCATCTTACAAGGGTACACGTGAAACTTAGTAAATGTAGAATGTAAATGTCTCAACACAATAACTAAGAAAATGCCAGGAAGGCTATGTTAACCAGTGTGATGAAAATATGTCAAATGGTCTATAAAACCAGTGTATGGTGCCCCATGATCGCATTAATGTACACAGCTATGATTTAATTAAAAAAAAGAAAAAGTCCAAACAAAAAGACAGAACCTCTCCATGACATATCAATCCCAATTGGAAGTGAAATTGTTCTGCCCCCTCTCAAGGGAAAATTCTCAGGTGGATGCAAACTTAGAAGTAGGAAATGCCAGTCAGGGAGATTCAGGTAAACCAAAAAGCTCTGCGTGAGCCAGTCTCCTCCCCATCTCTGTGGCTTCTTTTCCTTCCCCCCACATTGGTTTATGTCCAGTTTTTCAAAAGCGCCGTGCTTCCCATTGCTGCCCGGGCCTCAGCCTAAGTGATTCCCTCCATTTGGAACACTTTTGCCCTTCCCTTCACCTGCTTAATTTGTCTTCATTTTTCAGATCTCAGTTACCACCCACTAACCCAGACTCTGCAGCCCCCCACAACCCTGTGTGTTGTAACACATCATAGTCATAAGATGTGTTTAAGTGTTCTCCTCCCTTCCTGTACTGAAGCTATGTGGGCGCAAAATAAAAATGTCAGCAATATTATTTTTACAACTTTTTATTTTGAAAATCTTTAGACCTATAAAAGGTGGTGGAAATAATAAGTGTTTTTATGTCCCCTTCATCTACCCCTTACTAATGTTAGCAACTTACATAACCACAACACAATGACCAAAATCAAGTAATCAACATCAGTGAACGCCAGCATCCAAATCAGGGGACCCAACGCAGTCATCTTATTATTCTCTTCCAGACTTTCCTTATTGTTCACAGCCTTGACACTTTTGAAGAGTACTGGTCAGCTATTTTGTAGCGCTTATCTCGGTTTGGGCTTATCTGATCTTTTCTCACAACATCATTGACAAAGCACATTTTTGGCAAGAATATCACAGAAGTGACATTGTGCCCTTCTCAGCACACAACCAGGAGGTGCCTGATGTCAACTTACCTTATTATTGCCAATGTTAATTTGACCACTTGGTTCAGGCAGCAGATGTCAGGTTTCTCCCCTATAAAGTGACTATTTGTCCCTTTATAATTAGTATCTTGTGAGGAGATCTCAGTGCAAAATCTCATTTCCCATCACACTTGTATCTACTAATTTCGCATCCATAGATGTTTCTTGTCTGCAACAACTATTCCTGTGGTGTTTACCTAATGGTGTGTGTGTTTCTATTTCTGTCATTCCTTCTGATGCAGAAGGTGCCAATGAAGGAAGGAGGGCTTCCTGAACTCACCAAGGGAGTTCTTGGCTTTGTGCTCGAAAGAATTTGAAAGTGAGCCAACTAGCTACAGATAGTTTACTGAGAGATACATGTCAGATTCTACTCCACAGAGTAGG
This sequence comes from Nycticebus coucang, assembly GCF_027406575.1. NCBI lineage: Eukaryota > Metazoa > Chordata > Mammalia > Primates > Lorisidae > Nycticebus > Nycticebus coucang. The sequence goes on along the minus strand of NC_069796.1, from coordinate 51,338,588 downwards.
GGTCCTTTTCTGAGTAGAAGGGGGACCCCTTGTTGGGCAATGGTGATGTCTTTAAATGTTCTCGTTAGGAAGCAGCCCTATGTGACTAACATTATTACCTTGAGATCAGGCCATAAAGGTTAATCACAAGCTGCTGTCACAGAAAAGTAAGCTGCAGTTTGCAAGGTGTCAAGCTTAGTATTTCGTCCATCCTCAGGTGGTTCAGGCTCACCAATTGTTGGCAACTTCCTTGTTCAGGCTGTTTAGGTCAAAATGGCTGCACTCAGGCCCTCTCAACTTTCCTTTTGTGCCTTATCCTTACATTATTCTACAGTTAATTGAGATTCTATTGTGTACAGGATTCTTTTACGTATTGTTATTCAATGGATCATAACCCTTCTTGTCATTATTTATGTTGTTGTTCACATTGTCCCATACTGGGCCACTGAGAGTGCTTCAAGTTCCCATGTCTTTTCAATACGTTCCCATGATCTAATCACCTACGAGATATTTTTGTCTGAATACATACGGAATACCTTCTGAGTTGCTAACCCTATCCCTGTGAAAAACAAATTGACTAGACTACAGAATTTGCGTACAGTTCCTTCTACCTTTACCTTTCTAGTAACTCATCAAAATATTGTAGCTTGTTCTTTTTATTCTCCACCCCATTCAGATGTGGTTACATTATTCATCTGAAATACCATTAGTTCATTTGTTACTGTTCGTGTTTCACTTTGAATTCTCCTCATATCCTGGCTGATTTTAGTTATCGTGAGGGTGTGAGAATCATTACTATGGTTCTAAGAGTCACAGTTGTGCAGAACACACACCCATGTCCCCAGAGGCCCCACCCCTTCCTCCCGTGTGCCTCGCCGTCCTTCCACTTCTTTCCATTCTATCCCCCCACCCTCTGTAGAGAACAAATCTCATTAGTTTCTGCCCTATCTTTCCTTATTTATTTATCCTCCTATATTCTGTTCTTTGTAACATGAACAGTAGCACATTATACTTTTTGCACTGAACAAAATATTCTGAAAACTCCATTTCAATTCTTTTTGTTTGTATGTTTGTTTTAGAGACAGAGTCTCATTTTGTCACCCTCTGTAGAGTGCAATGACGTCACAGCTCACAGCAACCTCCAGCTCTTGGGTTTAGGCGATCCTCTTGCCTCAGCCTTCTGAGTAGCTGGGAGTACAGGTGCCTGCCACAACGCCTGGCTATTTTTTTGTTGCAGTTTGGCTGGGGCCGGATTCTAACCAGCCACCCTCAGTACATGGGGCTGGGGCCCTACTCACTGAGCCATAGGCACTGCCCTCAATTCTCCTTTTTTTAAATAGTTCAACGTTAAGGGCCATTTTTACATCTTTACCTGAGTGCGTGCATTCATGTCTTTTCCCAAGTTTTTGATCAAGTTCTTGGTTCTTTGTCCCTTAATTTTTTTTTTTTTAAGACTGCACTGTCCACACTAGTGTCATCACAAATCACTGCAACCTCACACTCCTGGGCTCAAGTGATCCTCTTGCCTCAGCTTTGCCAGTAGCTGGGACTACAGGGGCAAAACACCATGCCCAGCTAATTTTTCTACTTTTAGCAGGGATGGGGTCTTGCTGTTGTTAGGCTGGTCGCAAACCCTTAACCTCAAGCTATCCTCCTGCATTGGCCTCCCAAAGTGCTGGTATTACAGATATGAGCCACTATACCTGGCCTGATTCTTTAATTCTTTTTTTTTTTTTTTTTTGTAGAGACAGAGTCTCACTTTATGGCCCTCGGTAGAGTGCCGTGGCATCACACAGCTCACAGCAACCTCCAACTCCTGGGCTTAAGCGATTCTCTTGCCTCAGCCTCCCGAGTAGCTGGGACTACAGGCACCCGCCACAATGCCCAGCTATTTTTTGGTTGCAGTTCGGCCGGGGCTGGGTTTGAACCCGCCACCCTCGGTATATGGGGCTGGCGCCTTACCAACTGAGCCACAGGCGCCGCCCAATTCTTTAATTCTTTTTTTTTTGAGACAGAGCCTCAAACTGTCACCCTGGGTAGAGTGGCATCACAGCTCACGGCAACCTCCAACTCCTGGGCTAAAGCAATTCTCCTACCTCTGCCTCCCAAGTAGTTGGGACTACAGGTCCCTGCCACATTGCCTGGCTATTTTTCGGTTGCAGCCCTCATTGTTGTTTGGTGGGCCTGGGCTGGATTCAAACCCACCAGCTCAGGTATATGTGGCTGGCACCTTAGCCTCTTGAGCCACAGGTGCCAAGCCAAATTTTTAATTCTTTAGACAGTAAAAATGTTAAATCTATGATACATGCTGCAAATGTTTCCACCTGTCTTTTGACTTTAATAGTGGTTCTTTTTTTAAACAGCCTTACTTTGTTGCTCTCAGTGGAGTGCTGTGACATCACAGCTCATAGCAACCTCAAACTCTTGGCCTCAAGAGATCCTCTTGCCTCAGCCTCCCAAGTAGCTGGGACTATAGGTGCCAGCCACAATGCCTGGCTATTTTTTAGAGATGGGGTCGCACTCTGGCTCAGGCTGGTTTTGAACTCTTTAACTCAGGCAATCTGCCCACCTCGGCCTCCCAAGTGCTGGAATTATAGGCGTAAGCCACCATGCCAGGCCCTGACTTTAATAGTGTTTTTTGCCCAGCATTTTTGTCTCCTTATATAGTCTAATTTATCAATCTTTTATTGCCTCTGGATTTTTCTTTTTTTTTTCTTTATTTTATTAAATCATAGCTGTGTACATTAATGTGATCATGGGGCACCATAACCTGGTTTCATAGACTGCACATTTTCATTACACTGTTTAACATAGCCTTCCTGGCATTTTCTTAGTTATTGTGCTAATACATTTACATTCCACATTTACTAAGTTTTACATATACCCTTGTAAGATGCACCGCAGGTGTAATCCCACCAATCTCCCTCCCGCCTCTGGATTTTTCATTCTTATTTTCTTTTAGTATTTGAAGGGTTTCATTTTCTTAAATTTGGATCTTGGATCCATTTGGAGTTCATTCTTGCATATGATGTGCAGTATGAATCCGATTTCAACTTTTTCCAAGTGTCTTTGCAGTTGGCTCAGCACCATTTATTAAAAAGTCTATTTGTCCTTGATTTGAGATGCCACCTTCAACTTCTCACCTTCCAACCCAAAAGATCTCAAGGAACCTTTAACCCAAAAGTATGGCAGGTATAAAAAGACCAGATGAGGTGCTGAGATTCCATTCAAAAATGTAAACTAAAAAATGATGGGGGGCAGTGCCTGTGGCTCAGTGGGTAGGGTGCCAGCCCCATATACTGAGGGTGGTGGGTTCAAACCCGGCCCCGGCCAAACTGCAATAAAAAAATAGCCAGGCATTGTGTTGGGCGCCTGTAGTCCCAGCTACTCAGGAGGCTGAGGCAAGACAATCACCTAAGCCCAAGGATTTGGAGGTTGCTGTGAGCTGTGATGCCATAGCACTCGAGGATTAATAAGTGAGACTCTGTCTCAAAAAAAAAAAAACAATGATGGGGACAGAGTGGAGAGAGTGAGGAGGCTGCGTCCAGATTCTGTTCTCACAACCATTGCAGTACATTGAGCTCCATAGAGACAGCACCTGGGCAAGTGAGAGCTGGACAGGCACTGGGCAACTCTGTGCCTCGCTGAGGAAAAATAACTAAACATGGGCAAAGGAGATCCTAAGAAGCTGAGAGGCAAAATGTCATCATATGCATTCTTTGTGCAAACTTGTCGGGAGGAGCCCAAGAAGCAGCACCCAGATGCTTCAGTCAACTTCTCAGAGTTTTCTAAGAAGTGCTCAGAGAGGGGGAAGACCATGTCTGCTAAAGAGAGAGGAAAACCTGAAGATATGGCAAAGGCGGACAAGGCCCGTTATGAAAGAGAAATGAAAACCTATATCCCTCCTGGAGGGGGAACAAAAAAGAATTTCAAGGATCCCAATGCACCCAAGAGGCCTCCTTTGGCCTTTTTCTTGTTCTGTTCTGAGTATCGCCCAAATATCAAAGGAGAACATCCTGGCCTACCCATTGGTGATGTTGCAAAGAAGCTGGGAGAGACGTGGAATAACACTGCTGCGGAGGACAAGCAGCCTTATGAAAAGAAGGCTGCAAAGCTGAAGGAAAATTACGAAAAGGATATCACTGCAGACTGAGCAACAGGAAAGCCTGATGCAGTGAAAAAGGGAGTCGTCAAGGCTGAAAAAAGCAAGAAAAAGAAGGAAGAGGAGGAGGACGGAGAGGGTGAAGAGGAGGAGGAAGATGAAGAAGAAGAAGATGATGATGATGAATAAGTTGGTTCTAGCACAGTTTTTTTTTCTTGTCTATAAAGCATTTAACCCCCCTATACACAACTCGCTCCTTTTAAAGAAAAAAAAATTGAAATGTAAGAAAAAAAAAAAACCACAATGATGGGAATAAGGCAGAAAGATCCAACAGAGGAAAAAAAAATGCTGTGGAGGTCATGATGTAATGGGAAAGCAAAACAGCAAACAAAAAAAGCCAGATAATGATGACACAGAATGAAGCAGAAACAAGTAGCTTATGAGACACAAGCAGAAGAACCAGTCCCTAAAATTGCCTCGGCTCACTTGTACCATTGCAACAAATCCTCCCAACAGAAACTTTCCTCCCCAAACAAGCTTCTGAAGTCCCTAGATGTGATAAACAAAATACACAGATAAGACAAAGACAAAATTATCAGCAAGTTAAAAAGATTTATTGCTATTCCAGGCTTCAAATAAGTCCAGAACGGGAGGCTGGTGTATTGGTTAAGAAAGTTGTCATGGCATGACTGTGGTAGACAAATCCAGGCAGCCTGACATTGAGTCCATCCTCTTTTTTTGGACCCCACCAAGCAGCTTCTGCTGGGGCCAACTCTTCCGCACTTGCACCATTCACCCAGACAGGACTCCGAGGTTGGACCAGGCAGCCTGTGATCTCCACAGTTCACAGCTGAGAATCCACCTGCACCTCCCCAAGCCCTCAAAGAGCCTTCTCCTGGGGTCAGACACTGGATTTGGCCATGTGGAGAGAGAAACGGTACGAGAGGAATCATCGTGATAGGACCAAAGCGTGCACAGTCTTAGGTCAAAGTTGTAAACTGGCTACCTGTGCCCATTTTATCCCCTTTGGCCTCCACAGTATTAAAAAAAAAATACATTTGCCAATATTTAAAAATTATAAGATTTTGTCTAAAAATCTTGGTATTTGGCTTCTCTAGGAGAAAAAATTGAGACTATCTGGCAATCCTGTGCCCACAACCTTCTCACATGGCACTACCTGGTTACAGCTAGATCGTCTTTATAGACTGGCTGTGTGCTCTCCAAATTACTCCAGTCTTTGCTACCCTTAATTAGAACTCCAACTGGAGGCTGGGCCTCAGCTGCCTAGTATGAATGCATATGTGCTGTTACTTTTCGTGTAGTATAAAAACTATTTATTGCATCCATTGTATGCATTATCTTTATCAAAAAAGGAAAAATGGAATTTAAGCCTGGAAGCAACATGTTTCCAGTGGTCTTTGTTATTCATTAAAGTCTCTGGCTTGGTCCTACGGACACCTGAGTTTGTAAACATGGAGCGTTCCTAAATATCTCCCCCAAGGGGCTCCCTGCACACAACCTGCCTCTCCAGGACATACTGTGTCCCAGTGTTAATTGGGAAAACATAGAAAATAAATCAAAATTAACTACAGAAGTTAATGCAGGAATAACTAAGATGAACTATGTTAGCTCCTTCATTGTAAAAGGGGACTGGAATAGAATGAAAATGTTACTACATAGAACTCTCACTCTGCTTTTAAGTTAGTGATCACTAAAAACAAAAGAGAAAGCAACAAAGGTACTTCAGGAGACCAAGACTGGGTCATTCTAAAGTTGAGGTCCCAAAACGTATTGGTTCCCATTTCTTAACTGTTTTGGAAATGAACAAAGCTCTTTAGAGAAAAACCACAGGAGTGAGGAGGAAAGTGACATGGTCAGCCCAGCAGATGTCTTGGGCTATCAAGAGATGCAAGACTCAACCTCCATTAAATCAGGGCTGCTTGCCCCAACCTAAAATGTAAGTGGCACAAGTTGATTTTCAGTGAGGGTTATAGACACATCACAGAAAGGAGCTGAAGAAGGGCAGAGTCAGAATCTGGTCTTGGCAAACACAAGAGAGAGGAAGAGGCACCTTCCTCATACCCTTTCATCCAACTGGGGCTAGTGCCCCATTATTTGCCCTTTAGAGAAGCAGAGATCTTGATGCAGCCCAGGCGCTTCCCGCCACTGCTCAGGATGCTCTCGATGCGGTAGTTTCCACTGGTGAGCCAGCTGGGCAGCTCGAGGTCCGGCACAGTGAAATCGCTCTTGGGCAGTGAGTAGGTGCCCTATAGGAAAGCCAGTGGACCACATTGGTCAGTGAGGACCTACTGATGGGATCTCCTGGAATCACTACTAGGATTATAGACAGAAACTACCTCTGCTCCTAATAGCCACATAAGATTAGAGATGGCCACAGCACTGTACAGCTAAAGGTCCCTGGAGATCAAATTCAAGTTCAAGTTTCCTATTTCAAAGATGGATAAACTGAGTCCCCCAAAGGTAGATAGGTTATAGATTCTAGATAGGTTATACCAACTTGTATATCCAGAAATAATCAGATCTATAGGAGAAGAATGCAAAGACCCTTCTGTCTCAACCCCATCTCTTTAGCCACAGGAGTAATGCTGTCCCCTCCCTAAGTACTTACTTCTTTGAAGGGACAGTGGCAGGGAAGCCCGTAGGTGTGCAACGGCTCTGGGCAGGGCACACCAGGGGGGATTAAATTATTAAGCATGTCACAGACGTCATCATATACACAGCTGCCAATCTCTTCCACGCACGGGATTTTGACCCAAAAGCCAGCCACTTCCTTCTCCACAGTTAATTCCACCTGGTGAAAAAGAGTTTGAAAAAGGTTACAAGTATAAATTCCAGGGCAAACATACCAGCCTCTCTGTTTCTTGAAAAGGTCAGCAGTATATTTTAATCACAGATTTTTTAACTGACTTGGACCTTAGAAATAATCTGTTCCAGGAACGACATTGTTGTAGAGGCCCAAGCACTGTATTATCCTTCCCTGTACCTCAAGCAGACACTATTAACTGAATGTCAGTTACCCCACACATTGAACTACACACAGGTCATCCCTAACCATTAATTGGAAATAACACTTGCACTGAAATGTGCTTATAATATAACTGCTAACTGGTTACCTGCATTGTTTCAGGGCTTTCCCTGAGCCCAGTCTTGGCCTCAGAACACTTTTCTACACAGGACTCCAGACAGCTACTACCAACTGACTGGGGCTGCTTGCCATGATACCTGTTGTATTGGCTGTTCTTGCATCGTATTTTCCCTGGAGAGCCACAGAAGGAAGAACACTAGGAACTTACAGTAAGATTGATTATTATAAAATCTTAATTACAGCTAGGTTACAAGAGATGGAACTACCTCAAGAAGTGGTGGCTCCCTGGACTCAGTTGGGAACGCTACCGAAGGACCCCTGTACCCAGAGAGAAGCGGGATGAGAAGATCTGGAACATGCTTCGCGCCTTCATTCTCCTGTTCTGGAGGTTGGAGCTGAACTGGGAGAAGTGGCCAGGACGTCAAGGTGGACAGTCCTGGTTGCCCCTGCCACGTGGTGAGCATTCACCATTTATTAGTTGTCTCTAATGCCAAAGAAGTTGCTCTTTAGAACCATGCACATGCCCCACCAAAAGTATCAAGGGAAAACAAAGTGAGAAATAAGCTCTCAATTATCTGATTCCTTGGGGGTGCTATGGCAGGAAGCCACATTTGTAAGATCGATTCAGCTCTGATGTTCTAGCATTCTGTGAATCTTGGCCTCCAGGCTAGCTTCCCTGGGGATTTGTTTCTAAGAGCTGAATCCTTAATGGGCACTTATTCTCCCCAGAGCCTGCTGGACACAGGCTGGATCCCCAGGCTGGGGGTTCTAACCTTCCAGCTGCCCCAGATATCAGGATATTTGGCTGCCTTCCTCCAAGCACAGAAAGAAGGCGGAGGTCAACATATCCTGTATCCAAATGGACAAATTCAAATTGCTCTCCTACACCCATTATCCTCACCCCTGCTCATGCAGCATCTCCCAGCTCTCCTTTCTCCTACCAAACATGCTCCCACCTCCCCTCTGTCTAGGGAGAGCCAGAGGCGCTGGGTTGCAATACTAGTTCTGCCGCTTCCTAGGATTATGCCCTTGTGGGAGTTACTTATCTCCTCTGAGTCTCCCTTTCCTCATCTTCAGAAGGCAGGACCTACCTCTCATACAGCTCCCATCCAATGAGACAATAACTCGGCAGTACTTAACAAAGTGCCTGAAATCCAAAAGTTGCCTCCTATCGGACTTGTACCATACCTTCTTCCTTAGTCAATACCCTCTCTTTGTTTTGACAAGACTCCAATAAACATGGTGCCAGTTATGCCCTGAACAAGGAAGAACACCCAGCTGAGAGCCAGCAGGGGCTGAGTCTTGCCTGGCTCCTCCTAGCAGACTGGAAGCCTCACAGCCCCACATGGTCTAGAGCGGGCAGCGCCTCCCTGGCCTCTATTCCTATCCCCAGCCCAGGCTTGACACAGGAGGGATATTGAATTTAAGTTAATAGAAGGTTCTAAGGCAGTAACCACCCTTACCATTTGGGGATTACAAACTATAACTCATTTCTGATTCTCAATCCACTTGCTAGGGTGGCTCAGATGAGCAAGTGGGGGCTGGGTAATAAGGTGCCATCAGTATTCCAGGACTTCCCCAGCCATTCATAGCACAGCCTAAATACACTCTTCCATGTCATGGGACTTGGTGCAATGATTAGACAAACAGAGACACTGGCATATAGGTATCCTGGATTTCACACACACCTGCTGGGGCCCTTAGGCAAGTCCCTTCCCCTTTCAGAGACTCTGTTTCCCCCCTTTTTTTAAAGACCAGTCAAGTGTGCCAGGCCTGGTGGCACATGCCTGTAATACCAGCACTTGGGAGGCCAAGGTGGATGGATGGCTGAGCTCACTAGTTCAAAACCAGCCTGAGCAAGAGCAAGGTGTTGTGGCAGGTGCCTGTGCTCCCAACTACTTGGGAGGCTGAGGCAAGAGGATACTTTGAACCCGAGAGTTTGAGGTTGCCGTGAGCTAAGATGCCATGGCACTCTACCAAGAGCGACAAAGTGAGACTCTGTCTCAAAACAACAACAAAAAAGACTAGTCAAGTGCAGTAGTAAGGAAGGGGAAGGAATAGAACAAGGAGTTAGATCTGAAATTGATTGAACAACCAAGTGAGATAACTTACTACCTTCAGCCCAGCCTGTTTCTCCATCTTGACAATGAGGTTTTAACATCCTATTTTAACATAAGTTTCTTGCAGTATGGAAAAAAAAAAAAAACTTCTCCTTTTGGTCCCTACATTTGACTACTCACACAAAGGATCTAGATGAAGACTCACTGACAGCAAGTGACTGGACAGGCAGCTGTTGATCAGACTGGGGAGGGGCACTTATCTCTCTGACACAAGCCCCAAGCAGGGGGCATAACAAGAACATGACTTTGCCAGGTGAAAGGCATTGGGTCTGAAAGCGGTAATAATAAGCCAGGTCATTAGGTCTGAAAGCCATAATAATAATAATTTATGCTCCAAACAATAACAATTTATAATTCTAAAGAACAGAAAAACCAGGGTTCCCCAGCTAGAACTTGAGGGACAGCAGGGCTGGGGGAGTTAACAACTGTGCCAACTCCCATGCAGCAAATCAGGAGAGGGAGTTCCGGTACAGGCCCTAATCTCACCCATGGCTCATGGAATCCAGGGCATCCAACAATCAAAAACTACAGCTGGGGCTCGGCACCTATAGCTCAAGTGGCTAAGGTGAGTGGCATATACCCCAGAGCTGGCGGGTTCAAATCCAGCCTGGGCCCGCCAAACAATAACAACTACAACAAAAAAAATAGCTGGACATTGTGGCAGATACCTGTAATCCCAGCTACTTGGGAGGCGGAGGCAAAAGAATTGTTTAAGCCCAAGAGTTGGAGGTTGCTGTGAGCTATGACGCGACAGCACTCTACCCAGGGCTCTGACACAGGAAGGATACTGAATTTAAGAGACTCTGAATTTTTGAGACTCTGTCTCAAAAAAACAAAAAAACTACAGCTGGGGTTAAATCCACCTACGTCCAAGATGAGGTGTTTTGTTTTGTTTTGTTTTGTTTTTTGAGACAGAGTCTTACTCTGTCACCTCAAATAGAGTGCAGTGGCATCATTGTAGCTCATGGTAACCTCACACTCCTGGGTTCCAGTGATCCTCCTGCTTCAGCCTCCCAAGTAGTTGGGACTATAGGTACCGACCATGATGTGCAACTAATTTTTCTATTTTTAGTAGAGACAGGGTCTTGCTCTTGCTCAGGCTGGTCTCGAACTCTTGAGCTCAAGGGATCCTCCCACCCCAACCTCCCAGAGTGCTAGGATTATAGATGTGAGCCATTGTGCCCAGCCTCAGAGGAGAAGTTGATTATAGAAATTCCACTACAGCTAGGTCAGAGAAGAGAGGATCTGCATTGCTTTCTGACCCTGTTGCTAACAGGCTGCATGGGCTGGGCTGGTCACTCCACTCTGTGATTCAGCTGAAGCCCCATGGACCACAGTGTTCTCCAAGCTCAAACAGTGCTTAGGTCTGGATAGCTCTCCTAAAGAGACCTGCTGGGAGGGGGAAAGTTCTGGAAATGAACCTGCAGCCGCACTGCCCTCAACTCCCCTGCAAACACACCATACTAAGTCTACCTCCTGGCCAGAAAACTCAGTAACAGGAATGGCGAGATCAGCACAGCAGCCTGACCGGTGCCAGCAACTAGCTACATGGCCTGGGCGACTGGCACCCTTCCCTGAACTTTGTGTACCGACCATCTTTTCTCTTTATTGAACGGCCAGAGAGGCTTTCATCTAATATTAATAGTTCATGTGTACATATCCTGAAAAGAAAAAAAAACTGACCCAAAAATATACATGTAAGAGAAATGTGAGGGGAAAGGGAAGGAGCCAAGGGGTTCTGAGGCCAATTCTTACTAAGCAAAAGTGAGAGTAAAGACAAAAGAACTTAATTAGGCCCAAACTTATGATGGGTATAAAATCCATCTCCATAGCCTCTGAAGAAGTAGGAAAAGGCAGGCTGAAGACAGATGAGGAGGCTCATCAGATTCTTGCTTCCAAGTCAGCTTCACAGCCTTCAGGTTCTTGGAAATGCCACTAGTGGTTGTGTGGCAATGACAGGAGGGGCCAGGAGAGCAAGCATGGTGGCAGGCCTGCCCAGACACCATGATTCAGCAGATGGGACATGCAAACGGTATTTTGACACTGGCAAAGTGATAATCCAGTGTCCATACATAAGGATGCTTCCATCTGAGGAACAGTAAAGAAAATGCAGTGACCCAGCCAGGAGAAGACTCAAGAGCAAGTACAGGGGGAGCTGAGGGCTGCTACACGTCCAGGACTTGTATCTGGGTCAAAGGGGCTGCTGGCCAAAACAAATATTGATGAAATATCAACAAAAGCAAACATGTACTTTGCTTGTCCTGGGTCTTATGCAAATCACTTTCTGTATTATATATTAACTCAACTCGGGTATTACTCAAGGGAAACGTGTAAGGTAGGGGCTGTAATTAAGCTAGGTCTAAGGGTAGTTATAAGGACACAGATTCCAAATCAGGAAGTTTCAAATAATTAAGATGAAACTGGTGCCAGAATAGCTCAGGAAAGGACTAGAAGGCACAGAAGAACATCACATAAAGGTAGCAATTTAAGCTAGAGAGTAAAGGGCTACAATAAATGGTGTTGCCTTTACTGTTCTGTAAGAAAATATGAAAACATCCACCCCTAAATTAGACAAGGGACAGAAACAAACCAGTTATTCTCAAAGTAAATGCAAAAGGCAAATTAACTTATGAATAGACATTCAAACTCACTAGGAATGGCATAAAAAGACTGGTAAAGATTTTTAGAAAATGCTCGGTGTTAATAAATGTGTGGAAATAGGCAAATCTGATGTTGCTGGTAAAGGAATAAATTGGTTCAAACATTAGGAGGCACTTTGGCAATGTGTATCAAAAAACCTAAGAAGTCTGTATCTAGAAAATCAAAAAATTACTAAAAGATACACTATAAGGAAAATCCCCACAAAGATCTTTATAATAGCAAACACATTAAAAAAAAAACTAACCTCAAAACAAGCCAAATTTCCAACAATAGATATAAAAATTATGAAAGATCATAACAGAGTATTTCTACCATTAAAATGATTAAGTTAAAAAATAGGTAAGCCTAATCATTGGAAAGAATTATGAAGTACATAATATGATACTAAAAAAAAGCAAGCTTAGTGGCACATATCATAAAATCTCATTCATTAGTATAAATGTGTACATATTTACAAACATAAAAAATTAATAGGATATTTAAATAACTAACAAAGACTCTGGAGGAGGCGAGCATGGTGGCTCACCTGTAATCCTAGCCCTCTGGGAGGCCCAGCTGGGTGGATTGCTTGAGCTCAAGAGTTCAAGATCAGCCTGAGCAAGAGCGAGACCCTGTCTCTAAAAATAGCCGGGCATTGTGGCAGGCGCCTGTAGTCCCAGCTACTCAAGAGGCTGAGGAAAGAGAATTGCTTGAGCCCAAGAGTTTGAGATTGCTGTGAGCTGTGACGCATGGCACTCTACCAAGAGTGACAAAGTGAGACTCTGTCTCAACAAAAAAAGACTCTGGAGGAGTTAGATTACAGGAGGATATTTACAAGTACTGCTTATTTTCAGATATATCCATTAAAAGTAAATTTGTGTGGTTTGTATGTGATTGTATAGGGGCAAGTTGCAAAGTATATCCTATAAAATGTTAAAAGTCCTTATCTGTTATCACTAGGTAGCAAGATTTCAGGTGATTTATTCTGTTTATTTTTTTTAACCAATTATGTTTTCTGAAGTAACTATACATTACTGGCTAATTGATGCCTATTTTGTAATTGACAACCTCAATATCGACAAAATTAAAATGCCCAACAGAGCTGTCAGACAAGGGTGAGCAGACAGCCATTCCTTCCAGAGAAGGATGAGTGCTTTTACCAGGGTGAAGTTTCAGTCATCCCTGTCCTCATCAGGAAGTTGTTGGCGCTGACACTAGAGATTCTATGAACCTGAGTGAGAGTCTCTGAATCTATGCGGCCTGTACTGCTGTGAGACTCCAGGATTCTAAAATTCTTCACAGTTCCCCAAGCACTTGCCCCTCAGTTGACCCTACCAGCAGCCCAGGGCACCCCCCCTCCCCTCCCGGACTTACCTTCTGAGGAGAACTGAGGAGCACACTGGTCTTGCCCTCAGCACTGACGGTCACATTCCCAGGAATGATGATGGGGTCAGGCTCCAGAGTCAGGCTTTTGATCACTGCGGGGTCCTTCCCTTCATCACAATTATCCCAGGAGAAGCTACCAAGCTGGATGGCCAGGCACAAGTAGGCAGCAAGGAAAGAGGAGAAAAGATAGGTAGACCAAAACGACTATCATGTGTCAGAAGAGCCCGCGGAACAGATCCCTGGTGGTGTAACCCTGGGCGATAAGGCACCTACCTCTGCGAGCCCATCTGTAAGTCCACACCTGTGAACCTTGGATGACACTTGTTTTACCCATTTTAGAGGCAGGACTAAACTAAAAGATTCAAAAGATATAATTTCCCCAAAAGTGTGCTAAAAACTCTTAAGGCACAATATGTGAGACCTGAAACTTCAGAACAGGAGACCAACCTTATCCGACTTTGGGGGGTACCTTCCCTGACCTCCCACTTTCCTGCTGCCCACTCCCCTCCAGCCAGCCTTGGGATCCCTCATAATCCATGCCCAGTCCAACGCCAGGAACAAGGGGAAACACAAAGCACAGTGGGAAATAAAACAGCATCCAAATCTCCACCCTCAAGACAGGCAATTAACCCAGAAGGGAATAGGGACACATGAAAACATCCCCAGTGGGCCATTTGTTGATGAATAATCCCCAGTACACAGACTTCCCCAGCCCTAACCAGTGCTTTCTTATTCCCATCCCATTCCTCATGCCGTGTCCCCCTCCTGAGTCACCTCTACCCTTCTGCTGAGCCACTTCTGCTCTTCCTCCACATTCCCAAGAAGTCTCTTGATTCCACCACCACCTTGTCCAACTTCATGTGACCACCCGCTCCCTACTCCCACAGGGCCGGGTCTGCTTGTCTCATGATCTTAAATACTTCCTACACTAAGGAGGCTCTCTGCCCACCCTCTCACAATTTTTCCAGATCCCTGCAGGCCACCTACAGGAGACTGTGGCACTCCCACTGTCCACACCCTGTTTCAGAAAGAAAACTGGCCAGTCCCACCCACCTAGGCTGACCCCATCTTCAATACTCCCAGCACTGACTAGATCAAAAGGAAGAGCCAACCCCAGCTAGACTGACAGACTCTCTCTACCAGATTTTGGAATTAAGGCCTAAGAGGCTGAGGACGTGGGGCTCTGTGCTGTCCCTGGGTCATAAGTTTGGGGAGCGGGGGGACCACCCAGATCTTGGATCAATGACCAAGCTGAAGTTGAGGAGGGAAAAGGGCTAAGTGCTCTATGGGACTAGGGGAAAGGGAACAGATGCAGTTGCCCTATCTAAAGAAGCAGTAGGGGCAGCAGTGAAGGGCTTGGCTTTGGAGTGAAACATACTAAACAGACATGGTAGAAATCATAGCTTAGACATATTTACTGTTTGATTCTACAGGTCAGTTACCCTTTGGAGCCTCAATTTTAACGTCTTTTTTTTTTTGTTTGTTTGTTTGTTTGTTTTGAGACAGAGTTGCCCTCAGTAGAGTACCATGGCATCATAGGTCACTCACAACAACCTCAAAACTCTTGGGCTCAGGCAATTATCTTGTCTCAGCCTCCCAAGTAGCTGAGACTACAGGTGCCCAGCCCAACGCCCAGCTATTTTTAGAAACAAGATGTCACTGTGGCTTGTACTGGTCTTGAACTCATGAGCTCAGGTAATCTACCTGCCTCAGTCTCCCAGAGTGCTAGGATTATAGGCGTGAGCGACCGTGCTGCACCTCAGCTTCCTGCAATTAGTCCCAAGAGATGCCTCGCATATCTGTAAAGCTCCCCTTTACATGAGCTTCTTGGAATGGGTTTCTATTCCATGGAATGAAAGGTGGTGCCATGACTAAGAAAGGCAGGAAAGGGTGCCACTAAATGTTTCCTTCAGCATTCGTTCCACAAATATTTATGGAGCAACCATTATAGGCTCAGAGCTAAGCACTGGGTCAATAGTGGTAAACAATTAGACATGGTTCCTGCCCTGCCTTGAGGAGCTTTGTAATAAGTATCATTCATTATGATTTGCAAGCACCGTGAAGGAAATGAGCAGGAGATAATGCTGAGAGAACAACATAAAAAGGGTGGTGGAAGTGATACTTAAGCTGGACTCTCACAGGATGAGGAGTCAGCTGTGTAAGTACAGAGACAAAGAGTGTTCAAGGCAGGGAAACCCAGGCAAAGCCCTTGAGGTAGAAAGAAAGAAGCATAGCTGCTCTAGACACTCCTGCAAGAAAGCCATCCGCTACATGTAGTGGATGAGGTGGGAGGGGTGGCAGGATCATTAAGTGCAGAACCTCACAGGCTATAACCAGCAGGCTGACCTCACTCTAGGTGCGATGGAACACTGCAGAGGGGCAGCACCATGCTCTGATGCACAGCTGTGAAGAGGCTGGAGAGGAACAAGGCTGGAAGGGGAGAAACCAGTCAGGAGGCCACAGTCAAATGAAAGAAGGCCTGGAATTAAGAGTCAGGAGATAGAGCAGAAGGTTGGACTAGCCCTGGGGGTGCTTTTCCAGATTCTGAGGCAGACTAATTCATTCTAAGGACTGACTTGGGGAAGCATCTCAAGTGCCCTGCAGGAGGTGAAGGCACTGGGGGAAGACAATTTCCTTGGGGCAGGTTCAATTTCCTTACCTTTAAATGGGCCAAATTATATATTCTCAAGAGCTATTGTGAGGGTAAGAAGTTTGTATACAGAAAACACAGGACACAACTCTTCAAGACCATCAAGCTCATAACAAACAAGGGAAGACTGAGAAACTGCCATAGGCCAGAGAAGAATGGGGACAACAAAGCAATAATGGCATGTTGCCATGATAACAACGGCAATGTGGTACCCAAGCTTGGATCCTGACGCAGAAAGAGGGCATTAAAAAGAAAACTGGTGAAATCCAAATAAAGTGTGGATCCTAGAGAGCTTAGTTAATAGCAATGTACCAATGTTGGTTTCTTAGCTTTGACAAATGAACAATGGAAATATAAGATGCTAACAGGGGAGGCTGTGGGAGGAGTATGGGAACCCAATACCACCTCTGCAACTTTTCTGTAGATCTAAAATCATTCCAAAATGAAAAGTATTTGATGAAAGAACATTGTTCAATACACAACACCCTTATACAGAGTCTAAGCACCTTCCATATGCCCATCCTCCCCTGTTATCTAATGCTCATCACAGCCCAGAGTCACGAGACCAGCTAATTCTAGAAGAGGAACTGAAATTCATGTTTCCTGATGTTCAAATTCTCACCTTCATCTGGCCCCTGGTCTCAGGGTCAGGGCTCTGAATCACATGAGCCCAGAGGACATGTAGGTGCCCTGTGATTTGGGGTGACATCAATGAAGTCTCGAGCCCTCTCCAAAACTACCAATCTAAGACCTTCTAGCCTGGTGTGGCATCCACAGCCAAGGCATATAGGAAAATGAGGACATAGCCAAGCTAGAATCCGCTAGCCAGACTCCACCTCACAGTGGCCAACCCTGGAGCCAAGAGAAACATTCTCAACCTACACTCAGGGATGAGATACAAATCTTCCAGGCAAATGAGGCCAAAAGTTTCTTGCTCCTTCATTCAATAAGCAAAACAGACTTCCCACCGCTGAAACAGGGTGAAGCCAAGCCCACAGGTTTACGTGGCTTTATTTGAGATTTTAGAGCTTTTCCATCCATGAGAGCATTTCCCTTCTTCCCTTCAAGACACAGGTTTGTATCATTACACCCATCTCAGAGATGATGAGACCAAGGCTCAGGGAGTCCACAGACTGGGACAGGGAAGGGATCAGAAGTCAGGCCTCCTGCTCTCAGTCCTAGCCACTTTCCCCTACCCCACACTATTTCTTGCTTTCTGACAAACATTTCCAAGGTGGTGGGAGGGAGGGAATCGGGGGTGGATCTATTTCTTTGCTGCCAGAGCTATGCAGCCAAGAGGCAAGGGAATTGGGCTTTTATAAAATTGATAAATCATAATAGTTGTATACATTTATGGGTACGATGTGAAATTTATTCTTTTAGTTATTTTAAAATACAGTTTCCAGCTTAGCGTGGTTTCACCAATGATTTTTCCACTTCATAATAGTGTCAAAGTGATACGCATTCAGGAGAAATACCCATACTTAGTTTTTCACTTTCAGTACAGTATTCAATAAATTGCTTGAAACATCCAACACTTTATTATGAAACAGGCTTTATGTTAGGTGATTTTGTCCAACTGTAGGATAATGTAAGTAAGTGTTCTGAGAATGTTTAAAATAGGGTAGGCTAAACTATGTTATTTGGTAGGTTAGCTATATTAAATGTATTTTTTACTTGTTGGCATTATCAACTTTCAATGGGTTTATCAGGGGGCAACCCCATTGTAAGTTGAGAAATTTCAGTATGTAATACACGTTTATTGACTATGGTCACCCTGTGTGCAATAAATATCAAAACCTATTCCCCCTATCTGAAACTTTGTATCCTTTGATCAGTACCTCCACACTCTCTCCCTCCACAACCTCCTAGGCTCTGGTAAACACTCTTCTACTCTACTTCTCTAACTTCGACTTTGTTAAAGTTCATGTATAAGTGAGATCATGAAAATAGAAATACCCTATGAACCAGTAATCTTACTTCTAGGTGTATATCCAAAAGAACTAAAATCAATATTTTGAAGGGATATCTGCAGTCCCATATTCACTGCAGCATCACTTATAATAGCCAAGATATAGGAACAACCTAAGTGGCCATCAACAGACACTTGATGGATTAAAAAAATTATACAGCAAATTGAAAGGATAGAGAAAATGTGGTATATATACACAATGGGATACTATTCAGCCTATAAGGTGGGGATCGTGTCATTTGCAACAGCATGGTCGAATATGAAAAAACATTATGTTGAAATAAGCCAGGAACTGGGCTTTTTCAGGTCTGGAATGACAGAACTTCCCTTCCCAGGATTTTGCTGCAGGCTCTGGTGAGAAGGGAAGGGGAAGTTTGGAGGGTGCAGGAACTGGTCTCTCAGTGGCTCACAATCAAGGGCAGCAGGGTCGCAAAAAACAATTATTTGTTACCAGATGGACCAGTCTGGACCTCTGGCCTGCAGGGATTCTCAACCCACCCATCCCTCAGGAAGAGCTCAGAGCATTAGAGTAGGGGAAGAGATAAGGCTCCAGGCCTCACAGCGGGAATATCTAGGGTTGCAAGAGAGAAGTGGGGGGGAGGGGGGGCAGGGAAGAAGCAGAGAACGGGACTGAATCTCAGCCCGGTGAAGTGGCTTAGTTTTACGGTTCTGCGCAGTTTGGTTCAGGTGTTTGGAGAGAGATTAACATCTCCAGAAACAGCCAGGTGCAGAACAAGTCCTTAGAGCCGACCCGCATCGTACAGATCAAAGTCCCATAGTTAATGACTTTGGGAGGCTGTACTGCAGACAAGCAACTCTCGAGAACACAGCAGACACCCTTATTTTCTACCCTGACCTGCACATGCCCATCCAGGCCAAGAGGCTGCAAGCAACCTCTTAAAAAGGGGGGCACTCACCTGTTTCAAGTGGATGCGCGCAGGAGCCGCAGGGCCGGCGAGAAGCAAGCCGAGGGCGATCAACAACGGAGCCTGTAACTGATGTTGCATTGCGACGGGTGGACCAGCACAGAATTAACTGCAAGGTCTGTGGCAGCGATGGCACCTTTAAATTCCTTCCTGTATTGATTATGCAAATCTAAGTCCAGCCACTGGCAGGTTCGCCCCGCCCAGCTCCGGACAGATATTTCCGGGCCAGGAGTAGGAGGGATCTCTACCGGCTCCGCCCCCTCACTCTTCTCAGTGGACGCTCTCTCCCTACCTTGGGTGGCTAGGCCATTCTTTGAATGGGGAGTAGGCGTCGCCGGAGGAGAAAGGGGGCGTGGCTTCTGCGGGGCGGGGCTGAGTGCAGGGGACGGTCGGAGTTGAGCGCGAGGGGCGGGGCGGAGCTGTGGTTTCAGAACTCGTGCTGTGACCGTCACCCCCGGAAGGACCCTTAGGAATCCGCAGCCTGGGTGTTTTCATACCCAAGTCCTTCTTGACCAAAATGTTACTCTCCTTGCCCATGTTATGCTTCTCTGAATCCATGTTACGATTCACTGTGTCTTTTTAATAATTATAACGATTACAATTAAGATTTAGTGCTTGAAAGTATGTTAAGGACTTAAATCCATTTTTGCCCTATTTCAGCACTGAGGAAACCACTGAAGTTAGCTCTGCTGAGGTTACAAAGCTAGGAAGTGATAGAGGAAGGATTCTGCTTATATACTCCTCAGCCAAGATTTTGCTAGGTTACTACGCTGATTGAGGGTTACTTTATTTTTTTTTTCTTTTTTTTTTTTTATTGTTGGGGATTCATTGAGGGTACAATAAGCCAGGTTACACTGATTGCAATTGTTAGGTAAAGTCCCTCTTGCGATCATGTCTTGCCCCCATAAAGTGTGACACACACCAAGGCCCCACCCACCTCCCTCCTTCCCTCTTTCTGTTCCCCCCCCATAACCATAATTGTCATTAATTGTCCTCATATCAAAATTGAGTACATAGGATTCATGCTTCTCCATTCTTGTGATGCTTTACTAAGAATAATATCTTCCACGTCCATCCAGGTTAATACGAAGGATGTAAAGTCTCCATTTTTTTTAATGGCTGAATAGTATTCCATGGTATACATATACCACAGCTTGTTAATCCATTCCTGGGTTGGTGGGCATTTAGGCTGTTTCCACATTTTGGCGATACTTTAAAAAAAAAAAAAGCATGGCTCCTCCGCTCTGGCACAGTGGTTACCACGTTGGCCACACACCGCGGCTGGCAGGTTAGAAGCCGGCCGGGACCTGCTAACCAACAATGACAACTACAACCAAAAAATAGCTGGGCGTTGTGGCAGGCGCCTGTAGTCCCAGCTACTTGGAGGCTGAGGCAAGAGAATAGCTTAAGCCCAAGAGTTTGAGATTACTGTGAGCTACCAAGAGTGACAAAATGAGACTCTGTCTCAAAAAAAAAAAAAAGTAATATTGCTACCAAATTACCACTGCATTATAAAATCCACAAGGCATGGGATCATGACCTTTAGTCACAAATATATGCCCAGTGCCTGATCCATAATAGACAATCAATGTTGAATAAATGAATCCATCAGTAGAATGTAAAACTCTGGTAGTCATCTCTTTTTACATCAAGGTTTTATTCTGGAATTAATTTTAGGTTTACAGAAAAGTTGCAAAAATAGTACAAAACTCCCTTCCATTTTCCCCCATTGTTAATATTAAAATAGCATGGTATTTTCATGAAAAGCAAGAACATGATGTTGATTCTTTACATTACTATTAACCAAACTGTGGCAGGGCATGCTGCTTATGCCTGTAATCCCAGCACTTTAGGAGAAGGCAGGAGGATTGCCTGAGCAAGGGGGAGACCCGTCTCTACTAAAAATAGAAAAATTATCTGGGCATGGAGGGCAGGCCTGTAGTCCCAGCTATTCCAGAAGCCCAGGTAAGAGCATTGCTTGAACCCAGGAATCTGAGGTTGCTGTGAGCTACAATGATACCACCATCTGTATCCAGGGCACAGAGTGAGAATCTGTCTCAAAAAAAAAAAAAAAAAAAAAAAACCTCCCATTCTGATAAACTCTTCCCTCTCTTTCATTGCACTTAATTTGAGGTCCAGCAAGGAAGAGAGGTTGCCACATACCACATCACCAAAGTGAAACTAAAACTCCTTTCTCCCGGTGTTGACCAGTGGGTTGTATAAGAGATGTCTAGAGGTATGTGTTCCTTGGCGACTGTATTGGTTAGAGTTGGGAGACCTAGTGCCAACTGTCAATGGAAAAGAAGCCACACTCTGTAAAATAATTTAAATATGTTTATTCTGAGCCAAATTTGAGGACCATTGCCTGAAGCCATGCCCAAGAAACATTGTGTGAGTGGACTTGCTGTGGTGAGATTATAGTTTGTTTTTTTGTACATTTCAGGGGGACAGGGAGTGGAAGGCACACATTGGTTTGGGCAAAAAAGGTAGGCCATCTCAAAGTGGGGAACTTAAAATTTATAGATGGGTTTAAAGATTCTTTACTTGACAATTGGCTGAAGGAGCTAGGCTTTGTCTAATAGACCAGGAGTCAGCAAAAAAGAATGCTTGAGGTAGGATAAGGGTCTCTTAATCACAGGCAAACTACTCATTGTATAAATTGAGGACCTGCATAGCTGTAGGCCTGTTAATGAGCTATAAAGGATATCTCCAAGAAGGCAGAAGGAATGATGAAGTATATCTGACTTCCTTTCTCATAGCTAGCAGTTTAGTTTTAGGGTATCCACTTGGCCAAGAGGAGGTCCAGTCAGTCAGACACCGGGAGGAGCCTTAAGAGTTTATTTTTGACACAACACATATATGCTTTGGAGCCTCACTGAGAAACCAAAAGGGGGCTGCAGGACCCTTCCAGCATCATTCTTCTCCATGTTTGTAACAGTCAAATCTCCCTAACCCTATTACCCACTTCCTCCCACCTCCTAAATATTCCATTTTCTCAGCCTCAGAGACTTTCCATCATTACATGAGGTGATGACCTTGGGTAGTAAAAGGTTAACTCTCCCAGGCACTTGGATTACCCCTCAGTGAGTTGGCATATTCCTTGACTGGGGTACTTGGCATCTTCATATGAAGGGCTTTGGAGGAAATTCTGGAAAGTCACAGATACTATAACTGGAAACCAAGGCCACAACCAAGATGGAAGCAGGCAAGGAAAAGTAGCTTGTTCTGGGTGCTTGCTCCAAGTCAGGTAGACCCCACTTATACCCTGGCCCTGCCACCTATTACTGACAGAGCCTGGACAGGGCTTTTAAATTCTCTGGCCTCAGTTTCCACATTGGCAAAATAAGGATTTAGGGTGATGATGATGACAACAATTATGAAACTACCTGTCGGTGATAAGCTATTCACCCATTCATGTACACAGTCAATAATTGAACAAGATAAAATTGAACATGTACCTCCACAGGTACATGCCCAGCCCCACTAAAACTAGCATAATGACCAAAGAGCAATCAGCAAGTGAAGAAACAAGCAAGATGATATGATCAAGTAATAACACCAGAAAACAGAAAATCAGATTAAGGTAATACAAGGAGGGGTGGGCTGTCCTTTTGAATCTGACAAGAACTCTCTGAGGAGATGGACTTTGACCATCTATGGGGGGTTGGGGGGGATGAGAAACATGGGGAAAGAAGGGCTGCACCCTACAGTCATTTTGGGAGTTTTTAAAAATCCCAACCTGTGGGCCACACTCTAGACATTTAAATCTCTGGAGATGACTTAACTACTAGTACTTTAAAAAAAAAAAAATGCCAAGTGATTCAAATGTGTGGCCAAGGTTGACACACAGTGATATAAAGCATCTGGCATGCATAAATAGGTGCACACATACATCAACGTAGCAATTACTAAGACAAGGCTACTGTCCTTAAAGAACCTGGGTTTTAGAAGTGATGGTTTAGAAAATTGGAAATTTTTACCACTTTACTATTAATGGCAATGGGCTTCCTGGAGTAGTAATTGGGTCTGGGCTTTGGAATAATATACCCCAGGATGACCTACCAGCTATGCTTGTGTATGGTGGGGTGAATGTAATTGGGGACCAAGCATGTATCCTAAGGCTGCTGCTGGTGGTGGTGGTGGTGATGGTTTGTATGTATATGTGCCCTGACTGTAAAGAGTACTAACCAACTCAAGTATGTATGAAGTAGGCACGTGGGTGACATGTAGAGATCACAGGTGATGCAAGCCTCAAAGGTGATTTGTTTGTCTAGATGGTATTTCTTAGAAAATTTTACATAGTTGCTAAGGTATAATATTAAAAGGTAATTTCTCATTAAATTATGGATGTCCAGCTTTTCCTGAAAAAGTCACAGGATCTGCAAACACCCACTTGCATTCCCACAGGGCAAGAGGCCATTGAAGCTGAGCTGCTACCCACCCCTTAAGGGGGGCCTGGGTCTTCATACTCCACAGCCATTGCAGGATATGCATTTCCCACTTGGTCCCTGTGAGGTGTCAATCCCAAATTAAGTCAGGGCATCAGTTTTATGTTTTGGTTATTTTTGTTATTAAAAGACAATTCTCTTTCTTTCTTTTCTTTTTTTTTTTTGAGACAGAGTCTCACTATGTCACTCTCCATAGAGTGCTGTGCCATCACAGCTCACAGCAACCTCAAACTCTGGGGCTTAAGTGATTCTCTTGCCTCAGCCTCCCAAGTAGCTGGGACTACAGGCACTCACCACAACACCCGGCTATTTTCTTGTTGCAGTTGTCATTGTTGTTTAGCTGGCCCAGGCCAGGCTCAGACCCACCAGCCTCAGTGCCTGTGGCTGGCACCATAACCACTGGGCTACAGGCACCGAGCCAAAGACAATTTTCAAAAAGAGGTACAACTATAGCTCTCCTACAGACATAAAGTGAGCATGTGTTAAAAATTTTATTTAGCTCATTCAGTGAAGGAACCTGTAAGATGTGACAACTAGTTCAAGGAAAATGCAAAGTACAAACATATTTATAGATCAGGAATAATGGGATAAGTGTGCAAATGGAGTCAACCTGGCCTTTTTCATAGTAGGAGAAGGAAGACAATTTAAATTCCTACAGACACAAATTTACATATCTATAGGCAAAGATTATTTTTCATTGTTATCATTTATTTGTAATTGCAGGGGCAATAAAAGGCACACAGCTTCCATATATTCAGAAACAGATAATGTAGAAGAGTATACTGTACAAAGAATAGCTTTCCATTGGTAAAAATTTTTTCTCTATGTGCTGATGGTATTTGACGTTAGACAGACTTTAACCTCATTGGGCCTCAGTTTCCCCATTTTTAAGAGAGTAAGGTCAAACTAGATAATCTCCAAGGTCCCATTCAACTTTGAGAATCTGTGTGTATGTGTATAAAACTGTAAGGAATACTAGACCTTATTTCAGTGGGATTGCCTCTGACTATTCCATTTTAGAAAGAAAGAAACTGAAGCTCAGAGGACAGAAATTGCCCTGCCCAAACCCACCCAGCAGAGATTGGATAAGGAGCCAGATTTCTGGCCTCCCAGCTGAGAGTCATACCTCTGTGCAGAACAGAAGAGCTGATAAGGGAACCACTTTGGGTTTGATTCCCAGAGATTTTCATCTAATTACAGCTATTCCTTGCAGCTATGATTCTCAATATCGGCTACACATTGAAATTACCTGGGGAGCTTTAAACCATCCCTTGCACAGGCTGTGTCTCAGCGTGGGACCCAGGTATCAGTGTGAGGTTTTTTAATTTTTCTTTTCTGTTTTTTATTGTTTTTCTTTTTTCTTTTCTCCACCCCCCCCACCACCACCACCACCAGTATCAGTGTTTTTAGAAGTCCCCTGGGGATCCCAATATGCAACCAACATTCTAACCAATACTCTAAGGCAGTGGTTCCCTAAAAAGTAGAGCGTGTGCACTGGGATCTCAGTAAAATGCAGTTTATGATTCAGCAAGTCTGAGGTGGGGCCAAAAATTTGCATTTCTAAGTAGCTCCTGAGGAGGCCAATGCTGCTGCTCTGAGGGCAATAGTTTGAATAGGGTCCAAGCCTAGCCTGCTTTTCTACACCATTGGATGGCAGGGGTGGGATACAGATGGAGTCACTATTTTGTCCCACTCCCTGTGCTTACTGAAACAGGACAGGAAGGACAAAGCCTCGAGTTCCTCCCAGGCTGTCCTCACCACGCCTCATCACTCAACACTGTATGTGAGAGAGGTTGATTCCATGATATGGAAGGACCAGCCCGCATTCAGCATTCTTTAACTCAGCAAAGTGTCAGTGTTGGATGAATCACCCACGAGGATCTGGGTGAATCCAAGCAGGTTGACCCCAGCTCTGTTCTCTGAACAGTTCCTACCTCTCCAGCCTCCTTCTTCCTTTCCTGCTTCTCCGCTGGCCTCCAGAATGGCTCTCAAGGATAATTTGAGTTTAACAGGCTCTGGCTGTTTCTACTAGTAATTTTACCACAAAGCACAGTCCTACTGATGTCTTAAGAGAGGTCCAAGCAATACTTCAAAAAAAATCTTAATTGTCTAATGATTCCCACAGTAGGTGGGGTTGGGGACGAAGGTATGAGCGTCTTGTCCCTTCTTAGGGCTTAGGATTTGAATCTCAGTACCGGGACTAGCAGCGCTCTGGCGCCGAATTTCAGGTAGGCAACAGGATCCTCATAACCCCCTTCACAGGCCCTTTACAATTTCCAAAGCATTCCATTAGCTGTCTCATTCCCTCATTCAATAAACATTAGCCAGGCAGAGCAATGTCGGTGTCCCAGGCTTTGGTGGGATGCAAAAAAAAAAAAAAAAAGCAGAAGAAGAAGAAGAGAAAGCAATCACACCAGGCGGCTCCCACGCTATTGAGTGCAGGGCTGGGAGAGAAAAGTGAGGAAGTCTGCAGCCGCCTGTACACCCAATTCGCCAGCAGGGGACGGCCAACACCCAACTCGGACTGTTGGAGGCGGACCCAATGTGGCCAGATCTGATTTTTCAATGTAGCTGGATATCCAAACTTTTATGTGAACTCTCCAAATCCTTTAAGAGTCGGCAGCTAATTCAGATACTTATAAAAGATTCTGCGTGAGACCGCAGGATAGATGTACCCTAACCACCACTCCCCAGTAGGCAAACGTGAAGTTTGACCCCACAATGTGGGATCGTGCCTTCATTCAAAAATGTCAGAGCTTTACATGATTATCTTAACGCCCACATTTTACTGGTGGGGAGAATGAAGGGCCAGAGGAACAAAGGACTTGCCCAGGTTTGTCAGGGCAGAGCCAAGTGCAGGACCCACGCTCCCTGCCTCCTGATGCAAATCTTGCAGTAAGAGCTCTCGGGAGAGACACAGCTCAGGCGAGGGCGTCCTCCTCCCAGGGCTGGTCCTGCCCAGGGGAGCCCCGATGGGGCTGGGGAGGTCGCCAGAGCCCGAGGGCGGCTGGGGGTGAGGGGAGGCGGAAGTTTATTTTTAGCTGGCCGGAGTGTGCCTCTAGGCCTTATTTAGACATCAGGGGCCAGGGCGAGCTGGAGGCAGCAAGGGAGCGGGAGGAGATAGCCCTCTCCCTGGCCTGGGCTCCTCTTACAACTGCTGTTCCCTGCCCGCCCCCTTATCATCCTTTCTGGGGGCTGTGGGGCTGCTCTAAATAGCAGCCCTTGCTGGCACGGGCGCTGTCCTGCTGGGCAGACTGGCTTTCCCCTCCACCTCCACCCTTCTTGTCTTGCCCTCACAGTCCCACAAAGAATTAGAACCCAAGGCAATAGGATGTTTTCTCTTCACCCTTTGGGATCACAGATCTCTTTGAGACGCTGAAGTCATTTATCATGGTGGTTTGAAGCTCAGATTGTAGAGTCTCATAGACCTGGGTTCAAATCTCAGAGTAAGACTCTAAGCAAGTGACTTAACACTCCCCAGACCTGAGCTTCCTCTTCAGTACAGTAGAAATGGTAACCCACTCAATCTCCCTCACAGGTGCTGAAGATTAAATGTGTCGAAGTATGTAAAGACCATAGCACATCATTAATAAATTCTCAATAGATGATGGTGATGGCAATTAAAGCTATAGACCTTTGCCCAGGAAAAAAAGAAAAAAAGAAAGAATCTCAGACCTGCACAATTGTGAATGTAATTTGAGGAGGAGGGTCATGGAACCGCTGAAGCTTTCTTGTCTACATCTAACTTCAGACCAGTCCCACTAATTCATCCATTCACTCATTTGTTAAACAAATCATTTTGAAACTGGGAAGTGCCTATGAAATCTAGAGCTTTCTCCATGCCAGGCACTTCCCAAAATGTGGAGTGGGGCATGTGTGGACAGAGAAGTGAATTTATGTGAATTATCCAAGGTCGTAATGCAAACCAATAGCAAACCAAGGATCAGAATGAAGTGTCTTTCTCTCTTTTTTACAGCTTTATTGAGATATAATTGATACATCAAACACTGCACATTGTTAATATAAACAGTTTGATTAGTTCAAACCAATGAATACACCATCACCACAATCAAGGTAATAGATTTATTTATCCATCACTTTCAAAAGTTTTCTTGTGCCCCT
This sequence comes from Nycticebus coucang, assembly GCF_027406575.1. Taxonomy (NCBI): domain Eukaryota; kingdom Metazoa; phylum Chordata; class Mammalia; order Primates; family Lorisidae; genus Nycticebus; species Nycticebus coucang. The sequence continues at coordinate 51,311,137 of NC_069796.1, read as the reverse complement.
TTGAAGTTTATTTATTTGTTTGCTTGCTTTGTTTGTATCTTGTTTTGTGTGGTAAGAGCACATATCACAAGATCGACCCTGTTAATAAATTTTTAAGTGCACAATAAAGTATTATTAACCATAGGTACTATATTGTACAGCAAATCTCTAGAACTTATTCATCTTGCATAACAGAAACTTTATATCCACTAAGCAACAACTCCCCATTTCTCTCTCCCCTTAATCCCTGGCCACCACAATTCTACTCTCTGCTTCTATGAGTTTGACAATTTTAGATATGTCATGTATGTGGAATCGTGACTGGCTTACTTAGCTTAGCATAATGTCTTTCAGGTTCACACATATTGTCTCAAATGGAAGGTTTTTTTCTTTTTCAAGTCTGAATAGTATTCCGTTGTATGTATATACCATGTTTTCTTTATCCATTTATCAATGAATGTTGAGGTTGTTTCCATATCTTAGCTATTGTGAATAATACTGCAGTGAACACAGGAGAGCAGATGTCTTTCTGTGGAATTGGTGGATCATATATAGTTCTATTTTTTTTTTTTTTTTTTTTTGTAGAGACAGAGTTTCACTTTATTGCCCTCGGTAGAGTGCTGTGGCATCACACAGCTCACAGCAACCTCCAACTCCTGGGCTTAGGCAATTCTCCTGCCTCAGCCTCCCAAGTAGCTGGGACTACAGGCGCCCACCACAACGCCCGGCTATTTTTTTGTTGCAGTTTGGCCAGGGCTGGGTTTGAACCCGCCACCCTCAGCATATGGGGCCAGCGACCTGCTCACTGAGCCACAGGTGCCACCCTATAGTTATATTTTTAATTTTTTGAGGAACCTTCATACTTTTTTCCATAATAGCTACACCATTTTATAATCTTACCCAAAATGAAAGTTTCTTGAATCCCAATCTTGACTCCTTTAAAGAATAACTTTGCCTCTGAAAAGGAACCACAATAAAGACCCTTCCAGTCCCAATCAAAATAGATCTGCACCAAGATGTGGAATCAACCCCAGTGCCCATCAATTCATAAGTGGTGGTGTATGTTTACCATAGAATACTACTCAAAAATGTGGTGTATTCAAAATATGGTATATGTACACCATAGAGCACTATTCAGCCACAAAGAAGTATGACTTATTGCCTTTTGCAACAATATGATGGAACTGGAGCCCATTCTCCTAAGTGAAATATCTGAAGAATGGAAAAACAACCACCACATGTACTCACTATTAAATTGGAACTAGCCAATTGCACACACATGCATAGAGGTAGTAAAACACAATGGGATTCAAGCAGGTGGGAGGGGGAAACAGAGAATGGGTGAAAACCCTACCTAACAGGTACAAAGGACACTATCCAAGTGATGTGCACATTTATACCCCCTACTCAAGCATCATAAAAGCAATCCATATAACCAAAAACATTTGAACCCTGGAATATTTTGAAATTAAAAAGAGAAAAAAATAGACCTGCATTCATCCCCTCAGGATCTCTGCTCCATCAGACTCTCCTATCCTTTCTCCAACATACATGACCAATGACAGCCTCTGCAAGGGGGAACTCACTCTCTGTCAAGCCAGATCCCTAGATATTTGACCAGCTGAAAGATCTTTCTTCCTCCCAAGGAGCTGGACCCCACATTCCAGGGTGCCTCTAACCATTGTTCCTATTGTTTCTATCTCTCCTTCTTTTTTAGACTAGTCAAGTGCTAGTCAAGTATTGACTAGACAAGTATTGAGAAGGGGGGAGGGGAGAAAGAGTAAAGCAAGGACTTCAATCTGTAACTATGAACAATCCATTGACATAACTCACTGCCTTAGGACTAGCTTGCTCCTCACTTTCTAAGATAGCCTGGAAGACTGTTCACCTTCAAGTGTTCCTGACCCAGAAGTGCCTTGAAGAAGAAGGAAGGGGCACAGGGTGCACTGGGGTCTGCTGTCCTTCTAGCCCTGTTCAGATTCTAAGCCCTGCCTGACACAGGCTTCCTCAGACACACAGGTTCCTGAGCTCCCTCTCTCTGCTGCTGTTTCTTTAAGAAGTGTCATGTCGCAGGTGCTAGTCCTTGCTACTGTCCTTGGATCCTGCCCAGGGCTCTGATTTAAAAGCTATTGCAACGTTTTTTAAAAACAAACATGTGTTGTAACCCAAGGCCCTGGTAACCAAAACACTGCTGGTTGTGAATTGGCACCTCCCAGGCTGAGGGTATAGGAAACTTCTCTCTGCCTACCCAAAGGCAGCCCACACTCTGCTGTGCACTGTAGTTACCATATTATATCTTGCAAGGAGCCCAATGAAGGCAGGGCCTTGGCTGGACTGTGGGGCTGCAGTCCTGGACCAAAGTGCCCTTTGGATCTTCACCAGCTCTCTCATGAACAATTCCTGTAGAGGCTTGACAGTTCCAGGGCAGTGTCTTCTGTCCTTCTGCCATGTGAGCCCCAGATGACCTTGGATGACACTAATTTGATCATGCCACTCCCACAACTACAGGATAAAGTAAAAACATCTTGGACAGGCCTTCAAAGCATCTCCTTGTCTATCTGTATCTTCCTCATTCCCTGTTGTCACCCATAGCTCAAGCCACACTGAGCCATCGAGGCCCCCTGGAAATGCCACATAGCATGAAATGCCCTTCCCACTTTGCTGATGAAAAGAACCCTACTTAATCTACATAGCCTAGACTGCCCTGACCTTCATTCTCCCGGCTAGAATTAGACACTGCTTTTGCTTCCATTGAATTTTTCCATATGCCCTGCTAGGTATTTGTCTACCTGAACTCCTTTTTTATGGCTTTATTAAGGTATATTTGATATAACAAAAAAAAGTACATAGTTAACCTTCTGCAAATATTTTGCTTAGCTCATATGATGATTTGTAAGTATGGGGGGCATGTGTTTGTGTGAGTATAAGACAGAGAGATTTTATGTTTAAAAGAGATTGAGCCAAGTGCAGTGGCACATGCCTGTAGTCCCAGCTACTTGGGAGGCTGAGGTGAGATTGCTTGAGCACAGGAGTTTGAAGCTATAGTGAACTACGATTGCAGCTGTTAATAGCCACTGTGCTCTAGCATGGGTGACATAGCAAGACTGTCCTAAAAAAAGAAGAAATATTTCTAGTTTCTCTTGAAACAAACTGGGATCCTGGGCCAGTTCCAGCCTTCATTTCCTTACAATCACAATCCACAGCACTGCTGCCCCCTGTGCTCCTTCCAGATGAGGTGGACCCCCAATTGTCCCCCCTCTTATGTTGGCCCCCTGCTCAGTTAGGTTCCTACCAAACCCTATAGACACTTTAAGCCTCAGACCGAGATTGTATCTCCTGTACGTTCCGGGCCACTCCCATTTACAAATATTATTCTACCACCTTGTCCTCATAAACTTTTTAGTTGTCCCAGAAAAATCAGTATTTTGGCAAAGAGTAATGCATGAATAGAATCAGATTGATAAAAATATACATAGGTCACAAAATGCCTTTGCTTGATCATCTGTTCCAAATCTTGATTTAGAAAATGCAGTCCCACACTCCAACCAGCATTCCCATTGTTTCATGAGGGTAACACAGGGGTGGAAACAAGGAGGATACTTTTGGGCCTGAAACACCAGGTTTTCCAGAAGGGGCGGGAGGTTCTGGGGTAGCAGTCTGTTGGAAAGACGTTGCTTAAATTGTGATTACATAGCAGGTGACATAAAGAATGAGGTGGGCTGCTGGAAACTAGGACTTCCACTGTACAAGGATATACCGTTGGACTTCGAACACCTGGTTTTGAACTGCAGCAGTCCACTTAATGGATTTCTTCCCAGTAAACATGGTTTGAAAATACAGTAGTCTGGGATTGTGAAACCTGTGTGTGTGGAGGGCCGGCTGCAGGACCTGAGTCAGGTTTGTGTACTCCTAAAGCCAGGTGTACACTGAGGGACAACTGAACAGATGATTTGTTTGAAATTGGATAGAATTGAGAGCATGATGACAGCGGGAACATGGAGAAGGAGCAAACAGTCCTCTGATAAGATGTAATTTGGGTGAGGAGGGATGGGAGGTATGTAGGTTATGGACTTAGGTGCATCCAGACAAGTGACTATCCAGCTCTGCTCTGAGCCTGGAAAGACACAAGTTGGCATCAGAGTCCTGCTCACTCAGTTATATTGAAATATCTAAGCTGCTCCTCAGGAGACGGTATCCAGAAGGGAGCTTCAGAATCTCTGAAGTAGGGAAGGACCCTCTGATAGTCCCTGAGTGTGAGATGGCTCAGGACCTGGACCATGGAACAATCCCCTGTGCTCCACATGGATGCCAAGGTAGAGGTGATCTAGACACTAACCAAGGATGTCTCTCAGATTCAGAAAACAATGATTACTCATAGACTCACTGACCCTGGACATGAGGAGAACACGAAGGTCTAAGGCAGTGGTTCTTAAACATAAGCATGTATCAGAATTATGGAGAGGGTGTTAATATACAGATTTCTGGGGCCCGCATCCAGAATGTCTAATGAAGCTGATTGTGGGGTGGGGAGTGTGCCCAAGAATTTGCATTTCTAACCACTTCCCAAGAGTTGGTGATGTTGTTTGATATAGTTTGGACATTTGCTCCCTCCAAATCTTACGTTGAAATTGGATCCTCTATATTGGAGGTGGGGCCTAGTGGGATGAGTTTGGACTATGGGGGCAGACCCTTCATGACTGGCTTGGCGCCCTCTCCTCAGTAATCAGTGAGTTCTCATCCAGGTTATTTAAATAAACATAGGCACTCCCTCCTCTCTCTTACTCCCGCTCTCACCATGTGATGCATCTGCTCCCCATTCACCTTCTGCCTGGATTGGAAGCTCCTTTAAGCCCTCTTCAGAAGTAGAGACTGGCCCCATGTTTCCCATACAGCCTACTAAACTGTAAGCCAAATAAACCTCGTTTCTTTATAAATTACCCAGTCTCAGGTATCCCTTCAGAGCAACCCAAATGGATTGAGACACTGTTGATCCCTGGTCCACATTCCGAGAACCACTGATGTAAAGAAATGTCCACTCATATTTATTCCTAGTAGCCTCCAGACCTCTGAGCTCACTTAAGGTAAGTGCAGTTTTCCTAGAAAATATTCCTAGGTGCTGTCTGTGCCCCTCCTACTCTGCATTAACGTACAAATTCCACTCCTTGAGGACCTCCATCTGAACTTCACTGAACAGAGAAAGTGCTAACAGATAAGGATTTACATAAATTGATTCTTGGTAAAGAATGTGACTAAGTGAATCTTGGTTCTTCTCCCAAGGCTAACCCCAAATCCCAGACCACAGTTCTCCTGGGAAAACAGGCAGGGATAGCTTCTTGCTAATTAGCCTTACTCAGACTCAATTCTTTCCAAGGACTTACCCTTTAATTTAATTCAATATAATATAATGAATCAATGTAATGATTTGATCCTTGGTGAGGTGACCCACCCAACCTTTGGAGCAGTAGGCTCAAACTTCAGTGTGAAGAGTCCTCTGACTCAGTTCTTCATCCAGATTCAGTAGATGGAGAAAAGGGGAAAGAGTCCAGGGACTACATTTTAACCAATTCCCTGATGCTTCTGGAGCAAACAAACCCACCTGTAGTTTGAGAAACGCCTCCAAAAGAATCCTAAGGATGCAACAACTTTAGATTTTCTTTCACTTTTTTCCTTTAAGTATATTCCAAGAGGAAGCTATCAAAAACCAACCTTTCTATCAGGAGTCTAGAAAACCCAGGAACCCTTATTCAGCAGAGCCCCACTTCAAAAATTGCAGTGGGGCTTTACACAGTGTTTCTAAAAGTAAATTATTCTATTAAGTTCAATATAACAAATCTTAATTAATGACCTACGTAATGGTTAGAAATGGAATTCTGCTGCAAGTGACAAAATCTCAATGGCAGTGACTTAAACAAATTTAAAGAAAATTTCTTTTATTCTTTCCTTTTTTTTTTTTAGACAGAGTCTCACCCTGGGTAGAGTATAGTGGCATCAACAGATCCTCTTGCCTCAGCCTCTGAAGTAGCTGGGACTACAGGTGTCTGCCACTATACCCACTAGTTTTTTTTTATTTTTATTTTTAGTAGAGGTAGAGGTCTTGCTCTTGTTCAGGCTGACCTAAGCTCAAGTAGTCCACTTGTCTCAACCTCCCAGCATGCGAGGATTACAGTTGTGAACCACAGTGCCAAGCCAAAAGAGAATGCTTATTAATATGTAATTATGCATATTTGAGGGAACATGTGATATTTTGATACATGTAAATGATGTACAATGATCAAATTTGGGTAATTGGCTTATCTATCCCCCCACAAATTTATCTTTTCTTTGTGTTAGGAACATTACAATTCTTCTCCTCTAGCTATTTTGCAATACACGATAAATTATTGTTAACTATACGTTCCCCATTGGCTTAAACAAATGTTTATTCTGTAAAAAACTTTGGAAGTAACTGATCAAGGCTGGTATGGGCACTCCATAAATTCATCAGAGATTGAGGTGCCTTCTGTCTTTTTTGCTCAAAGTAGTAAGATGGCTGCTGGGACTTAGCCATCCTGTCTGTCTTCCAGGCAGGAAAAGAGAGGGCAAGAAAGGGTGAACTCTGCTCTAAGGTGAGTCATCCCCCTTTTAAAAGCTTTTCTGGAAGCTTCCAGAAACCTGGAAGCTTTCTCTCATATATCACTGGCCACCCCTGTTAACTCAGAACTGTGCTGTCCCAAAGAATGTCAGGATGCTGTAACTCAGGAAAAGAGAAGAATGGAAGTTGAGTAGGTGGCTGGCAGTCTTTGGGATGGGACAGACAAAGAGGGAGGAGGCAGAGCTGTGTGACCCTTCATTCACTTGGGCAGATGCATAGGGCACAAACAAGTGTAGCAAAGGCAGCTGTGGAACAAATGCTGCCAAGCTTTTGGAAGGAGAGGGCATTTGAGTTGTTCTTGATGTACAGGTAGAATTATAACACACAGAGATGGATTTGAAGAAGGTCACTCTGGGCAGAGGATGTATGTGTAGGGAACAATTGGGCTTAATCAGAAGAACCTGCACAGCAAATGCTTTCAGGGTTAGAAAGACCTTTAATGACCACTGAACTTAGAGGTTCTTAACTTGGGATGCATGCATAGCCCCATTGTGTGGGCTGTAGGAGGTCCCAAACTGCCTGAAATTTCAAGCAATATGTTTTACATGTGGGCATAATGTACTTTTCTCATAAAAGAAAAGGATAATCTCCATATTGTTCTTTCCAGTCTTTCCCCCAGAGAGTCCACTCCATCAACCTTTGTCTCTTTACCTTCAACCTAGCTGCCTACACATACGAAATTCTCATTGCCTTTGACTTGACTCATGCTGTTCTTCCCTCTTGTAATTACTCCTCCCTATTTCTCCTCTTTCCCCTAGATACAGAAAGATAGGTGGTGATTTCCCCATCACTGGAAGCATTACACATACACTGCGTAATCACCTAGAAAGGAAATCACAACAAGAGATTTGTATTAGTCAGTGTCTCTTAGCTACAACCAATAGAAACCAAGCATCAGATTCCAGCCCAGCCTGACATCCTAGAATTCCTTTTGGCATGAAGATCCTTTGGCATTAGTATTCCCTGAGAAAGTCCTTCTTGGCCATTCCCATCTACCTTGGTCTCTTATCTCCCTTTAAAGTTCATACCTTCTGCATGGAGCACACAACTTGGCATTAGCTGTATAAAACCTGTTTTGTATTATTTCCCACTTTTCCTTATGTACAGGTCTAATGCCAAAAAAAGAGATCATAAATAATTCAAGAACAAGCCTTGAGGCTCAGCGTCTGTGGCTCAAGCGGCTAAGGTGCCAGCCACATACACCTGAGCTGGCGGGTTTGAACCCAGCCCGGGCCCGACAAAACAACAATGACAGGTGCAACCAAAAAGTAGCTGGGCGTTGTGGCAGGTGCCTGGAGTCCCAGCTACTTGGGAAGCAAAGGCAGGAGAATCACTTCAGAGGTCCTCAAACTTTTTAAACAGGGAGCCAGTTCACTGTCCCTCAGACCGTTGGAGGGCCGGACTGTAGTTTAAAAAAAAAACTATGAACAAATTCCTATGCACACTGCACATATCTTATTTTGAAGTGAAAAAAACAAAACGGGAACAAATACAATCACACCACCTCATGTGGCCCGCTGGCCGTAGTTTGAGGACCCCTGGTAGAGGTTGCTGTGAGCTGTGATGCCACAGCACTCTACCCAGGGCGACAGCTTGAGGCTCTGTCTCAAAAAAAAAAAAAGAACAAGCCTCGAATCTTCTTCTCTTGCACCTTCTCTGTGCCTTGCCCATAGGTCGACCAACCATCCTGGTGTGGCTGGGACTGTAGCATTTCCTGAGACCTGGGACTTCATTGCTAACAGTATGAAAACACCAGAAAGAATCAGTCACTCTGCTTGCCTAAGAAAGGGCACATACTAGTACCTATTTGTTGATTGCTAACTATGGCAGACATTACTTCTATTTACCAATATTTCTGATTCTTTTCTTCTGGACTCACATGGTACTTCAATATCCCCTTGAAGTTAAGCATGACTGTGTGACTTCTTTTGGCCAATGAATTATGAGCGAACCTAACATATGTCACTTTCAAGTGGAAGCATTGAAGAACCCATCCCCTTTTCTCTGTACACTCCTTTCTTGTGCCCTACCAAAGCCATCTTGTTGAGCCATCGTCCATCAGAATGGTATGGAATTTCTCTGTGAAGCAAAGCCCTCTGCCTGTCCATGCTGGACACGTAGTATGAGCAGAAATTTAGCTTGTGGCAAGTCACAGAAATTTTTATGCTTTTTATTGTTGCAGCAAAACCTAACCTAACCTGTCTGGTACACCAAACATCAAAAATCTGCCTAGCAACTCTCTCAAACTCAAGCTGCTGGCATTTCTCAGGCAGAAATTTCAACACACATAACCAAAAAGTCACCAATGGGAATGTGGGAAATTTGAACCTGCTCTCCAAGAAGGCTCAGAGAGGCTGGAGGCCGGACATCTTGAGAGCAGAACTTCTAGAAACAGAACCTGCTTTCCTGCTCCCTACCTACCACCCCAAGTTATTAATTGTAACTGATGTCATTAAAATTCAAAATTGATTTTGAGTTGAAAAGTTCAACTCCTCAATGCATAATGGGAAATTCTCAGAAAGGAGGAATACTGTTTCGGGATCACGGTACCGGTTCCGATTTCCTCAAGCTCACCATCGTGGCCCTTTATGCTGCTTTCCTACCTAGTTAATTCAGTCATTCTCCATTTCTTTGGGATTTCAGACTTCTCCATAGGTTCATGCTGAAAAATAAATCACAATTTGGGTTCAAATATGTATTTTTAAAAGAAACTTATATTACAGTTATAATTTTTATTATAAAAGAAATAAATGCATACTCATTTTTTAATATAAGAAAATGAAAAACAGCTTTAAAGATCTAAAAATCTCACCAAGCCAGGGGTAATCACTATTAATATTTTTTAATAAAAATGTATTTGTTTTTATTTGATCAGTGTTTTTACTGGTTACTTGGCATTCTGCTTTTATGTATTATCCTAAGTTAATAACCAAGCTTCTTTTCTTGGATATGTAGGTTGCTTTGGTTTTTGTTGCTGTTGTTGTTATTTGGTCTGTTTGTTTCTTTGTTTTAAATCATGGACATTGTTTTCATAAACACTGGTAATTTAAGTAGACACTCTTTGTTCAGTACCCGCTGGACACATCCATACATCAGCATCAGGAGTTGTCAAATAGTCTCATGGGTCAGAAATGCCTGGAAGGCTTATGAAGCTATGGATTCCTGAGCCTCATCCCCAGAGTTGAGGATTTGTAGGTCTGGGGTGGGCCCTGGGAATTTGCATTTCTAACAAAATTCTCTGGTGATACTGATGCTGCTGATTTGAGAATCACACTTTGTGAACCATTCTCTTATATTTTCCTTACTTTTAGAAACCTAACATCAGCTATTTTGTTACTTTCCTTTCTTAGAACCTTCCACAGTTGGTTTATCTCTGGAGTTGTGGAGAGGATATTTCTTTTGAGGTCTCTCTCTTAAATCCCTTTCATCAACAAACTTTTCCAAGAGTTTTGGGGTCTGATTCTAATTTTCTAATGTCCTATACACACAGATACACATTCACACTGACTTTCACACTGAAATCATTTCAGCTGGATGCCTGTAGCTCAGGTGGTTAGGGTGCCAGCCACATACACCAGAGCTGGCAGGTTCAAATCCAGCCCAGGCCTGCCAAACAACAATGACAACTACAACCAAAACATAGCCAGGCGTGGTAGTGGGTGCCTGTGGTCCCAGTGGTCCCAACTACTTGGGAGGCTGAAGCAAGAGAATAGCTTAAGCCGAAGAGTTTGAGGTTGCTGTGAGCTGAGATGCTACAGAACGCTACAGAACAATACCGTGAGACTCTGTCTCAAAAAAAAAAAAAATTCCTTTCCTAGACATTGACATTTTATGTTCCTTATTCCCACTGCATCTGCCTCACAAGGTTGTGGTGATGGATAGCATCTATCCAGGATGGAAAGAATCGAATATTACAGATGCGTGTGACCTAGAAAGAGCTATTGACCCAGAAGTGGGGAGGCGTTACAACTAAACTTAGTATCACTGTTTATTTGTAATAGGCAACTAATTCAAAGCTCAGGCTCTGGAGCTAGAACTGGACTCTGGGCTCTCGTACTTAACTAGTTATGTGATTTACGGCAAATCATTTCACATCTCTGAGATCCCTTGCCTCACTTGTAAAAAGGAGCTATTACCTCGTTACACAGACATGCAAGAAATAGATATAAAATGCATAAAAACAGCTTGAACAGAAACAACCCTCAATAAATGGTAGCTGTTGTGTTTGCCAAATAATTTTTTGTTTTATTTTTTCTCCCGTTCTCAGCTAAGGCCTCGGAAAAGCATCTGTTGCTCCTACAGATTTTTTCTGCATGACCCGAGTTACTTATCATTTAAGAATATTCTGGTCACCTGCCTCTGGCGGCAGCGCCAAGAAGCCCCGCGGGCGCCCTGAAGGCCCTGCTCTTCGGCTATTTACGGCGCGCGGCCACCCCAGCTCAGGCTCAAGTCCGCTTCCAGGTTCAGTTTCAGGGTCTAGTCGGCAGCCCCAGCCTACTAGCGTGGAGCGGGCAGCGGAGCTCGGACCTCAAGGTCCTCTGGGGGCCCCGGAGTTGAGAGGCAGCCTCCGGGAGCCCCGGGAGGAGGATGGGCTGCGAACAGAGCAGGCTGAGCCGCCGCAAATCCCCCAAAAAGGTAAAGGACGGCGGCGGCGAAGTTTGCTTTCGGAAGGGAGGAGGGTGCGGAATCGTTCCGCCGCGGGGGACTCACGGCGTCCAGAGCTCCCTCTGGATTGCCCGGTTACCCAGCAGAGAACTGCGAGAGGCCGGCGTAGACACGGCGGAGGTTCTGCCGGGAGGCACTCTACCCTGGCCCAGGGCTGAACCACACCAGGCTGCCGAGTTTACAAACACAGCCCCGGGCCCGGGCCGGGACCGGCAGCTGATTCTCCGCTACCTCGGAAGGAGAAATGACTCCTGTCTGTGGCAGGTGCCCTCTGCTTTCAGCCTGGCGTTGCTCGCTGTGTGGCCGTGGACAAGTGACTTGACCTCTCTGGGCCTTCCGCTTTCCCACGGGCTCTGAGGCAGAAAATCTCTAGGGCAACTACTCAGCGCGTTCCACAGACTTGTAGTTATTGGCATCACTTGGGACCTGTTAGAAATGCAGACCTGCTATGTCATAAGCTGCCTTTAACCAAGATGCCCAGGTGATTACTATACACTAAAAGTTTTAGAAGCTCCTGTCCATGGCCTCTGCCAGGCCCGAGCTGGTGTACGTGGGCTAACTGGGAGGGCCAAGGAGGGAGGAGCTCTACCGCCTTCTGCCTTCTCCTCCCTTCTTGTCCCTCCCCCAAGGGACCTAACCCTCGGTAGGTTAGGAGCTGGGTTAGGGCCCAGGGGACTCTGCTCAGGTTTCTTGCTGTAGGACCAGCTGCCCCTTGGGGTCTGATGAGCCCAGAAGGTCAGATGTGGCTCCAGAAGGACAGCCTCCCCAGCGACATGGAAGGCGCAGAGAGGAGAAGGGAGGACCCTCGAGTTCTGGCTATTTTTCTTATTACTACCCACCCGGCCCCCAGACAGGTGTGACTAGAAGATACCATAAACTTGAGGCCCTGAGAGCCACCAAACTGTGACAATATTTAATAATCTTGCAATGAACCTTGGTCTTTTCTTTCTCCCTCTCTCTGCTCCTGCATTGCTTGTGCCCTGAGTATGAGCTTTTCTGTGTATTGGGTGTCCAGCACTGTCCCCAACCTGGGTGATCATCCTATTCCCTGCTCTTTCCAGAGAGAGATGAATTTTGGCCTGAAGTGCAGTGCCTCCTAGCTTTCCTTCCTCCTGTATTCCCAGTTCAAAAGCTCACCAAGATTGACCCAGAAACCCTCATGTCTAACCTGGTGCCAGCAGGGAAATTGAGGCTTGACTCCGGCAGTGGAAGGAGGGAGCTGGATGACAGGGATGGCAATGCAGAGAGACCCGAGACTTGCAAGCTGGTGGTAGGTGAACATTAATCCTGCAGATGAGTCCAGGCTGTGCCACAGACATCCTGCATGACCCCAAGCAAGCCCTTGGAGCCTGGGTCTCAGTTCCTTCCCTACCTGGCAGGATGATCTCTAATAGGCTGAGAGCCTGTATTCTTTGTACCTCTGACAACCTCACAGTATGCAAAGTGGGCCATCTACCCACAGGTGGAGGAAATAGGCAGGAGCCTGCTCCAGGCCCAACCCTTCCACAGGCTGGAAGTGGAGGCCACAGTAAGCTTCTTTTCCCTCCTGTTTCTTCTGAGAGCCTTACAACTTAAGGTCACCTTAAGCCCCTGTCTGTCCCTGGCACAGCTTGAACTGGACCCCTCTTGTCCTAAGCCGTGAAGGGAAAGTAAAGTTGGCACAGACTGAGTTGGAGAGGGCCTTGGGTACCACCTGGGTTGATGCACCCAATCCACAGATGGGAGGTTAAGGCCTAGAGCGGTGGTTTTCAACCTTCCTAATGCCGCGACCCTTTAATACAGTTCTTCATGTTGTGGTGACCCCCAACCACAAAATTATTTTCTTTCTTTTTTTATTTAGAGACAGAGTCTTTGTCACCCTCGGTAGAATGCTTTGGCATCACAGCTCACAGCAACCTCTCTAGCTCTTGGGCTTAGGCGATTCTCTTGCCTCAGCCTCCCAAGTAGCTGGGACTACAGGCACCCGCCATATCGCCCAGCTATTTTTTGGTTGCAGTTTGGCTGGGGCCGGGTTCAACCCCGCCACCCTCATATATGGGGCTGGTGCCCTACTCACTGAGCCACAGGCCCCACCCCATAGAATTATTTTCGTTGCTACTATATGAAGTATAGTTGGGGGTCACCACAACATGAAGAACTGTATTAAAGAGTCGCAGCATTAGGAAGGTTGAGAACCACTTGCCTACAGGAAGAAAGGGGCTTGACTGCAGTCACAGAGCAGTGCAGAGCAGAAACCAGGTATCTATTCTCCAGTGTTCTTTGTCTCCACCACTTCCCCTGTGCTTCTTGCAGACTATAGACAAAGCCCTTTGGCATAAAAGCCTTCACCCTGTTGCCTAAGAGAAGTCTGATGAGTGTTCTCTATCCCAGTAATGCCAGGCCCTTGCCCCTATGCCATGCAGCGGGATTTATGGGCTGTTTTTGTTTAAAGTTCATGCCTGTTTCCATCCTTCTAGGCTATGCTCCTGCCCAATTTCTCATTCAGGTACCAACCCCTGGAAGACCTGAGCTCCCAAGCCCAATCCCAGCAGGCTGTCAGTCCCTTGGGGGACAGGGGACTTCAAGGATGGAATGGACAAACATGAGCTCAGACTACAGCAGGTCACAATAATAATGGCTCACCCTAAATGGCAGTTTGCAGAGCACTTTCACATCCTGCCCAAAGCCCTCACAAGATAGGCTGGGCTGTGGAATCTTCCCCACTTTATAGGTGAGGAAACTGAAGCTCAGTGAGAAGTGATGTGTCCAAAGTCAGACAGCCAGTTGGTGGCAGAACTGTGCAATTGCTCCTGGCTTTCTACAGTCCCCATCTGTTGCTCATTGCCTTATGCAGAGCACAGAGCAAGTGCTAAGTTAAGTGTTTGAGTGAGTGAATGACGTCCAAATAAGAACCATGGTAGGGTTAGCCCAGCATGCAGCAGGTGTATCTCATCCCACTTTGAGAAGCACAGCAAAGGATCTTGTATGGAAGGTGGCTTGGTAGGAGTTACCCATTCAAGGGCAAGAGGATGGCCCAAGCAAAAGCTGACCATTAAAAACATAGTGCGAAAGCATTCTTTGAGGGGACTGACCGTGGCATGCAGCAAGGAATGAGGCTGGTACTTTTGATGAGGACAACTTTATCTAGGGACAGAGGGATGACTACTAGGACTTTTCAAGGTCCCTCCAGGTTCAAGAATCTGAGGGTTACTGAGTTCTGTGGTCTATGGTGCCTTTTGGCCTTAGCTGTTCTAGATCCCACCGAGAAGCCAGCTGGGGGCTATGTCACTGCCTTATTGGACAAGTTGAAATCCTGGAAATGAATGAGTGGGGTCATTGGCAGCCTAGGGAGTGGATGCTTAGGAACCATCGGATTGTGTAGTCCTTCCTAAATGCTTTTTCTTAACAGAGACTATGGCTATGTGGTCATGTCCCACAGGAGGACTTGGGAGAAGGCCAGAGAGGGTAGAGGCCAAGGAAACAAACTTTTTTCTGGCTTGCATATAGGGGTGACATGGAAGTGAGGAGGGGCCTTCCTGTTTCCCAGCAGGTTACCGACCTCCTTTAGTCAGTGGAGTGCATGCAGGAGGCACACAACAGGGTGTTAGGGACAATGTCATGTCTAAACCCTCCAGTCCTCAGGGATGTGGCTGCAGCACCACAGTCCCAAGGAGGACTTTGAGAAGGGGCTCTGCACTGCTGTCAAAGCTGGGCCTTGGCAACTGGTACTTAGTGGGTCAGTCATCCAGTAGCCCTTCCCATGCACATCCATCTTGCAGGCGAGATGAAGGGGAGAAATGCAGAACGTGGATAATGTGGAAGAGACTGGCATAGACAGTGATGCTGAGGGCAAGGGCTTTAGAACTGAATTCACCTATTTATTTATTAACTTGGCAAACATTTGTGTATTGACCACATCAAGCTCTGGGCTAGGTGCTGGTTCAGCCCTGGCTCCTTCCAGGATCCAATTAGTGACCTTGGAAGTGACTTACCTTCTCCATGCCTTGGTTTCCTCATTTGTAAGGTAGGTGAGGTACCAGCTCCTGTGTCATAGGGTTGTTCTAAAGATTAGATGAAAGAATGGGTATAATAGAGTCCCTGATCCCTGACTGGCAGGTGGGATGCCCTTGAAATAGATAATGAGGCATAGAGTTAAAGTTATACTTTAAGGACATCACTGCCTGGATTTTACCCAGGGAAAGTACTGGAATGTGGGAGGTGAACATTAAAGTCCTTAGAAGAATGATGTGGGTGGGGCTGGGTAAGGGATGAAGCCTACAATCTAGCTACTGCCTTTGAATCTCTGAAGTGTTGTCACAGGGCATGGGAATCAGTTCTGTTTTTCCAGAAGGCAGAACTGTGGCTATGGGGGAATCTAAAGGAAGCCAGATTTCTATTTCTCATGAGAAAAGAAGTGACCAAAAAAGACCTGAAAGAGCAGTGAGTTCTCCATCACTAGACAAAGGGCAGTGAATTCCCCATCACTAGACAAAGGGCAGTGAGTTCCCTGTCACTGGAGGAGTTCAAGCAGATGGCATTTTAGCAAGAATATAAGAAAGAATGCAAGTCTAGGACTAGCAAACATTCAAGATTCCATTTAATATACATAATTATTCTGGTTATTGCATTTTGAGGCAAAACTTCAGAATTTGGAAAAGTATAAAGAAACTTAAAAATTGTTTTTGATCCTGCCATTAAGAAATAGCCACTGTGTACATTTCGGTGTCATTCTTTCTATTTTTTCCTGCCTATATAATATAAGTGTTGCTATTATATTTTATATGGTTATATTCCAGTTACTTAATATTCTGGTGGAATCATTTTCCCACCTTGAGTAGTCCCTGGGAACTTGGTTTCGTAGTGGCTACCTAATGTCCCATGGCTGTTGGATATGCGGGTGTTTTCCAGTCTGCACTCCTGCCCTTTTTATTGATGAGCATCTTCGTGTTTTCCTCCTAACCAGAGCTAGTAGGGTTTGGAGCTCAGAGGGATTTGGGGAAGGCCCCCCTACTGAGAGTTGGCCTCTTGGCTGGGTTTTGAAGATAGGTGGGGATTAGGCAGTTGTGGTGCAAGTGGGGGATGCAGGAGGCATAAGGAATGTGGGGGCAGGCCCCTGACACCTGGTCAGTAAGAGCCAGGCAAATCCACCTTTCCAGCTCAGTCTGCCAAGGGTGGAACAGTCAGAAAACAGGAGGAAGCTGCCTGTGAGGTCATGCAGAGGCAGCACCATCATGAGGATGTTGGTGTGTAGGTGGCCTCTGAGCTAGTCAGTTTTTCTTTTCTTTTCTTTTCTTTTTTTTTTTTTTGCTAAATTCAGAAAATAAAATCCCACAAATCATCCGAGCTGAGGCAAATCCAGGCTTCCATGCATCTGGCCCCCTGGAAGACTAGTGAGATTGAACACTAGATTTCTGTTTTATAAAGGGATATCTGTCCCTGGCAACCTAAAACACATTAGAAAAAGTCCTGATAATCTCTGCCCTGGTGATAACAGCCTTTAGCAAGATACCTTCTGCACACATACATGTTTTTAATTGTGTTCTTTTCCTTTGTATATGAATTCACAAGCAGCTAGTATAGGTCCCCTCAGAGGTTGATGTGCTCCCTGCCCCTTAATGACCCATTTTTGCCCCAATTCAGTGTTAGGTTTGGGATCTTTGCTTCATGTCAGTCAGCACCTTGCTTCTTTTTCTCCCTCCCTTCCCTTCCTTCTCTCCTTTTCCTCCCTTTCCTCCCTTACCCCTCCCTTCCTTTCTTTCTTCCTTTCCTTCCTCTCTTTATTTCTTTCTCTTTTCCATTAAAAAGAGCAGAAAATAGTTCAAATTAATTGCATAAAAGCATACAGCCATATAAGTGAAAATGCTGAAACTCTGGTCAAGCAGGGCTGCCCCCTGATGTCCCAGGATTCCTAGATCAGCCATGAACAAGAGCCTGGAATCTGCCTGCAAGGAGCTTTACAGGGTCTCAGTATGAAACTCATGAATGGTCATGTACAAAAAATAAACTTAGACTAGGGACCCTTTGTAGGTAAAGAGCCTGACAGATGACCCTACTTCCAGCTCTGACCTGTCTGCTTGGGCTTCCGTCCTCAGGGCCTGCACTCCATCTTTCGCATCACCCAACCTCAGCACTGTGAGCTGTCCCAGTAACAGGACAGAGGGCCAGACAGGGAGCTTCATCGCAGCAGGACTAGCAGGTGTGGGGAGAGGGAGCTCCTGACACCCCACCCTGGGTGGGAAAAGAAGCAAGAGAAGATCCATCCACCTTGAGCAGATCTAAATCCATCCACTACCTGAAGACAAGCCATCCTACTTCCTTGCCAAGTGAATTTTCATCCCTAAAAATAGTTTATCTTGTGTCACTTTATTTTCTTTTTTTTTTTTCTTTTTTTTCTTTTCTTTTTTTTTATTGTTGGGGATTCATTGAGGGTACAATAAGCCAGGTTACACTGATTGCAATTGTTAGGTAAAGTCCCTCTTGCAATCATGTCTTGCCCCCATAAAGTGTGACACACACCAAGGCCCCACCCACCTCCCTCCTTCCCTCTTTCTGTTTCCCCCCCATAACCATAATTGTCATTAATTGTCCTCATATCAAAATTGAGTACATAGGATTCATGCTTCTCCATTCTTGTGATGCTTTACTAAGAAAAATGTCTTCCACGTCCATCCAGGTTAATACGAAGGATGTAAAGTCTCCATTTTTTTTAATGGCTGAATAGTATTCCATGGTATACATATACCACAGCTTGTTAATCCATTCCTGGGTTGGTGGGCATTTAGGCTGTTTCCACATTTTGGCGATTGTAAATTGAGCTGCAATAAACAGTCTAGTACAAGTGTCCTTATGATAAAAGGATTTCTTTCCTTCTGGGTAGATGCCCAGTAATGGGATTGCAGGATCAAATGGGAGGTCTAGCTTGAGTGCTTTGAGGTTTCTCCAGACTTCCTTCCAGAAAGGTTGTACTAGTTTTCAGTCCCACCAGCAGTGTAAAAGTGTTCCCTTCTCTCCACATCCACGCCAGCATCTGCAGTTTTGAGATTTTGTGATGTGGGCCATTCTCACTGGGGTTAGATGATATCTCAGGGTTGTTTTGATTTGCATTTCTCTAATATATAGAGATGATGAACATTTTTTCATGTGTTTGTTAGCCATTCGTCTGTCGTCTTTAGAGAAAGTTCTATTCTAAGCCTAAACTCAGTAGAAAAAAAGAAATATCCAAAATCAAATCAGAGATCAATGAAATTGAAAACAAAAGAATCATTCAGAAAATTAATGAAACAAGGAGTTGGTTTTTTGAAAAAATAAATAAAATAGATAAACCATTGGCCAGACTAACAAGGAATAGAAAAGTAAAATCTCTAGTAACCTGAATCAGAAATGATAAAGGGGAAATAACAACTGATCCCACAGAGATACAAGAGATCATCTCTGAATACTACCAGAAACTCTATGCCCAGAAATTTGACAATGTGAAAGAAATGGATCAATATTTGGAATCACACCCTCTCCCTAGACTCAGCCAGGAAGAAATAGACCTCCTGAACAGACCAATTTCAAGCACTGAGATCAAAGAAACAATAAAAAAGCTTCCAACCAAAAAATGCCCTGGTCCAGATGGCTTCACTCCAGAATTCTATCAAACCTTCAAGGAAGAGCTTATTCCTGTACTGCAGAAATTATTCCAAAAAATTGAGGAAGAAGGAATCTTCCCCAACACATTCTATGAAGCAAACATCACCCTGATACCAAAACCAGGAAAAGACCCAAACAAAAAGGAGAATTTCAGACCAATCTCACTCATGAACATAGACGCAAAAATTCTGAACAAAATCCTAGCCAATAGATTACAGCTTATCATCAAAAAACTCATTCATCATGATCAAGTAGGCTTCATCCCAGGGATGCAAGGCTGGTTTAACATACGCAAGTCTATAAACGTTATCCACCATATTAACAGAGGCAAAAATAAAGATCACATGATCCTCTCAATAGATGCAGAAAAAGCATTTGATAAAATCCAGCATCCTTTTCTAATTAGAACACTGAAGAGTATAGGCATAGGTGGCACATTTCTAAAACTGATTGAAGCTATCTATGACAAACCCACAGCCAATATTTTACTGAATGGAGTAAAACTGAAAGCTTTTCCTCTTAGAACTGGAACCAGACAAGGTTGTCCTCTGTCACCTTTACTATTCAACGTAGCGTCACTTTATTTTCAAACCCGAACCTTCCAGACCACCTAGGCCAAACACCTTATAATACATAAAAACATCCGTTCCACGCCCACGCTTCCCTCTAGACAAGAGATATGCAATCTGACCTCCTTCTAGCCCAGCCTTCTTTCCCCCCTCCCCTGTAGAGTTCTTTTGTACTGAGTATACAATGAGCTTTGTGGCCCTCCTTACCGTTTTCTGTTCTCTTACGTGACCCTGTCAGCAGAAAAGTTGTTATCTGTACTGTGCTTAATAATGTCCTTCCAAAATTCTTGTACACCAGGACCTGTGAATGTGACCTGATTTAAATAGGGTCTTTGCAAATGCAGTCAAGTTACGATGAGGTCATACTAGATTACAGTGAGCCCTAATCCAGTGACTGGTGTCCTTACACGAAGAGGGGGATTTCAACGCAGACACACAGTGGGAACAGTATGTGGTGACAGCAGCAGGGATTGGAGTGGAGCATCTCCAAGCCAAGGAACACCAAAGATTGCAGACAACTACCAGGACAACTACCAGGAGAAGGGAGGGAATTGGTCCTCTATTAGATCCTTGAACAGTGGTTCTCAACCTTCCTAATGCCGCAACCCTTTAATACAGTTCCTCATGTTGTAGTGACCGCCAACCAAAAAATTATTTTCATTGCCACTTCATAACTGTAATTTTGCTACTGTTATGAATCGTAATGTAAATATCTGATATGCAGGATGGTCTTAGGCAACCCCTGTGAAAGGGTTGTTCAACCCCCAAGGCGGTCACAACCTGCAGGTTGAGATCTGCTGCTCCAGAAGAATCAGCTTGCTGGCACCTTGAGTCTGGACTGCTAGCTTCTAGAACAGTGAAAGAAGAAATTTCTGCTGTTTTCAGCCACCAAGTATCTGGAAATTTCTTTTTTTTTTCTGTAGAGACAAAGTTTCACTTTATCACCCACTGTAGACTGCTGTGGTGTCACAGCTCATAGCAACCTCCAACTCCTGGGCTTAGGCGATTCCCTACCTCAGCTTCCCAAATAGCTGGGACTACAGGCACCCACCACAACACCTGGCTATTTTTTTTGTTATAGTTTGGCCAGGGCCGGGTTTGAATCCTCCACCCTTGGTATATGGGGCCGGCGCCCTGCCCACTGAGCCACAGGCACCGCCCGAGTTTCTGAAAATTTCCTGCAACAGCTCTTAAAAACTCTCATAACCTAATCAGGTAAATGGCTCCCCACCTCACTCTCATACCCCTCCCCATCTTGATACCTGTCAGCAAGGGCAGCAGGAACCCAATGCCTCTCCTTTAGGACCACAGCATAGCAGCAGACTAAGGGGCATTGTGAACAGGGGGGTGCTCGGACAGGCCCATACACCTTCAGACATCAGCTGTAGCCTTTGAGAAGGAACAAGGACTGGACTGGGAGTCCAGAGCAGTCCTACCTCTGCCTGTTTCCCTAACTGTTCTCTTCTCAGACCTCAGTATCTCCAACTGTACATGACTCCCTTGGCAGCTTTTAGGTTCCAAGATAGGTATTTTTTACCTTATTGCCATTAATTTCTTTGTATACAAATAATACCTAAATAAGCTATTGCTTAAAAAATTGTAAGCATTCAGGTCAAAGAAGTTCCCCTTTCTTGACCATAGCCATTTTAGTCCACCCTCAAATTTAGTCCATTGTCTGGACATGACAACTGCCATCAGTTTGTGCTTTTCTAGTATCATTTTTGTACCTGTGCATTCTTGTACCAATAGAAATCATTTATTTTGCCTATTTTTTATTTTGTATTCTACTAAATGCCTTTCCATCTTTGTATATAAATATCTACTTTGTTCTTTTAAACATATGAATGACATTCATTACTTAGTATTACATCCCTGAGTGCATCAAGCCAGTCTCCTGTTGGTCAATGTGGGGATAGTTACTAGCATTTCCCTGTTGCAAGTGGTCCTGGCCCAGGCCTCCCGCAGGTGCCCCCGTGTCTGCACTGATGGGTACTTCTCACTGCTTGAAGTGCCACTGCGGGATTGGGAGCATGCTGCATGTAATGTGAGAGGTGGCTGAGCTCGTCATCCTCTGCTTCCAGACAATCCTGTCCTTTTATTATCACCCTTACTCGGGCTGCTGAAGAACAGGGGATGGTGTGAAGGGCTCTAGGTCCCCCACCTAGGACCTTCTAAGCACAGGCCCTTCTTTTCCTGCCCTCCCGAGAGCCTTCTTCATGACAGGACCTGACAGCTGAGTGTGTCAAATTGCCAGCCCTGCCCTGCCAGAGCAAACGAGCATGACAGGATGGACAGAGGATGAGATAGCCATATGACCTCACTCTGCCCCCTCTTCCCCATCCAGGCATTTCAACACCAGAAGGGCTCTTAAGTCTCCCATTGCCCAACTTCATGCCATGTAGAGGAGGAAACAGGAACCCAGAGAGGGGAAGGTGTTCTCCCAAGGTTACACAGCAAGCAAGTGACAAGCCAGGGCCTTGACTCAGGACTCTCAATTTGCCATCGGGTTTGAGAGACAGGAGAATATCTGGCAGCATGTCCAGCCCTCAGCCTGCCTCCTCCTTACCCCTATCCCAGCCACTGACACCATTTTCTGTGCAGCTCCTAAAGAATCCTTTTGCATGCCCTAATGACCCAAATGCTCAAAATGGTGCCTAGTACTTTGCCAGCGCCAGACCCTCTGAGACGGCCAGCTCTAGCAGACACCCTGGGAAGCTGATAAGGCACAAGAAAAACTGAGCTCTAGGGAGGAATAAAATAAATAAGATATGATGGAAAGGCTTTCTCTAGGCTTCGGCCTCACCATCTGTGAAGTGAGGCCCTATGTTTGAGTCCTTCCTGACTCTCTTGTCTGCTGTGGTCTGGCTTTGCAGGTGCTGGGGTGTTTAACAGGGAAGTGGTCCTTTCCTCCTCTGAGACCTCTCATCAGTCCTCAGATAGGAGCAATGCAGACCACTTCCGCCCCTACTTGCCATGCTCTGGGGGCACTGCAGGTGTTCAGAGAAGGAGGTGCCCCCAGTGCAGCCGAGAGGCACAGACTAGCCACTCTCGGCTTTGCATGGGTTGTATAGTCACACTGGACCGTCTCCCAGAGGACCGTGGGTGATGTTGACCACACTGTATGATATGAAGGGGTTGAAATAAGTCATTAGCGTCTCTGGCAGTGTGAAATAAAATCAAGTTCAAGCATTACTTTGGCAAATGTTTCTGCCCATCTTAGAGATGCGGAAGCCAAGGCTTGTATTTATGATGTTCTTCCTTCTAAGCCTCTGTCAATTTGCGTGTGAATGCTCAAGTTTCTCAACAGCCTTGAACATTCAGGCCCTGCCCTTCCTCCCCCAAGGCCCTGCAGCGGGCCCTTGGGCCTCCCCACCCACCTCCTTCCTGCATCTACGCTTAGCCAATGGGCTCTGCTGTGGTTGCTCAGATCTGAAACTGGTGATGCTGGGGCCCTGTGCAATGCTTTGCATGGACACCAGAGAGGCAGCTGATACGGGAGAGAGTGTGACTGAACCTCCTGAGACCCAGAATCACTCCCCCCCCCCACAGACTTCATGACTTAGATAGATCTGGCATAGGCATATAGGGACTGTGGGCCCAGCTGTGCTCCCCTGCCCGCTGCCCTGTGTCTGGCCTCTGACATGTTATCTGCCCACCTCATCTCTGGGCCTCAGCTTTTCTGATTGGAAAAAGGAGGTGGGGGTTAAAAGCAGCTCTCGCCAGGCCCCTTCCAACACTGTCCTCTGGGGTTGGACTGAGTGATCTCTGAGGACCCTGAACTCTAACGGCCCTGTGGGTCCCAGTAAGCCTTTCTCAGCCAAGATAGGTGTGATGGAACAGTGTGGCCCAGGGAAACCAGGGCTGTGGTTTGTATGATGATGAAGGTGCTGAGTGAACTCTTAGGGGCCTTTCAATTACTAAATTCTCTTAAGTTAAACAGGAATAATGAAGATACAATGTCAGAAATCCGTAAAGCCTTGAAGACTCAAACAGGATGGAATGATGGTTCCCAAAAAAGTCAGGTCAAATATCTGCTGGAAAGGCTGAGCCTCTCTCAGGGATCTCTTAATTTCCATCCCCTGGGGTTCCCAGGGTAGAGGATAGCTGGGCAGCTTCTATCCAAGTGGTTTTTACCTAATTCACTCTTGCCTGATGAGGCTCAGCATTTGAGGGAAGTTGAGGATTCTATCCCAGAGGCTTGAGTATGTGACTACAGTCATTCACCCCCAAAATACTACAACCTGAACAGTACAAGTAGAGTTCTCTGAGGCTGTGTTAATACTCGACCTATAGCAGCTGAAAACTTTATGCTTACCAGAGGGCTTTACTTGCTGAACATCAGGGCTACTAAGTTTATAGAACTATAGACTGTTAGAGTTCAGGGTCCTCAAAAATCACTCAGTCCAACCTGCAAAATGAAGTTCGCCTTTCCAACCTCTTCTTGCATACTACCAGTGATGGATAGCTCACTACCACTACCATGCCCCACCCTCCACTGAGTCAGCCTACCTCTGAAATTCTTCATACTGAACTGAAACTTCTCAATCCTTGTAGTGCTTGGCCACAGTCCTGCCTCTAAGGCCAGAGATGCCAAATGAGCAGCCTCTACCCCTGACAGTCCTGCTGAGATGTGAAGACAGTGCTCAGTTCTTTCTTGCCTGTTCTAAAGTCTGGCCAATTGTTCTGTGGACAGCCCCTCCTATAATTTGGCTTTGAGTCTCCTTGTAAGTCCTGTCAGTTTGTTTTGGACAACTTCAAGTTTGTCAGTTTACCCTCCAAAATGTGAGCATAGCAATGAAATTCATTTTGTGGTTGGGAGTCACCACTACATGAAGAACTGTATTAAAGGGTCACGGCATTAGGAAGGTTGAGAACCACTGTTCTGGAGGGTCTTACCAGCCCCGATCTGAACTTGTTTGGCTTCTCCATGGCTCTGAACACTGTCTGCTCTTTGCAGCTGTATTGTACAAAATCAGGTTCGCTTCAGATTGAACCTACAGCAGGGCTGTGGTCTGGAGCCGGGTGGCAGACCTGTGCATGGGCTGCAGAGCTGTGTGGGGACTGCAGGTGTAGGCGCTCCATTTCCAGCCTTCTTAGGAGAAGGGCTGCTCTAGAACTCGGACTGACTGAGAGCATCTGCCCCAATCCTGACCTTCACAGATAAGGAAACTGAGACCTGGAGGAGGGAAGTGACTTACCCAAAGCCACACAGTAAAGCTGGAATCCAGGTCTCCTGTCCTCCCCCCAGGCCTGGGCTCTCCCAGCATCCTGTGTTGCTAACTGCCTCTGCTTTCTTGCTCCCAAGTGTCTGTTGACTCAGGAAGTTGTCATCCCTCTCACAGAGTACAGTCCGGATGCCCCACCCCAGCCCTAGGCCCCCCGCCCCTGCTTTTGGAAGGGAAATTCTTGTGTCTCTCTCTCCACTCCTGTCCTCCCCCACCGCAGGGTGTACTCTGTGCCCTGACCTCTGAGGAGGAAGTGGCCAGGGCCCCAACTTGGGGATTTTCCGTTCAACAATGGCTCGTTGAGCCCTACCCAGGTCAGGGCCCTGTGTTCTCAGGCTCTTGTGGGCATCAGATCACCAGGATAGATTGCGAACAGCACACACGTACACCCCCCCTCTCCAACTGTCTATGTCTAGAATTGAGTCTAGAAATTTGTGTTAAGTAGGCTGTCCAGGTGGTTCTGATACAGAAAGCCCATAGACCCATTCCTAAGAAGTACTCTTCTGGCATCATACCATACTGGCAAATCCAATGTGGATTTCAAAATCCTCTCCTCAAGGAGCCCCTTGGAAGAGGGACAGCTGACCAGGTGTAAGACTCTCATGGGTACCTGGAGCATAGGGAAGACGAGAACTAACTCAGCACTGGGGAAGGCCAGGGGAGACACAGAGCAATGGCATGTCTGGGCCTGGAGGGCCCAGGAAGACTTGACCATGTGTCATTGTGGGATGATCTTAAGCAGCTTGGGATGTCTTGAACACATGGATGCCTGTGTTGGGGCCAGGATCACAATAGGTAGCACTAGGTGGTTTTGCTTTCATTTTGACCTAGCAAATTTGCCAGTGCTTTTAAAAAAGTGGTAATGGGGGCGGCGCCTGTGGCTCAGTGAGTAGGGTGCCGGCCCCATATGCCGAGGGTGGCGGGTTCACACCCAGCCCCAGCCAAACTGCAACAAAAAAATAGCCGGGCGTTGTGGCGGGCGCCTGTAGTCCCAGCTACTCGGGAGGCTGAGGCAAGAGAATCGTGTAAGCCCAAGAGTTAGAGGTTGCTGTGAGCCATGTAATGCCACGGCACTCTACCGAGGGCGGTACAGTGAGACTCTGTCTCTACAAAAAAAAAAAAAAAAAAAGTGGTAATGTTCCATGTTGGCAAAGTTGTGGTGAAACTGACCTTGATATCACTGTGGCCCATGCCTATAATCCTAGCACTTTGAGAGGCCAAGGTGGGTGGATTGCCTGAGCTCTGGAGTTTGAGACCAGCCTGAGAGGAGGATGACTTTGTCTCCCCAAAAATAGAAAAATTAGCCAGGCGTGGTGACTTGTGCCTATAGTCCCAGCTACTCAGGAGGTTGAGGCAGGAAGAGCCCGTGAGCCCAGGAGTTTGAGGTTGCTGTGAGCTATGATGACAGCACTGCACTCTACCCAGGGTGACAGAGGGAGACTGTCTCAAAAAAAAAAAAGGAAAGAAAGAAAGACAGGAAGGAAGGAAGGAAGGAAGGAAGGAAACTGGCTTCCTTGTGTGCCATTGGTGGGATGAGTAAATTGGTAGAACCTTTCTAAAGGACAAAGTCAATAATGTTAGATGTGGAAAAAATGTTATAAATTAGTATGCTCATTGAAGCATAATTTGAATTAGAAACAATCTAAACCAGGCATCCTCAAACTTTTTCAACAGGGGGCCAATTCACTGTCCCTCAGACCATTGGAGGGCTGGACTTTAGTTAAAAAAAAAAAAAAAAACTATGAACAAATTCCTATGCACACTGCACATATCTTATTTTGAAGTAAAAAACAAAATGGGAACAAATACAATTCATGTGGCCCGCGGGCCGCAGTTTGAGGATGCCTGATCTAAACACTCAAGAGTAGATTAAATGACTAAATTCATCCATAGAGGCTCAATGCCCATAGCACAGTGGTTATGGCAACAGCCACATACACTGAAGTTGGCAGGTTCAAACTTAGCCCAGGCCAGCTAAACAACAATGACAACTGCAACAAAAAAATAGCTGGGTGTTGTGGTAGGCACTGTACTCCAAGCTTGGGAGGCTGAGGCAAGAGAATCACTTGAGCAGTGAGTTTGAGGTTGCTGTGAGCTGTGACACCATGGCACTCTACCCAGGGTGACATATTGAGACTCTGTCTCAAAAATAAACAAATAATAGGGCAGTGCCTGTGGCTCAGCGGGTAGGGCGCCAGCCCCATATACTGAGGGTAGCAGGTTGGAACCCGGCCCTGGCCAGCTAAAACAGCAATGACAACTATAACAAAAAAAGAGCCAGGCATTGTGGCAGGCACCTGTAGTCCCAGCTACTCAGGAGGCTGAAGCAAGAGAATCACTTAAACCCAAGAGTTGGAGGTTGCTGTGAGTTGTGATACCATAGCACTCTACTGAGGGTGACAGAGTGAGACTCTGTCTCAAACATAATAATAATAATAAATTCATCCAGAGATATTCAACTCATTAAAATTAATAGATTTATACAATTTATGAATGTAGTAAACACTCAGACATATTTGAAGCATATATGTATAAATATTCCATTACTGGATACATACACGTAGGTGCGCATACCGGCCACCGTGTTCTGGGGTTATCACTAGTAGTGCAGTTCTCTTTTTGTATTTTCCTGCATTTTTCCATACTTTCAATGATGAATGTTTACTACTACTAGAACTGGGAAAAGATGTTTACAAATATTTAAAATATTAAGAAAATGTAGGAGGAACAGGCTGGGGACACTGAGCCTTGAATGTGGGGGATGATTTTGTCAGGACTCAAGATCTCAGCACAAGGCCCTGTCCTGCCTGTGGTTTAGAAGTTATTTGTGGAGACAAATTATCCACCATTCTATGGTGGCTGTTATTTTTTAAAAGGGTAGTATTTCATGAGCTTATGATACTATTTCAGATTACAAAACCTGAGACCCATGGCAGCCTACAAGATCTCCTAAAACGCCATGGGACCTTTGTTCTTGCCATGTTTCTCAAACATAAAGCAATAATCTCCACAGTATTTGATCTGTTCTTATGTGCCAGACACTGCAGGTGCAGGATTTCATCCAATCCTAAAAAACACCTCATGAGAAAACCCAGGCCTGGAGAAGTCGTACAGTCGCAGTGTTAGATTTAGGATTTGGACCCAGAGCGATGATTCTAGAATTCCAGAAGTCTTACCCACTCTGCTGTACAGTCTCGGATATTCTGACACCAGATTCTAATGCTGACTTGAGCATGAGGGCACAATTTCAACCCCCTAAGCCCTCAGTTTCCTCCCCTGTAATAACCTTTGCTCCACAGTGCTGTTAAGAGGAGTCGAGCTTAGAGCTCAGAGCTTAAATATCAGGGGATCATCAAGATAAATTATCAGACCTCCTCACCGTCACTTCCTGAAGGAGGAAACAGAAGCCCAGAGAGGGGAAAGGACTTGTCCCAATTTGTAGCAGACACGAGACTAGAACCCAGGCCCTCTAGCTTTCACAAAAACATTGCCCAGATTCAGCCTAACCGGTGGCGGCACTAGGGAAGAGGCAAGCGTTTGTGTTCATCTCCCTCCTTCCTCCAGCCCAGAGTGGGGGGGCTGATTCCTGTCACTTCTCCAGATTCTTGTGTTGACAGTTTCGCTGGCTCATGCCTGGACCAGGCTTCCTCTTCTCCCCTAGAAAGGGCTGGGTCCTCACAGGGTGGATGGGGAGCTCAATGGTCAGACTCTGCCAGCCACTGAGCAGATTCTGAGGCACAGGAGCTGGGGGAGGCGCCGCGCCTCACTCAGTTTTTCAGGGGCTTGCATGTGCCAGGCCCTGTGGGAGAGGAGCAGACTGTTCTAGAAGCCTTCGCTTGATTTATCTTCCCTCCCTAACCAGACTATGCTTTTTAACAGCATTTCAATAGTTCTTGAGTTTAGAAAATTTTTAATAATTTCTATTATAAAAATTGCCTTTGAAAATATGTTGCCACAGTAAAAAATTATCAGCAATTTTCTGATTTTTAAATCAGAAAATTTTAAAACTTTTGAACATTTAAAAAAAATGTTTCTTACAATGGGATCTAGAACATATTTTCCTTCTTTCCTTCCCTCCTTCTCCCTTCATTCTTTCTTTCCAGCATTTTGAAAAGTATACAAAAGGGCTTACATTTTTTTCCACCCCCAAATCCTGGTCCAGCTCAACCCACTTTTCATCTCTCTGAGGAGAAACAATAAAATTAAAGGTGTAAGTAGGTGTGACATTGGGTAAGCATATCAGCTCCCCTTTCCTGGAAGACTACTCTTGAGCTTTTCCTGACTATATTCTGGAAGCTTAAAATGTTCTTTATTTTATAAAAATGATGGTGATAATCTACAAGTAACTTCTTCAGCATTCTTGGCTCGGCACCTGTGGCTCAAGCAGCTAAGGCGCCAGCCATGTACACCTGAGCTGGCGGGTTCGAATCCATCCCAGGCCTGCCAAACAACAATGACAGCTGCAACCAAAAAATAGCCAGGCATTGTAGTGGGCACCTCTAGTCCCAGATACTTGGGAGGCTGAGGCAGGAGAATCACTTGAGCCAGGAGTTGGAGGTTGCTGTGAGGTGTGAGGCCACAGCACTCTACCCAGGGCAACAGCTTGAGGCTCTGTCTCAAAAAAAAAAAAAACTTTTTCAGCATTCTTGCTTGCCAATCTATATCAACTTTCTCATTAAAAAATATTAGTCATTTATGAAATCCGGGAGCCACTGACACTGCTTAGTGATGTCAAAAGCCCTTTTGCATCATTTATTCCTTTGATCAGATTCAACCAATACTGGCCATGGTTGGTTAAAGCGTCCACTAGGTAAGGCTCAAATACTCTGCCAACTATCCCCTAAACTATCTTGATTGAATCCTAGTTTCACTCAGCCTCAGCCTTGCCTCCTTATCTTTAAATCTGAGATATTCATATTTCTCAAGGTTGTTCTGAAAATTAACTGAGATAGTATAGGCAAGCCAGCCTAGCATCTGGTACATCCTGAATGCCATATCTCACTCCCATCCTGCAAGATAAGTACAACTGTCTCTATTGTACAGTTGCAGAAACAGAGAACAAGCACAATAAAATCAGGGTTTGAAATTCTGATCCTCTGCCCTCGATATCACATTACTTTTAGAAGAACCTGGCTGCAAGCTGGGATAGCCATAGGCACTGAAAGGAAAGAGGAATCATCTCTGAATTGGGAATTGAGAGGTTTTAGGGTACTTTGAGACCATAACTGAGGTGAAGGTCATAGCAGAAGGTCTGGCCAAATCCTGGGAGAAGGAAGGAGAGGTGGGCAGGGAGACCCTATGGGTGGCAGCAATAAACAGACCACAGGATCTAAGGAAAGCTCAGGCAGCATCAACTCCCCACTGAGGTGTCCCTGGCAAGCATGAGAAAGCCTGCTCTGGGAACCTCCCTCCATACAAGGAGCATTGCTGCAGCTGGTGAGGAAGCCAGTCCAGACGAACCAGGCGTGGGGCAGCGTCTGGTGTAACTCACAGTCCTGCCTTGCCTTTGGAAAGATCCCATCCTCACATTGACCTCCCACCCTCTACCCTCACCTATTGTTGTCTCATTACTTCCAGAGGCACCAAGAGTCAGATCAGCCACCCGGACCAGAACCGCAGGAACTATCACCCCTAAATGGGGACGCAGGTGAGTAGCCAGCCCCATAAGTGTCCCCACTGAGCTCCATGAGGTTCCCTATCTTACAATCAACAAAGGTGATAGAACTACTTAAATATCTCATGTGATCTTAGATAGATTACATTCATAGAAATATAATGTCTAAAATCAGGAAGGTAATAGTCCTGACCTGTGCTTCCCTGCTCTGGGCTGTTGGTATGTGCATATCACACCTATAGTGCTATATATACAGAGGGTGCCAAAAAATGTATGCACATTTAAGAAAGGAAATACTGTATTACAATGTAATACTCAATATATACCAATAACAAAAGATGGACACAAGTCATATTTGAGCACCCCTTGTAATTGCAGAAGTCAAACATGACTTGAGTATTACAATTTTAATACAGTTTTTTCCATTCTCAAAATTTTTGGCCCCCTCTATATTTCTGAAAAGTACATTTTCAGAAGAATCCAGAAGAACTGGAGGGAATACACTGGAGCAAGGTCAGGGTGGTGAAGAATCTGAAAAACATGTCCTGTAAGAAATAGGGAATTTTTCATCTTGAAAGAAGATTTTGCCATAAAACAACAATTCTCTCTAAGTGTCTGAAGTACCCTAATGGAGAAGAAAAATGAGCCTTGTTTAGGGTGACCCAGAGTTTAGTACTAGGGCCTCCAGGTAGCAACAATGTGCAGACAGAATCTAGCTGAGTCTCAAATAACTTTTTGTGTGGTTATGGGTTTAAAACTGTCAAAGCTCCCTGGTAACAGAATGTGTTTCCTATCTCAGGAAGTGTTTAATTACAGCCTGGGGGTTGTTGGGGATATTGTAGGTGAAGTCCAAGTACCAGGTAAGCAATTGACCCAGAGTTCAGAGGTTCACCAATCTGACTGTATATAAGAATTACCTTAGAAACTTTAAAGATGCCAGATTCTGGGGACCTACTACAGACCAACTAAATAAGAATCTCTGGGAATGGGCTGAAGAGTTTACATTTTTAGGGCGAATCTTTTTAATAAGCTTCTCTCCAGCTGGGGCCAGTCTGGTACTGATCTCATGGAAAACATTTGAGCCAAATGGTTTGAGAGTCCATGGCTCTGTAATCCTGACCATTGCTATCATGCAACCTCTGTCTGCTCATGGCCTGTGGAAGTGCAGGACTCAAGGACACCAACTCAGTCCACCTTCTGTCCTCATGGGACTAGCCGCAGTATTGACTTCGCCCACATCCTCACCTTTCTGCCATACCCTCTGCCAGACCCTGCCTATGAAGTTCTCTAATAGTAATGCTAATAGCCCTGGTATTAACCTGTAATTCTGGTCATGAGCACTGTCAAACATTTAGAGAACTTTTAATGAACAGTGAAGAACATCTACTGAGCGCCCTCATAGGTGGTAGTCGGGAGTGTTTGCTGTGGAATCAGATTGTGTAGGTTCACATCCCTGCTTCCCCAATTGTGAACTGGGTGATCTTGGGCAAGTTGCATAACTTCTCTGTGCCTCAGTTTCCTCATCTGTAAATTAAGTTAATAGTACCCACAACACTGGGTTGCTGTGAGGATTGAGCGGGTAATCCCTGTTAGGCACTTGAAATGTCATCGGCATGATAAGCTCTCGGGAGTCCTTATCTACTTTTGTTATTTTCATCACCATTCTTTTCTGATTTAATCATCTCAGTAGCCTCATAAGGCAGGTCCTATAATTATCCTTACCTCATGTATTAGGTAACTGAGGTCCTGAGAGGATGGTCACTGCCTTAGGTCACACCCAGGGTCAGTTAAACTCAGAGTGGCATTGGCAAAGCCTGTTTTGGAGTTTCCCTAAGCAAGGCCTAGACTTGCTGTTTGTGTCTCTTTCCCGCGAATAAGTATCCCCTATCCTCCAGCTGAGGAGATGCTAAAGGTGAGGGACCACATACTCAGGTGCTCACAGGCCCCAGCAGGTAAAGCAAATGACAAAGTGACCCCATATACACATCCTTGGTAGGGGGAGATGAAGACTGGCCAACTGCAGAGCCACATCCTGGCCAAAGGAGGAGGCAGCTTCTCCTCAGCTCCAGCCCCTGGTGAATAAGAAGGCCTACATTGCCAGTTCTTTGGATTCTTCAAGAAAAGTTGGAAATTTGTATTATTAAGCAATAGTTTCCCAGTTATTAAATATTAGCAACTAATTTTTTTTTTTTTTTTTGAGACAGAGTATCACTACGTTGCCCTGGCTACAGTGCATGGTATCAACATAGCTCATGGCAACCTCAAATTCCCTCCTGAGTAGCTGGGACTACAGGTGCCTGCCACAAAGCCTGGCTAATTTTTCTATTTTTAGTGGAGATAGGGGTCTTATTCAGGCTGGTCTGGAACTCCCAAGCTCAAGCAGTCCTCCTGGTCTGGCCCCAAGAGTGTTAGGATGACAGGCATGAGCCACTGTGCTGGGCCTTTCTTTTTAAGTTTGAGCGATGTAAATAGAATACTTCTATACGCTGAATCTATCCTGTGAGCTACTGCCTTTGCTGTAGATACTAGGGGACAAAATCAGACTTCTAGCCTTGCAGGAGGGTCTCTAAAGCCAGAAAGATTTAAGGGGCTGTCTCTGGAGATCGATCCATTCTTGAGGTGGAGACCAGGGTTCCCATCACTTATCTCAGCCTCCCACACCCTCTCTGCCAGCTGTGACCCCACCTCTGCTGTGTGTGAATTTTTTTGCTGTTTCACCTATAGCCATAACTGTCCAGCTCTGCGTGTCTGAGGAGGCTGAGCAGCACCAGAAGGATATAACTAGAATTCTCCATGAAGAGCAGAAGAAATGGGCACAACAGGTAAGTCCAGGCAGCCCCAACCTCTGTTTTTCCCTCCTGCTCAGCTAACCTTGCTAAATCCCAGAGTGAGGACCTGCTTTTGGCTTTGATTGTTGTTGTGAGGGTCTTACTCCTTTTGCCAAGAAAGGAGTCCTTTATCTGTTGAACACATTTCTATCTGCCCACTATGTCCTGGGCTCATTAGTTAAAGCAGGCAGAGCTGGCAGCTGCTCTCACAAAATTGATACTCTTTGGGGAAAGAGGAAAGGCCATTGGTGCTACTGGATCAATTATCCTTCCAGGCCACCTCATGGTTGGGTGGGGTCACAGATGAGTTATAAGAAAGGGTACCAATGTCATTTCTGGGCCAAGCATTTGAGTAGTGGTTCAAGGTCCTCAAGTTCTTTCTGTCTACCTAAGTGACAGTGTTCAAATGGCCACACTCCAGCAGCCTATACCCCTGGGTGATTATCCCTGGATCCTGGCTAATCCCTTGGCCGCAGAGCTCCCTGTCCACTCAAAATGGACATGTAGCTAGTGGAAAATATGATTTTTGTTTTAGCCTCTGAGATTTTACTGTTGTTTGTTGTGGTCGCATAATTTAGCCTATCCTGACTGAGACGGGAAGTCAGATGCTAAACACAACCTCAGGGAATTATTTACTACAATTATCAGTGCTATGAAAAGTTTAGAGCGCTATGAAAGGACATATTAGACACCTTAACCAAGTCAGTGGGATGGGAGAAGGCCTCTCTGAAGATATAACACTTAGATTTTTTAAAAATAATTTGGAAATGAAACTTAAGGGACATTCTGCCCAATTCCAGCCTATATTAGTCAAATGTCAAGGTCACGGAGCATGAGGAAAGACAGAAAAAATTCCAGGTTAAAGGACATGGAAGAGATGTGACAACTGAGGGCAACTCACAGCCTGAGATTTCCTTGTCCTCGTTCTAGCGTGGCCATTGCCCGTGGCCCTCTGTTTGGTCACTTTCCCTTCCTTCTCAGAGGTGGGTGGCAGAGCAGTAGGAGGGCCCCATCTCAGGATAGTGTCCAGAGTTTTCACTAAATCTTCTTAACTGGCTATTTTATGATTTAAATTTCAGAATATTATACGGGGACACACATTTTGGTTACATAGTTTGCTTTTGTATATTTTAAATCAAAGTTGTGTTCCCTTTACCCTTAATTGGTTATTTTAAATGATAAATTTGAAACATGTTTGGTGTAAATATTCAAAATTCTGAAGTTTAAAGTGTCTTTTAAAAAATGCCTCTAGTTATAAACTAATTATTAAATTGTGAGAGTTTTTGGTTTTTTGAGACAAGGTCTGGCTCTATTACCTGGGCTAGAGTACAGTGGCATCATCATAGCTCACTGAAGCCTCAAACTTCTGGGTCAAGCAATCCTCCCACCTCAGCCTCCTGAGCTGCTGGGACTACAGACATGCACCACCATGCCTGATAAATTTTCTATTTTGTGTAGAGATAAGGTCTTGCTATGTTGCCCAGGCTGGTCTCAAACTCCTGGCCTCAAGCAATTCTATCCTCCTGCATCAGCCTCCTAAAGTGCTAGGATTATAGGCATGAGCCACAATGCCTGGCCTAAATAGTGTGATTACTTGTACTAAAGATTTTCCCCTGGATTCTGTCCACTCAGCAGACTTACTGAGGGCTTCCTGTGTGCAGGGAGGGTGCTGCCACAGGCACTACAAGATGTATAGAGAGGACTCAAGCCCAGATCCTGCCCTTGAGGTGTTCACGAGGAGGAAGACTGCAGTGAGGGGCCCAAACAGATTAAAACATTCTTTGCTTAGACACATTTTTCAGAAGCACCTTTTGTGAAAGGCAGGTAGGTCTTTAAGTTTTTTTTGTACAGTAACAGTCCTGACATCATTTGGCCCTGAACTTACCCATGGAGTTCTTCACCATAAGACTGGAAGGGTCCCTAGGAGTCACGGACTCGAGTCCCTTCATTATACGGGGGAAGGAGCTCTTCCCAGGGCACATAGAAATTCAGTTGTGGGCTGAAGCTAGACCTCTTTAGATTGGACCTTGCCTCTGAGCTTGCCCACCCTCTGGCCCTGCAGGTGGTGAAGGGACTAGGAAACCTCTCACGTGCAGCACAGTGAGAACGGCTGGGAGTGTTTAGTGTGGAGAAAAGGAACTTGGGAACACAGCTGCTCTGCTCTGGTCTCTGAGGGGCTGCCTGGACTGAGGGAGCAGACCAGCCCTGTGTGACCCCAGAGAACAGATCTGAGACCTGGTGGTAAAAGTTAGAGGTCACTTGTGACAGTAAGCCCATATTCTTTGGGTAACTCCATGGGTAAGAACTCATGGTCAGAATATGCAGCCTATGGGTACGAGCAGAGGAAACACCATACAAGGGCTTCCTGCCTCAAGTGAACATCAGGATTAGAAGACTCTTAAATCTCTTTCCACATAGACAGTTCTCTGGAACCCCCTAACTATGCCCTAATGAGGGCAAAATCTGCCATGCCTGCTGTGCCTTGGAGGGCTTGTGCCCTCTCTGGGCATATGATTCCCATCCCTCAGAGGAGGGCGTGGGGCTCTGATCACCAAGCTTCTGGTAGCCCCAGCAGGTATTAAGTGGATAAGAGAGGTTGTCTGAACCTACTCCATCTCAGTCCTACTTGGGACTCTTGCCCCCCAGGTGGAGAAAGAGCGGGAGCTAGAGCTTCAAGAGAAATTGGATGAGCAGCGAAGGGCCCTGGAAGGAAAGCATGAGGAGGCCCTGCAAGGTGAGTAAGGCTGGAGATGCTCCACTGGCGAGGGGGCAGAAGGCCTCTCCTGGCCCCACCTGCTGGGTTCACTCAGCCCCTCTCTCCTCCCTCTGGTCCATAGGCAGTGAATCTATAAGGTCTTTGGCCCTAGCAGGGTGATGAACTTTTTCCTTTGGGCCATGGCTTTAAAAATCTGGCACCATGCTTAGATTTTCATTATTTGAGAGGATTTTTTTCTTTCCACTTTAAAAGCAATATATATTCATTAAAGGAAAGTTGGAAACCCTAGACAAATAGGAGAATTGTAAAATAGCCACATTTTATCATTATAATTTACAGTTAGGTTGATTGTTAAGAAAACAAACTTTCAGCTCGGCGCCTGTGGCTCAAGCGGCTAAGGCGCCAGCCACATACACCTGAGCTGGCGGATTTGAATCCAGCCCGGGCCCAGCAAACAACAATGATGGCTGTAACCAAAAAATAGCCAGGCATTGTGGTGGGTGCCTATAGTCCCAGCTACTTGGGAAGAGGAGGCAGGAGAATCGCTTGAGCCCAGGAGTTGGAGGTTGCTGTGAGCCATGATGTCACGGCACTCTACCCAGGGCGACAGCTTGAGGCTCTGTCTCAAAAAAAAAAAAAGAAAGAAGGAAAGAAAGAAAACAAACTTTCTTTCCTCTTACATGACCAAATGTGATCATCATAGAAAATTTAGAATCTATAGACTAAATAAAAAGGATCTTATAGCACAATGGTTAAGATCTCATTCTCTGGAGCCATCCGTGGTCCTTGGGTTTGAATCCCAGCTCCAGCACTTAGCAACTGTATAACCTTGAAGAAGTTACTTCACCTCCTTAAAACGTTCTTTGTAAGAATTAAACAATTTGATGATAGTTAGACAGAATTTAGAACAGTGCAAGATAGTTGGCAGATATTTATTTTCACATCTTTTTAGGTCTGAGAAAAATAAAATCATCATTAATTGCACCCAGTTAACCCCTTTGACACAAATCCCTTTCATTTCCTTCTCTGTGTATATATACATGTGTACATACGCGTACACTTTGTGAAGAGAAAGTAAATTGATTTTTTTACTTTGAATTGCGTTAGCATCCTGTCATTAAACTCTTCTACAACGTAAGTTTTAGTAATGACATAGCATTCTAATACATACCCTCTTTCATTTTAACTAAGTGCTATTGCTTGTGGATTTACGTCATTTCACATTTTTTGCCATTGTTTATAACAGCAATGATACTTATAGAGTGAATCCCATTTTGTAACATCTTTGACATATTCATGATTCTTTTCTTAGAAAAATATCCTGGGGCGGCGCCTGTGGCTCAGTGAGTAGGGCGCCGGCCCCATATGCCGAGGGTGGTGGGTTCAAACCCAGCCGCGGCCAAACTGCAACCAAAAAATAGCCGGGCGTTGTGGCGGGCGCCTGTAGTCCCAGCTGCTCGGGAGGCTGAGGCAAGAGAATCGCGTAAGCCCAAGAGTTAGAGGTTGCCGTGAGCCGTGTGACGCCACGGCACTCTACCCGAGGGCGGTACCGTGAGACTCTGTCTCTACAAAAAAAAAAAAAAGAAAAGAAAAGAAAAATATCCTGGTAGAATTTATGTGGCAAAGTTTATTTAGCTATCTGTACAGTATAGCTATGTATTTTTTATTTTGGTAAAATAGGCATAAAATTTAGCATTCATAACATTTAGTACATTCACAGTACCATGTAACCATCCTCACTATCTACTTCCAGAACATTCTTATCACTCCAAAAGGAAACCCTACACCTACCGCTTTAACCCCACCCAAGCCCTGTCGTTTCCTGGCAACTACCAATCCACTATCTCCATGGACTTTTCCATTCTGGATACTCATATAAACAGCATTGTACAACCTGTTACCCTTACCCAGCGTGATGTTTCCAAGGCTCATCCACGTTCCAGCCTGCATCTGCACTCCATTTCTTTTTATGACTGAATAATATTCCATTGCACTTTACCCATTCATTAGTTGATGGACACCTGGGCTGCCTCTGCCCTTTGGCCACTATAAATAGTGCCACTAATACAAGTACCTGCTTGAACAGCTGTTTTCAGCTCCCCTAGGCAGAGACTCAGGAGAACTGCTGGATCCTATGGTGATTCTGTCCTCAACTTTTTGAGAAACTGCCAAACTGTTTTCTACAGTGTCTGTACCACTTTCTGTTCCCACCAGCAATGCATAAGAATTCCAGTGGTGGCACGTCCTTGTCAACACTTGTTGTTTTCCATTATCATTACCATTATTGCCATCCTAGTATGTGTGAAGTGGTATCTCAATGTGGTTGTGATTTTCATTGCCCTAATAACTAATTTTGTTAAACACCTTTTCATGTTGTGTATCTTCTTTGGAGAAGGTTATGTATGTTTTTAATGCTGTTGAAATTGACCTTGAAAATGCTCTACCAGTTTTTCCCTTTCCCCAGTTATTTATCTTTTTAAAAACATTCTTATGATTATTTTGTATGTAGAATTTTTTAGTCTGTACTTTTCATTTAACATTGTATCAAACACATTTCCAAGTAATTATGCTGCTAATAAAATGTTTATAAAATCCAGACCATAATATACATGGTTTTCTTTATTTCTTGTGAGTATAGACATCTAGATTTTAGCTATTGTAAATAATATTGTTCTAAAAGTCTTTTGTGTAAAGATATGCCCACATTTCACATTTCATCCTTAGGTTTTTTTTGAAATTAAATAACTAGTACAGAGGTCTGAACAATTTTAAGAATCTTGAAACATATTGCAACATTAACACAAAACATTGGGAAATGGAATTAAAATCCTTGACTGGGCAGTTGAAGCTTTGTGTTTTAATACTCCCATACCCTGATAAATAGGGTCATCTCAGAACCTGCTTAAATCTCCCTTCAGTTTCTATATCTTTAAAATCTACTTTCCCTGCCTCACAAGACTTTATGGGAAAATATCTTTGTTCTCTTAGCATTGTTTTGATTATTTTAATTTTATGAATATTGATATATTGGTAAGATAGGCAATACCTTCTCTTCTGGCTTTTTTTTTTTGCAGTTTTTGGCCGGGGCCGGGTTTGAACCCACCACCTCTGGTATATGGGGCCGGTGCCCCAGCCCTACTCCTTGAGCCACAGGCGCCACCCAATAGAGTTCTTTTTTTTTTTTTTTTAGAGACATAGTCTCACTTTGTTGCCCTCTCACCTGGCGTCACAGCTCACAGCAACCTCAACTCCTGGGTTTAGGCGATTCTCTTGCCTCAGCCTCCCAAATAGCTGGAACTATAGGCACCTACCACAACGCCCAGCTATTTTTTTGTCACAGTTTGCAGTTTGGCCAGACCAGGTTTGAACCCGCACCCTCGGTATATGGAGCTAGCTCCCTACTCCCTGAGCCACAGGCGCTGCCCTTTTCTGGCTTTTAAGTAGGAAATTTATCTTGAGTTTGTCCCATCAGTCAGAATTCTTTCATAGTTGTTTTTAAATTGCATAGCATGTATTAAGTGCTATATAAGCATGTGTTAAGTAAATGAATAAAAGCATAGCCTGATGGAAATATATGAGATTTTGTGTGGGGAAAGGTACACAAATAATCAGGAGAAGCTCGTCATGGTTTTCCATAATCAATAACTCTTTGTTGTCTTTTATTTTCTGTTTTTGTTTTTATTTTTAAACTATAACATAGTGAAATTGACTTTTTGTGTACAGTTCCATGCATTCTAACACCTATATAGATTCTTGTAACCATCACCACAATCAGCATACAAAACAGCTCCCTCACCTGCCAAACTCTCTCTGACTATCCTGTGCTAGCATCCTCCCCTTTCCTAACCTCTGGTAACCATTGGTCTGTTCCCCATCACTCTAGTTTTGTCAATTCGAGGGTATTATATAAATGAAATAACACAAGATGATCCTTTATTTTGGATTCTTCCATTCATCATGATGCCTTTCAGATTCATTTAAATTGTTATATGTTTCAATAATTCATTCCTTTTCATGGCTAACTTGTATTCCATTTTTTAACTCATTCACTTGTAGGACATTTGAGTTGTTTCCAGTTTGAAGCAATTATGAGTAGAGCTGTTTTAACATTTGTATACAGGTGTTAGTGTGGACTTGTTTTTATTTTTGTTGAGTAAATATACAGGAGTGGGATTGATAGGTCATATAAGTGTATACTTAGCTTTATGAAAAACAGTTGAACTGCTTTCCACAGTGACTACCAGTTTATACCATCAGTGATTTCTGAGTTCCACTGTTCTTCACCAATACTTATTGTCACTGGTTTTGTTTTGTTTTGTTTTGTTTTGTTTTGAGACAGAGCCTCAAGCTGTCGCCCTGGATATAGTGCTGTGGCATCACAGCTCACAGCAACCTCTAGCTCCTGGGCTTAAGCTATTCTCTCGCCTCAGCCTCCCAAGTACCTGGGACTACAGATACCTGCCACAATGCTTGGCTATTTCTTAGTTGTAGTTGTCACTGTTGTTTGGCAGGCCCAGGCTGGATTCGAACCCACCAGCTCTAGTGTATGGCTGGCACCTTAGCCACTTGAACTACAGGTGCTGAGCCAATTCGTCACTGTTTTTTATTTCAGCTGTTCTAATAGTTGTACAGTGATATCTCATCAGGGTTTAATTTGCATTTCAATAATTACTAATGAGATTGAATATATTTGTATTTACTTATTTGCTTTCTGTCTATTGTCTTTTTTTTTTTTTTTTTTTTGAGTCAGTCTCAAGCCGTCACCCTGAGTAGAATTCTGTGGCATCATAGGTCACAGTGACCTCCAACTCTTGGGCTTAAGCAATTCTCTTGTCTCAAGCCTCCTGAGTAGCTGGGACTACAGGCACCCACCACAACACCTGGCAATTTTTTGGTTGTAGTTGTCATTGTTGTTTGGCAGGCCCAGGCTGGATTTGAACCCGCCAGCTCCGGTGTATGTGGCTGGCGCCCTAGCAGCTGAGCTACAGGTGCTGAGCCTGCATATCTCTTTGGTCAAATGTCTGTTCAAGTCTTTTCCCTCATTTTAATTAGCTTTTTTGTTGTTACTATTGCTTTTTGAAAGTTCTTTATATATTTTAGAAGAGTTCTTTGTATTTGTGAAGACTTTTTTCCTACTCTGTGGTGTTTTTTTTTCATTTTCTTAATAATGTCTTTCACAAAGCAGAATTTTTAATTTTTTTTAATTGTTTAGGATTCATTGATGGTAAAAAGAATTACGTTACACTGATTGCAGCTATTAGGTAAAGTCTCTCTTATAATTGTGTCCCATGCCTATAAAGCTTTTAATTTTGACAGAGTCCAGTTCATTCTTTTTTTCTTTTTTTTTATTACACTTTTGGTATCATGACTATGAACTCTTTGCTAAACCCCAGGTAACAAAGATTTTTCTCTTGTGTTTTCTTCCAAAATTTTTATGGCTTAAATTTTACATTTAGATCTATGATCTATATAACCATGTGGGCGTTTTCTTTCCA
The DNA here is from genome assembly GCF_027406575.1 of Nycticebus coucang. Lineage (NCBI taxonomy): Eukaryota > Metazoa > Chordata > Mammalia > Primates > Lorisidae > Nycticebus > Nycticebus coucang. The sequence goes on along the minus strand of NC_069796.1, from coordinate 51,269,801 downwards.
CTGAAAATAGGGTAGATTACATTGATCTACATATTCAAATACAGTCATCCCTCAGTATCCACAGGAGATTCATTCTGGGACCCGCCATGGATACCAAAATTCCCAAATGCTCAAGTCCAGTATGTAAAATAGCATAGTATAACCTATGCATATCCTCCATTGTACTTTAAGTCATCTCTAGCAACTTATAATAACCAATACGATGTAAATGCTATATAAATAAAAGTTTTATTTGCATTTTTATTGTTACATTGTTTTATTTTTTTCAAATATTTGCAATCCATCGTTGGTTGAATCCACAGATGCAGAACCTGCAGATACAGAGAGCCAGTTATGTTGAATTCACCTTGCATTTCTGGCATAAGATCTTCTTGGTTGTGGTATATTACTCTTTTTGTATATTGCTGAATTTGACTTGCTGATGTTTTATTGAGGACATTTGCGTCTATGTTCATGAGGGATCTTGTTCTGTAGTTTTCTTACATCTTCTGTCTAGTTGTAGTATCTGGGCAAAGCTTGCCTCATGGAGTGAGCTGGGAAATTATTCCTTCCTTTTCCATTTCTGGATGAGATTATATAGAATTTTTAAATATTTAGTAGAATATGCCATTGAAATCATCAATGTATTTAGATATTTCTTTTTCACAAAGTGTTTAATTACAAATTCAATTTCTTTAATAGTTACGGGAATGTCCAAATTATATAATTCACCTTGGGTGAGTTTTGGTAGTTTGTAATTTTTGAGGAATTGATACATTTCATCTAAGTTGTGAGACTTCTGTAAATATAATTATTCATAGTATTCTCTTAATATCCTTTCATTTTTTAATTTTCTAATAAGACTAAATTTATTCAATACTCTAGTAAAAGTTTTGATTATAAGTATCCAACAGTATAAAAAATACAGGGCAGATCTATAGATTTCTAATATATTAATACGAAGTGCATGACTACATACAGTACATCCTACAGGCAAAGAGAGGTGTAAGGGAAAACAGAAGACTGTGGTTGACGTCTAGTAATAAATAAATAAATACAGAAGTGGAGATGATCCATATCATAGTATATTCTACCACCAATACTGTAGCCAAAATATACAAATAATAATAATAATAACTCAGGAGATGATCATGGCTGGCCTCCTGTAATTCACCTCAAAGGCCATGAAAGCCGGCCCAACTAACTGTGTAGTCTCTGCATGTGGTGGCTTATAGCATGTAGCTTTTTTCCAAGAGGAGGAAATATAAAATGTTCAGACTAAGAACTACAAAATTATAGGGTATCCATAAAAAGTGGCTTACTCCTTATTGTTATACTACCCAATTTTTAAAATCCAGTTCAAAAAATAAAAACTAAATCATGTCATTATAAGGCAAGCAAATACTCCTCCCTCATGAAAAGTCTGAACTGGTAATATTTTCCTCCTGAACTTTCAGAAAAGAGGCAATAAGAACACTTTGGTTTGGGGTCTAGTGAGATGCTTTGAATGAGGATTTTAGAACTGAAGAACTCCAAGCATGGTATCTCAATGTCCAGAAAGCCTGACTAAAACAAGCCAAACCAAAACCAACCCACTTACCACTAACACACACCTTTTTTCTTTTCTTTTTTTTTTTTATTAAATCATAGCTGTGTACATTAATGCAATCATGGGGCACCATACACTGGTTCTTTCTTGTTTTTTTTATTATTACTAAATCATAGCTGTGTACATTAATGTAATCATGGGGCACCATACACTGGTTTTATAGACCGTTTGACACATTTTCATCACACTGGTTAACATAGCCTTCCTGGCATTTTCTTAGTTATTGTGTTAAGACATTTATATTCTACATTTACTAAGTTTCACATGTACCCTTGTAAGATGCACCGTACATGTGGTCCCACCAATCACCTTCCCTCCGCCCATCCTCCCCCCTCCCTCCCCTCCCTCTCCCCCTTTCTCATATTCTTAGGTTATAACTGGGTTATAGCTAACATATGAAAGCAATACATTAGTTTCATAGGAGGGCTGAGTACATTGGATACTTTTTCTTTCATTCTTGAGATACTTTACTACAAAGAATATGTTCGAGCTCCATCCATATAAACAGGAAAGAAGTAAAGTCTCCATCTTTCTGTAAGGCTGCATAATATTCCATGGTGTACATATACCATGTAATATTTATTTTTATTTATTTATTTATTTATTTTTCTTTTTTATTGTTGGGGATTCATTGAGGGTACAATAAGCCAGGTTACACTGATTGCAATTGTTAGGTAAAGTCCCTCTTGCAATCATGTCTTGCCCCCATAAAGTGTGACACACACCAAGGTCCCACCACCCTCCCTCCTTCCCTCTTTCTGTTTCCCCCCCCATAACCATAAATGTCATTAATTGTCCTCATATCAAAATTGAGTACATAGGATTCATGCTTCTCCATTCTTGTGATGCTTTACTAAGAATAATGTCTTCCACGTCCATCCAGGTTAATACGAAGGATGTAAAGTCTCCATTTTTTTTAATGGCTGAATAGTATTCCATGGTATACATATACTACAGCTTGTTAATCCATTCCTGGGTTGGTGGGCATTTAGGCTGTTTCCACATTTTGGCGATTGTAAATTGAGCTGCAATAAACAGTCTAGTACAAGTGTCCTTATGATAAAAGGATTTCTTTCCTTCTGGGTAGATGCCCAGTAATGGGATTGCAGGATCAAATGGGAGGTCTAGCTTAAGTGCTTCGAGGTTTCTCCATACTTCCTTCCAGAAAGGTTGTACTAGTTTTCAGTCCCACCAGCAGTGTAAAAGTGTTCCCTTCTCTCCACATCCACGCCAGCATCTGCAGTTTTGAGATTTTGTGATGTGGGCCATTCTCACTGGGGTTAGATGATATCTCAGGGTTGTTTTGATTTGCATTTCTCTAATATATAGAGATGATGAACATTTTTTCATGTGTTTGTTAGCCATTCGTCTGTCGCCTTTAGAGAAAGTTCTATTCATGTCTCCTGCCCATTGATATAAGGGATTGTTGGCTTTTTTCATGTGGATTAATTTGAGTTCTCTATAGATCCTAGTTATCAAGCTTTTGTCTGATTGAAAATATGCAAAGATCCTTTCCCATTGTGTAGGTTGTCTCTTTGCTTTGGTTATTGTCTCCTTAGCTGTACAGAAGCTTTTCAGTTTAATGAAGTCCCATTTGTTTATTTTTGTTGTTGCTGCAATTGCCATGGCAGTCTTCTCCATGAAGTCTTTCCCCAGGCCAATATCTTCCAGTGTTTTTCCTATGCTTTCTGGAGGATTTTTATTGTTTCATGCCTTAAGTTTAAGTCCTTTATCCATCTTGAATCAATTTTTGTGAGTGGGGAAAGGTGTGGGTCCAGTTTCAGTCTTTTACATGTAGACATCCAGTTCTCCCAACACCATTTATTGAATAGGGAGTCTTTCCCCCAAGGTATGTTCTTGTTTGGTTTATCGAAGATTAGATGGTTGTAAAATGTTAGTTTCATTTATTGGTTTTCAATTCGATTCCAAGTGTCTATGTCTCTGTTTTTGTGCCAGTACCATGCTGTCTTGACCACTATGGCTTTGTAGTACAGACTAAAATCTGGTATGCTGATGCCCCCAGCTTTATTTTTGTTACAGAGAACTGCCTTAGCTATACGGGGTTTTTTCCGGTTCCATACAAAATGCAGAATCATTTTTTCCAAATCTTGAAAGTACGATGTTGGTATTTTGATAGGAATGGCATTGAATAGGTAGATTGCTTTGGGAAGTATAGACATTTTAACAATGTTGATTCTTCCCATCCATGAGCATGGTATGTTCTTCCATTTGTTAATATCCTCTGCTATTTCCTTTCTGAGGATTTCATAGTTTTCTTTATAGAGGTCCTTCACCTCCTTCGTTAGGTATACTCCTAGGTATTTCATTTTCTTTGAAACTATGGTGAAGGGAGTTGTGACCTTAATTAGCTTCTCATCTTGACTGTTATTGGTGTACACAAAGGCTACTGACTTGTGGACATTGATTTTATATCCTGAAATATTACTGTATTTTTTGATGACTTCTAGGAGTCTTGTGGTTGAGTCTTTGGGGTTCTCTAAGTATAAGATCATGTTGTTAGCAAAGAGGGCGAGTTTGACCTCCTCTGCTCCCATTTGGATTCCCTTTATTTCCTTGTCTTGCCTAATTGTATTGGCTAGAACTTCCAGCACTACATTGAATAGTAAAGGTGACAGAGGACAACCTTGTCTGGTTCCAGTTCTAAGAGGAAAAGCTTTCAGTTTTACTCCATTCAGTAAAATATTGGCTGTGGGTTTGTCATAGATAGCTTCAATCAGTTTTAGAAATGTGCCACCTATGCCTATACTCTTCAGTGTTCTAATTAGAAAAGGATGCTGGATTTTATCAAATGCTTTTTCTGCATCTATTGAGAGGATCATGTGATCTTTATTTTTGCCTCTGTTAATATGGTGGATAATGTTTATAGACTTGCGTATGTTAAACCAGCCTTGCATCCCTGGGATGAAGCCTACTTGATCATGATGAATGACTTTTTTGATGATAAGCTGTAATCTATTGGTGAGGATTTTGTTCAGAATTTTTGCGTCTATATTCATGAGTGAGATTGGTCTGAAATTCTCCTTTTTGTTTGGGTCTTTTCCTGGGTTTGGTATCAGGGTGATGTTTGCTTCATAGAATGTGTTGGGGAAGATTCCTTCTTCCTCAATTTTTTGGAATAATTTCTGCAGTACAGGAATAAGCTCTTCCTTGAAGGTTTGATAGAATTCTGGAGTGAAGCCATCTGGACCAGGGCATTTTTTGGTTGGAAGCTTTTTTATTGTTTCTTTGATCTCAGTGCTTGAAATTGGTCTGTTCAGGAGCTCTATTTCTTCCTGGCTGAGTCTAGGGAGAGGGTGTGATCCCAAATATTGATCCATTTCTTTCACATTGTCAAATTTCTGGGCACAGAGTTTCTGGTAGTATTCGGAGATGATCTCTTGTATCTCTGTGGGATCAGTTGTTATTTCCCCTTTATCATTTCTGATTGAGGTTACTAGAGATTTCACTTTTCTATTCCTCGTTAGTCTGGCCAATGGTTTATCTATTTTATTTATTTTTTCAAAAAACCAACTTCTTGTTTCATTAATTTTCTGAATGATTCTTTTGTTTTCAATTTCATTGATCTCTGATTTGATTTTGGATATTTCTTTTCTTCTACTGAGTTTAGGCTTAGATTGTTCTTCTTTTTCCAATTCCATAAGATCTCTTATGAGATTGTTGATGTGCTCTCTTTCTGTTTCTCGAATGTAGGCATCTAAAGCAATGAATTTTCCTCTCAAAACTGCTTTTGCAGTATCCCACAGGTTTTGGTAGCTTGTGTCTTCATTGTTGTTATGCTCAAGGAAGTTAATGATTTCCTGTTTTATTTCTTCCTGCACCCATCTGTTATTCAACAGAAGATTGTTTAATTTCCATGCCTTTGGGTGGGGTCGAGCATTTTTGTTAGAGTTGAGTTCCACCTTTAGTGCCTTATGGTCTGAGAAGATACAAGGTAAAATTTCAATTCTTTTGATTCTATTGATATTTGTTTTGTGTCCCAGGATATGATCAATTTTGGAGAATGTTCCATGGGGTGATAAGAAGAATGTATATTCTTTATCTTTGGGATGGAGTGTTCTATATGCGTCTATCAAGCACAGTTGTTCTAGGGTCTCATTTAAATCTCTTATATCCTTGTTTAACTTCTGTTTAAAGGATCTGTCCAGCTCTGTAAGAGGAGTGTTAAGGTCCCCTGTTATTATGGTATTATCAGATATCATATTGCTCAAACTGAGTAAGGTCTGTTTCAAGAATCTGGGAGCATTTAAATTGGGTGCATAGATATTTAGAATTGAAATGTCTTCTTGTTGTATTTTTCCCTTGACCAATATAAAGTGAACATCTTTGTCTTTTTTGACTTTAGTTGCTTTCAATCCACATGTATCTGAAAATAAGATTGCAACTCCTCTTTTCTTCTGAATTCCATTTGCCTGAAAAATTATCTTCCAACCCTTGAGTCGGAGCTTTAATTTGTCTTTTGAAGCCAGGTGTGTTTCTTGCAGACAGCAAATGGATGGCTTCTGTTTTTTAATCCAGTCAACCAATCTATGTCTCTTCAGTGGGGAATTCAAGCCATTAACATTTATTGAGATAATTGATAAGTGTGGTAGTATTCTATTCGTCTTATTTTGTGAGAGTCCATTGCTTAGTTTTATCTTTAGGATCAGTGTGGAGGTTTGGTTCTGTCCTTTAATTTCTGAGTTCTTACTTTGCTGCTGATCCATTGTGGTGGTCAGTGTGCAGAACAGGTTGAAGTGTTTCCTGTAGAGCTGGTCTTGTTGTGGCGAATTTCCTCAATGTTTGTATATCCGTAAATGATTTGATTTCTCCGTCAATTTTGAAGCTTAGCTTAGCAGGGTACAGAATTCTGGGCTGGAAATTGTTCTGTTTAAGTAGATTAAAGGTAGATGACCATTGTCTTCTTGCTTGGAAAGTTTTATTAGAGAAGTCTGCGGTCACTCTGATGGATTTGCCCCTGTAGGTCAACTGGCGCTTACTCCTGGCAGCTTGCAGAATCTTTTCTTTTGTCTTGACTTTGGACAGGTTCATCACAATGTGTCTTGGAGAAGCTCAGTTAGAGTTGAGGCGACCTGGGGTCCGATAGCCCTCTGAAAGCAGAGTGTCAGAATCTTTGGTGATATTTGGGAAATTTTCTTTTACAATATTCTCTAGTATGGCTTCCATTCCTCTGGGGCATTCTTCTTCCCTTCTGGAATTCCTATAACTCATATGTTGGAATGCTTCATAAAGTCCCATATTTCTGACAGTGAACATTCTGCTTTCTCTCTCTTCTTTTCTGCCTCTTTTACTATCTGAGTTATCTCAAAAACTTTGTCTTCTACCTCTGAAATTCTTTCTTCTGCATGGTCTAACCTGTTGCTGATACTTTCCATTGCGTCTTTAAGTTCCCTGATTGACTGTTTCATTTCCTTCAGCTCTGCTATATCCTTTTTATATTCTTCATATCGTTCATCTTTTATTTGATTCTGTTCTTGAATTTCCTTTTGCTTAATTTCCACTTTATTAGCAGTTTCCTTCATTGTTTCCATCATTTCTTTCATTGTTTTCAACATGTGTATTCTAAATTCCCTTTCTGTCATTCCTAACATTTCTGTATAGGTGGAATCCTCTGCAGTAGCTACCTCATGGTACCTTGGCAGGGTTGTCTGGACTGGTTCTTCATGTTGCCTGGAGTTTTCTGCTGATTCTTCCTCTGGGTGATTTCTTTTATCTGTTTTCTTGCCCTAATTTTCCTTTCGCTTCCTCTTGCTCTTTAAGTTCTCGTGCCTGTGGACTAAGGGTTACAGGACCAGAAGGGTGAGAAGGTTGAAGAGCAAAAAAGGGATGAAAGAAAGGAGGACCGAGTGATAAGAAAAAAAAAAGAAAAATAGAGAAAGGAGAGGGGGTGGGTAAAAGGAATATTGACAAAAAGAAGAGAAGCACAGAAAGAGGGAGACAGAGCAATATAGGTGTACAGTAGGGTACTTTGATACAACCTTAAAAAAAAAAAAAAAACCCACCTTCTGGAGGTGCCCAGGTGGGTGGTTCCCTTGAGGTCAGCAGCTCTTTGCTAACCTGATCAGACACAGTACCCCACCTCCACCAAGTGGAGAGGAAAGACAAAAATGCTATAAATCAAACCAAAACAAGCAAACAGAAAACTTTACAGGATAAAATTGGCTGGAAAAACCAAATAATAGTGGTAGAAACACTAACAAAAATGAAGTTCTAATTATTGAAATAGGCAGCAATGGGAAATTATAATTAAACTAGAAAAATTGGGAAAGAAAAAGGATCTGTATGGAAAAGGTTGAACTTAAAAAACAAAACAACAATCAACAACATCAAAATAAACAAAAAAAAACAACCAAACCAAAAAAAAAAAAAAAAAAACAACCAAAAACAAAGCAGTATGTATATGTTATTGACTATTCTCTGGGCAACACGTGGTCTTCTGGGGTATGAGATGTTAATTACAGTTCTGATACGACTGGAGGCTGCTAGTTTCTCAAACCCCAGCAGGTAGACACCCTAAATCTCTCTTCAGCCCACTTAAAAGGCACTTTGAACTTGTTCACTTGCTGAGCAGAAGCTTTCCCAGGGGAAGTGCTTGTCGCTGGAATCACTGCTGAGGTGGCTATCCGCTTACCCTGTGTGCCAAGACTGGTCTCCCTCTGCCCCCGAGGGTTAGGGCTGCAAGGCGGCTCAGACCCCACCCTTAGGCTACTTGGTTGCTGGCTTACCAGCTCCCACCCAATTCTAGCTCTGCGACCCTGAGGGCGGAGCTTGCCGGGGCAGATCGCTCAGAATGGCTGCCTGTGACCCAGAGCCAAACACTATTAGCTCCGTCTGGCTCAGCAGCTCAGACTGGGGCCCTAGATAAAGGCCAAAGTTCTCCGCACTCCCACTCAGGCTCTCCCCAAGGCAGTTCAGCTGAGTGCCAAGTCCAAAGACACCAAAACAGTTCACAGGTAAGGCCTTTCTAGTTTGCAGTCTCGCTGCTACTGAACTTACAGTTGTGGGCGGGTTTAGACGGATTGAACACACGCGACCACTTGCCGGTTTCCCACTGTTTTCGTCCTCCTCTTGGGGTCCAGAAGTCTCTCGCTGACTCCCTGTATCCTCTCAGGGGTGATGATAGGCAGATCCCACCAGCCAGAGGTGCCTGGAGTCCTATCTCCCCAGACTCACGGTGCCCAGATGCAAGGAAGCTGTTACTTGGCTGCCATCTTGCTCCGCCTCCACCATGGAATATTTATTAATCCATTCGTGGATCGATGGGCACTTGGGCTTTTTCCATGACTTAGCAATTATGAATTGGGCTGCAATAAACATTCTGGTACACGGGCGGCACCTGTGGCTCAAGGAGTAGGGCGCCAGTCCCATATGCCGGAGGTGGAGGGTTCAAACCCAGCCCCGGCCAAAAAAAAAAAAAAAACATTCTGGTACAAATATCTTTATTATAATGAGATTTTTTTTGTCTTCTGGGTATATACTTAGTAGAGGAATTATAGGATTGAATGGCAGATGTATTCTTAGATCTCTAAGTGTTCTCCAAACATCTTTCCAAAAGGAATGTATTAATTTGTATTCCCACCAGCAGTGTAGAAGTGTTCCCTTTTCTCCACATCCACGCCAACATCTCTGGTCTTGGGATTTTGTGATATGGGCTAATCTTACTGGAGTTAGATGATATCTAAAGTAGTTTTTATTTGCATTTCTGTGATGATTAAGGATGATGAGCATTTTTTCATATGTCTGTAGGCCATGCACCTGTCTTCTTCAGAGAAGTTTCTCTTCAAGTCCCTTGCCCAGCCTGCGATGGGATCACTTGTTCATTCTTGCTTATACATTTGAGTTCTCTGTGGATTCTGGTTATTAAACCTTTGTCGGGGACATAACCCGCAAATATCTTCTCCCATTCTGAGGGCTGTTTGTTTGCTTTACTGACTGTGTTCTTGGCTGTGCAGAAGCTTTTTAGTTAGATCAGGTCCCAGTAGTATATTTGTGAAGCTGCTTCAATTGCCTGGGGGGTCCTCCTCATAAAATACTCACCCAGACTGATTTCTTCAAGGGTTTTCCCTGCACTCTCTTCTAGTATTTTTATAGTTTCATGTTTTAAGTTTAAATATTTAATCCAGTGAGAGTCTATCTTAGTTAATGGTGAAAGGTGTGGGTCCAGTTTCAGTCTTCTACAGGTTGCCAGCCAGTTCACCCAGCACCATTTGTTAAATAGGGAATCTTCTCCCTACTGAATGTTTTTAATTGGCTTGTCAAAGATCAAATAATGGTAAATAGCTCAGTTCATCTCTTAGTTCTCTATTCTGTTCCATACATGTACCTCTCTGTTTTTGTGCCAGTACCATGCTGTTTTGATCACTATCAATTTATAGTATAGTCTGAGGTCTAGTAGCGTGATTCGTCCTGTTTTGTTTTTATTTCCGAGTAATGTCTTGGCTATTTGAGGTTTTTTCTGATTCCATATAAAATGAAGTATTATTTTTTCAAGATCTTTAAAGTATGACAGTGGAGCTTTAATAGGGATTGCATTGAAAGTATATATTGCTTTGGGTAGTATGGACATTTTAACAATGTTGATTATTCCCAGCCATGAGCATGGTATGTTTTTCCATTTGTTAATATTTTCAGCTATTTCTTTTCTTAGAGTTTCATAGTTCTCTTTATAGAGATCTTTCACGTCCTTTGTTAGATAAATTCCCAAATATTTCATCTTCTTTGGCACTACTGTGAATGGGATAGAGTCCTTAACTGTTTTTTCAACTTGACTGTTGTTGGTATATATAAAGGCTACCAATTTATGAATGTTGATTTTGTAACCTGAGACGCTGCTGTATTCCTTGATCACTTCTAAGAGTTTTGTAGTAGAGTCCCTAGTGTTTTTCAGATATACTACCATATCATCTGCGAAGAGCGAAAGTTTGATCTCTTCTGACCCTATATGGATACCCTTCATTGCCTTTTCTTCCCTAATTGCAGTGGCTAAAACTTCCATTACAGTGTTAAACAACAATGGAGACAATGGGCAGCCTTGTCTGGTTCCTGATCTGAGTGGAAATGATTCCAATCTAACTCCATTCAATATGATATTGGCTGTGGGTTTGCGGTAGATGGTCTCTATCAGTTTAAGAAATGTCCCTTCTATACCGATTTTCTTAAGTGTTCTAATCATGAAGGGATGCTGGATATTATCAAAAGCTTTTTCTGCATCGATTGAGAGAAACATATGGTCTTTGTTTTTTAATTTGTTTATGTGCTGGATTACATTTATAGATTTACATATATTGAACCAGCCTTGAGCCCCTGGGATAAAACCAACTTGGTCATGATGTATAATTTGTTTGATGTGTTGCTGGATTCTGTTTGTTAGGATCTTGTTGAATATTTTTGCATCTATATTCAGTAGTGATATCAGTCTATAATTTTCTTTTCTTGTTGGGTCTTTTCCTGGTTTGGGGATCAGGGTGATGTTTGCTTCCTAGAATGTGTTGGGTAGTCTTCCTTCTTTTTCTACCTTTTGGAACAGGTTGAGTAATATAGGTACTAATTCCTCTTTAAAGGTTTGGTAGAATTCTGACGTGAAACCATCTGGCCCCGGGCTTTTCTTTTTAGGGAGGTTTTGTATGGTTGATGCTATTTCTGAACTTGATATGGGCCTGTTCAACATTTCCACTTGATTCTGGCTAAGTCTTGGAAGGTGACGTGCTTCCAAGTATCGGTCAATTTCCTTCAGATTTTCATATTTCTGAGAATAAAGTTTCTTGTAATGTTCATTAAGGATTTTTTGGATTTCTGAGGAGTCTGTTATTATTTCATCTTTGTTGTTTCTGATTGATGAGATTAGAGATTTTACTCTTTTTTTCCTGATTAGGTTGGCCAAAGGTTTATCTATTTTATTGACCTTTTCGAAAAACCAGCTTTTTGATTTATTGATCTGTTGTATTATTCTTTTGTTTTCAGTTTCATTTAATTCTGCTCTAATTTTGGTTATTTCTTTTCTTCTAGTGGGTTTGGGGTTGGAATGTTCTTCCTTTTCCAGTTGCTTGAGATGTCCCATTAAGTTGTTAACTTCCTCTCTTTCCGTTCTCTTGAGGAAGGCTTGCAGTGCTATAAATTTCCCTCTTAGAACTGCCTTTGCGGTGTCCCAGAGGTTCTGATAGTTCGTGTCTTCATTGTTGTTTTGTTCCAGAAAATTGGCGATTTCTTTCTTTTTTTTTTTTTTTTTTTTTTTTTTTGTGGTTTTTGGCCAGGGCTAGGTTTGAACCCACCACCTCCGGCATATGGGACCGGCGCCCTACTCCTTGAGCCACAGGCGCCACCCGGCGATTTCTTTCTTAAACTCATCTCTGACCCAGCTATCATTCAGCATAAAGTTATTTAACTTCCATGTTTTTGTATGAGTATGCAGATTCCTGTTGTTACTCAGCTCAAGTTTTATTCCATGGTGGTCTGAGAAGATGCATGGAATAATTTCTATTCCTTTAAATTTACTGAGGTTAGACTTGTGACCTAAGATGTGATCGATTTTGGAGTAAGTTCCGTGGGCTGATGAGAAGTATGTGTATTCAGTTTTGTTGAGATGAAATGTTCTGTAGATGTCTGTTAAATCCAAATGTTGGATGGTTAGGTTTAAATCTACGATTTCTTTGCTCAGCTTCTTGTTGGAGGATCGATCCAACACTGCCAAAGGAGTGTTGAAATCTCCGACTATTATGGAGCTGGAGGAAATCAAGTTGCTCATGTCTGTTAGAGTTTCTCTTATAAATTGAGGTGCATTCTGGTTGGGTGCATAGATATTAATAATTGAGATCTCATCATATTGAGTATTACCCTTAACAAATATGAAGTGACCATTCTTGTCCTTCCTTACTTTTGTTGGTTTAAAGCCTATTGTATCTGCAAATAGAATTGCAACACCTGCTTTTTTCTGATTACCATTTGCCTGAAATATGGATGACCATGCTTTCACCCTGAGTCTGTATTTGTCTTTTAAGTTAAGATGTGACTCTTGTATGCAACAAATATCTGGCTTGAGTTTTTGTATCCAGTCAGCTAACCTGTGCCTCTTTAGAGGACAGTTTAAGCTGTTCACATTAATGGAGAATATTGATAAGTCTGGTTAAGTTTTGGGTATCGTGTTTTTCAAAAGTCCAGTGGGCATTTTTAATCCTTTGACCAGTGTGCAAATTGGAGTTTGATCCGAAGTTTCTGAGTGAGTTTACTTTTGTGGTATAGGATTGGGTTGGTCATTATGGAGGATAGGTCTGAGAATATCCTGAAGAGCTGGTTTGGTTATGGCAAATTTCTTCAACATATGAATGTCATTAAAGTATTTAATTTCTCCATCATAAATGAAACCAAGTTTAGCTGGATACAAGATCCTGGGTTGAAAGTTATTTTGCTTTAGGAGATTAAAAGTCAGTGACCACCCTCTTCTGGCTTGAAAAGTTTCAGCAGAGAAATCTGCAGTCATTCTAATATTCTTCCCTTTGAAGGTAATGGTTTTCTTTCTCCTGGCAGCTTTGAGAATTTTCTCCTTCATATTAACTTTAGTGAAGTTAATTATGATATGCCTGGGGGATGTCTTATTGGGGTTGAGTCATGCTGGGGTTCTGAAGCTGTCCGCTATCTGAATTTCAGAATCTCTAGGCATGTCTGGAAAATTCTCTTTCATAATTTCATGCAGAAGGGCCTCTGTGCCCAGCGAGGCCACTTCATCTGTTTCTGGAACTCCAATGATTCAGATATTCACCTTCTTCGAATTATTCCAGAGCTCTCAGAGAGAATGATCCGTTTTTGCTCTCCATTTCTCTTCCTCTTTGAGAGTTTGGGAGCGTTCAAAAGCTTTATCTTCGATGTCAGAAATCCTTTCTTCTGCTTGCTCCATTGTGTTACTGAGGGATTCTACTGTATTTTTCATATCTTTGAGAGCTGCAAATTCTTGCTTCAGTGTGTACAAGTCTTTGGTGGTTTTGTCTTTAAATTCGTTAAATTCTTGAGACAAGAATTTTGAATTTCTCCTCGAATTCCTTTTTTTTTTTGGCCGGACCTAGGTTTGAACCTGCCACCTCTGGCATACAGGACCGGCACCCTACTCCTTGAGCCACAGGCGCCGCCCTCTCCTTGAATTCCTAATTCCATTTTGTTAGTCTTGTCTGCAATCCAAATTCTGAATTCTATTTCTGACATCTCAGCCAGTTGTTTATGAATGGGATCTTCAATTACATGTGCCATATATTTCCTTGGGGGGATTGATCTATTCTGGTTATTCATGTTACCAGAGTTTTTCCGCTGATTCCGCCCCATGGTTGTTTTACTCACTTTGATTTTTTCCCCTGGTCCTTTGTCGTGGGCCTGTACAGTGTTGTGGCCTGAGAAACTGGGGCCCTGTCTGGTGTGGTGGGGCTAAGTGATTCTGTCTTGTTTTCAGCTGGTCTCTGTTCCACCCTAGTGAAATAGATACTCTGGATTGAAGTCTCAGCTGTGGAGAAATATCAGCAAGTAAGTCACCCCGCCCCCCACCGGCAAACAATTGGAAAAGAAAAATCAAACCTTCCTACCACCGTGCACCCAGGGCACCACCTGATTTGTCCTCAGGCGATTGGTTTAGTTCAAAAGGTCCAAATCAATTGTCTCAGTCTGCACCTGTCTGGGGTGAGAGAGTTTAAGAGGTCTCTGGGAACTGGATCACAGGGGTCTGGTGACTACTCTGGTGTGACTTGCTCCAGTGCTGTGTGGAGTCAGGAGGAGCCACCCAGCCAATAGATCAGTCTGAGAAGGTTGCTGCCTCCTTCCCCACCTTGCACCACTGTCACACCCAGTCACTGATAGCCCTGCAGTTGGCTGACCCAGTTGCCTGTAGTGAATCGGTACTCCAGGAGTTTGTACCTGCCTGAATCACAAGGAAGTCTGCCAGGCCACTGCACTCTGCCTCTCTCTAGCAGGAGGGGGTGAGGCCTGACAACCTCGGGCGCTTGATGAAGGTTGGGGGGTTTTCACTCAGGTCCAGTCTCGCCCCTGATTAATGTTACTGACAGAACAGAACAGAACAACTTTGCGGTTCCCCTGCAGAAAAAAAGCTAAATTGAGCTCCAAATCAGCTTGTCTTTGCTCTTGTATTGTCTATAGGCTGACGATCCCCTGAGGGCCAGGTGCATCTTAGGTTCAGTAAAGCGACCTCTGGGTCAGCCTCGCCCTGGGAGTTTCCCCGGTTTGCAAGTTGGAGTTGCCTCAGACAAATCCTATACTCAGAGTCTCTGGTTGCCCAGGGAGACGGGGGTGTGGCTTCAGAATATTTGGTAGTGAGCCGTATTGATAGCAAAAGAGAGCTGCTGTTTTATGCCTCAGGCAACCGCTGCTCCGGTGCAGCTCCCTTCCGGCCAACCATCCTCTCTCTGCTCATGTACCCCAGAGTCTGCACCAACAGGCTGCAGCCCGGCACCGTCTACACCCCTTAAGCAATCGCCCAAGAATCTGGACTCCTGGGAGACAGGCCTCCAGACCTTGGAGCGAGAGCAGAGGGGAGTGTGGGGAGTGCTGGGAGCCTGGGGTTGCAGGCAGAGAACACACACAGTTTTACACCGTTTTATGCCTGGCGTATTGTCACCAAAAGACGGCTGTCGCACTGTGCCTCAGGGAACTGCCACTCCGGTGTGGTTCCCTCTCCGCCGACCGTCCTCTCCTCACTCCTGTGCCCCGGAGCCGGCACCGACCAGCTGCAGTTGAAGCCCCGTCCACACCCCTCGAGAAATCACCCAAGACTCTGAACTCCTGGGGGATTGGCCTCCAGACCTCAGTGTGAGTGAAGGGGAGCACTGGGAATTCCAGGTAGAGACTATATACAGTTTATACAGTTTTATGCCTGGCAGGAGGATGCCGTGGCACCCTAGTAGGGGAGGTAGGTCCAAGTTTTTAGAGGGTCTCTTCCGTGCAGTGTAGTGGGAGGACCTTTGAACTCTGCCTGATTGTTTGTGGGGCACTCTGAGCCGTTCTCATGGGGAGAGGGGACTCCCGTCTGCTTGGTGATGGATTTCGTACCTTTTGTTTGTATCCTCGTGGTCACAGCTCGCCTCAGCGGGGTTGACGTGCGTTCTTCAACTTTCTCTCTTAGTGCAGCTCAAATTCCACCAGGTTACTTGCTGAATTTTTGTCCTTTAACTCTCCTTCTGGACGGGAGCCTCTGTGGAAAGCTGGCTTCAGTCAGCCATCTTGTCTCCTCCCCACTATCTCTCCTTTTTTTATGTCTTAAACTAGAAGCTTCGGTTATTAAGACCATTCTTTTCTAATGTTAGCATTTTAATGCTATAACTTTTCCTCTGAATACTGCTTTATCTGCCTTTAACAAATTGATATTTTGTATTTTTGTTTTTGTCCAGTTTAAAATATTTTCTAATTTTCTTTGAGACTTCTTCTTTGGCATTGAATATTTAGAAGTATGTTTATAAGTGTGTGTAGACTTTCTAGCTCTTTTTCTGTTACTGATGTCCATCCAGTTTGATTCCATTATTGTCAGAAAAATAAAGTTTGTATTTGGCTCCTTTTGTAATTTGTTAAGATTTGTTTTATGACTCAGGAAATGGTCTATCATATGAATGTTTCATGTATACTTGAAAAAGAATGTGTATTCTGTTATTTTTAGGCCAAGTATTTTATAAATCAATTAGATAAAGTTTGGTTGCTGATTTCCTGTCTTTATTTTTTATTGATTGCTGAAGAGTATTAAAGACTCTAACTATAATTGTATTTTTTATCTATTTCTCATTTCAGTTCTTCATCTGAAATTAATATGGCTACTACAGCTTTCTTTTGATTAATGTTTCTTTGTTCATTCACCCCTTTACTTTTAACCTACTTATGACACATTAAAGTGGGTTTTTTATAAATAGTGTATATAGTTGAGTTTTTTAAAAAATCCATTCTAGCATATGCCACCTTTATTTTGTGTGTTTAAAGAATTTAATGTTGTGGCTGGGCACCATGGCTCACGCCTATAATCCTAGCACTCAGGGAGGCCGAGGCAGGTGTATTGCTTGAGCTCAGGAGTTAGAGACCAGCCTGAGCAAAAGCAAAACCCCATCTCTACTAAAAGTAGAAAAATTGAGGCAAGAGGATCCCTTGAGCCCAAGTTGGAGGTTGCTGTGAGCTATAATGCCACGGCACTCTACCCAGGGCAACAGCTTGAGAATTCATCTCAAAGAAAAAAAAAATTCAATGTTGTTGTTGACATGTTTGCAGTTGTATATTTTAGTTTTTCTATTTTTTTAATCTTCTTTTTCACTTTCCTGCTTTCAGAGTATTTGTACATTTTTTAGTATGCCATTTTAACCTATAATCTTAACTTTCTTACTATATCTCTTTGTATAGTTTCTTTTTAGTGCTTGCTCTAAGAATTATAACACACTTATTTAACATTCTCCTTAGAATTAAAATTTTGCCACATCAAATGGAATACAGAAAACCTACCATCCTTAGTTTCTTCTGTCCATTCCCTTTTTGTTGTATTTCTGTATTGTGTCTATATATGTTGATTACACCTCAGACGGTGTTAAAATTTTATTCATCAATTATATTTTAAAGAGCTCAAAAGTAGAAGAGTAGGCCTCTACATTGACCCAGACATTTACCAGTTCTGTTGATCTTGCTACCTTCCTGAAGTTCCAAGTTTCCTTCTGGCATCATTGGAAGAATTTCCTTCAGCAATTCTTTTGCAGTAGATCTGCTGATGAGGAATTCTTAGTTTTCCTTCACCTGAGAATGAAGGAAATTTCACCTTCTTTCTCGAAGGGAATCTTCACTGGATATAGGATTAGTGTTTGTAATTTTCATTTCAGAAGTTTTAAATTTTTCTTCTTCTGTTTAGTCTCTGAGTTGTCTGAGAAATATACAGCCATTCAAGCTGTTGTTCCCTATAAGTAATGTACTATATTTCTCTGATTCTATTCTAGATTGTTTTCTTTGTCACTAGCTTTCAGAAATGACATTTCTGGGTATGTGTTTCTTTGGGTTTTCTTTGGAGCTCAAGGAGCCTCTTTATTCTGTAGGTTTATGCTTTTCTAAATTTGAGGAATTATTAACTGTTCTTCAAATAACTTTTTTCTGTGCTGCACTTTTTCTCCTCTTCTTCTTTGACATTTTCTTATAGGTTCTTTTTTTTTTTTTTTTAAGAAACAGTCTTACTTTGTTGCCCTCGGCAGAGTGCCATGGCGTCACAGCTGACAGCAACCTCTAGCTCTTGGGCTTAAGCAATTCTCTTGTCTCAGTCTCCCTGGTAGCTAGGAGTACAGGAGCCTGCCACAACGCCAGGCTATTTTTTTGTTGTTGCAGTTTGGCCAGGGCTAGGTTTGAACCTGCCACCCTCGGTACATGGGGCCGGCATCCTATTCACTGAGCCACTGAACCTTCTTATAGGTTCTTGAGGCTCTGTTCATTTTTTTGTTGTTGTTCCAATCCTTTTTCTCGCTATTGTCCAGATTAGATCATTTTTATTGATCTATCTTGAAGTTCACCGTCTCTTTCTTATCTCCATTCTACTATTGATTCCTCCTGGTGTATTGTTTATTTCATATATTGTGTATTTTAATTCTAAAATTCCTTTTGGTTCTTCTTAATATCTCTAGTTATTTGATAAGACTTTCTATTTTTCCATTCTTTTAAAGAATGTATTCACCCTTACTTCTTTTTCCTTTTTTGTTTTTTAATCTTTTCTTGCCATCAATAGCAGAACACCGTTACTTCTTGGGCATTTTTTTTTTTTTTTAATGAGACAGAGTGGCACTTTGTTGCCATTGGTAGAGTGCCCTGGTGTCATAGCTCACAGCAATCTCAAACTCTTGGGCTCAAGCAATTCTCTTGCCTCAGTCTCTTGAGTAGCTGAGACTACTGGCACCCACCACAATGCCTGGCTATTTTTAGAGATGGGGTCTCGCTCTTGCTCAGGCTGGTCTTAAACCCGTGAGCTTAGGCAATCTACTGGCCTTGACTTCCCAGAATGCTAGGATTACAGGTATGAGCCACCAGCCTATTGGAGCATTTTTATAATGGCTGCCTTAAGAACTCTGTTACTAATTCCAACATTGATGGCATCTGAGTGTGGGCATCTGATGAATGTCTTTTCTCAGAAGAGTTGAAATTTTCCTGCTACTTTGAATGATGAATAATTTTAGATTATATGCTTAGCAGTTGGGGTTGTTTTTAATATTTGAATACATACAATTCTGGATTTTGTTTAACTCTGCTGGTTCAGTGGTAACTCAAATTCTGCTGTTCTTGCCCCTTCTGCCTCTATCATTTACTTTTCAGTCCAGGTTTTATAGGTACATTCAGTAGGACAAAACTTGCTGTAGGATAAACCATATTACCTTGAACCAGAACCTGTTCAATATGCAAAATTAACAAATTAGGCCCATAATTTTTTAAAATTATGGCTGTAACTTTTATGTGACTAGTCTTATTAATTCTAACTGCTCTGTCACATTTATCATCACCGAACATTCTCTTATTTGTCACTGCTATATACCTTGCCCTTTGGCTGCATTAAACTTTGTGTCCCTGTCCTCTCTGTTCCATTTCCCATCCTGCCCATTGACTGGTCATTTCCCTGTTGTCTTCTTTCAGCTGAGACAAGATTGGAATTTTCCAAAAGGAACTTTTCTGGGAAATGTGGGATGATACATGCAACTGTATTGCCTTTGGGAATAATAACAGTTCCACTCAGTAGAGCATTGCCCCATCTGGAAAGTTCTTACATGTCCTTATCTCATGTGATCCTTGAGCTGCCCCTTAGAGACAACCAGACCAGGCTTATTGACCTCACCATAATTGAGGCAACAGGGCTTTTAGATGTTTGATGTGATCTTCTCAAGGTCACTTAGTTCTGCAGAAGCAGAGCCAGGACCAGGTAGCTTTCCTGGACACAAATCCAATGTGCTTACCACAGTTTCGCTTATGTTTTGGGTTGACAACTAGTGATTTAATGATTTGTGATTTGGCTAACCCAATTTATAAAACATTGGCCCTATGCATTTTCCAGGGCCTGAAGCAATCCGAGGAAAAGAAGTTTGCTACAAAATCTTTGGATCTTAGCTTTAGTGAGGTGTGGGAAGCACCCACAATCTGGTAGTGTTCCTCCAAGTACATAATTTGTTTCTATTTCCATGAACTGTTGTTAAATACCTAGTGTATTACTGGCACAGCCCAAAGCAAGCCTAGGAAGAAGGATAAATAATACCACTCCCAGGGTCCCAGCCCCTGTGGGTCCAGAAGATCATCTGAATCTTTCTGGTCCTTAAGGGGCTTTCCAAAAGTGTTTGGGGAGAAGTATCTGAGCTTACTAGTGTCTTCTTTCCCTACAGTCCTCCAGGCCTCATATGAACAGGAGAAAGACGCTCTTACCCACTCCTTCCAAGAGGCCAATGCTGCCCTCCAGGTGAGAGGGGTGGGCCAAGTCAGTGTCTGGTAAGGGTAGGGAAGGACCAGCAGGAGAGCAGCACGGAGCCCCAAAGCAGCCCGAACCATGGCCTCTACCTAGATATGAGAGATGGAGGTGACTGTCTTTGTGTATCCAAGCCCCTGGATTTGTTGACTAGGCTTTTAGCCCAGAAGGACGTGGTTGGAAAACAGGGCTGGCTTATTTCTCCAAGGACTGTTCTGAGATCTTGGAGATGGCATGGGCCAGGTGCCACAGTGTGATGAGACTGGTGGGCACATGCACAGAAGTCTGTGAAAGTATGAAAGCATCTAGCTCAACTGGGCCATTTAAGGAAGATATCCTAGAGAGTGTGAGATCTAAGCTGGAACATGAAGGGTGGGTTAGAATTCCTCAGGTAGAGCAGGGAAAAAAAGCATCTGGCTCAGCGCCCATAGCTCAGGGGTTAAGGTGCCAGCCACATACACAGGGCTGGTGGGTTCGAACCCAGCCCATACCTGCTAAACAACAATGACAACAACAACAACAACAAAATAAAACAGGCAGGCATTGTAGTGGGTGCCTGTAGTCCCAGCTACTTGGGAGGCTGAGGCAAGACAATTACTTGAGTCTAAGAGTTTGAGGTTGCCATGAGCTGTGGCACCACAGTACTCTACCAAGGGTGACATAGTGAGACTATTTCTCAAAAAAAAAAGGCAGTCTATTCAAAGGCATGGAAGAAAGGGGAAAAAATATGGAATACCTGGCAAAGTGAAAGAAATCCAAGATGTTGGCCGGCACCTGTAGCTCAAAGGAGTAGGGTGCCGGTCCCATATGTCGGAGGTGGCGGGTTCAAACCCTAGCCCAGCAAAAAAAACTGCAAAAAAAAAAAAAAAAGGAAATCCAAGATGTCTGGGGTATACTAATGGGAGAGAGGGCTGAGGCTGGAGAGGTGGGCATAGGGCTCGAGATAGGATCCTGTGAGCTTTATGATGGAATTATACTCTATCCTAAAGGTGTAATGGTCAGGATTTAAGTAGAATAAATTCTTGGCAGGGGAAAGGTTTGGAGACAAGAGTGCAGTTTGCATTTTGGGGAGTAATGTGATATTTGGCTGCAGGACAGGATGTATGCAGGGAGCAGTGAGAGGTAAGACTGGAAATGTTCATTGAGCCTGGTTTAGATGGGCTTTGAATGCCAGGCCAGCACTGGCCTTGAATGCTAGGACATTGTTCCCAAGGATTAGGAAGTCATCACAGGCTTTATAGAAAGAGGTAGGGCTGGTATGTCTCAGGCAATAGTTGAAGTAGATGAGTCCCGTATTATCATGTAGGATAGACTAAAGAACCTAAAATACTTCTTCTCTGGGATAAGAAGAAATCTACCTACAGCCTTTACCAGCCAGACTTTGATCATCTCCTTCCCGTTCCCTTCACCAGGAGACCGTGGCCGGACTGACCTCACAGCTGGAGGCCTTCCAGGCCAAGATGAAGAGGGTAGAGGAGTCCATTCTGAGCCGAGACTACAAGAAGCACATCCAGGTAGGCGGCAGTACATCTGGGGCCTTTCCTCCTCGAATTTCGAGGGAGGTGACGGTCAGGCAACAGGAAAAGCCACCCTCTCTTCAAGGACAAGGGTCAGGCCTGATGCTTTTACCTTCACAAGGGCTCCTCACAAGAGGTTCCCCATTTTGCTGAGGGGGGAAGTAGGCTCTGTGAGACTCCTAGGGAGAGAAACGTGCTCAGGCTCTGGAGTCAAAGAAAACTAAGTACAAATTGCAAACTAATTGCACTACTACTTAATGAAAATCACTCAGCCTGTCTGAACCACAGCCTCCTCATCTGGGAAGGTATAGCACGTGCCTCACAGGCTGTTACATGGGTAAAGTAGGTAATGCATATTAAAAACTTACTGTAGGGTTAGAGAAGGAGGCTTATGGAAGCCCAACAGTGAGTTGGTGGCAGAATGGGGAGGAGGGAGGCAGCCCGTGCCCTTCTCTACCTGTTGGTCTGTTGATCTCACCCCCATCCTTGCCTAGGATTATGGGAGCCCCAGCCTGTTCTGGGAGCAGGAGCTGGAGAGCTTGCACTTTGTCATCGAGATGAAGAATGAACGTATTCATGAGCTGGACAAGCGGCTGATCCTCACGGAAACAGTGGTCTGTCGCTGGGGGTGGCTAGGGGTGCAGACCCAGGCTCCTGCTTTCTGGGCATTTCCTTTGTTAAACTCACAGAAGGGAGGTGGCTCTAGGAGCCCCAGCCTGGTCTGTGGTATCTTTGACCTGCTGCATATGCTGACCAGCTGAGGTTGGTCTGTGGCCCATCTAGGGAGAGCAGTGGCTCCTTATCCTCTTGTGGTTGCTGTGCTTCATGTGGCTACTGATTACTGTAACTTGGGCAATACTAGGGCAGCTAGCCTGGCCAACCAGGAGGAGCCAGCAGGTGCCACATGCCAGGCAGGGGCTGAGGAAGGAGGTAAAGCTGGAGGGAATAAGGCCAGTGGTGAGCGAGGACAGGACTGGGAGCTATGGGCATTGAGGGCACATGAGAGTAGAGGCCCCAGAAACCTAGCATTGAATCCAAGCAGAGCCTACATTGCTCTGGAAGAAGTCTCCCTGGCCTCCTGTGTGCCATTCATCTGTATTTTAAATCACACCATCTCAAACATGCCCTATCAATTTTGTTCAGTCATCTTTGTAGAAATGCATAAAAAACAAACTTAATTATGTATAAAATCCTTCTTACTTTTGGAGAACAAAAAATATATATTCTTCTATGAACTGATGGTGATATGAGGTAGTAGTGGCTGTATTTTTTTTATGTTCTTCTGTGGTCAAATTAAAGTCAGGACCCTTTGTTAACTCCTTAGTTTTATTATCTTAGGTTGTCTTCTTGCTCCATGAAATGTAACATCTAGTCTAGAATGAATCAGCATTTTCCGTGACCACAGATAAGAGGGAGGTGATAGCATACACTGTGGCATGCGAGTTTGGCAGCTTTCTAAGTTCCTTCTGGTTTGTTACAGAAAGAAAAAAATCTGATGTTAGAGGAAAAAATCACAATCCTGCAACAGGAGAATGAGGACCTCCATGTCCGAGGCCAGAACCAGTTGGTCCTATCAAGGTAGCTGTCCTGTCCCCTTTCCTCTTGTCCCCACCCTTGCTGCCAACATCTCCAGTTGGGAGATTCTGCAAGGAGCCTGGGGAATGGATTGACAGGTGGGTCCAGGGACTCCTTTTTCCCTGGGAGTTAGGAAACCTAAGGGACCATCTCTGCCCAGATACCAAAGGCCCAATGCCCTGACTAGTGTCTGTGTGTCTCTGTCCTGGCTGGGTGGGCTCCTGTGGGAAAGCCCAATATGGGGAAAAGGAAACAGGAAGCTTATGGCTCACCAGGCCTACATGAAATGAATCAATTCTTAGGGCTTAGTAAATCAGAGCTAATATCATGTGTCAGATATGATTTATTGAATACTGTACATATTTTCTCATCCTCATAATTACTCTCAGAGCTTAAGCCTATTATTAATATTCCTATTTTACAATTGAGGAAACAAATTCAGGGAGAATGAATGGCTTGTCCAAGATTACACAGCTAAGTGGTGAAAGGGAGATTTGGAGCAACCCAGAGCTATTTGCCTGTGAGGCTCATGGTCCTTGATCAACAGACTGAATTGCCTCCTTGGCACAGAAAAACAAGGAGGGCGGAAGGGACCCTGAGGCAGGCTGGTGGCCTGTCTTCTAAGGAAAGGTTCCTGGAGGCATGGGTTGGTTTCTGTAATAGCTATTCCTGGTAGGCAACCCTGGGCTCTGTCTGTATCCACAGACAGCTCTCGGAAGACCTACTTCTTGCCCACAAGACCCTGGAGAAGGAGACACAGTTACGACGGCAGCTGCAGCAGGAGAAGGAGGAGCTGCTGTACCGGGTCCTGGGGGCTAATGCCTCACCTGCCTTCCCCCTGGCCTCTGTCACCCCCACTGAGGTCTCCTTCCTCGCCACATAGGGCACATGTCTGTGGTCATGGTCCCTCCAAAGACTTACCAGAGAAGACAGCAGGAGCTTTTAAGTTCTTTTTCCAGGAAGGAACGAGTGTGGGAGTGAGATGAAGAGGCAGGGTGCCAGCCCATTGAGTCCTGGGGCCTTAGGTCACGTAGAGTCACTGACGGGGCTTTGGAGGCCCCAAGGAGAAGCGTCTTCCCAAGAGTTAGCCCAGGGAATAAGTGAGAGGAGTCCTTTTCTCCCTCCCTTTCTCTCTTTCCAAATCTAGAAACTTCCAGGCTTTTCCCAGGGAGGCAGTCTGTGCCACATTGGCCATCCGACACAAAGGAAACAACCCCTGGGTCCAGCTTGTCAGCCTTGCTGCAACTTGCTGGCTTGTCAACTTCCCCAAGGTGTTCCCACTTCTGCCCTGGCCTGCTCTCTGCCTCAGTTTGCCCCTGATATAAAATGGTTGGGGAACTTGAGTCACTGCGGTGTCCCAGTCTAGGATTGTCTAAAGGTCAGACGGGAGCTGGTTGGGGAAGAGGACAAACCCTGTGAATAGCCTGAGAAAGGTGAGGCTGCGTCCCTACAAGCAGGCTGAGGTTGGTGGGACCAGGCAGCACCCCAGCCAAGGCATCACTCCCTCCTGGGGCCAGAGTCTGGTCAGCCAAGCGGCAAAAGCCAGAACTCCATTCCCTTGACCAGAACAGGCTCGTCCCCTCAGCCCTCCTGGTCCTTCCATCTCAGTGCCATGTGGGTCCAGGGGCTATCCTGGTGGTTCTGAGGACACTCCACATTCAGGGCTGGCACCTCCTCCTGTACAGATGAGGAAACCAAGATGCAAATCTATGACTTGGTTTTCTTCCTCCTTCCTCTCCCTGGCCCCTCCCCACTTCCAGTTTCTCCTTTACACCTGCTCTCAACTCTTCCCTCTACCACCCTGAGTCCAGGCCCAGGGCCCCCATAAGTGAAGAGGGGTGGCCAGAGTAACTAACCTCAGCAGGCCATCCGGCCCTGACCATCTGTGGATCTCAGATCCTTCTCAGGAAGCTTCAGGTCAGCTGGAGATTGTAATAAAAACCTGTCCCCTACAGAGAGCATCTCCATCAAACTGCTTTACACACTCCTCCCTCCCTGGTCCTCATGAGATCCTTGAAGCAGTTTTCTATCCCTCATTAGCAACAGGGTGAGCTGAGATCACAGGCACCAAAGGGCCCTGCTGAGGTCCCCTAGCTTCAGCTCCAGGCCCTAGGTTAGTGAAGGAACCATTGATCAGCATTTTTCCTCAGTCTGTCTATGGTGACATCAACCCAGACGTCTTTCTTCATTCTCCTGGGGATGGTCTCCATCCATTTCTAGTTCTACAAGTTCAGAGGTAATTGCCCATTTCTCCAACTGGGCAGGGGAAGTGGTGGGGAAGGTGGGGGAGGGGGGTGCTGAGCTGCTTCTCCAGCCATGGTCAAACGGGTCATCTGGGAGCCTTGAGGACAGCCTGGATGAAACACACATGTACTTTTTCGTGCAGCTTTTCCAAAGCACATCTAGGATACACTAGTTTATTGGACATTAATAGGCACAACTGGTGTCCAAGTCTTTGGGAAACTTGGTTTCATCAAGCTAAACAGATCTGCCACCTGTAGGACTTCTCAGAACCTTTAATATGTGGATATGCACTGCAAATTTCCAAGGAGGCAAAATATCCAGCATTTCTCAAATCTCTTTGACTAAATGTCTCTCCCTCCACCACCACCTTCTCCCTCCATCCCATCAGCACTTCAGGCTGCAGAATGCACTTTAAAAAGCCGGGCAGGGCTGGAGAGGGCAAGTTGTGGGGCCAGGTTTCCCTCATACAGCCTGCAGTGGATGTGAGAAAGATAGAAACTTCTTACTGTGGGGCAGACAAGCCATGGAAACTAAAAAGAACATACAGCATCTTATTAGCCTCTGTGTTTTCCTGGGAGAGGGAGGAGGGGGTCTTCACCGACAAATTCTGCCAGTGGCAGGGATCATTAAAGAGTAAGTGCTGGGGTCTGGGTGGCCCACCAGCAGTCCTGGTCTCCTTCCTGGGGTACTGGAGTCCCACTGGCCCTCATTTTGCCCCATGGTGGAGGTAGGACCTGGGTGAGGGTGAAGGCTGGACTGTAAGATGGCCTTCAAAGTAGGTCAAGACTTGGAGTAAGGCTGAGGTTGAAGCAAGCAGTGAAAACAGTGATGGAGGGGTAGAGTGCAAGAGGTGAATAAGAAGATATCATACTTTTCTGCTCTGTGGGTCCCCTCCTTGACATTGGAAACACCAAGGTCCCCACAGGCACCTACCCCTGTTTCCTTGCTCCACACCCAGATTCCTGCAGCCAGGGAGGTAGCTAGGAAGAGGCAGGGGAGACCCGAGGGCTTTGGGCCACATGGACTTGAGTGGCAGCCCACCCTGTGCCCTGAAGGTTGGTGGCCTGGGAGGTGTAGATGCCAGCATCCCCAGCCCGGGTCTCTTCCAGGCTGTACCTGGCCCTCCTGGTGTACCACGTGGGCCTGCTCCCTGATGTAGGGGGTCGGCCTAGCTGCAGGAGACAAAAAGCAGCTGTCCATCAGCTACTCCAGGGACTATCCATGACTCAGGCACCAGCAAGCAGGAAGGAGATACCATGTATCCCTTCAGGGAAAGGAGAAGGGATGTGACCAAGGTCACACCTTGGCTTGGTGTCAGAGTACAAGAAAGGCCGGGTTCTTTGTGAAAAAACTGTTTCTCAAGTCAGTGGAGAGAAGCTGGGGCCGTTTCCCCTACTCAGAACGGGCCCAGTAACTCGGCCCAGAGCAGCATTTCCCAAAGGGGGTTTTGCAGACCGCTGGTTCTATAGGGATTATTAATAGGTGCTCCTTCCCAAAGGAGAAGGCCGGGGGTGGGGGGGGTCATTGCCAACAATGTTTGGGAAACACCGAGTTAAACAAAGTGAAATGAGAGACCAATACTGGCATTATGTATGGATGTGTGTTTTGAATCTCCAAGGCAGGTTTGTGTAATGATCTAAGTGGAAGTGAGGTAGGGTGGGGGGGACTTTCTGGTATTCTACCATTTCAGGGAACACCTTTGGGGAAATCCTAACAAAACAAAGCCAGTGTCTCCCAACCATCCGTGTGCTACTTTCCCCTTCCCGAGTCTTAGTTTCCTCTCCTGACAAATGGGAGAATGACCCCTTACCCTTTCTACCTCCTGAGGCCTGTGGGGTTCACCTTTATCATATCTTTGCTGTGTCCAGCCCAATGTCAGCCAGTGCAGGGAATACAGAGATGAATTCATGAGTTCACTATAAATTCACGAGCTCAGACTACCCAAAAGACTGGAGCAGAGTAGAGCCAGAGCATGACAAGTTGAGGAGAAACAGAACTCCAACTGGGTCCCCCTGGCCTCCCTTTCAGGGCTACTGAAAATGGCAATCTTATCAACGAGTCATGGCTTGCAGAGCATTTTATTTCTCCACCCCACACCTAAGTGGCCTCTGGCTGGGTGACAGCCTCTCACTGGGTCTTTCTGCTCCACTCTTTCCCCCTGGGATCTATACCAGGTCAGCTCAGACCTCTTTGGTGGCTTCTGGGAGTCTGAAGAATGCTTGGGTTCCTGGGCCCCCATCTTACCCCACACCCCCACACCCTCCCACTGTCCGCATTGTCAGCAGTTGGCAGTGCCGGAACAGGTGAATCTGGGTCTCCTGCGTGACATGTTCACCCTTCCTTGCTCTTGCTCCTGCTGCCATGGCCTGGAGGGCTTTCCACACACCTAAATCCCACCCTCCAAAGCTCTTATCAAATTCCAGCTTTCCCAGGAAGCCCTTTTACAAATTCCTAAAGCCCTCAGTGTTGGTAGCATACTATTTGGCACAGCTGTTTTCCAGATGTTTGAAAATGATTGGGGGGGGGGGAGGATAAGTTCTTTGAAGAAAGAACACTGCAACCACCACCTTTCCAACACCACTCGGGAAAGGCTGGGCCCACAGTGGATGCCCAGGAAACAGTTTCAAATGCATTTGGTGCGTCTCCTATCACACACACCTCCCCAGCCACAGCGGCTGAGCACTTGTTCAAGCACCATCTTGGTATGGTTGGGGCCAGTCTAGTCTTAGCTTCAATGCTATCTTGATCCTAATCCCTCATTCCTATCCCCCTACCCCAATACACCACAACATACATATGTACCCACATTCCCCCACCCTTAACTCTCTGCTTACCTTCTGCCCTGGATATTCCCAGCTAAAGCCCACAGCAATCTCCGGCTCACCCAGAACTGTACAAGTTACACTGAAGTTATCCCCTAGTTGTACTGATGTTGCTGAAGTTTGGATGGTAGGTTTTGGGGGGAGGAAGATGGGTCTGTGATGGATGAGAAGGGAGAGAAAATAGAGAAAAACATGTTGGCTTGATCATTAAAAGGGCTAAGTTGATGGCAGGTAGATGGATGGAGAAATGAATAGAATGGATTTAACTGGTTGATTAATAGATGTGGGGAAGTGTGAAGGGGTACAAAGAATTAGTAGGCAATGGGTGGATTATGGAATGATTGACCTGATGGAGGACTGATGGATGGGAGAGTTGATTTGAAGGAAGATGGATGAATGGGATAGTTTGACTTGAGAATAGGTGGGTGGATGGAAAACCTGAGCTGGTACAGGCTAGCTTTATGGCTGATTGGATGACTGGCTGGCTGGAGAAAATGGTTGACTGCATGAAATGCTGTTGAAAGCTGACGGGTTGTTTAGAGCTTCATAATCCACAGAACCCAAACCTCAGATTCCCAAAAGAGGTATCTGTTCCCATATCCTCCCCTTCCCTGCCCACCCAGAGCCCTAGGAACACGCACAGTTGATGTAGATCAGCATGCACTTGGTAGATATTTGTTTCATGATGCCTAGGCTTGCAAGCAGAAGACAGAGTCAGCCAAAGAAGCTCTGAACCAGTGGATAGTGAAACCCTTCTTCACATCAAAGGAGATGTCTGTCCCATCCACTGGGATCTCCTCTGGGGGAACTCCTGGTGCAGTATCACCTGGTCACCTGGTCACCAGATTGGTCACCTGGCAGGGAAGCAGGGCTGAATGATGGATATGCAGTTGCACCACCTCATAGTAATCCTCTGTAGGGACAAAGAGTTCCTCTGGATCTGGGAATGAGGGAGAAAAATAAACTTGGGATAGATTCATTGCTTCCCAATGCTGTACCACCACCTAGGAGCACAAGATCCTTTGTGGGATTTTAAAATTCACTTTCCCTGCCCATCCACATTCTCCATGCTCTTTCCTCTCTCATAAGGGTTCCTAGACTGAGAATACAGAGGATAGGCCTTCTATTTCCAGCTTTGTGTACTTTATTCATTGTGTACTATGTACAACAGTGGTGTTCAGCCTTCTTAGTCTCTAAGGGAACTCTATGTAAGAAATATTACAGGAAATACTGAAATTGAAGTCAAGGATCCTGGTTTCATTCTCAGTCCTGCCACCCACTAGCTATAAGCAACTTATTTTCTTTGAGCCTTGGTTCTTCTCAAATATCAATTGGGAGCAATAATCCTATTCTGGTCTACTCAACAGAACTGATAAAAAGCAAATGAGATATGAGGCACCAGGCCCATGAGAAGCAAACATTCATCAAGCTCTTTCAAGATACTTTTAACACAATCTCAAGTCAGATTCTTGGGTGCACAATGATGCAATGAGCAGGAGTTATATGGGGATCAGTTTTCTAGAGCAGTGCTGTCCAATAGAACTTTCTGCAATGATGGAAATGTTGTGTATTGTGTTGCTCAATATGTAACCACTACCATATGTGGCTATTGGCCATTTGAAATATAGCTAGTGCAACTGAGGAACTGAATGGTTTTTTTTTTTTTAGACAGAGCCTCAAGCTGTCACCCTGGGTAGAGTGCCATGCCATCACAGCTCACAACAATCTCCAACTCCTGGGCTTAAGTGATTCTCATGCCTCAGCCTCCCAAGTAGCTGGGACTACAGGTGCCTGCCACAACACCCAGCTATTTTTTGGTTGTAGTTGTCATTGTTGTTTGGCAGGCTGGGGCTGAATTCGAACCTCCAGCTCTGGTGTACGCATCTGGAGTCTTAGCCACCTGAGCTATAGGCACAGAGCTGATCTGAATTAACTTTAAGTAGCCACATCTGTTTAGTGACTTCTGTATTGCATGAAGTGGCTTTAAAATTAGACAAACGAGGGTGGCACCTGTGGCTCAATCAGTAGGGCGCTGGCCCCATATACCGAGGGTGGCGGGTTCGAACCTGGCTCCGGCCAAACTGCAAAAAAAAATAAATAAAAAATAGTCAGGCGTTGTAGCGCGTACCTGTTGTCCCAGCTTACTAGGGTGGCTGAGGCAAGAGAATGCCTAAGCCCAAAAGCTGGAGGTTGCTGTGAGCTGTGATGCCACAGCACTCTGCTGAAGGCAACAAAGTGAGACTCTGCCCCTAAAAGAAAAAAAAAAAAAATAGACAAATGAAAAAGTTTTTAACTTTGGCTGTACACTAGAATCACCTGAGATGTTTTTTAAATGACACCACCCCCAGACCAAGTAAATCAGAAATTGCCTTGGAGTACATGGAGGGGAGGAAAGGCCCCAGGGTGGTATCTGTTGTTTTAAAGCTGGGTAAGTAACTCTATTATTCAGCCAGAGCTGAGAAGCACTAACTACCAGTTCCAAATTTGCTGGAGGTTAGAATCACCTGTAGGATTTCTTGGCATTGGTTTCCAAACTCCACCCAGTCTTAATGGGAGTGAGGCCCAGGAACCTGTTTCTGATCGGGTTCCCAGATGATGCTGCTCAGTCAAGGTCAAGAACCCCTAGATGGGACAATTATTACAGTTCTGGTTGGATTTGAGTTAGAGACACTACGGACTCTAGAAGATTATGTATTTCTTCCATTAGACAAGGTTGGGCTCTGTGACTACTAAGTTCTCCATAAACTAACCCCAGAATCTCAGAATGTCACAAAGAAGCATCTTGGAGAAAGTCTAGGGTATCCTCTCATTTTATAGATGGGTATAAAGAGAAAACCTTAAGAGAGTTATGTTTAGAGGACTTTCCTCGTTGCAGTTTCTCAGAGACCCTGACTTCCAGGGCACCTGTGAAAAAGATGAAGGTCTTTCCTTGGCGGGCCTCGCCCTCCGCGCATGCGCTGTCCGGGCAGCGCCGAGCCCAGCAGCTGTATTCCCCCGTGTCGGCGGCAGTGGAGTTAAGCACCAGCAGCTGACTGTGCTGGCTAAAGTGCGTGATTCTGAAACACAGCGGGCGAGGGGTGCGCGTCAGGAGATGGAGATGGCCTGAGACCGTAGCACGTCATTGGGT
Source organism: Nycticebus coucang (assembly GCF_027406575.1). Taxonomy (NCBI): domain Eukaryota; kingdom Metazoa; phylum Chordata; class Mammalia; order Primates; family Lorisidae; genus Nycticebus; species Nycticebus coucang. The sequence goes on along the minus strand of NC_069796.1, from coordinate 51,238,480 downwards.
CTACTGACAGTTCTCCTTCCCCTGACCCCCACCCAACCAGCCAAGCACCCAACTACCAGATCCTTCCACCTCTCCCATCGCGTAGTCGGGATTTGTATTGGTCCCACCCACGGCTTCTGATTGGCTCGCCTGACCCCACCGGCCTCACTCATTTTTTTTTCATTGGTCCACCTACTCCTTCCCGGTTGACCTTGCCGGCACATTCAAAGGGCTCTTCTGGAGGCCTCTGTGCTTCCTGGCACTTTCCAGGTGTCTCTTGGTTCGCACCAGCAAATGCCTTCTAAACACCTCCACCCGCCAGAGGAAGCAGTGCCCCAGGAAATCCCATTTTAAGAGGTTGAAGAGAGCGCGGGTAGACGAGTCTCCTGAACCCTGTTTTATTTTCCAGACTCTGGTTTTCTTGACTGGTGGGCGGTGGTACTGGTGGGGGTCAACTTTGCCTTCATTTTTGGCTTCCCTGTGAAGGCGTCCCTGGCAGAAAAGTAGTCCGGTGGGTCAACCAACTTCTGCAGCCTTACCATCATCACCTTTCTCCCTAGGGTCCCTGTTTACTGCCGCCCCGCCCCACCCAGAATTGAGCAGCCCAGAATGGTGGCGAGGCTTGTCTCCCACTCTGTTAAACTACTCTGCATCTTATGGGGCTTATGAGCCCATCTTACTGTTTCATGTAAGCACCTCTAGTTTATACCTAGTAGGGGTTCTGGGCCATTCAAATCCCAGTAAATTGTTGTCATTGTGCCTGAGAACTGCTGCCCAACATCCCCTGGCCCATCCCTGCAACTAATACACATAGCATTCGTTTGCCGGAGCCCTTTCAGTTCATACCTTAGGCGTCCCTCGCCCCCCTCCTCCAGGTATACGGGCACCTTCCAACGAAGCATCTTCTCACGGCAGCGGAGCTCCAGGGGCTTCCCAGCCTGCAGGCTCAAAGAGTCCCCCACCTCTGGAAACGGCCCTTTCCTAACACTTGGGTCAAGATGAAGAATGGGGAGCTTGGGGCTTCAGAGGCTGTGGCCCCCATGGAAGTCTTCATTTGCATAGGCTTCTGGCTCTGGTCTGTTTTGGGCTTTCTCTGGCCTGGGGCTCCGGATGGCTTCACCTCCGTGGGGCTAACTGCTTTGAAGCCCCTCTTTTTCTGAGCCTTTGTAGTTCTGGCACTTTCCTGGACTTCAGCTACAGAGAAGATAGGATGGGTCTGGCATCACCAGTCTTCACCATTCAACTTGAATCCTGTCCTTTCCTCACCCCAGCACTTGACAGAACCTTAGAATTCTGTCGCTATTTACATTTATTACTACACAGGTGATTCTCAGACAAAAAATTATACAAACCAAGAAAAAGGATCAAATTTTCCCCAAAGCCTACCATCCAGAGATAACTACTGTTAATATTTTGAAGCATATTGTTCTAAGTCTTCTTAATGCAAATATTTTAAATATTTCGTTAAAAAATAAAATGGGCTGTGACTCACACCTGTAATTCCAGCATTTGGGAGGCCGAGGCAGGTGGATTGCCTGAACTCACAGGTTCTAGACCAGCCTGAGCCAGAGCGAGGCCTCCTCTCTAAAAATAGCAGCATGTTTTGCTGGGCCCTTGTAGTCCCAGCTAGTTGGGTGGCTGAGGCAAGAGAATTGCTTGAGCCCAAGAGTTTTTAGGTTGCTGTGAGCTATGATGCCATAGCACTCTACCAAGGGTGACAAATTGAGACTCTATCTCAAATAAATAAAATAAAATGAAATAAAATGGAACAATATAATACATATTTTCAATAATCTGCATTTTCACTTAGGAATGTGTTGTGATTGTCATTCTACATCAAAAACACATGCACCAACATTTTAAATGATTTTACAGTATTTTTTTTCTATTCGACCCACTGTATAAGGTTTTAAGGTATGATCAAACATTTCAATATTTGAAGGAGAAGTAATATCATTAATGCATGGATAGTCAATCACTGAGACAAGAGTTACTGAGACAGCCATTGATCTCATGAAAGCAGGAGTTATTTCAGAGATTGCAGCATTTTGGAGACAATTTCTTCACAGCTTATCACTGTATCAATTGCTTCCTGCAAGATTTTGTGAAATCTTTTCTTCCTTTTATGGCGTAGAATTACCTTTTTTCTAGTGCAGAGGTCAATTTTCTTCAGTGTCTTCTCTGGTTTTGACTCACTGATTCTATCCTGGTCTCTTTCAGAAACCAAGGAATTTTTTTTCAACCTCTTGATTATCCAGTTTCAGATTTGGCCCTTCAAACAAATCAAGCCCTGGTGAAGTCACTTGAGGCATGTCCTTTCTTCCTGTCATTTCTTTATCACTGTCTGCTGGTGTGTCGAGTAGCTTTTTAATGGCTTCATCTATTTCATAATTTTGTAAAAATTTTTCTAGAAATTCAGCAGAAATGACAGGTTTACCATGATAGCAAGGCATTGAAAGAGTTAATCATAAATGTTAATGAAAGGCACTTCTCTGTGAGAAATGTCTTCCTTTTGGGATCTCTGTCTCCTGGATTGAGGAATTCCATTTCTCAGTTTTACAGTATTTTATGGTAGGGATGTATCATGATTTATTTCTTCATTGTTGGATAGTCAGGTTGTTTCACATTCGTAGCCAAAATAAGCAATTCTGCAATAAATATCTTGTACATTCACTTTTGAATAGATTCCTTCCTTTTTGTGTGTGTGTGTGTGTATGTGTGGTTTTTTTTTTGGCTGGGGCTAGGTTTGAATCTGCCACCTCCAGCATGTGGGACTGGCACCCTACTCCTTGAGCCACAGGCACCGCCCATAGATTCCTTCCTTAAAATGAATTCCTTAGAAAGGAAACCGCTGTTAGGATATGGAAGGAACTTTATACATTGTCTTTTTCCAAGCTTCTGCCAATATTTCAAAATCTTCTAGAACATACTCCAAAAGAGTCACTTAATGGGAGGTTAAATATGTCCAGTGATGGGAAACTGGGCACTTAAAAGTTCAAGAGCTACCACTGATGAAGCCGACAATATTTCTGAAACAGCAGTAGTCTGTTCATATACATTTTCTTATTCCATCCTCTTAATGACTGTAAACTATGTATTATTCTGATTTTACAAGTATAGAACTTGAGACTGACAGAGACTAACTTTCCCAAGTTACAGTGACAACGAGTAGGAGACCCAGAACTTAACAATAGGTCAGCTTGACTCCAGAGTCCATGGTAATTCCCCTGGTAGCCTATCTTGGGACTGCTAGTAAGCCCTTTAAGATATTGACCACTATCTTTAATGTTTACCCATTTCATTTTTCTTCCCTGTGGAAGAGGCAGCAGAATTATTCTATGTACCTCTCTGTCATTGCACCCCCAAATCTGCATTAGAGAAGGTTGCATGATTTGCACCAAGTCCTGAGGCTCTTTATTTTCCTTCCTAATAGATCTTGAATGCACCCTTTTCTGTCCATCATCATTACTAATACTACTCAGTGCAAGTCCTGGTCAGATCACATCTGGACTATTACAGTAGCCTACAACTTTTCATCTGGCTGCTAATCTGCCTTACGCATAACACAATACATGCATCACCCTACACCACCATTTCAGACCAGTTTCAGAAACCTTGAGCTACCCCATCACAGGAGGTTGGCAGGAACTGATCAGGGCTGGGTTAGAGTGGCTCCCAGAGCTGAGTTTGCACTAGCAAGATTCTGGCAGGGCCAGAGGGAACATTACCAATCACTAGTCTCTAGAGGAGGAAATTGGGGATGATAACATCTCTCTAAATCCTGTTTTAAGCACAGACATGCCTTTGCAGAACTTATTATGGAGGTGATTGTTCCCTACCAGGCCTCTCCTGGAGATCAATCACTCTATCTAATGTCAGGTTCTGGGCTACAAATCCTTTAGACCCTGCCCCTGATAGAGCCCTAAAACTGTTTATCTTTGTGAGCATCATTATAAATGCTTAGAGTCAAAGAGGCTAAGAGTAAACACTCAGACCCTTAGGGTTATATTATCTTAGTATGATGGACTCGAGTTCTTTAAAATTAAAATATTGCTACTATATTTTGAGTATTTGTGTACTGGGCTCTGGACTAATTATATATTAGCCCAGATTATACTATATTATATTATCTAATCTTTAATAATTTTGAGATTATTATTATTCCCATTATCCTCCTAAATAAACTGAGTCCTAGGGACTTAGTCTTGTTATGTCTTGCCAGTTAGCAGAGGGGCCGGAATTTGTTCTAATCCTAGATCTTTATACTCTCCAAACCACAAGAGTGCCAGATTGCTAGACTTAAAATGATAGTCTCTGACTTTCAGATCAGTAAGGTCTTTCAGGTCTGGAAAGGGCTTAGAAGAGCATGCAGTCCCTCCTTGTCATCGTACAGATGAAGATGCTGAGCTCAGACAAGTGACAGGACCTGGCCTAAGCAACTCAGCGTGTGATGGAGCATAGAACTCAGCCTCCTGACACCAAGTCCAGTGCTTGTCACCCTTCCTTATGCTGGTGACAGGGCACTCCTGGGAAACGAAGAGCCAAGGGGTCCCAGGACATCACAGGGGAATAAAAAGATTTGCCAAGGGTCAGGAGTGGTGGCTCATGTCTGTAATCCTAGCACTCTGGGAAGTCAAAGCAGGCAGATTGCTGAAGCTCACAAGTTTGAGACCAGCCTGAGCAAGAGTGAGATACACTACCACCACCACCCCTGTCTCTACTAAAAATGAAAATCTGAGGCAAGAGGATCATTTGAGCCCAAGAGTTCAAGGTTGCTGTGAGCTATGATGCCACAGCACTCTACTCAGGGTGACAGAGTGAAACTCTGTCTCAAAAAAAAAAAAAAAAAGATTTGCCAAGGTAGAAGGAGAGAAGGAGATATCCATACCTGAAAGGACACAGATGAGCAGACAACAGGTCAGAAAGCAGAGGGCTCTGGGGCACAGGGTGGGGCGACCAGGAGCTGAGAAGCAGATGTGGCAGCAGGGAGTGCAGGGGAGAGACTGCTGGAGCCGCAGGCTGTGAGCAGGGAAGTGGCCAGGGACCCCTGCACACAGGCGGGGAGGAGGCCTGATCTCAAAGGCAAATCAAAGTCCCAACTCTTGGCTTCTCCAGAAGTGCAAACAAAATTCCTTTCTCTGAATTCCCTCTGCCAAGGTGAATGGAACTATTCAAAATCCTGCTCAGGAAAAAAACAGTCCTCAGCCAGGAGAGGAGGGCACCTAAGGGTAGACAAGAGGGCTGGGAGGCAGCCAGAGAAGCCATTGAAAGTCACAGGAAGATCATGGGGGGCCTGACGGACAGGAATATTTAAGGACAAAATAGGTGAGTGTAGCTAGGGGGGAGAAGGGTTTCAATTGGACTTAAAGCTGGGTACTACTAATGGGCCAATTTTGGCTGACTGGCTGTTTCTATATAGCCTGTGAGCTAAGAATGGGTTTAACAGTTTTTCAATATTAAATTTTAACAAATAGAGATAGGGTCTGGCTATGTTGCCCAGGCTGCTCTCAAACTCCTGGGCTCAGCCGATCCTCCCACTTCAGTCTTCTGAGTAGCTGGAATGACAGGTACAAGCTACCATGCCCAGTAGCATTTTTAAATGGTTGAAAAATATATTTGCGGGCGGCGCCTGTGGCTCAGTCCATAGGGTGCCGGCCCCATATACCGAGGGTGGCGGGTTCAAACCCAGCCCCGGCCAAACTGCAACCAAAAAATAGCCGGGCGTTGTGGTGGGCGCCTGTAGTCCCAGATGCTCGGGAGGCTGAGGCAAGAGAATCGCTTAAGCCCAGGAGTTGGAGGTTGCTGTGAGCTGTGTGAGGCCACGGCACTCTACCGAGGGCCATAAAGTGAGACTCTGTCTCTACAAAAAAAAAAAATATATATATATATATATTTGCTCATAAGTGAAAATTGTATGAAATTTAAATTTCAGTGTCTATAAATAAAGTTTTTTTTGTGTGTGTGTGTGTGATTTTATAATTTTATTTGATATGTCTGACAATCACCAGTTAGTTCTCATCCACGTTGACTGTAGATTTTTGAAAGTAGTAACAGGTACACAGGTAACCAAAGTATAGAGCTTGTTTGGTGAATCTTCATCTTCATTGCGTTTTCTGGATAACTGCACATGGATACGGTATGGGACATTCCTTATTCCTTTGGCCCCAACAGCTTTGTTAAGCCTGGTATCAATGGGCACATCTGGAGTTCCCATCTCTTTCATGGCAAATTTCCAGATCTCTTTGAGTGCCTGAGGGGCACGCTTCTTGAAGCCCACTCCATGGATGCGCTTGTGAATATTGATAGTGTATTCTCGAGTCACCACCTCGTTGATGGCAGACCAGCCCTTCTTCTTCTCGCCACCCTTCTTTGCGGGAGCCATCCTACAGGGCCCAAGTTGGCAATAAAGTTTTTTTTGAAGCACAGCCACTCTCCTACATACTGTCTATGGCTGCTTTTGTACTACAGCAGCAAAGTGGAATGGTTGTGGCAGAGACCATGTGGCCCACTGAGCCTAAAATGTTTACAGTCTGGCTCATTGCAGAAATTGTATTGACTCTTTCACTAAAGGATAGTATTTCTAAAGAGTAATTTAACTTAAACAAATAATATGTAAGTAAAATTCAATTTTAAAAATGGATAAAGCTTAAGTTCCATTTGACCAATCTGTTCCCTCCACTCCCCCACCAACACAATCCTCTCCCCTTTCTTCGGGGGTTATTGCCTTAGTACATGTGCTTTTAGACATTTTTCTGCATTTACATACTCATATGTATATAATTTCTGCACAGAGATATATGGTATTGTTTCGTGAGCTTTTTTAAAAATGTTTTGTAATGTCTCTTTTCTTTTCTTTTTCTTTTTTATTAGAGACAGTGTCTTGCTGGCACCCAGGCTGAGTACTATGGGGCAAACTCCTAGGCTTAAGTGACCCTCCTGCCTTGGCCTCCTGAGTCACAGGGACTATAGACACACACCACCACGCCAGGGAATTTTTTTTACTTTTTAGGGCAGGGTCTTCTATGTTGCTAGGCTGGACTTTTTATTTTTTTTCCCTGTAAATGGTTTAACACCATACATATTTTTCCTAAACTTGCTTTTTTGTTGTTTGCTCAACAATGTGCCGCATAGATCTCCCTTTATTGTTGTTTAAGCACTCCACAGCATTCCATGATTTGGCTCTACCACAGTTCACCCACTCCCTCGCCAAAGGGAATTGCAGTTTTTAGCTGCAGGCGACAATGCTACAGGAGCAAGAACTATCATTTCAAGGCTGGAATAGATACATTTTCCTTGAAAAAAAAAGTTTCTTAAAGGAAAAGATACTGTTCAACTCAGACATGTCACCAGATGTATTTTTCACTCACTCAACAGAACCACCACAGGGCAAGTCTATCCAAGTGCAGCCACAAACCTCTGATTCTCCTGCAGAGTTTTATTTGCATCCTGACTATTGTTTGTGGGCAATGCAACCTCCCGGGTTGTGATTGAAACAGGATTCCCTCTGTATAAAATCAATGGTCATTCTTGAAACAAGGGAGACTGGGTGGTAGAGTGGGAAGCAGCAGAGAGTGGGGAGCTGAGGGACCTGGGTTCTCATTTCCGGTTTGTCAATCTGTGTGATTTTGTGCAGCCTCCTCTCATTAGGCCTCCATTTCTCTGCCTGTTGAAGCAGGGTGTTGGACACCTACAGCCTTCTAGGGCTTTAATGAGTCCATTGAAAAGGAGGGGAAAGGCTCTGAGAGGGGATAGCTTAGCCAGCCTCACAGGCTCAACAATCTCAAGGGAGGTGCTGGGAGTTTGAAAGATCACCACTTTGAACCTAAGTTCTAGCTGATGGTTTCCCAGGGGAGAGATTTCACCAGAAGAGTATTGATGTGTCCCAGGTAAGGGTCATGAGGGACCCATCCAAGGCTCTAGAGAATACCCCATTGTGCCCTTGAACCCAAGTTCCCTGGGTCTAGACTGTAGGCTGTCATGTGCTCTCAGAGCAAACTGCTCCTCTTTACCCACAGCACTTACTGCAGTTTGTGATTTTACGAGAATTTGTGTGATTATATCATGAATGTCCATCTCTCCAGCCTCCCAGCAAGTGAGCTCTCTGAAAGCTGGGACCAGGTCTGCTTTACCCACACTTTGTTCCCAGTGTCTTAGCACAGTGCCTGGCACTTTGTGGACACTAGAAAAATATTTGCTGAATGAATGGCTGCTCTAGGCTGGTTTCAACAGCGAAGCTATAGATCAGCCTTCTCTTTTAATCCAAGGCTTCTTATAGGCACACATAATGAAGGGGTAGGGAACAGAGGGGCAAGGCACCCACCGTCCAGCAACACCATGAGGTTGGAAAGGTTGCTAGCTTCTCGATGTCAGCCCTGGGATGGGGCCGGGAGTGGGGAGGATCTAGAATACAAAATCTTGGGAATAAACACTCATGGAAACTTTGGATGATAGAATTCATTCATTCATTTATTTTTCATTGATCTAATATTGAATATCTACTTTATCAAGCAATGGAGGCACAAAAAGGCATTAAACAAAAATAAAATTATCAATTAGGACACATGATGGGAAGGAACAGGATTCTAAGAGAGGCAATGGGAAGGAGTGTATAAAGTGCATTGGAAGATCAGGAAGGAATTTCTAAGAAGTGCAGCGATTTAAGGTGAAACCTCCAGTAAGAACTAGTAAGAGCTAGTCAGATGAGCTTCTTCCAAGCTTGGAAGAACTTTCATCCCCTGCAGAAGGAATAATTTATGCATATGGAATCTTTCAATAGAATTTTGAGTGAGTCAAGGAGACTTGGAATCTCAGAAGGAGGATCTTAGAGTCACAGAATCTTAATCTCATAGAACCTTGAATCAAGCACAGACTCTTCAGCTAGTAAATGGAATCCAGAATGTTAGAGACTCAGAGACCTCACATGTGAGAACAAAGGGAATCTTAAGAGAAAATTCACTCCCATTCCCCTCTCCTGGTGTACAGACAGAAACAAACAAAATTACAGTGCAAGGTCATAGAACTCATCCAGAACTAGCTCTCATCTCTTATCATGCATAGCCCAGGACTCTATCCATTTCACTAATAATAATAGCAGAGCTTGTATTCATTCTCATTATTACATACTAGTTGCTCCTAAATGATTTATATCATTGTACCAGTGAATTCCTACAATAATCTCATGAGGTAGATACTTTTATGATACTCATCTATTTAACCGGTAAAACAGAAACTCAGAGAAAATAAATAAATGGTTCACAGTCACTGATCTATAATGTGGTTGAACCAGAAATCCAGGGCTTTTTTGTTTATTTTCTTTTTAATTTAAAGACTGTAACCCTGCTTTTTTTAAGTACAGTGCTTTCAGGTGTAGAACTTTCCCCTTGGAGATCAAGGAAATGCTAGAACTGGAACTCTGCCTGTGAGGTCCATAATACATTCCAAGTTCAAAGACACCTTCCGAAAACCTAAATGTGCTGCTAAACCTAAAGCAATGAATTTGTTTATGGGATCCAAAAGATAGCACAGGGTCAAGGAAACCGTCTGGGGTTGCAGTCAGGAATCCTGAGTTGCAGCCTGAGTGCAGGGACTAAAAAGTCATGTTATCTGGGGCAAGAAGGAGAGCCTCCCTGGGGCTCAGGCTCCCCGTCTTTTAGGTGGGATTATCGTACTGGTTCTGTCTACCTGAAGAAGTAATGGATGGAAATGTATTTCCTGACTTTTTAAGTACATGTAATGACTCTGTGATTCAATGCTTTCCTTTCTGCCTTGTGAACAAGAGAATGAAATTATCTCCATTCAGTGGAGGACAATGTGGCTATATTTATCAAAAGCCTTAAAACTAGGCCAGGTGCAGTGGCTCACGCCTATAATCCTAGCCCTCTGGGAGGCTGAGGAGGGTGGACTGCCTGAGCTAGCAAGTTCAAGACCAGCCTGAGCCAGAGCAAGATCTCATCTCTAAAAATAGCTGGGCCTTGTGGCAGGCACCTATAGTCCCAGCTACTCGGGAGGCTGCCATTAGCTAGGATGCTACAGCACTCTACCGAGGGCAACAAAGTGAGACTGTGTCTCAAAACAAAAAAAAAAGAAAGAAGTCTTAAAACTATGCATTACTTATGAGGACAATTAATGACAATTAAGGTCATGGGGGGGGAGGAAAAGCAGAGAAAGGGAAGGAGGAAGAGGGGTGGGGCCTTGGTGTGTGCCACACCTTCTGGGGGCAAGACATGATTGCAAGAGGGACTTTACCTAACAAATGCAATCAGTGTAACCTGGCTTATTGTACCCTCAATGAATCCCCAACAATAAAAAAAAAAAAAAAAGAAAAAAAAGGAAAAAAAAAAACTATGCATTACTATTTTATCTGTAATTCAAACTTTTAGAAAACAATCTCAAAGCCATGCTGAAAAAATCAGAAACAACCTAAACCTAAACAACCTAAAATAACAACAATTGGTTGTTTAGGTTTAGGTTGTTTCTAATTTTTTTCAGCATGGCTTTGAGATTGTTCTCTAAAAGTTTGAATTACAGATAAAATAGTAATGTATAGTTTTAAGACTTATAACAGAATTTGACTTATCATATAACAGAATCTGTTATATAACAGAATTTGATGCAGTTATTTAATCACATAGAAAGATGTTCACAAACTTAAATTAAGTTTTAAAAAATGTAAAGGAATGTTTGCAATAAGTTTCACATTTTTTGCAAATAAAACTATAAGTGTGTGTGGCACATAAGTGCTCTGTAAATGTTGTTGTTACTGTTGTATAAGAATAACATGCTAGCATAGTGTTGAAGTAGGAGTATGGCTTTTTCATCTTTTGATTATCTACAATAAACACATTATTATTATTATTTGCAGTTTTTGGCCAGGGCTGGGTTTGAACCCGCCACCTCCAACATATGGGGCTGGTGCCTTACTCCTTTGAGCCACAGGCGCCGCCCTGAACACATTATTTGTATTAAAAGAAAAACAAAAATCATGGGGAAGGTGTTCTGTGAATTGTGAGCCTTTCTTTGGTACACACACTGCTTCTCCATCTCTTTGACCTTTCTACCCAAAACTAAATGTCCTCACACTGCTGAGATCCTATGATAGAAAATAATCTGTTTCATGCCAAGTGGTTAGAAATTCCTTATTTTCTTTCCCAAGGAAAGAAGCAATCCTCGACTCTTGTAGGGGAATGCCAGACCCTGTGAGAGGCCTTAAGGGACATTGTTGTAGAGAAAGGGGGTCTTCTAGGTGGTCATTTGAACAGTGTCCCTTGTGCTTCCTTCCTCTAGTGAGTTTAAAGTGAGACCCGTCTCTAGGAAGGCACAACACTGCACACCCTCTTGATGGAGGCAGAGCTATAACTTGCCAGCAGGTGGCAATATCTGACCATTTCCAGCTTCCCCAGTGGGCATCTGGGAAATCTTGAACTTTCCCCTATAATCAGAAAAACTATAGCCCAAAGAATGAAGATGAGAAAGCCTAGAATCTCAGTTCCTTGTTCTGGCCCAAATCACAGCAACACATCATCTCCCCTACAGGCACATTTGGATGGGCCACTCCATGGAAGAAGGGACTCAAGACAGTGCAGAAAAGATGTGTTCGTTCCCTCCCAGAATTCGTTTCCACCTGGCAGCAAGGCTATGTGACTCAGTCTTGCTTACTATTCCACAGCTCCTGAATGTTTAGGTGGTTTCCCTAAAGCTTCCTCTGTATTTCAAAATTTTTTTAGGACTGATTCCCAGAAATTAGGTGATGAGGTCAAACAGAATGAGCAGTATATTGTCTGTCATTCCTGCTCACTGCTGCAGCTCAGGATTAAAACTCGGAGCTCTGCAGTGAAGAGTACGTGGCTCTCAATCCCGCTTCAGTCATCTTGGCTGACCTTGGGCGAAGGGCATAATTCCTCTGAACACTAGTAACTTTTACTGCAAATTAAGAATACTAATAGCGCCTACGCTTACACACTCCATCTTGTTCTCTCTCCAAATATCACTACAGGAATTCTCTCCTTTTCTTTTCCATCAGTTTTCCACTCTCTGAGTATTCCCATCAGCATACAGATATGCTATTATGTCTCCAATCTTAAAAATATATAAACAAAAAAAACATTCTTGTGATACCAATTCCCCTGCCAGACACTGCTTTGCTGGCCTAAGCAGCAAAACTCCTGCAGCAAGGAATTTATGCCAGTTTCTATTGGGCCTTCAGCTCTAGCATCCCACCTACTCTGTTCTTTACTTATGTTGCTGAATCCAATAATGGGTTCTAGGGCTTTGTCCTATTTAACTTAAAGCAGAATTTGACACAACTGATCACTCATTTTCCTTGAAGCCCTTTTTTTCACTTGCTTTTCACACTGTCTGGAGTTGGTTTCCTCCCATCTCACTGCAAGGTCCTTCCCAGTCCTTGCTGGAGCCTTTTCTTCTCTCCAGCTCTCAAGAGTGTCTCAGACTTGGTCCTTCGTTCTCTTCTGCCTTAAGGTTCTCATCGCCTGAACTCCAGACTTATCTACCCAACTGCCTATTTGACATCTCTCAGATGGCTAATTGAAATCTTAAACAAACTGATCAAAAGCTGAACTCCTGGTCATTTTCCCACCTCTGCCCCCCAAATTGCTTTCTCTGCAGCCTTGCTCTTTTCAGTTGATGAAACCTCCATCCTTCCAGTGGCTCAGGCCAAGAACCTTGAAGTCTTGTCTCTGTTTCTCACTGTACATCCAATCCTTCAGGAAATCATGTTCAGTCAATCTCCAAATATATACAGTCTCTAACCATTTCCCACCACCTCCATTTACACCAATCTAGCCAAACCACCATCATCTCCTGCCTGGATTACTACAAAGCCTCCTAAAAGATCCATTTCTTCTATGCTTGCTCCCTCAAGTATTCAGTATTCTCAGCACAGGAGTCTCAAGTGACCCTTTCAAAAATATTCAGAATACAAAAAGAATATGTACAACTCAACAACAAAAATGATAAACAATCCACTTTAAAAGTGAGCAAAGGACTAGGCATTTCTCTAAAGAAGATGTACCAATAGTGGCCAAGAAGCATATGAAAAGAGGCTGTATATTCCTAGTCACTAGGGAAACACAGATCAAAGCCACAATTAGATACCATTTCATAAACACTAGGACAAACTTTTTCTTTTTTGAGGCAGAGTCTCACTATGTCACCCTTGGTAGAGTGCTGCGGTATCACAGCTCATAGCAACCTCAAACTCCTGGCTTAAGTGATTCTCTTGCCTCAGCCTCCTAAGTAGCTGGGACTACAGGCACCTGCCACAATGCCCAGCTATAGTTTGTTGTGGTGGTTGCAGTTGTCATCGTTGTTTAGCAGGCCCGGGCTGGGTTTGAGCCCACCAGCCCAGGTATAGGTGGCCGGCGCCCTAACTACTGAGCTATGGGTGCTGAGCCTGACAAACATATTTTAAAAATAAAATGTGGCTGGGTGCGGTAGCTCACACCTGTAATCTCAGAACTTTGGGAAGCCGAGGCAAGAGCATCACTTGAGGCCAGGAGTTGGAGACCAGCGTGGGCAACACAGTGAGAACCCACCGGTATAAATTTTTTTTTTTATATTAGCCAGGTGTCGGGGTGCATGCCCATAGTCCTAGCTGCTCAGAAGCGGATGCAAGAGGATCCCTTGAACCCAGGAATTTGAGACTGCAGTGAGCTATGATCACACTACTATACTCCAGCCTATGTGACAGAGCAAAACCCTGTCTCAAAAAGAAGAAAAACACACACACACACACACACACACAGGTGTTGGTAAGAATGTAGAGAAGTTGAAAAATCTCATACATTTTTGGCGGGAACATAAAATGGTGCAACCATTGTGTTTTTTTTTTTTTTTTTGTTTTGTTTTTTTGGCCAGGGCTGGGTTTGAACCCACCACCTCCGGAATATGGGACCGGCACCCTACTCCTTGAGCCACAGGCGCCGCCCTGGTGCAACCATTGTGAAAAAGAGTTTGGTGGTTCTTTAAAAAGTTCAATATAGAATTGCCATTTGACCCAGAGGTTTCATTCCCTGTAAAAACATAAGAACTAGGGCGGCGCCTGTGGCTCAGTCGGTAAGGCGCCGGCCCCATATACCGAGGGTGGTGGGTCCAAACCCGCCCCGGCCAAACTGCAACTAAAAAATAGCCGGGCGTTGTGGCGGGCGCCTGTAGTCCCAGCTACTCGGGAGGCTGAGGCAAGAGAATCGCTTAAGCCCAGGAGTTGGAGGTTGCTGTGAGCTGTGTGAGGCTACGGCACTCTACCGAGGGCCATAAAGTGAGACTCTGTCTCTACAAAAAAAAAAAAAAAGCATAAGAACTAAAAACAAGTATTCAAGTAAGTATTTGTATACAAATGTTCATCAGCAGCATTATTCATAACAGGCAAAAGTGGAAATAACTCAAATGTCCATCAACAGACGAACGGATAAGCAAACCATGGCATATTTATACAATGGAATATTATTCAGCCATGAAAAGAAGAAAGTACTGATACATGCTACAGTATAAATGAACTTCAAAAACATTGTGCTAATTAAAAGAAGCCATGTGGTCAAAAGACCATATATTGTATGTATGATTCCATTTATATGAAATATTCAGAATAGGTAAATCCGTGAAGGCAGAAAGCAGATTGGTGTTTTCCAGGGAGTAGGGGTAAGGGGACGTGGGGAGTGACTGCTTAACGGGTTTATACTTGTGTGATGGTAACAATGCTTTGGAACTAGACAGAAGCAGTGGTTGCCCAGCATTGTGAATGTACCAAATGCCACTCAATTGTTCACTTTAAAATGGTTAATTTTAAGTTATGTGGATTTCTCCCACCAAAAAAAAAAAAAGAAGAAGAAGAAAGTCATTTCCCTCCTTTGTTCAATGCCTTGCAAAGGCATTTGGCTCCCCAAACTCAGAGTAAAAGACAAGGTCCCCAGAAGGCCCCTCAGACCCCCGGCGTGATGCCCCCCCTTATCTCTCCTCTCCTATTCCCTGGACATGCCAGACCTGCTTCTCTATCAGGCATTTGCTCTGGCGGTTTCCTTTGCCTGGAACGCTCTTCCCACAGACACCTCCTCAGCTCCTCTGTGTCCTTGCTCCAATCCCACTCTCTTATTGATGCCCCTGTCAAATACCCTGCAAAATACTGCAGCTTTGCCTGCCACCCTGGGAGTCTTCATTTGCTTTTTCTTCTTTCTGTCCACAGTGCTTGTCACCTACAAATATACTATCCTATTGATTTATTGTGTGTCTGTTTCCCCTCTGCTGGAACACAGATTCTATGGGAACAGAGATGTTTGTTGATAAAGCTCCCAAAATAGTGCCTGGCACATAGTAGGTGCTGGATAAATATTTATTTAAGCGTGGGGATTAAATGTGACATGGCAAGCAATATGCTTACAATAGTGCTTGGCTCATAGAAAATGCTCAATAAATGTAGCTAAGGGAGACCCCCACCTCCATCCTCACTGGGTCCAGCCCCTTCCTATTCTATCTCTGAAGCAGTCTCTTTGACTGACAGCAGATCTCATCCAATAATTTTTTGATTTCTTAGTCTTCCACTAGAGTCCACTCATCTTTTGGGTTGCATCTTGATGTGGCTCTCATTCAGAGGCCTAGGTTAGGCTGAGTCCATCTGCTCCGGGCCATTACAGCCCTCTATAACAGCAATTTTCAACCAGTGTGCTGTGAGAAGACCTTAGGTGTGCTGTGAAATTTTTTAAAGATCATTAATTAAATTATTTTCGAAAGCAGTTCAAAGCACAATAGGTACTTTCACTCTTTTTTTTTTTTGATCAACATAATTTCTGTGCCGCAGAAATTTAACCAAAGGTTCCAAGTATGCCATGAGATTAAAAAAGCTTGAAAAACACTGCTCTAAAGTTCAATATTGCAACACTCTAGACTTCACTGTAACAACAGTCTAACCCTGTGTCATCCCTCAAAGTAGAAGCTCCATGAAGGCAGATCAGGGACCCAATGGACTTGCTCACTTGCTC
The DNA here is from genome assembly GCF_027406575.1 of Nycticebus coucang. NCBI lineage: Eukaryota > Metazoa > Chordata > Mammalia > Primates > Lorisidae > Nycticebus > Nycticebus coucang. The sequence continues at coordinate 51,222,515 of NC_069796.1, read as the reverse complement.
TCCCAGCTCAGTGCCAGGCCTGCAGGGAAATGAAGAAGTAAGAGAACATATTTTCCAACCAGATTTCCCTGGTAGAGGTCTCTGAACTGGTGACATATTCTGAGACCAACCTTTTGAAGATGCTTTGATTATCTCCATCTTTCAGAGGCTCAAATCGAAAATCAGAGCAGGTTGGTGTCTTGCCCCTGGAGACTCAGTAACTGAGCTGGCCCCACAGCCAAAGCTGAATCTTTCCCCAAGGCAGGATTTCTGAGGGAGGCAGAGAATGGATGGAACCCCTTACTGCAGCTTCACCTTCTCCTGGAAGTCCACACAAATCCCTGGGGACAATCTCAGCGTTTCTGGATTCTCAAAGATTCTATCTTTTTTTTTATTTTTATTTTTTTCATGTTCTAGCATTTTTCTCCATAGCCCTGGTCTCCTTGCCTGCCTTCCCACGCACTCCCCAGAGCCAAGCAGGAATAAGAGTGCTTCTGGAGTCTCCTGGTGCAAGTTGGAATCTGGGGTCCATAACCTGGTAGCTGTGTGACCTCAGTCAAGGAACTGGCCTCCTCTGGGTTCTCCTTCTCTAGGAAGGTGGATAAACTTCACCAACCGGACAAAGCTGTCGAGCCATGGAATCTGATCAGGCAGATAAAGTATCAAACTCTAGCAAGCCTCAATGTTCTGTTTCTCTACAAACCTTGGGCGAGTTGTAGGAATTTGGGGGAATGTGTTCCAGCTCTGGGAGTCAGGAGCCCTGACCTCTAGCCCTGAGTGGCTGAGTGACCTTGGCCAACTCCCCTTACCCTGTCTAGGTCCCGGCTCTGAGAACTGACATGGTTTTCCTGGAGGGGCCCTTGCGGTTGGTGACATCTAAAATTCCAAGAGCTAAGGAACTTAAGGGTGGGAGCTTGGGGTGGGGGTTGGGGGGAGGCAAGCGAGCCGGATTGGCCCTGGCGCGCCACGTGTCCGGCCCAGAGCCGGCGGCTGTCCTCCGGCCCGCCCCTGCGCTGCGGCTGCTGCTCGGCTAACGGGCTCCGACCCAGCGAGCTCCGCGTCCCCGCGTCCGTCCCCGACAAGAGGCCTCCGCCGCGCGGTGAGTGCGTTGATCCCAGAGAAGGGAATCGCCCGAGGGGGCCCCCACCTACGGGCTTCAGGGACAAGGGGACCAGCAGTAAGTGTTCAGTCACCGGCAGACCGACGCCCCCTGCCAGGAACAGGAACCGGAGGGCACGGTAACCTGAGAGTGTCGCGGCTGGGTGTGTCTAGGGGAGCGCAGTGGAGCAAATCTAGGGCCCAGGCGGAGAAGCGCAGGAGGAGGGCGCCCTGGAGGGGGAGGGGAGCGGAGGGGAGCCTCGGCTCTGCAGAGGGTGGGGTCTAGGGCTGGGGGCTCCAGGCTGCGGGCCCAGCCAACCTTAGCTAGAGGGGGTTGAAGAGACGAAGAAAGCCCGGGGTTGGGGGCCGCTAGACACGAGTCTACGGGTTCGCACGGAAGGGTGTGGCTGAGCGCGAAGACTGAAGAGCCCGAACCTCCAGCTGTCTGTGAAATGATTTATTGTGGTGCCGTGGAGCGGGCTTTCTGTGGGCAGCCAGGTGAAGGACCAGCAGTCCATACCTAAGGACCCAGGACCTGGTTCCCTTTGCGCTACTGCTTGCGGATGAAGGAGTCTCCCACCTGGGTTTCCAGTACTCTTTATGCTTCCCCTAAGCACAGGCCTTCCCAAAGCTTGGGGTCTTCAGATGACTCCCCAGATACTAGCATATAGGAGTGAAATACCCTCACTCCAAGTCTTAGCCCCACCAACAATTTCCAGTGTGACCTTGAGCCAGTGGCTTTCCCTCTCTGAGCCTTGATTTCTTTCTTCACCTCCGGAGCTGATAAACTCAGCCTGTTTCAGAGGAAACAATAGCTTTGAAAATGGATTTTTTTTTTTTTTTTTTGTCAGCTGAGAAATGATTACAGGTTTGAGAATCTTAATTGTAAGTTTCAAAACCCTGGCCTTGTAGAGAGGACTCTACAAGGGGAAAGGGAAGGAGGTCCTGGAGGAGGACTAGTCTGACCACTGCTTCTCCCTCCCTCTCCTTTTCTCTAAACTCTGGTGGGTCTTCCCTGACAATTCCAAATTTGGACATATGGCTCTCAGATTTGTGAAAGGGCTGGTTCCCCCCCTCCCCCCAAGAGCCTGCTCTTTTTCCTCTAATATTCTCTTGATCAAAACACACCTAAAATTGCTGGCCCCACTGACCCAGACAGGGTATCCTCACCTGCTTAGCCCTTAGAGGTGTGCTGAATGATCACCCGCCCAGTTTCAGCCCTGTGGACCCCTGACCTTCTAGGTGGCAGGCCCTGAGCCATGCAGAGGGCACTGGCCTGGTGGTTAGTGGGAAGCTAGGGTGCAGTCAAGGTGTGATGAGAGTTCTTGAGCAAGCCCTTTCTTCTATGGGCCTTTGTTGCCTGTGTGTAGCAAAGTCTGCTAAACTGGCTGGCACTTCCGGTGCGGGTGTTCTATGATTCCGCTGCTGTTCTAAGATTTAGGATTCTGGGAGTTGGGTGGGGCTGGGTAGGGCGGGAGGCAGAGACTTTCATCCCCCTCTGCAGCTGTGACAGTCACTCATCCATTTTTCTTTGCCTTCTACCCTTTGTTCCCAAGGGTATCTGCTGGGATTCAGAATATTGTCGGTTTCTACGTAAGGGCCACAGCTATTGCTGGGGCAGAATTGGATGTGAGTGTGCAGACAGGAGGGCTACCCGGAGAAACCTGGGGCCTGGCTTTGTGGGGTTGATTTCCTGGGATGAGGAGGGGAGACTGCAGTGCAGGGTAGCTGCCAATGTCTAGAACATCTGCAGTGCAGAATCCAAGGAGAGCCCTGGGCCACCAGGCTCCAGCCCCAGTCCCAACCTCTACCTCGCCCCTAACCAGCTAGGTGCCCTGGGCACACCTATTACCCCTCTGAGCCTTGGTTTCTTCCACTCCAAATGAAGAAGGCATGTGCTCAGGGCATCCCACTGGTGAGATGGGTTGGATCTGGACGGCTCTTCTAGAACTTTCTGGGGAGGCCCAGTGAAGTCACCAGCCTCTCCTCACCCATCCTCTCCAAGATACTTCCTGGGAGGGGACAAAGCACAGGATGTGGTCTCTACTGTGATTTCTGAGCATGCATGCCCCCCCCCCCCACCAATAGAGGAGAGGAAGTAGGGAGTGATCTTTTCATTTATAATCTTTGCTTGGACTCCAACTACATCCCCTTTCCTCTTGGGACTGAGAAGCCCCTACAGAGACTGACTGTGGAGAAATGACTGTCCATGGGCTCCTTGAGCCTCAGATTCCCCCATCTGTAAAAGGAGGATGAGACGGATGTCTTCGTGAGGTGAAGAGGCAGATGTGAAAGTGCCTCGTAAACTGTAGAGTGTGATTTACAGAGAAGGAAGTGCTGCTGTTGTAATCTCAGAAGGGGGTGGTGATTGGGAAGGCAGGTGACCTGAGCCTTGGTTTCCTCTTGTGTAAAACGAATATCTTAGTGCTCCTTAAAGAATGGCAATAAAACAGTAAGCACTTTTATTTATTGAACCCTTACAATTTACCAGGCCCTGGCTGAACACTATGTTGGATGCTGTTATTGTGCCCATTTTGCAGATGTGGAAACTTATTACAAAAACTCATACAGTATAGTGCTTCCTTTGTGTCAGGTCCTTTTCTAAGCACTAGACTTGTCTTCATTCTTTTCACCATTACCATAACTTCTATGAGGTAGATATATGGTTATCCCCATTTTTCGTATGAAGTAGGCACAGAGAGGTTAAATTCTTGCCCAAGGCCACACAGCTCCTAAATAGCACCCTCAGGCTTCACTCTCAGGCAGTCTGGCTTCAGCGTCTGTACTGTGAGACACTACATTTTGCTGCCTCTCACAAAAGTAACCTGAGGATTCAAACCCAGGCCAGCCCAGTTCCACTTCCGGGACAGACAGATGATCCTCTGGGGCCTTGTCCAGCCTAGATCAGTGGCTCTGGGTCAGAAGAGGGAAAGACATTGCTCTCTAAGAAACCTGAGTGCCTTGAGCTGGGAGGGTATGCCCAGGCAAAGGGCCAGGGATGGCATTTACCCTGGTTTCAGAGTTGAGGCTTCTGGAGAGTGATAGAACTGGGCTTGGGTGTCTGCCTGTGGGTTGAGAGGGAAAGGAAGGAAGAACCTAGATGTTATAGGCTTCCAAAGTGGAGTACAAACACCTTACAAAGTGGGACGCACTGAAGGTGATTTTCTGGGGTACAGGAAGAAATTGTTAGACCTCCAATTATTTATATTTCTTTTCTTTTCTTTTTTTTTTTTTTTGTCTGAGCAGAGTCTCACTCTGTTGCCCAGATTAGAGTGTGATGGCATCAGCCTAGGTCACAGCAACCTCAAACTCCTGGGTTTAAGTGATCCTCCTGTCTCAGCCTCCCAAGTAAATGGGACTTTAGGTGCCCTGCTAATTTTTCTATTTTTAGCAGAGATGGGATCTCACTCTTGCTCAGATTGGTCTCAAACTCCTGAGCTAAAGCAATCCTCCCGTCTCGGCCTCCCAGGTGAGCCACCATGCCCAGCCTAAAAAGTATATTCATGCAGGATATGGTTAAGGAAAAAAAGTATATTTCTGTGTATCATGGTAAATGCTCTGGGTTTTTCTTTTGTTACAGGTTTTATGCCATTAAATAAAATTCTGTAGAATGCTATATTAGACCAGCTGCATGGGGGCAGGAGCCTCCTCTGTCTCATTTTCGATTGTACCTCCAACTCCTCCCAGTGGGCCTAGTTTGCAGGAGCTGCTTAGTAAATATTTTTTGAACAGTGAATCTCTGCTTAATAACTGAATTTTTTCTTTTTTAATTTTATGACTTTGAACTAACCCTAACCTCTAGTTCTTCTCCTGGCCATAGAATAAGGAGTAGAGCACAGTTTGAAATCCACAAGGCTAGATGGCTCATTTATTGTGTGATTTTTTTTTTCAATGAGGTCACTAAAGAAAGCATGAAAGCCACCACGTACATTTTAGCCAGCAATCCTTAAGATCCAATACCTGTTGTAGGGGGTGCAGCAAAGAGACACATACAGTAATTTTCAAAAAAAAAGAAAAAGGGTGGAATCCTGATTCATATAATAATGAACATGTGCTAAAGATTTTATTTTAGCACATGTTCTAAAAGGGGATGATGTCTTTAATCAATGACACACCAAGCAGATGTTATAACCAGCTCGAAAGAATATCAGTAACACTTGTACATTGAAAGGAATTTTCAATTAGAGGCAAAACTGGTTTTTCTACCTGCAAGAGTGGGAAATCAATTGGACCTTTACCAGGTAGGACAGAATGAGCATGTATTAGAATTACTTCGTGTTACTGTCAATTATCTGCAACTTACTGAGCTATAAAATGGCTCAGTGAAAGACTAGAATCCCAAGGCTGCAGGTTCCCCAGCACAGGTACATGTTAGTATTTTGCTGCAATATCTTGGGGCCACATGTGGCCTTCTGCATCGTTGAGTGTGGCCTTTTGACTGACTCCAAATTTTCCAGAACACATCCTTTTAATAAAGAGATTTGTTCAGTGAAGTTTGGCTTCAGGGCTGCATTTGGGGATTTGGAGGGCCACATGTGGACTTGAAGCCACCTGTTCCCTACCCCTGGCCTGGAGGCTAGCAGTCTGCATCTGAGGGAGAAATCAATCATAAATCCACAAAGGTTGACCAAACCCAGTCAGATGAGGGAGGTTTCAGAGCACTGTGGGGATTCAAAGGAGGGAGAAATCCCACCTGACTTCTTAGAAGAGGTGGCATTTGAATTCAGAAGAAAACAGTGGTTCTTAGCCTCTTTGTGCCTTAGAATCACCTGAGAACATTTTTAGAAATTACCAAAGCCCAGGATTCACCCCCAAACAGTTGAGTCAGAATCTCTGGGGGTTGACCTTATGCTTTGGTAATTTTGAAAAACTCCCCAGGTTGTATTTATTAATGGTCTAGATTCTAGAAGGCTAGATAAAACATGCTAGTGGAAGGTATTCCTGGTTTAGCAGGGGAAAGGGTGAAGAAGAGGGAAGGGGGAGCAGAGAAGTTAGGAAGGTAAACCAAGGGCCTGAAGGCTGAGATAGCCGGGCAGTACTGAGGGCCACCATTGGACACGTGTGAGCAAAGGAGTCACGTGGCTCAAGTGTAGCACATAGGCACGCCTCTGAGACAGAGGTCTGGGTGATTTTGTTATGCTCTTCCAGGTTATTTCTTGATTTTCTTAAATCACCTTCTCCTTAGGCCTGGTTTCACCCCCTTATGCTCAACATCCCCCAATAGACTACTGTACTACTCCAAAGACCTTTTGAAACAGAAATACTCTTTCTTATTGTGGTGTTACTGTTCTTTCTTGCATGCTCCCAATTCATGTTCCATTGAATCCAGATTCTCAGCCTAAACCCCTAATATGTGTCTTTAATTTTATGTCCGTATAACGATCACCAACAGTGGAACAGAAAAGGACCAGATAAAAACATTTGGAAAGCTGTATTATTCTTGTTTTGCATCCCAGTAGATTATCATACCCCCCTTTGGAGACCACTGTTCTAAGAATGATGATTGTGATAACAGAAATCACCATTTATTTATTAAACATTTAATTGTACCTGACCATGCTAAGTATTTTACCTGCCTTACTTCATTGAATTTTCACAAAAACTATAAGATTATAATTTCAGAGATGAAGAAACTGAGGCAGGGAGAAATTATATAACTCATGCAAGGGCCTATGCTAGCAATTTGCAGTGTTAAGACTTGAACTCCAGGCTTGACCTCAAAACCAGGATTTATTACAACACCATGCTGCCTCCTTTGTAAATGTTTGAGCTTATAATAAAAGCTACCATGTATTGAGCCTTACTGTGTTCTATGCACTGTGCTAAGTACTTTTCTTGTGTTATATCATTTATTTCTCAGTACCAGTAGGTATTTTTTTTTTTTTTTGCAGTTTTTGGCCAGGGCTGGGTTTGAAACCGCCACCTCTGGCATATGGGGCCAGCGCCCTACTCCTTTGAGCCACAGGCGCTGCCCCCAGAAGGTATTTCTATTTGCATTTTGCAGGTATGAAAATTGAGATTCAGTTTAAGTAATTTACCTAAATGGCAAACAACTGAGGGACAAAGCCTTTGCCCTCACATGACTTAGACAAGATGCTTGCCCTGTCCAGCTCTCTCACTGGGCAACAGTGAGCTGTTCTTCCTACAGTCAGCTGGGAGCTCTCAAAGGGGAAGGAAAGAAATGTGATTGATTGCAGGCCCAAAGACTGAGGCCAGGGGTGTCTACAGCAGCTCAAAGCCACCCTTAGATGGGTTTCTGGAAGGATCGGTTGTGATGAGCCCTCACTGAAACTTATCCAGGTCAGAAGGGATTCAGGATTCCTGGGGGAGAGAGGCGCAGGTCTGGAAGGCCCGTGTTTGCCAGTCATGAATAGCTTTTCAGTCAAGATAGCAGAAGTTGCATACTGATGGTAGACATGGGTGGAATCCTGTGGCCTGGGGAACTGGTAGTCTGCTGTGAAAATCCCTGGCTGAAATCTCTAAAAGCCTCTCGCATCGCTCTGGATCTTCTCAAAGAAGGAGTGATGTATTGATCCCATTTTACAGATGAAGAAACTAATGCCCAGAGAGGGAACCTGGTTTGTCTGAGGTTACAGAGGGAATAAACTGGGAACCAGAATCTGGGTCTCGTTCTTTGGCGTCTTCCTGATGTCCCATCATAGCCATGGCCCATGGCTATGTGGGCTTCTTAAGACTGGAGCCTACAAGGCAGAGCTGTTGGCTGCTGTCTGGGCACTGGCAAGTCCATTTCTCTCCCTGAGGTGCCCTTACCCCATCTAGAAAAAGAGAGGCTCCGAGTAGTGTTTGCTAGCAGCCCCTCTAGGATTCTGAAACATCACATATAAGACACTCAGCCAATTTAGGCAGTATGGTCTGGTTGCTCCGGAAGGGACCAGAGGCCCTCATTAAGATGTGCCTGGGTAAATGGCACATCTGTGATTAGCTTTAGAGCTTCCCTGAACCCTCAGAGAGGCTATTAGTAGTAGCAGGCAGATTGGCCCTTCAAACTTCAATCTGAACACGTAGTTCTGGAAGGATCTTGCTCTTTAGATACACATGAGATGTATGCACCCATAAGGCACACAGAAACTGCTCTCAGAGCTCAGAGTATTTTCCCAAAGGCTTGGAAGTCCCTGCTTTGAGCTGTCTTCTCTTTGGAAAGGGGCTCTTGTCCAGATGGGCCTGAGCTGCAGCCAGCAGCAAAAGTTTCCAGTAAGGAGGCCAAAAGAAAATGCCTCAAGGCTGTAGGTGCAGGTGACAGGCCTCAGCCCTCCCTCCCATATGTCAAGTGACTTCCTGTCCCTCATGCAGTCCCTGTTTCTGCTACCCTGTTTCCTCGAAAATAAGACAGTGTTTTATTTTAAGGTGTGTTCCCAAAGATGCACTAGGTCTTATTTTTGGAGGATGTCTTATTTTCGGGGAAGCAGGGTAGCCTTAGGGTTCCCTCTCCACCTGTCCCTACTGTTCCTTAGGCCTGGGAAACCCAGACCTGGCCTCCAGCCCAATCTTGGGGTAGATGTGGGCTCCCTGCCCCAGGGACACACACCCTGGTGGTGGTGGGGGTGCCGTTCCCATTTCCTGGTGAGAGCTGCACATTGTACCCAGGGGTCCCTGGTTGCCAGAGAAACAGCAGGGTTTCCTTGAGCTGAGCTGAGCTGGGCTTCTTTTGCAGGCAGATCTGTCTTCTGCCCTGCACTCCTAACCCCATCTCATGTCTGTCCTCCGCTGAATGCAGTCTGGGGGACTTAGAATCAGGCAATGGGAATACATGGGCAAATGCTTCAAAGGCCCTGTCCTCAACTTCCCAGCCGTAAAGCAAATGCCACCTGAGAATATACCTGGTGTTGGCCTCTTACGCTCTGCCTTTGATATAGTTTATGATTCAACCTCCAACAGGCAGGAAAGCGAAAGCAACGGTTTTGCGCTTGAAACTTTGAACTCAGAAATGAGCAATCAGCCCATGATCACATAGTTGATAAGTGATAAAACAAGCATTTGAATCCAGGTCTGTCTGGCTGCAAAATGTGTTTGGTGTCACGCTGACTCTGGTGTCCCAAAGTGAGGGCAGACTATGGAGTGAGGTCAGGGGCTGGTTTTTCTAAGCTTTCTTGTAAGTTTGGGGGGAAGTGGGGAGTATATGGAGAACTGGAATGTCTCCAAGGTTTCTACCTTTCTAGTTCTGTTCCCTGTCGGGTCTCATTAAGTAAGCCCGATTGAGTTGGCTATTTTTACTTTTTAAAAGCAATACATAGGTAAAATTAAAGAGATCAAATTATGCAGTGGAACGCACTGGTCCTCTTTTTCTCCTCTCCTTATCCTAAGATTGCTTGATTGATTCTGCCTTCCTGCTGAGAGTGCTCATTAGCGCAGCTCCCACCACCTCCTCTTCTCCTTTCCAAGTCACTTACATCTTTTCTTCACTTATTTTTAGGTAATATACCCTGTTCCTTCACTGTTTCCTGACCCCTCCCCCATGTGCCTTATCCATTTTCAATGAGATCATGTGTCCTGTGTATTCAAATCCCCCACAAAGGCCTTGTCCCACCAGAGAGAAAGCTAGTCTTCACAGGGGCCTCAGGTGCTGGCCCCCTGACTGTATATCCTACCATCCCCTGCCCCCCATTCCCTGCCACTACATCAGCCACTCTGGGCTCTATGGTGGTTCCTCACTCCCACTGCCCCCAGCTGCATTCATGAGACACTCTGACCCCTCTTCTTGGGACTTTACCCCTTATCACTCTCTGACCAAGCCTTTTCTTTTCTCCTTAGTTCGTATCTCAGCCGAACTTATGCATTTGTTATTCTACCCTATTAGAGTGTAAGCTCCAGAAAAGCTTTGTTTTTAAAATCTCTTTCATACTTCTTTGTCCCCTATGCTTAGAACAGCTCCTGGCTTAGAGTAGATGCTGAATACATGCTCACTGACTTCCACGGGAGCAATAGCCCTTCAGGGTACAGCAGGTGGTGGGGAGCCCCCAAGTCTCTGCTGCAGACCTGTGAGTTTCCAAACCCATTCTTGTTGACTTGGGAAGAGGGCACAGGAAGTGCGGATAGTATGGACTCTGGCATCTGGAATTGTTGAATTTACTTCTAAGCTCTATGACCTTGGATCATACATTGTAATACCCTGGCCTCAGTTTCCTCCTTTACACAAAAGAGGATCTGATGCCCGGAAGAATCACAGGCACTGTTGGGACACACACCCTGCACAGCCTGGAGTCAGGCAGTCAGTGGTAGGTCAGAGGTCATGCCCACCCTCCCTCTCTGCTCCAAGTGTGTGAATGTCTGGACACCCGCCAATCTGTCCATTGGCCTTGGAAAACAGAAACCATCAGGGTGAGGAAATCTGGGGAGGGAAACAAAGACGAACAGAGTGTGGGAATTCTCATGGATGTCTTTATTCTCCACAGTGGATTCTGCTGCAGAACCTGAGACCATGGCCAAACTAGCACAGGTAAGAGGACCCTATTTCCCAAAGGGTGTGCTCGACCTTCCCTGGGGCTGGGATACCCTGCAGTCACTAGATCCATAGCAGAGACCCCTGGTACCATCACCTTGAAGGAGCAGGAAAGGTTCTTAGGCTTTACTTGTTCCTGTTACCAGTCATAGCTCTTCAGATACAGGACACGAGTGACAACGCATAATATTCTAAGCAGAAAAGGATGAATATTGGCTAATGTAACTAAGAAGCCCAAGACTTCAGGTCTGGGTGGATCCGGGAGCCCAAGTGATAGTGTTGGGATTTGTGTCTGTGATCTGAGCTTCCTCTGCTGGCTTCATTCTTAGAACTATCCTTGCCTTGACACGCAAGCCACCAGCAGCTCCAGGCTTCCATTCCACTGTCTTGGCCACATACTGATTCCAGGGTACATCCCAGGTTTGGTTGTTATTGGCTGGGCCTGGGTAACCAGCCCTCTCTTGGACCCAGGAGGGAGAGCGGGGCCCACCTGAACTGCATGGCCCAAGTGGTTCCCAGGAAGGGAGATGGATACTGGACAGGCACAAAAGGATCCTCTTTGCTCTGGAGATGGAAATGTTTCCTGTCACACCAATTTGGGATTAATTCTCCTAGCTTGGGAGACTCTAACCTCTATCTTTCATGCTGTCTGACTACTCTTCCAGAGACATCAGAGCTCTTGGTCTTATGTGGCAAAGATTGGGCTCAGTCTGTGGTCAGAACTAGGAGTAACTCTGTCAGGGTGAGCCCAAGAGTGCTCCCTGTTGGCTGGCCTAAGAGAAGGAGGCATGGTCAGTGTCATGATGGGATCCAAAGGGGACAATAAAACTGAGGGACACCTGACTTGTCCCCTTTTGTGTCTACTGCAAACCCAGAACTACAGGCCATAAAAAGTACTACAGGATCTAGTACTTTTGGCCCTCATTTTCCCCTTACAGGGTGGTTGGCCCTCATTTTCCCCTTACAGGGTGGTTGAGTTCAATGACAATTAACTTCATGCTTGACTCCGTGACTTGCCACCCAATGAACCTGGGCCTAAAGGATCGTCACAGTTTTTGAGGAGCACAGTATGTTGTAGGATGTAGGATCTCAACCCTCAAAACTGTCCGAGCTTTGGCCTCCACATCAGCCACTGAGGAGTGTGCTTTGCAAGTGGCCTTTCTGATCAGGAGGAGAGAGTGGTAGTGGTTATGGGTGAAAATCCAAGGTGGAACTTTTGCTGTTCCCCATTTTCTCACACGTGGTCATCCTAGAGCCACTTCCTGAAAGGCATTGGAATTTCAGGATTCTGGATGATCCACGTGGACAGGTCAGGCCCTGGGAGATCAGAAAGGCTAGGACCTTAGGGTGCAGGCCTTTGGACTCCAGTGTTCTTGAGTCATGCCTGGCTGACCTGTGATTTCTTGTTGCCATGGACCAGAGGCCAGCAGATCTCCCCTAAGCAAGCTCTGGAGTGGCAGGGATCTAGGGATCTCTTCCCATGGGGTGAATTGGCATCCCCTGTGCATAGTGCTCTGATGGGGGCAGTAAAGGAGCTCTGAAGACATCAAAAGGGGTGCCCCATCCAGGTTGAGGGGACAGGAAAAGCTGCCTAAAGAGAGCCACTCAGGGAAAGAACAAGGGGACTGAGAATAGTGGGAATGGCTGGAACAGAAGAGCAGAGGGGAAAAGTGAGAGCCGGCAGTGAGAGTAATTTAGTACGCTTGGTGCGCAGTGGTTTGGGGGAGCAGAGGAGGTTATAGGAGACAATACTAGAGAAGTGTGAGAAAGGTCTCCCTTCCTGTGGGCTGAAGTCCATGGCTGTTGCTTCTAATTATTAGCTCATCTTCTGGTGCCACCCACCGCCGACACACACACACACACACACACACACACACGTGTACTCGTGCACACACAGTAGACTGTTCACTCTTCTCTGGTCCAGTCACCCCCAGCTCCTACTACTACAATATTGTGCCATTCTCCCTATCTGTCCTTCTAGGAGATGGGAACATGTGGCCCAAAGACTTAAAGAATTAGTGTGGTGTCATAGAGGGTGCCAGGAGACATGGCATAGTGGCCTCAGTTTCTTAGCAATGTCTGGGCTTGAATGTGATAATGAACATGATGACACCTTGAGGACAGAGCAAGAGAGGCAGATCTCATGTGCAGGACTCTGGGAGCTGTGGAGGTGAGGCCTGGGTCAGGTCGGTCAAGGCAACTCTTAGCTGGGGTCCAGCCAGGCAGCCATCTCTCTGGAGGATGTCACTTCTGCTCCTGAGATGCCACTGGAACTCCTGCTCCAGGAGTGGCCTGGATGGGGCCCAGGCCCACAGAGCCCCAGGGCCCGGGCTGCTCACCAGCTGGCAGCAGGGCCTGCTGAATATTTCAGGGTGGAAAGTCCCTTCTCTGCTCTCCCTGCCCAGGTACCATAGCCAGGAACATATCTGCCAGAGGTAGGACAGGCAGTCAGGGTGAGGAAAAACCGGTGCAGAAACACAGGGGCACTCAGAAAGGCAAAATGCACAAAGTTGGTATGAGAATGATTAACAGTGGGAAAGCCATGCCCAGATGATTTGGGGGCCTGTCTCTGTCTCTGCATGTGACCAGTGCAAAGCCCCTTACCCCTGCTTCTTGTGGCTATGGTCCTGTGGGGTCCCAGGATAACTAATTGATTTTATTATACTTGTGTAATAAAGACCAACCTTGCTCTTCAAAAAGCTTGTCTCCGAGGTCAAGCCCTGTGTATGTATGTCATTAGACATCCTTTCCCCCACAGGGAATTGCCTCATCTTCTGTCAACTCCAGACGCTGTTGCAACCACCCACACTATGCCCAGTGGAGGAGGGAGGGCCTGGAGGAGTAACAGTAAGAAAGGGGCAGTCCATCTGCTCCGGTCCTCACGACATGCTTCCATCTTCTCCGTGTGCCCTCCTGGCAGCATATAGTCCCGTGATCTTAGCAACTCTGGGCATCTGTCTGTGAGCTCTGAAGAGTCTTGGTACCCGCACATCCCCATCCCAGCAGACAAGTTAAAAAGGCTTCTAGATCCTAGGCGGCACCTGTGGCTCATTGAGTAGGGCGCTGGCCCCATATACCGAGGGTGGCGGGTTCAAACTCGCCCTGGCTGAACTGCAACAAAAAGCCGGCCGAACTGCAACAAAAAAATAGCCGGTCATTGTGGCGTGCGCCTATAGTCCAAGCTACTTGGGTGGCTGAGGCAGGAGAATCACCTAAGCCCAGGAAGTGGAGGTTGCTGTGAGCTGTGTGACGGCACGGCACTCTACCGAGGACAATAAAGTGAGACTCTGTCTCTACCAAAAGAAAAAATGTCTTCTAGATCCCACCTAAAACCTACTGCTATTTGATTGCTTTTGATTTACATAAAAGGCAAGCTATATGGTTCGACCTAGTTAAAAATGCCAAACACTGGGGACAGGGTTATAAACAGGCAACTCTGTTGACTGAGTAAGAAAACCAATGCCTCACTATGCCCAGGTCCTGACTTAGGTGGTATGCCTAGGACAACCACTGCAGCTAGAGCTGCCCTCCCCAGGAGTTCAGGAATCTGTCTAATCCCTATCTGTCATGCTCCAGCCTCATCTCTTTGCCTTCCCCATCGCAGTGGATGGTCTCAGGAACTCTGGGCATCTGGCCTGAGTGCCAAAGGGTCTGGCCTGCTTTCCTGAGCTCTCCTCACTTCTCTCCAGGCCCATGTCTTGCGTTTCCTCTGTGCTGCTTCCTTCCTCATCACCTTTGTCCTCCTCTTGCACCCCTTGGGACCAACTGTCACTCATCCTTTAGGACTTGCCTAGATGTCACCTCCAGGAAGTCTTCTCTGATCTGCTCAGTTTATGTTCACATTTATTCATCCACCCATTTATGGAACAAATACTGAGTATCTAGTTGCTCAGGCCCTTGCTAGATGTTGGATGCCGCAGTGAGCAAGACAGACATGGTCCCTTCTCTTACAGAACTTTCTGAAGGAAGTATCTCTTTCTGGCTCCTGTGTTACCCTTGCCATAATACCTACCAGACTATGTTATAGTTGAAATGTATCTCCTCTGCCAGACTATGAATTCTTAGTGGTCCCTGGTCCTAGCACTCAGTAAATATTGCTTGGTTGGTTGATTGATTGAATGAATGAATTAATGAATGGAGGGTGCTTGTAGCTGCCCTGCACGTATGATTTTCTAAGTGTGGGAAGCACCTAGGATCTCATGGTTTGGACAGCCTCTTTACAGCCTTGAAAACAGGGTCAGAATGGCACAGAGAAGAAAGGGGCCTACCTGACAAGAGTTAGTCCCAACAGAGGAGGTGAAGGGTGCAGTGAGGTAACTCTGGTGCTTTGGTATTCAAGAAGAGGGGCAGGCAGATGGCAGGTGGACATCATTGGCCAGGGAAGAAGCCCTGAGCCATGTGTGTGATGGTTGACCCTTCTCATCTTCACCCCACCAAGATGGTCTGCTAGAAAGAACCTCAGATTCCCTTCCCAGCTGGGCTCCTGACTTGCTGTGTAGTGTTTTTTGTTTTGTTTTTCTTTTTTAGAGGGATGACTGGCCTCCGAGCAACATGTGCAGCCCTGGGGAGCGCCCCTTAGGTTTTTTTCTGTAGACAAGGTCTTACTCTGTTGGCCAGGCTAGAGTGCAGTAGCATCATCATAGCTTAATACAGCCTCAAATTCCAGGGCTTAAGCGATCCTCCTGCCTCAGCCTCCCCAGTAGCTGGTATTACAGGCACCCACCACTACTCCCAGCTAGTTTTTCTATTTTCAGTAGACACAGAGTCTCACTCTTGCTCAGGCTGGTCTCAAACTCCTATGCTCAAGCAATCTACCATCTCAGCCTCCCAGAGTGCTAGGATTATAGGGGTGAGCCACTGAGCTTGACCTGCTCTGTGATCTTGATATGTCACCGACCCTCTCTGTTTTGGGTCTTCTGGGGCACAGGTGGTAATACTAAACCCAACTTTCCTCGCAGGGATATCCGACCTGCAGCCCTCAGACAGTCTGCTGATTTCGTGTTTTGCTCGTCTGTGTTGTGGGATATCACAAAAAGTATGCGTAGACCTATTTTTGGTAGTCAGCTTTCATTAGTGTTTGTGTATTTAATGTGTGGCCCAAGACAACTCATCTTCTTCCAGTGTGTGGCAGATGAAAAAAAGTTTGGATGCTCCCGCTCATTTAGTTATCAGCATATGCTTTTCAAGGGTACAGTCCCTCCATTATTCCAAGTGAACTAGGAGATGCTCTACAACTGGAGGAGTGGATTGGAGACTAGTGCTGGTTAGGACAGGTTGACTCAGACAGGTGGAGAGAAAAGCAGCTGTGGAGCATGGCCACAGGCTACCTGCAAAGGGCCCAGGCAGACATTGGAGGACCTGCCCCTAGTGGCATCTTTCACAGCTTATTATTTCCATGCTGGGCCCAGGAGGCTCGGCACTGGGGATAGCATTGTTAGGATTCCCTGGCCAGGAGGGCTCCCTCCACAGCCTTCCCCTTCAGTGTTCTCCATCCTAGAGCCTGGACCATGCAGCCCAGTCCCTTCAGCTTCTGTGCCGAGCCTGTGTATCTCTGGGGCTCTGTAGTTCTTTTTAGGCAGACTTACTTGTCTCTTTCATGCCATCGTCCCTGTCCACTGTGGAGTGAAGAACTGAGTGAGCACTGAACTGAGGGGTCTTTAAGGACCCTTGCAAAGCAATATTTCTGAGCCTCTTTGCCCTCTTATTTTTCCATCCATCCCAGAAGAGAGTCTTTGTCTGCACTAGTTTTTTGATATTGCTGCACTAAGTATGTCCAGGGAGAAAGACTGAAGGGTTTGGAAGTGAAATACCTGAAGGACACCAGTTGTCCTGTCTTGTTCATTTATTCATGGGATAGATACTTGCGTCCTTCCTTTGGTCAGGCTCTGTGCAGCATGCAGGGTATGTGTCTGTACCTGCCCTCGGGTCTCCGGATCCACTGCCTGCCTAGGGATTTCTCGAGCTCCAGACCCTGAAGTCTAAAGGAAGGCCAAGGGGAGCTCTGCCAGTAGAACCCCATCCTGTGCTCACCGAGCTCCTTGCAAGACACCCTGGTCTAGGTATTTGGCATGTGTTAACTCTCCTTCTCTGCCCAGAGGTGTGATCAGGTTGCAGAGAATTCATGGGTGGTGGGAAGAGGGCTGGATCCTTTTCTGGTCACCTGCCCTTATCAGAGCTTTAAATAGCAACTCTATGCCCACACATGCATACCTCAGAGGAACCAGCCTCTGCAGACATAATCCAAAGAGCATTCAGATGCCTGGCCAGGGTCCTGCAGTGTAGGGACTTGGGGGTGTAGGAGACAGCCAAGGGCTCACTCTGCCTGTCCACTTCTCCTTCAAGACACAGCTGATGTGAGCCACCCCCAACTCCTTCCTGTATGACCTCTTTCTTGGTTTCCCCCTAATTGAAATCAGCTACCACTATTTTCCCACATTACCTTGCTTCTGTTAGAGTGTTTATTACAAGCTTTATGGTAATTAGGATATTTATTACAAGGTCTATGGTAATGTGTGTGCTCCTCTCTCTCTGCCACTGGGCCAGGAGGTCATGAAACGCAGGCTTCTGGTCTCCTTTCTCCCCAAATCTTTACTCCTTGGCTTCAGGCCTGGCACAGGTAAAATGCCTTCCACTGTGCTGTGTGCTCAGTGACAGGCTCTGGCATACTCAGCTCCACCAGCTCTCGGCTGCTATCCCAGATCCCATACTTCTCAGTCCTACAAAGCTGACCCACATCTGACTTCCCTGTGAACCAGCCCCATTGTGTATTCAGGTTCAGGTCAATGTCTAAGATCCCCTGGCTCTCTGCTCCTTCTTTCCTTCCTACAAGGTCCAGGCCAGCTCATCCTCAGATGCCAGTTCACAGCTCAGTTTACTGGGCCAAGAGGGGCAGCATCTCTTCTTGGCATTGAACCAAGTGTGGCTATAGGCACCTCTGGCTTAATAGCTCCTCAATAGCACCTCAATAGCTGGTAGAGGCAGGGTTTCTGGAGCTAGAGAGCAGAGGAGGAGGTCTAGGAAAGTGGTTTTCCTTCTTTGAACTTGACTTCTTCATCTCATGATGGAGATAATCTTACATACTTCTGCAAATAGCTAAACTAATCACATTAATGAAGGTGAAAGGGCTTTGTAAACTGTAAAGTACTGTAAAAACATGAGGGACTCTGGTTACCCCTGCAGGGATCATTTCCCTCCCCCACACTCAGCCAGGATTTTTTTTACCCTCTGCTGGGCCCCTTGGAAGGTGGTTCAGGGCTGTGGGCCTTGACCAAGCCACACTTCCTTGGGGATAGGTCACTGTCATTCAGGCAAGTTGCAGCAGGTGGTGTGGAGAATCATCCGTGCCCTTATGCAGGGTTTATGTAGTTAGCACCCAATTGTGTGAGAGGAGGGAGCTCAGTTTGGACCAGAGTAGATGTCTAACCTGAGGTTGGGGATGGGAGCTTGGTCTAGGTCCAGGGTCAGCAGCTCACTCACTGCTTTCCTCTCCACAGGGTGCCAAGTACCGGGGTTCCATTCATGACTTCCCAAACTTCGACCCCAACCAGGATGCTGAGGCTCTGTACACCGCCATGAAGGGCTTAGGTGAGCGCCAGGCCTCTGAGAGAAGGGCCTGCAGAAAGTAGGCTTCAGGGAAGGTTGGGGGCATTCTCCAAACATGGGGCTTAGCCCCGAGCCCTTGCGGTGGTGGGGCCAGGGTGAGATGGTAAAATATACTCATTCATTGTTTTAGCTCCTCTTTTAATTATTTTTCATAATTTTATAATAAAATGTTTCAGACCAATAAAAAGTTATAAAGAATAATAGAAGCTTCACCCATAGACCTACCACCCAACTTGAGAAATAGTGCTTCATCGGCACAGTTGAAGTTTCCTTGGTAGGTTACCTCCTGGTAATGTTTCCCCCTGCCTTGGCTCAGGGTGACAACTGCTCTGGCTTTAGTGCTTATGTTCTCTCTGTTCTGTGGCTGAGAGAACCCTGTACTGGGTGTTAGGATACCTGGGTTTTCTAAGCCAGGCTTATCCTGAGACCTTGGTGGGTTCTTTGCCCTGCTCTGGGCTTCAGTTTCCTTACTTGTACAGTGAAGAGCGGAATTGAAGGCCCTCTGAACTCGGATAGCATATGTGTTATGATCCCTGACAGTGGCGGCTTAGTCGGTCCCTACAAACCCCCACCTTGACGCCAGCACCTGTGAGCAGAAGGCTTATGCTGAGCACTGGAGGAGCTAGGGCTATGTCCAGGGAAGGAAGCATCCCTGGTGGGCTTCCTGGAGGTGGGCTGGATGGAGTGACAGATTCCCTCCCTCTACCAGGCAGTGACAAGGAGGCCATACTGGAGCTGATCACCTCCCGGAGCAACAGTCAGAGGCAGGAGATCTGCCAGAGCTACAAGTCCCTCTACGGCAAGGTAACCATGTGACTGAGGGCAGATGGGGTGGGGGCTGGGAATGGTCTCACTCGTCTGTGCTCATTCAGGTTCTTTCCTGCATCTGGCACTCCAAGTCAGCCTCTGTGCTGACCTCCTTCAACCTCAGGTACATCTAGAGCACCTGCTGTATACTGGGCTTGTGCTAGGTGCTGGGGCTGCACAGGTGAATAAGACCCATGAGGTGTCAGCTGTGTGGAATCCCAGACAGTGGGAAAGACATGCAGTAAACACAGGAGCAGGCAGTGATAGGGAAGAGGCACAGTGCTGTGGTTTGAAACCTGCACATCCATTTGCTAGATGCATGAGTTTGGGCAAGTTACCCAATGTCTTTGAGCCTATTTCTGAGGACTGGTGACAGTACATGCCTCCAAGCATGATGATTCTGTGAGATTACTTAGCCCAGAGCCTGCCAGAGTAAGTGTTCATTAAATATAATTCTTCTTATTATAATCGCTTCCCCTTCCTCTTCTATCTCCTTGTCTTCCCTGCCCCCCAGGACCTCATTGCTGACTTGAAGTATGAGCTGATGGGGAAGTTTGAACGACTGATTGTGGGCCTTATGCGACCACTTGCCTATTTCGATGCCAAGGAGATTAAAGATGCCATCTCAGTAAGAAGTGTGCACATGTGTGTGTGTGTATGTTGGGATGGGAGTGTGGTTAATGGGAAGATTCCAGATTCTTCAGCAAGCATCTGGTGAGCCCAAGTACCACCCAGCAGATGTGTTCTGCTTTAAGAGGTAGTTTGCCAAAACCCTGTCCCAGAGGGGCATTGTAACCTCCTCCAGGCAGACAGATATGGACAGATGTCAGTGTAACGCAGAGCACATAAACCGGGCCCTTGGCCCAGACCCTGACACCAGAAGTTTATGGTCCTGAGGAAGCAGATTATAGAGACATATGGGGCAAAATTGTGTCCAGT
Source organism: Nycticebus coucang (assembly GCF_027406575.1). Lineage (NCBI taxonomy): Eukaryota > Metazoa > Chordata > Mammalia > Primates > Lorisidae > Nycticebus > Nycticebus coucang. The sequence continues at coordinate 51,202,633 of NC_069796.1, read as the reverse complement.
GCACCATAGGCTAAGGGCACACTGGTCAGCACGCCAGACCCTCAGCCTGGGGTGGCTTGAGAGGGCATCTTAAAAGATGAGAATATAGCTTGAGTCCCAAAATGAAGATAGGATTTAGTAGTCTTTACTAGCTGGGGCAAAGGGGTGGGAGAAGTTGTAGAGGTACGTTCAGGAGGAGGAGCATCTCAGTCTGGTTGAGCTAGAGGGTTGCCCTCTAGGAAAAGGGAGAGATAAAAAGCACTTAAGTATGTCTGGAACTTTATAAAGTACTAAAATCTTTCCCTCTAATGAGCTATTAAGCATGAGTTTATTTCATAAACTGTGAGAGATTATTAGTATCTCAATCTCCCTGTGAGTTTACTAGAGCAACTAACATCATCTCCACTTCGCAGTTGGGAAAACTGAGGCACAAGATAGAGTTTCATGGCTGGGTATGATGGATCATGTCTATAATCTCAGCACTGAGAGGCCGAGGAGGGTGGATTGCTTGAGCTTGGGAGTTCAAGACCAGCTTGAGCAAGAGCGAGACCCTGTCTCTACTAAAAACAGGGGAAAAAAAAAACTAGCCACATGTAGTGGTAGGTGCCTATAGTCCCAGCTACTTGGGAGGCTGAGGCAAGAGGATTGCTCAAGCCCAAGAGTTTGAGGTTGCTGTGAGCTATGATGCCATGCACTCTACCCAGGGTGACAGGGTGAGACTCTGTCTCCAAAGAAAGTTCCATAATCAGAAGTCACAGAGCAAGCTGCTGGCATTGGCAGGACTAGAACCTATGCCTTATGAGTTTTAGGGCAGCAGGTCCTGTTCAGTACCTAAGAACTGTGGTAACCAGCCCCCTGCGTGCCGGAGGTTTCATAGCTCTGGACACTCCAGGATCCCAGCCTGTGGCTGGTGGCCTTCCTTCCCAGCCCTCAACTCAGCATACTCCTTCTCTTCTCCCAGGGCATTGGCACAGATGAGAAATGCCTCATTGAGATCTTGGCTTCCCGGACCAATGAGCAGGTTCACCAGCTGGTGGCAGCATACAAAGATGGTGAGATGGGCGGGAGGGGCCCCTCAAAATCTTCAGATACAAAATGAGGATGATTGCAGGGGTGGGGACACCAAGATTCTGTCTATCCACCTTCTTTCCTCCTATATAATAAGTATTTGCTCTGTGTTGGGGCACGTGCTAAGTTCTTAGGATAAGATGGTAGCTAAAATCCACAGAGTCCCTGCCTTCTAGACCTTACAGACCCATGAGTTAATGAGGGAGACAGACAACAAACAGTACCCATTGCAACTAAGTGTTATGAAGGAAACAATAAGAATCAGACTTTCATGAGGGAGGACCGCTTCTGACTGTAGTCAGGGAAAACCTATCTTGGGAGGGAACCAGGAAACAAATATACAAAGAGTGAAGAAAAGGAGGCCAAGACGAGAGGATCCCCTGAACCCAAGAGTTTGAGGTCGCTGTGAGCTCTGATGCCATAGCACTCTAGCCAGGGCAATTGAGTGAGGTTATCCCAAAAAAGAAATATCTGACTCTGTAGTCCCAGCTACTTGGGAGGCTGAGGCAAGAGGAGCATTTGAACCCAAGACTTTTGAGGTTGCTGTGAGCTATGATGCTATGGCACTCTACCAGGGCAAGAAAGTGAGACTGTATCGCAAAAGAAGAAATCTGAACAAAACAAAGCAAAAGAGTAAAGAGAAGATCCTTCCAGCCTGGGGAAAGGCAAGACCAAAGGCCCAGAAGCAAAAGTGAGGCTGGCAGCCAGTCTGAGATTATACAGGTAGAGTGAGCTTGGGAGTTCAAGACCAGCTTGAGCAAGAGCGAGACCCTGTCTCTACTAAAAACAGGGGGGAAAAAAAAACTAGCCAAAAGAGAGATGGTGTTTTATTCTAAGTTCAGTGAGAAGTTGGTGAGTATTACCGTCAAGTATGGGCTTTAAGGTGGTCACTCTTGTCACTGCGGATTGGAGAGGACACGAGAGTAGAGGCACAGAGAAGCATTGGAAAGCTGTAGCCACTACCCAAGGGAGAGACAGTGGTGGCCACAATAGGATGGTACAGGTTGGGGTAGGTAGAGAGAAGTGGACAGATTCCATTTCATCACGTCACGATTGGCACTGAAAACTGAAAATACACCGTGGTTTTTTCCGTAGCAGTCGTATAGGCTGGGTTTGGGAATCTGTGACAAATATCTGATCATTTTGGGTGTAGCAGGGACCTTTATCCTGGATCCATGAGGTCTCTGGGGGATGAGACTAGAGCTTGTCTTCCTTCCTGCAGCCTATGAGCGGGACCTGGAGTCTGACGTCATTGGCGATACATCTGGCCACTTCCAGAAGATGCTTGTGGTCCTGCTCCAGGTTGGTACCTTGTCTGCTTTGTCCTCTGGTTTCCATCTGGCTCATCTGGTATAGAGCCTGAGTGGGGTCCTGGTCAGTTTCTCCTGCTTTGCACAGACAGGTGTTTTTGTGTGATGAGCATGTCCCTTTGGCACACGCTCCTTTCTTGTGCCCAGGAGTGTCTTCTCCCAGGAGCTCCTTTCTCTCTCCACACCTATCTTTTCCCCTTCCTCTCGGGGCCACTGCTGCCACTGTTTCTGGAGCCATGGCTCATACCGAAGACACCAGCAGGGCCATGGCATTGGGGGCTGCCTGTTTTGCATCTGCACGTCCAAGCCCTGCTGCTTCCTCCCAGCCCACCCAAGGCGTCTTTCGGGAAGGCACTATGAAGAGGCTGCAGGCTGGTGTCCAGGCCTAAGTTCATTCTACCAAGATGGATTTTTCTCCTTTGTCTTCCCATATAATGTGTTTAACAAAGAAAGAAAAACAACTTTGAGTTCGTTACTAACATTTAAACATTTAAAAATCGTGAACTTTGCTCAAAAACCAGATTTCCGGGTTCTTTTGATGTAGTGAAAGTTCAGGCAACAGCAGGCCTGCTTTCCACGTGAACGTGAGCAGGGGCTGGAGCACACGTCCCCTCGCCCACTTCACCACACACTGTATCTGCTGGCCCTGTGGGAATCTCTGTGACCACAGCTGCTGGGGTCAAGCCCAGCTCCAAGGACCAAAACCTTTATGAAGTCTCATATATAAATTAAGCTGCCACTTTGTTTCCTCTCTTCATCCCTCTGTCCCCCATTTCCCATTTTATACCAGTTTCTCCTCCTCTGCACACTCCACATTAACCAGCTGGGGAATTATCAGGAGAAACAGTAGTGGGAAAGTGTGACCTTGGCCCCATTTTCAAAGCTGCTTGTTCTGGAGAAGAGAGCTCCTGTATCCTGGGAGGCATGAATATGCCAGGAAGAGGGATGTTGTCTCCCTAACATCTAACAATGAGTAGGGGTGTGACACAGACTGTTGGCATCCCAGCTCTGCCTGACAGCTTCTAAGAGGACAAAAGAGTTTGCAGTCCTGAAATGCACAATCCAGGAGACACAGGCCTCGCCAGGCCCCCTGCAGGCCCCTCTCCACATAAGCAAGGAGCCTAGTGTGGCTTGCTCCTGTCCCTTTTGAGTATCTTCCTATTTTTAAGCCTTCCTTATCAGATGAGGCATAGCGCATGAGCAGAACAAAAGAAGCAGCACTAGGAGTTGGTGCCTTTGCAGGTGTGAGCTCAGATCTGGGGGCCCAAGTCCCAAATCCTGATTGATGAACTATTTGGGTTGAGTATGGGAATGCCTAATGGAATGCAGACATGAAGACCCCTTTACCTCTGTGGAATCATTGTTGGGGTGTGCTGTAGGCCATGCCATGACCTTCCAGGTGTCCCCGTCCCAAGAAAGCAAGAGCTGTCCACATCCCAAAACTGTCCCTATTCTCAGAGGTGTGCTCAGTACAAGGATCTTACTTTCTTACTGGGACAGGGACACCTGGAAAGACTGATTATTCTTGGGACTTCCCTGTGTGGTCCCAGCCTCAAGGATGAAAGGAGAGGCTGGCAAGAGCGACCCTGTAATTCCCACAAAAAATAGGTGCTGTGTTCTTGATCCAGTGGCAGTCACTGCCCCTGGACACCCCTGCGCTGCCAGGGTCTTCTCAGCCTTCCCTATTTCCACCCCAGCATCCATCCATGCCTTCCTCCTCCAGACCCTGAGTTATTTGAAACACATAACCCTTGTCTCTCTGCCCAGGGAACCAGGGAAGAAGATGATGTAGTGAGTGAGGACCTGGTACAACAGGATGTCCAGGTAAATAAGGAAGTCCCCATGGTGGACAAAGGGGCCTTGAGAGAGGGGAGGGGCAGGGCCTGGGAAGGGCTGGTGCTGGTGTCATTTATATCAAATACTACCAATAACCGAGTCATAGCCATCATTTATACAGCGCTTTGTTGAAGAAAAGATTTAAGTTGTCTTTCAAAGGTACATTACATGTGTAATATATTTTGGTGAGATGTATTTTGGAGCTTTCATTATTCACTCATTCAGTTATTTCATATTTATTGAAGTAAAACACTTACTATGCGTTAGGCAGGCCCCCAAGTGTTGAGGAATTACTGACAAAGATGGGCAGTGTTGGAGTCAGGCATATATTAATCACACAAATACTTCTGTCGATACACCACACGATCCAAATGTTTTGAGCATCCACTGTGTACCAGTAACACTATAGGGGAAGATATAGAGTAGGCTAAGACCCAGTCTCTGTCCTTGAGAACCCATGCAGGGGTGAGTAAACAGACGTGTGAAGGAGTTACAATACATATATAGGAGATCAAAGAGGCAGAAAGCCATAGGAGCCTAAAAAAGGGAGAGAGGGAGGGAAAGAACACCTTCCTGGGAGGCATCAGGAAGTGCTTTGAGCAAAAAATGGACATTCAGCCTGGGCCTTGAGAGTGGGCTAGGAGTGTCTCCAGAAAGAAAGGAAGAAGGGTGTGCAGGTACATCCATGTGCTGTAAAACTGTTCCGGTCAAAACAGACCGCATCTCCGAAGGCACACCTCAGTCCCGTAAGATTATGATCTGTGCCTTTTCGCTTTCCACTTTGTCACAGTTGCCTGCAGTAGTCAGTACAGTAACATGTTTATAACCAGAAGCAGTAGGCTACACATGTAGCCTGGGTGTGCAGCACTGTACCATCTAGGTGTGTGTAAGTATGCTCACAGTGCTGAGAGTGCCTCAAGGTGCCTTTCTTAGAACTCGTCCTCCTTGTTAGGCAATGAATGATGGTATATACAGAGGTTCAGGATTAGGCAGCACTTGAATGGCTTGGCCAGCATATCCTATGTCTTGAAATTTCCTCTTTCCTTAGTTCCATCTCTTCCCCCTTTAGGATCTGTATGAGGCAGGGGAACTGAAGTGGGGAACAGATGAAGCTCAGTTCATTTACATCTTGGGAAATCGCAGCAAGCAGCATCTTCGGTTGGGTAAGCTCTAACGAAGACCTACAGCTGCCACCTTAGGGGTATGGCAAGAATTCCTTTCTTTTTTCCTTTTCTTTTTTTACTACTAATGGAACATGATAGCTACTCATGCCCAACTCAAAACTAGTCCTGATTTTATTAGACAGTGGTTTGTGTAGTCCCTTACCAAGGTCGTTAATAGGGTGCTCAGCCCTTCCATGTCTTCATGTTAAAGAGTGAGGGGCGGTCCCTCACCAGTGTATGGAGCTTGTCTGCACGGTGCCTGGTGACCGCCCAGCCACCTCCACCAAGGACCAGCGTTAGTTTCACGTTGGACCTGGCCACCGCACCCTCTGCTTTTGAAGTCTCCATTTCTTCTTAGTGCTACAGGGACACTCTCAGACATCCCCATCTCTCTGTCTCAGTGTTTGATGAGTACCTGAAGATGACAGGAAAGCCTATCGAAGCCAGCATCCGAGGCGAGCTGTCCGGGGACTTTGAGAAGCTAATGCTGGCTGTGGGTATGTCCTGACATTGCATTCCCAAGGGCATCAAGGGACACTGGCCCAAAACAAGGGGCTAAGAATGGAAAAGGGGAATTTGAAAGGCATGGAACTGGGAAGGAGAAAACCTCATGGGCCATGGCTTCTAAGAGTCTAGCCCAGGCAGCATGGCTGAGGCCAGGGAAGGCAAAGGAGTTGAGTCTCAGGTACTGATTCCTCCCACTCCCTTCTCCACTGTGGGAGGGATAGGAAGAGCACTGAACTTGGGGTTGAAAAGCACCATGATCATGATAGTGGACTTTTGGGGAGCATCTACTAAGTGCCAAGCACTATACTTAATGTTTAATGAAAACCCAGGGCTCAGGGCCTGTAGCTCAAGTGGCTAGGGCTCCAGCCACATACACTAGAGCTGGCAGGTTCGAATCTAGCCCGGGCCTGCCAAACAACGATGACAACTATACAACCAAAAAATAACCTGGCATTGTGGCGGGCATCTGAAGTCCCAGCTACTTGGGAGGCTGAGGCAAGAGAATCACTTAAACTCAAGATTTGGAGGTTGCCGTGAGCTGTGATGCTATGGCACTCTACCCAGGGTGACGACTTGAGACTCTGTCTCAAAAAAAAAAAAAAAAAAAGGAAAACCCAGGAGTGAGGCCCAGCACCATGGCTCATGTAATCCTAGTACTCTGGGAAGCCAAGGCAAGCGGATTACTTAAGCTCAGGAATTTGAAAACAGCCTGAGCAAAAGTGAAACTCCATCTCTACTAAAAATAGAAAAACAAAGCTCGGCCCCTGTAGCACAGGGCACCAGTGGTTATGGCACCAGCCACATATACCAAGGGGTGGCGGGTTCAATCCTGGCCTGGGCCAGCTAAACAACAATGACAGCTGCAACAAAAAATAGCCAGGTGTTGTGGCAGGCACCTGTAGTCCCAGCTACTTGGGAGTCTGAGGCAAGAGAATCACTTGAGCCCAAGAATTTGAGTTTTCTGTGAGCTGTGATGCCATAGCACTCTACGGAGAGCAACATAGTGAGACTTTGTCTCAAAAAAAAAAAAAAAAGAAAAACTATTCTCTGTAGTTTTGTGGCTATGAGCTTTGAGCATTGTGGTATGCACCTGTAGTCCCAGCTACTCAGGAGGCTGTGGCAGGAGGATCACTTGAACCCATGATTTTGAGGTTGCTATGAGCTATGATGACACCACAGCACTCAACCCCAGGATGACAAACTGAGACTCTGTCTCCAAAAAAGACTCAGGAGTGGCCACTGTCATCATCTCCATTTGACAGGCCTCCTACTGAGGCTGATCACTTGCCAAGGGGTAGTTTTGTGGGCGTTTTTTTTTTTTCAGACACGGTCTCACTCTACTGCCCTGGGTAAAGTGCAGTAACATCATCATAGCTCACTGCAACCTCAAACTTCTGGGTCCAAGCAATCCTCCTGCCTCAACCTCCTGAGTAGCTGGGACTATAGATGTGTACCACCACACCCAATTACTTTTTCTATTTTCCTATGGAGATGGGGTCTCACTCTTGCTCAAGCTAGTCTCAAACTCCTGATCTTAAGCGATTCTCCCGTCTTGGCCTCCTGGAGTGTTAGAATTATAGGCATGAGCCACCATGCGTGGCCTCGAGGGGCAGTTTTATAATGAGATGGGGGTACTCTCAACATGAGGATGCTAGGAGCTAATTAATCAATGATGGAGTCAAGGTTTGAACCCAGGGTTTCTCCAAAATTTGCTCTTGACTTGGAACAAGTAACTTATTCTTGGGGCTTCAGTTTCCTCATCTGTTTACCGGGGAGCAGGAAGGATAGACTGCCAGACCCAGAGGCCCTTGCAAGTCTTAACATTCTAAGATTCGGTATGTGTGAGCCAGGGGTGTGTTTTATGTGTGTATTTCTTGGGGAAGAGCTGTAGCACCTCATCTTCCTGCTGAGAGCCATCCCTGCCAACCCTATTTCAGTGGCACCCAAAGTGATTCAAATGCCAGTTCTCTTCTGGTGTAATACATCTAAAGAAACAGCATTTCTGCTGCCAGCCCAAACTCTACCCTCAATGTGTATGAAACCAGAAAGGACAAGAAAGATAAGGGTCTTTGAGATAGACTACTCAGATTTTAATAGGCTTATCTCCTGGTTTCTTTATCCCTTGAATTTGGGTAAAAGTGGGTACATCTGGGGAGCTCTGGGGCTCTAGGCCATCAGGAGGCAGGGTTCTTCCTATGTTTGAGCTACGTGGCCCCCAAGGAATAGAAGCAAAGAAGGGGCAAGACCATCCATCCCCACTCTGAGGCAGCCAGAATAAATCTACCTCTTCCTCCCTCTTCACAGTGAAATGTATCCGGAGCACCTCAGAGTATTTTGCTGAAAGGCTCTTCAAGGCCATGAAGGTGTGTGGTGGGGTTCATGTGAATGCACTTGGGGGAGGGGGGTCTCTGCCCTCCTACATAGGACTATGGGGAATTTTTGGCAGGCCCTTGAAGTCCACGGGCCACAGGACTGCCCCTGGGGATGGTGCCCTGTTCAGTGATCTCCAGAGCCCAGTTGCTTACCTGGTCATATGCCCTTCCCCCTGTATACCTGTCCTTACCTCCTGTTCAATCAGAGGGTGCAATGGCAGCCTGCACCCGATCTAGCCAGCCACATGGGATAGCAACCCAAACTTTTAAAACATAGTGATTAAGGCGGCGCCTGTGGCTCAGTCGGTAAGGCGCCGGCCCCATATACCGAGGGTGACGGGTTCAAACCCGGCCCCGGCCAAACTGCAACCAAAAAATAGCTGGGCGTTGTGGCGGGCGCCTGTAGTCCCAGCTACTTGGGAGGCTGAGGCAAGACAATCACTTAAGCCCAGGAGTTGGAGGTTGCTGTGATGCCACGGCACTCTACCGAGGGCCATAAAGTAAGACTCTGTCTCTACAAAAAAAAAAAAAAAAAAAACATAGTAATTAACCGACATGTTCATATACAGTGCACATAGGTAAGACCACTTTGGAAAACACATTGTCTGCTAAGACTCATAATGCTCATCTTATGACCCAGCAACTCCACTCTGGGCATGTTCCTGAGGCCAGTGCTCCCTAGGTTTTTACACATATGACACACAGAGAAACTAATGATATTTCCATAGCACATGGAAATAAATGAATGTAATTGTTTGTGGCCAGAGGCCCAAGACCCAGGAGCTCAGGCCTTTGTGTCCCTGCTGGTCAACCCAAAAGGGCAAAATGGACTGATGGCCCTTCTCTGCCCCCCAGCATGCCTTCGTGACGTGGGCAGGTCAGCCCTAGAGAGAAGTTTGCCTGTAGGCACACATCGTAAGAATGCTCAGGACAGTATTGCCTATATTAGGAAAAAACTAGAAACAACTCAGTGTCCATCAAAGCATGCAAATCTAAATGTATCGCTTAGAGCAGTGGTTCTCAACCTTCCTAATGTTGCAAGCCTTTAATACAGTTTCTGTGGGTCACGACCCACAGATTGAGAACTGCTGGCTTAGAGTTACAAGGTTCTGGTAAAATTATAAGGGAATCAAGGAGGGAAGTGATCGTGAAGGGAGCAGTAGGGGTTTGTAAAAGCAAGAGGGGTACATGAAGAGCTTCAAAGGGACTGGCAAGGTCTGCTTTCTCTGTTTAACTTTTTATTATGAAAATAGTGTTTCCAACTGAGCCAGGAGCTGTCAGCACTCCAGCCTCCTCTCAAGCCCCTGTTTCTCAAAGCTGTTTGTGTTCCAGGGCCTGGGGACTCGGGACAACACCCTGATCCGCATCATGGTCTCCCGGAGCGAGCTGGACATGCTTGACATCCGCGAGATCTTCCGGACCAAGTATGAGAAGTCTCTCTACAGCATGATCAAGGTCAGAGAGCTTTCTACCAAGATACGGGGCTTGGGGAACACTGCAGGAGGAAAGCTGAGAATCTCTTAGAAATTGCAGGAGCCCCCGTCTTTAACACATTTGAGTAATTTAAGGAAATTCAATAGAAAGACAAGTATCGGGTAGGATTAAAGAGGAAGGCAGGGGCTGGATCATGAAGGGCACATAAGTGGAACTAAGAATGAGGGCTCTGTCCTAAGGATGGAAGAAGAGGGGCCATGGAATCACACAAATGAGGGACTGTAGGGCCCTGCATTGGGTGACTGGTGGTGACTCTGGGGCATCCAGCCCAGGAGGCTTTGTCAAGAGAATAGATGTAGCATTGGCATTTTTTTTTCTTTTGGGGGATACATGGAATAGTGCTGTGTGGGGGTGACAGGGAAAGAGATACAAGTACATTCCCTAAAGTATCTTTCCAAAGAGAGATATTTGTAGGCATTGTGTGCAAAATGTTCCAGGAGAAAGTAAGCTTGGCAACAACTGGAATAAGCAAAGATAAACTAGTTTCTTTACCTTGGAACTTTTCACAGCCTTTAATATAGGGATCCTCAAACTATGGCCCGCGGGCCACGTGAGGCAGTGTGATTGTATTTGTTCCCATTTTGTATTTTTACTTCAAAATAAGATATGTGCGGTGTGCATAGGAATTTGTTCATAGTTTTGTTTTGTTTTTTTAAACTATAGTCCGGCCCTCCAACGGTCTGAGGGACCGTGAACTGGCCCTCTGTTTAAAAAGTTTGAGGACCTCTGCAAATATTTTAAAGTCCTTGATGAAGCTTGAGAAGGGATATAGAATATGCCATCTGTGTCAATGTGTGCATCTATCCAGTATGTATTTGTTTGGGTTTTGGCATTTCCCAATGCATTTGTTCATGGAATATTTCACTTGAGAGGGCTCGCGACTGCCCGGCAGCAGTGGTGTGCTAGGGATATCTTACTCTGGCTCGGGAGAGCAGCAAGCACCTCTTCTCAGCTGTCACTGAAATTATTCATTGTTGGAACTGTTTATTTATACTGCAGAATTTGGCAAATGCTACAAATCAGGGCTTGCTTGCTTTGTTCTCCACACACCACCACCACCACCACCCCCCTCCAGGGAGCCAGTTGTTAAGTATTTACTACCACACCACTATTTAAGGGCTCAGCCACCTCCAGACAGGAGGGTCAAAGGTCAAGGCTGCTGTGAATAAGTGCTCACTCAGTCTCCCCTGTTTGGAGTCAGACAGATCCTTCCTTCATTGTCTTGGAAGGAGCCCAGGACAGGGTAAGAAGTAAATTTTTTTCTTTTACCCCAGAACGATACCTCTGGCGAGTACAAGAAGGCTTTGCTGAAGCTGTGTGGTGGAGATGATGAGTAAGTAGCTTCCCGCCCTGGGCTGGAGGGAGTGGCCTTGGGGTGGCAGGTGTGGACTCTCATGGCTGTCATCCCAATGGATGAATTGGATGAGCTAGGAATCCTCTGAGCCAGGAGCAGCATACAGGTGAAACGTGGCCTTTGCCATTATCTGTTGTGCCTGAGGATCTGTGTGTCTGTGTGTGTCTGAACACGAGTGTGGTCTCCCGTCAGGGAGCTATGTCTGCCCTTATGAACCTGGGGTTTTGGAATCAGAATATGAGGTTCCAGGCACTACTACTTCATAGATGTTTCTCAGTTGCATTATCTGTTAAGTGGGGAAAATAGGAATCCTGCTGCCTACTCTAAGCAGTGTATTCACCTTAAGTGCCTTCTAGTGCCTTCAGGGGGGGAACCACTGAAGCAGCGTAAGGCCAGCTTGCTGGGCGGTCCTGTACGGGCTGATGTGTCAGGCCACACAAGAAGTGTATATGATGTGGTGAAGACTACGTTAACCAGTTCGATGAAGGTATTTCAAGTTGTATATAAAACCATCACATTGTACCCCATAATTGCATTAATGTACACAGCTATGATTTAATTAAAAAAAAAAAAAGAAGTGTATATGAAAGCACTTCTAGGTGCACTGGCCCAGCCTGGGGGAGGCACTTTGGAGATAGGAGATTGCAGCCCAAGGAGGAAGATGAGGAGGAGGAGCCAGGTGAGCAGAGGGTCTGGATGACAGCGTTTTAGGTAGAGGAAATCGCCCATAGAAAGTTCTAGAAGTGAGAAGGAACAACCTTGTTTGGTTATATAACCAAGGGCACACCTTTGTGGAGTATAGTGGAGAGAGATGGGAAGAGCCTGAGGCCCCTTCCCAGAATGTTAAATTGGGCCACGACTTGACTAAGTTTATGCCCTAGAAAGGGAATTAGAGGTGCTCTGATTTCCCTTCTCTGGGGCTTCTCAGGATCCAGTTACGGAAGGGATGAGAGGACCTCTGGCCCAACCTCGGTAAGGGCCACAGGGGCCGGTGCAGTTCAGCAGACATTTCCTGAGCACCTGGCACTTGCAGGAGATGTAGGACAGGCATGGCCCAGCCTGCTCACTGGCCCACTTGAAAGGGGAGACTGGGAAAGAAGTCTCTCAGAGTCAAGGAAGAAAGCAGAGGTCAAAAGATTGGGGAAAGCCCTGTTGCAGTTGGGCCCTGGACGAGGAAGACTTCTTGGAGGAGCCAGCATTGCAGGGGTCTCAAGAGAGGTGAAAGGGTCTCAGAAATGGAGGGAGGACTCTGATGCATGGATGAGGCCATATGCTTTCTTTTCTTTTTCTTTTTTCTTTCTTTTTTTTTTTTTTTTTTTATTGTTGGGGATTCATTGAGGGTACAATAAGCCAGGTTACACTGATTGCAATTGTTAGGCAGAGTCCCTCTTGCAATCATGTCTTGCCCCCATAATCTTTTTTTTTTTTTTTGAGACAGTCTCACTTTATCACCCTCGGTAGAGTGCTGTGGCGTCACAGCTCACAGCAACCTCCAACTCCTGGGCTTAAGCGATTCTCTTGCCTCAGCCTCCCAAGTAGCTGGGACTACAGGCACCTGCCACAACACTCAGCTATTTTTTGTTGCAGTTTGGCCAGGGCCGGTTCGAACCCACCACCCTCGGTATATGGGGCTGGCACCCTACCCACTGAGCCACAGGCGCCACCCCATATGCTTTATTTTCTCTTTAGAAAATAAAGACAGGCAGAGTGTGTGTGTGGGTGACAGGCAGGGTGTGTGTGTGCTCGGTGTATGTGGGAGTGTGAGGTAGGGTATACGCATGTGTGTGTGTGTATGTGTGTGAATGTGTGTTGGAGTATTTGCATTGGTGTATATGTTGCGGTGTGAGTGGTGAGGGTGTGTGTGAGAGTGTGTATCTGAGAGTGTGTGTGTGGTGGGGTATATTATGTATGTGGATGTGCTTTGGGGTGTGTGTGTGTTGGCCGTGTATTAGAGTATGTGTGTGGTGAGGGTTGTGTGTGTGCTGGGGTGTGTTGCACGTGTGGCCTCTTGCCCATAGTGACTTTCCCTCCTATCCTGTCCCTACCCCTCCATTCCAGTGCTGCTGGCCAGTTCTTCCCGGAGGCAGCGCAGGTGGCCTATCAGATGTGGGAACTTAGTGCAGTGTCACGAGTAGAGGTCAGACCCTCCCTTCCTGCTTGACCTCTTGACCACAAGCTTGTACTCCTCTGCTCGCACATTCCTGCTGCTCCAGTTGGCACCCAGGTGTCCCCTGGTGGCTAACCCGAGACACAAATTCTCACATCCAAGCTTCCTTTCCCCTTGGAGTAATGCTCTGGGGGCACCTGGATCTTGCCTTAGCTACTGATGCCGGGGGAGTGTTCTGGCCTGCTGACTACTAACCGGGCCTGCTGAAATGGAGACCTGGCTGGTTCCAGGGAGGGGCCTGCCCCACATGGGGTCCAACAGTGGGACTTCAGAGGCATGAAAGCTGAGACTGAATGGGTGCCCCTGGCTGCACAGGATGATTCACAGTTGTCCTCCTGAGCTTCCTCAGAACTGGGGTACACAAAGGACAAGGATGAAAGTTTGGACAGAAGTACTTGGGCAAACCATTCTAACCATGGCTTCTCCCTATTCCTTGCTGTGCTACCTCTGGCACGTCCCCACCTCTCTCTGGGCCTCTATGTCTCCATCTTTAAAAGGAGTGGGGGTGGACTTAGCAATCTCAGGGACCTTTACGGGCCCTTGGGCTCTGATGTCCTAGGACAGCATTTCCCAAGGTATCAATGGAAAGCAAGAACCATCACTGCAGTTGATCTTGAGTGATATGAGAAACAAACTTTGATTGGGAGAGTAGGGTGAGCTTCCATGATGTTAAATAACGCTGAACTTCACATAGTGAATGAGAAAAGTTCTTCTTTTCAGTTTCATCAACCTTTCTGATTACATCAAAGAGAATGTCTTGGTTTGGGGCTACCTCTCTGCAACGTTCTCTGATTTTCCTTTTTCTTTTCTTTTTTTCTTTTTCTTTTTTTTGAGACAGAGTCTCACTGAGTCGCCCTCAGTAGAGTACTGTAACATCACAGCTCACAGCAACCTCAAACTCTTGGGGTCAAATGATTCTCTTGCCTCAGCTTCCCTAGTAGCTGGGACTATAGACTCCTGCCACAATGCCGGCTACTTTTAGAAGTGGGGTCTTGCCCTTGCTCACGCTCATCTCAAACCTGTGAGCTCAGGCAATCCACCCGCCTCAGCCTACTAGATGCCAGGATTACAGGCGTGAGCCACCACACCCGGCCCCTGATTTTCCTTTTTCACTGAGATAGCTGGCTTTAAGTTCAGAGCTTTTAGCAAGCAATTACATCATGTTAAATTTAATTATATTTCACATTTGTTTTGTTTTTATTACACGTATTTTCACGATTCATCTTCTTTTATGACATATAATTCTGACTTCCTAATTTATGATGGTAAAAAAATTAGTTTCATTAATTCATTGAACAAATATTTTTTGAGTGCCTATTTTGTGTGAGGCACTGATATAGGCAGTTGGGATATATCAAACGACAAAACAGACAAAATTCTGTGCCCTTTAGGAGTATTTAAATACACTATAAATTGGATATATTTAAGTAAAACAAAAAAAGTTAAATTAGGTAAACATTATTAGGAAATAGCATGGGGTGTATGCAAATTTGGAACACATTGTGAAAGTTACTGAGGAGTGACTAAAGTTTGGGAAATTCTGTTCTGGTATTTCAGAACACATCTAGGCCCTGTTTACTGGGAGTGACTCTTTAAGAGGCAGAGGGGGGCCTAGGAGGCAGGTGTGAGTCTGAAGGACTGGGGAGGAATAAGAAGCCCCAGGGAGCTAAGATGGCTGAATCCTAGCAGGCAGGAGCCTGGTCACTCTTGGCCTGACCAGCCCCTGCCCTGCTCCCAGGCCTGAGTCTCTGTCTCTCTGTCTCTCAGCTCTGGTGCAGGGTCTGTCTGCTGTGGCTTCACCTCCGCCTTGTCCCCCCAAGCTGCTTGGTTTGGGCTTGTGGGGATAGCTCCCCACCCTTTGCATGTTCTCTCTTGGCCTGGCCCCCTGGGGGGGCCTTCAGGCACCTGCTGAGTTTCTTTCTACTTCTTGCAGCTGAAGGGAACTGTGCGCCCAGCCAATGACTTCAACCCTGACGCAGATGCCAAAGCGCTGCGGAAAGCCATGAAGGGACTTGGTAAGGGGGATAAAAGGGGCGGGGGTGGGCTCTGTGGCAGGGGTGTGGTTTGTTTGGCAGTGGGCTAGGCAGGGAGCAGGGCAGAAATTGGGGTCCACAGAGTGAAGAGGACTTGATCCTGGAATGTCTTGACCCTGCACCAACTGACCCTGTGCTCAGAAAGTCCAGTCAGGATCAGGGAATCTAGGGGTTGGCTTCCATTGCCTTGTCTCTCCCTGTCTGGCCAGCAGCAACTCCCAGGGGCCTGTAGGAAGATAGACGTAAAAAGGCCTTGAAAGATAGAGTCCCATGCCAGGCGTGAAATTGATGGCAGTAATCTGAGAGGCAGGAAGGGGTATCTTAACACCTTCCAGAGTGCTGTGGTTAGAGGGAGTTGGGGTCCAGAAAACCGGACTTAGATTGTCAGGGTTGGAAGGAAATCTTAGTCTAGCCTCTTCATGTTACAGATGTAGAAACTGAGTTCCAGAAAGGCCAAGGGTCTTGCCCAAGGCGGACAGCCAGTGCTAGGGCCAGGACTAAAACTCAGAGATCCTGACTGCCAACCCAGTACCCTCCACCCACCAGGTGTCCTTTTTCCTAAGCAGTGTGGCATGACAGAAAGAAAGGCAGGTGGGAATCAAGGGGGAGTTAGTGGCCTGAGCCAGATAGAAGGTTTCTGCAGGGTCTCAGGAGCACAGGGCTGCCTTGCCAGGCATCCACCCTGCTAGAATTTGATGGCGATCATCAGTGGGGGTGGGTATGTGCAAAGCTGAGCCACAGGCCTTCTTCTGAGGTGTGTGGCTCTGGTGACTCAGGAACAGATGAAGGCACCATCATTGATATCATCACACACCGGAGCAATGCCCAGCGGCAGCAGATCCGGCAGACCTTCAAGTCTCACTTTGGCCGGGTAAGGGCTCCTTCCCCTTGGGCCCTGGGCCCCGCATCCACGCACTCCCCTGACGGAGTTCAGCCTGCTCTGCATAGTTGGACACCAGGAACCCATGGCAGTGGAACCCCACATTGTCAACATGATCTCAGTGTCTTCCAGTGTGGGTTTGGGCAGACATATCCCTCCATTCCTCCATGTCTTTGTGTTGGGCAGTACTTGTGTGGGCTGGCTTGGTGGCATCAGAGGCTTCAGTGTGGGGCTAAAACCAGAGCTAAGAGTTGTTTTCGTGCAGTGCTTCATGAGTGCTGGTTCAAGGCTGATGCTAAGTGTTAGTGACTATTGCACTTTGGTGGTGTCTGGCTTAGGCTGATGAGTTTCCCCCAGATGGAAACAGTATCCTTCAGTGCTGCCCCCTTCCCTTTCCAGTCTTCCTCCTGGTTGCCCACTCCCCACTTTGGCTTCATCTAAATAATAAATCCAACATCAACAAAGACAGGTAGAAGCTTTCCTGATCCCCCATACAGAGCTCATGTCCTCATTCATATCTCCTCCCTGCCCTGGGTCATGTGTGGACAAGTGCTGATGTCGGCATGACCTTGGCTCTGCCCTTGGCAGGACTTAATGGCTGACCTGAAGTCTGAGCTCTCTGGAGATCTGGCGAGGCTGATTCTGGGGCTCATGATGTCACCGGCCCACTATGATGCTAAGCAGTTGAAGAAGGCCATGGAGGTATGGTGTGGCACCAACGGGATGGGGTCCAGTCTGTGCGGGTGCTGGTAGGGCCACAAGTGCCCCTCTGAAGCCCAAGGGGTGGAATCCCTCCCTAATACAAGCTGGTATGACACAAAAGGGAAAAGGTATAGGATGTGGCTGAGTCCAAAGACTTAAATGCTGTTCTGACTCTTGGCCCTCTCCTGCCTTGGCTCTGCTGTCTTTCGTGGTCACTTGTCCATCCTACTAGCTAGCAGCTGCAGTGGAGAGTTCCTTCTTCCCAGGAATTCCAGCAAAAGTCTCAGCATTTACTCTGATTTAATTTGAGTGACATACACAGTAACCGGAGGGACTGGGGTCTCGTAGAGCAGCTGGAGGAAGCAGTGTGGGTCTGGATGGAACACGACAGCAGTCTGTATTACAGTCCAGCCCTGCCACTCACTGTGTTATGCTGGGCCATTACTTACGCTTCCTATGCCTCTGTACCTTCATCTGTGAAATGAAAACAGTCCCTGCTCTTCAAAATGGGACAGGTCAAACACAGGCATGAAGGGCACTGTTAAGTCTGAAGACCTGACCCTACCTTTAGCAAGAAAGAGGGTTA
Source organism: Nycticebus coucang (assembly GCF_027406575.1). NCBI lineage: Eukaryota > Metazoa > Chordata > Mammalia > Primates > Lorisidae > Nycticebus > Nycticebus coucang. Next base: position 51,185,182 of record NC_069796.1, on the reverse strand, counting down.
TGTCTTGGCCCAGATGTTACTGGAGCAGCTTTGCTTCCCAAGGCACCAATTGTACTATTGGCTTCTGTTTATGAAGAACATATGGTAACCATCTGGGGCTGTGTACATCAGCTGGATTAGTTGTCTTGTCAGGCCACAAGGTGAGGCTCTTATTTTTTCAACCCATCTTGCAGAAAGGGAAACTGAGGTGGGGGGCATTACTTACTTGTTCAAGGTCACAGAGCTATAAATGAGCAAATCTGGGGTTCAGACCAAGTCTTTCCAACCCTAGACCAGTGATTTTCCAACTGGTGTACCACAAAAATTTTTAAAGATCATTAATTAAATTGGTTTTGAAAGAAATTTTTAAGAAATTATTAATTATTCTTGAAAGAAGTTCAAAGCATAGTAAATATATTCTTTTTTTTACTCTTTTTTTTTTTATCAACATAATTTAAGTGTGCTATGAGATAAAAAAAAAAAAAAAAAAAAGGTTGAGCAACACTGCCCTAGAGCTTGTCTTGACAACCACAGGAAACCACTGAGGCTTTTGGTCCCTTCAAGATTAAGAGGAGAGCAGCAGAGGAGAACTAGAGGACTTTAAAAAAGCATTGCCTAGGCAAAGCAAACTGAGATTATTGTTTATTAAAAATTCCTAGCTGAAAAAGCAAATGAACTAAAGATGAGTTCATGTCCCTTCTTTATGGAATAGAAGGGACCAATAAGCTAACCTGACCCAGGCCTTTCCATTCTTGCAGTTTACAAATGGGAAACCGAGGGAGGCTCAGACAGTCAGTGACTTAGGGGAAGGATGGGGCTTGATCCTGGGGCTCAGGACGCTCCCAATGTCCTTACCACACACCTGCTTCTCATAAAGAGACTCCTGAGGCTCATTCAGGGTCAACCTCCTGGGATCAGAGAATCCACTAGGTGGCGACCTCTGTGAGGACAGAGAACATGGCCCCAGCACCTTGCACGGTGACTGGCTCATAGCAGGTGTCTAACAGATGTTCAAGTGAGTGGACCAGTGGCTGATCCATCTGTCTGGTTCCCTACTGCCCTCTGTGTGGGGACCTTTGTGCAGCAAGTTCCCCTGCCCGTCCCAGGGCCGTAATGTCACAACCCGTGTAACACTCCTCAAATCTAAATGTAAACGAATGTGGTATGTTTTTATCTTAAAGCACAAAATTCTTTTTCTTCTGACAAAACAATATTTGCTCTCTGTAAAAACTTGAGAAATATAGATAGAGCAAAAACAGAAGAAAATAGCAATCGTCCGTGAGGTCCTTACTCACCCAGAGAGCACAGCCTCCATTAACACTGTGATGCACGTGTGTGTCTAATGTTCTTTTTACATACTCACGTGTAAATGTTTATATTCAGCTATGTATGTGCATATGTATTTAATACACACATACCTATATATCTTTTCTTTTTTCCAAAAGCAATTCTCATGGAGGTTCTAGAAATCTTGAATCAGGGCTGGTGTGGTCAGCCCTAATTGTGCCAAGGGCTCTCTGGTCTGGGGGCCATGCCTAGAAGTCAGCGGAAAATCAGGAAGACTCGGCTGGGCTTTCGCCTCCTGGGTGGTTTCTTGGAGCTGGTGCCACCTTGGCCTGGGCCCTGGGAGCCTCTGCACAGGGGTCAGAACTGTGGCTGAGATGGTCTTTGTCTTGACATTCTAGGGAGCTGGCACAGATGAAAAGGCTCTTATCGAAATCCTGGCTACTCGGACCAATGCCGAAATCCGGGCCATCAATGAGGCCTATAAAGAGGGTGAGTGTGGGAGGTCTGGGCAGGAGAAGAGCCAGGCCCTGCAGTGCCTGGCCTCAGACCACAGCTCTGGCCCGTCTCCTTTCTCTCAGTCCACAAGACTTTGATAAGCCCCTTGAATGTGCCCAGCTCTGTGTCTGGGGAAGAACAGGAATTTCAAAAAGACAAAGGCCTAGGTTTGGTACCTGTAGCATAGTAGTTATGCTGCGGGCCACATGCATCCAGGCTGGCGGGTTCTTATCCAGCCTGGAACAGCTAAACAACAATGACAACTGCAACAAAAAAAATAGCCAGGTGTTGTGGCGGGTGCCTATAGTCCCAGCTACTTGGGAGGCTGAGCCAAGAGAATCACTTAAGCCCCAAGAGTTGGAGGTTGCTATGAGCTGTGATGCCACGGCACTCTACCAAGGGCAACATAGTGAGACTCTGTCTCAAAAAAAAAGACAAAGGCCTAGAGGTAGAAGAGAGCTTGGCTAAAGTGGGAAGAGGGGATGTCCCACCCTGCTGGGGAGAGGGTGGGTGACTTTAGGGGCATGTGGCCTGCTCAGTTGTTCAAGGCCCCAGACTATCTTAAATATTAAATTTTAATATCTGAGTTTCTAATTTTTTAAAAAGTAGCCTCATATTTTCATTCTGAAGTAGCTTGAATGCTAGTCAAAATGGTTAAACTTTTTCTCTTGTAAGTAGCTTTTTTTTTTTTTTTTTTGCAGTTTTTGGCCAGGGCCAGGTTTGAACCTGCCACCTCCGGTATATGGGGCCAGTGCCCTACTCACTGAGCCACAGGCACTGCACCGCTTTTTTATTTTTTAATTATTTTTTTAGGCTTGGTGCTGTACCACAGTGGTTATGGCATCAGCAACATACACCGAGGCTGGCAGGTTCAAACCCATCCTGGGCCAGCTAAACAGCAATGACAACTGCTACAAAAAATGGCTGGGCCTTGTGGCAGGCACCCATTGTCCTAGCTACTTGGGAGGCTGAGGCAGGAGAATCGCATAAGCCCAAGACTTTGAGGTTGCTGTGAGCTGTGATGCTACGGTACTCTACCAAGGGTGACATAGTAAGACCCTGTCTCAAAAAAAATTTTGTTTTAATTTTTTGGTAGGCAAGTGACACGCTCAGAGCCATGCATTTGGGTCTAGCAACTGCCATGCAAGTGGAAAGGTAGAAAAGAGAATGAAGATAGGGAGATGACTTGAGGCTGGTAAATGATAGAGGCTAGATGTGGTGGGACCTGAACTGGAACAGAATAGAAGGAAAGGATAGAGAGGAGGATGACTGGATCACAAAATCCACAGGAGGATGACTGGATGCTCCCCAAACCCACCTACAATCTCCCTTCCCCCTTTCAACACTGCCCTGGCTTAAATCTGAGCTTCTAGGAACCCCCTTTCACTCATCAAACCCTTTTTGGCTGACAGCTGCTCACCGCCCATTTCTCTGTCTCAGACTATCACAAGTCCCTAGAGGATGCTTTGAGCTCAGACACATCTGGCCACTTCAGGCGAATCCTCATTTCTCTAGCCACGGTGAGTGAATTTATGGGCCTCAGGCCTGCCTGCCCTTCCAGATGCCAGGGAGGAGGGGAAGGGTTACTGCATAGAAGGGGCAGGGTTATTAGAAGCCCCGTTCTGAGGAAGAGGGTATCTCCCCACTGCCTGCCTCTGGTGTTCATTCGTCAAAGCTGGCTTGGTGCCACCTGCTCCAGGCAGTCCTCCCGGTTGGCCGTAACCTGGCTTTTGGGGTTGTCAGCTCATAGGACAAAGCCACATGGGTGACCCTCTTATGGTCATCACTATAGTCTCCATCACTATGTCTTGAATTTCTGTAACTCAAATGCCAGGCCCTAATTCACAGTTACTAAGAGTTCACTGTGTACCAGGCATTGGGCTGAGCACCTTATAGATGTTCTCATTTAATGACCTGACAGCTTGCCCATGGAGGCAGGATTATTGTCCCTGTGCTACAAATGAGGAAAGGACTCAGAGGGCTGAGGTGACTGCTAAGGGACAGAGAGGGTGGACATTTAGGGACCAGCCTTTCTTGCTGCTCCTGCTGCAGGGGAACCGCGAAGAGGGAGGAGAAGACCGGGACCAGGCCCGGGAAGATGCCCAGGTGAGACCCCCTCCAGCCCACCCACTGACCTCTGCTGGGCTTCCCTGAGAAGTGGCTCCAGCTGATGTCTGTCCGTGTCAGGCCCTGGCTGTCTGGGGGTGGGAAGACTCCTGACAGGGGCGTGGCTGATTTGATTGACCTTCACCCTTAGAAGTAAGACTTTGAGGGTTTTCGTAATGAGATTTATTTAGGAGTGTGGTGCTGGTCTTACTGGGATCTCCTCCTTAGGCCTTAGAGCTAGAAGGGACTTACAGATTGCCCAGGTTAAATCCCTCGTGCTATAGTGGAAAAGTGGAGGCCTACAGAGGGTGAATGACTTCAGAAAGTCACACAGCAAATCAGGGGCTCAGGTGTAATTGACCCAAAGAGAACAGGTCTGGGAGCTTGCTGGGCAGGGAGCCTGAGTACTAAAGATTTCAGTTTATTATCTGTAAAATGGGATCAAGATTAGATGTAGTGTCCCAGGAGAAGACTAGAAAGTAAGTTCCTCAAGAGCTGGAATCGTTGTTTGGTCACTCATGGGTCCACAGTGTCATATGGTCAGTGCTCAGTGAATATTTGTTGAATGAGGAAGAGGGGAGAGGGTTCTCTCTAGAGTGTCCTGGCTGCTGTGCTTCTGCCCTGCTCCTCCAGCTAGTGATCGGAGCTCTAGCTCAGAAGGCTCATGGCTCCTCGTGGAGGCTGGACAACCCTAAATTCATTTTCTCTAGGGGTTCCTGTGGCTGGGCAGTCCCTCTGGAGGCCATCTGTAGTGTCCCTCGTGACCTGTGCCTTGACTGCAGCACCCACTGGCCTGGCTCAGGTCCAGATCTTCACCTCTGCCCACCCAACCCCCACCCCATGAAAGCCGTCTGTCCAGGGCTAGGCATAGACACCACTGACAAGGAATTCAGCCCCCTTATCTTACAGTCAGAGGGTTGAAAAGAGCACTGATGGATTGATGGTCAGGGCACCAACTTTTCTGTTCCAGCTCCATTAATGGAGCTCTGGTATGTCACAACAGCATCCGAGGTAGCAAACTCCTTAGCCGTAACCTGACGATGACAAAATCATAACTGCAACTATTAGAACATTATAACTACTATATACTGAGCATGATGCTAAGACTAGTTTGTACTTTATTATGTTTTCTCTTTTACTGAAGGAAAATGAAGCTCCTAATTTATCCAAGCGTACAGTTCTAAGTGGCAGTGGTTTGATTTGAACTCAGGCTTGCCTAACTCCAAAGACTATACTAAATACAGTAGTATCTTCTAGGACCCAGTACAGTTAAATTCCCCTGCAGCTTCCAAATCAGGTAGCGATTGTTGTCAGTTGTCCAACCCTTGCTTTAGAATACAGCTGTCAGAAGCTTCAGGTTGTGTTCAAATGCCTGGAATTACAGTTACACTTCTTGGCTCATTTATGGGGCAACAAGTGTGGGAATCCAGCCAGACACTTGTAATGGCTTGCTGAGGTCACATTCATTCACTCATCCAACATATCTTTATTAAGTATTACTATAAGTAGCCCCATTATGCTCCTGAGGGCTTTTCATCTAAATCTCACCCCAAATCCACCCTCCACTCCAAAATCCATTTTCCAGAGATCACTTCCACCATGTGCCTGGTCTGCCTGGTAAGGCTGTGCTTCTAGTTGCCACCAGCAGGGAGCAGTGGTGAGCCTCACTGGCCAGCTGCTTTCCTGGAGAGAAGGGGAGAGAGAGAAACTGGATAGAAAAAACAAAGGGACCCTTGACCCAGAGCCCTGCCCAGCTAAGCTACTTCTCCAAATTTAAGATGCTAGACCCTGATCTTAGTGTAGACTCATTTTCTTATAACTAGCAATATATTCTTTTATAGAAACTTCAGAAGATAGAGACCAAAAAACCCCTATAACCTATAGTAATAGCCATTATTAATATTTTGGAATATATTATGCTAGTTGTTTATCTATGTATATATAGATTCCTGATTTGATAACAGTTAAAAATTAGTATTCTGTGAATGTTATTGCACATTTTAAAAAATGACAAATGTCATTTATTTAACCAGCCCTTTTCCTAGTATAGTGTACTCTTTTATCACGTTCATGATTTTTTCCTTAGAATAGATTTCCAGAGGTGAAAGGAGCATGCTAGAGCAAAATGTATATAAAAATTCAGGGCATTTGGCTCAGCTGTTGTAGCATGGTGGTTACGGCGCCAGCCACATGCACTAAGGCTGGTAGGTTCAAACACGGCTGGGCCAGCTAAACAATGACAACTGCAACAAAAAAATACCCAGGTGATGTGGCGGACAACTGTAGTGCCAGTTACTCCAGAGGCTGAGGCAAGAGAATCGCTTAAGCCCGAGACTTTGAGGTTACTATGACAGCACTCTACTGAGGGTGACATAGTGAGACTGTCTCAAAAAACATTTTTTTTTTTCAGGGCATTTAATAGGCAGAGCTAAGCTCTCCCCTTAGAAAGACAATGTGCATGAGTGTTTGGCAGTTTTTGTTTGCCTGTTTTACTGGCCTCTCATAGTCTCTCATTCTGGGTGTGTAAACACCCTCAAGCTTTTAGAAGTCTGGGTTTGAGGCCTGGAGCCATAGCTCATGCCTATAATCCTAAAACTCTGAGAGACTGAGGCAAATGGATTGCTTGAGCTCAGAGACCACCCTGATCGAGATCACCCTGAGTAAGAGTGAGACCCTATCTCTACTAAAAATTAGAAAAATAGCCAGGCATTATGATGGGCATCTATAGTCCCTGCTACTCAAGAGGCTGAGGCAGGGGAATGGTTTTAGCCCAGGAGTTTGAGGTTGCTGTGAGCTCAAATGATGCCATGGCACCCCACCCAGGGTGACAGAGTAAGACTCTGTCAAAAAAGAAGTCTGGGTTTGTTATTAACAGGGCAAACATATGTCCAGTTTCCACCTGTTCCTCCAAAGTAAATGTTAATAGCTTCCCCGTTCATTATTACCACTGGAGCAATAAACAATATAGATAACTAATTATTATAAGATCCATAATGAAATGAAAAATTGTCATTTTTTTTTTTTTTTTTTTTGTAGAGACAGAGTCTCACTTTATGGCCCTCGGTAGAGTGCCGTGGCATCACACAGCTCACAGCAACCTTCAACTCCTGGGCTTAAGCGATTCTCTTGCCTCAGCCTCCCGAGTAGCTGGGACTACAGGCACCCGCCACAACGCCCGGCTATTTTTTTTTTTTTTGGTTGCAGTTCAGCCGGGGCAGGGTTTGAACCCGCCACCCTCGGTATATGGGGCCGGCGCCTTACCGACTGAGCCACAGGCGCCACCCGAAAAATTGTCATTATTATTAATCAGTCCTCAAATATTTAAAATATAACAGCTTTGGGCGGCACCTGTGGCTCAAGGAGTAGGGCGCCGGTCCCATATGCCGGAGGTGGCAGGTTCAAACCCAGCCCCGGCCAAAACCCACAAAAAAAAAATAAATAAATAAAACATAACAGCTTTATTGACATAGAATTCATATTCCCTGTGATTGACATATTCAAAGTATAAAATTTGGTGGTTTGGGTTATCTTCACAGACTTGTGCAATCATCACCACAATCAATTTCATCACTCCAGAAACAAGCCCTGTGCACATTAGCAGTTACTCCTCATTTCCTCCCAACCCCCAGGCCTAGCAAATTGCTAATCTTCTTTCTGTCTCTCCAGATTTGCCTATTCTGCACATCTCCTGTAAATGGAATCATACGATATGTGGCTTTGAGGGGCTGGCTTCTTTCATTTAGCGTGGTGTTTTTAGAGGTCATCCACACTGTAGCATAAGTCAACACTGTTCTTTTTTCTTTCTTTTTTTTTTTTTTTTTTTTGAGGCAGAGTCTCAAGCTTTTGCCCTGGGTAGAATGCCATGGCGTCACAGCTCACAGCAACCTCAAACTCTTTGGCTTAAGCGATTCTCTTGTCTCAGCCTCCCAAGTAGCTGGGACTACAGGTGCCCAGCCCACCACCCAGCCATTTTGTTGTTGTAGTTGTCATTGTTGTTTGGCAGGCCTGGGCTGGATTCGAACCCACCAGCTCTGTGGCTGGTGCCCTAGCCTCTGAGCTACAGGCGCCAAGCCCTGTCAGCACTTTTCATTGCCAAGTAATATTCCATTGTCCATTCCTGAGCTGGATGTATATTTGGGTTTTTTCCACTTTGGGGCTATTATGACTAATGCTGCTATGAAAATTTGTGTACACATGTTTGTGTGCACATACATACATTTTCATTTCTCTTAGGTGTCTACCTAGGAGAACTGTTTGGTCCTGTGATAACTCTGTTTAACATTTTGAGGAACAGCCCAGATTAATTTTTGCATGAAGTAGCTATGCTAATGAGGAAAAGCTTTTGTGTTAAGTGTTAAATATTTTTTTAGTACCCTACCACACTTTTTTAATACTACAGGCATAGTATTATTACATAGTATTATAATACTACAGATAAGATTATTATTGTCTTGAAGATGCTTCAAAAAAACTAATCTGTCACAAGTTCTGTCACCTGAATAAATGAGAATATTTGACACTTTAATTTTTTTTTTTTTTTTTTTTGAGATAGAGACTCACTCAGGTGCCCTGGGGTTGAGTACCATGGGGTCATAGCTCACAGCAACCTTCAACTCTTAGGCTCAAGAGATCCTCTTGCCTCAGCCTCCTGAGTAGCTGGAACTACAGGTGCCCATCACAATGCCCAGCCATTTTTTAGAGACAGGGTCTCACTCTGGCTCATGCTAGTCTCGAACCTGTGAGCTCAAGCAGTCCAGAGTGCTGGGATTACAGGCGTGAGCCACTGTGCCCGGCCTATTTAATTTTTTAAACATCTTCCTCTCTTTGTTTTAAAAAACAAAAAATACTGAGCTTTTTTTAACATAACTTTAAAATATTTTTGACTTTATATGTATAAACAGAATTTGTCATATTAATCATGTTTAAGCATACAGTTCAGTGGCATAAATACATTCACATTGTTGGGCAACCATCACCACCATCTGTCTCCAGAACTGTTGTTCATCTTGCAAAACTGAAACTCTGAACCCACTGAGCAGTCACTCCCCGTTTCTCCATCTGCCAGCACTTAGCAACTATTATTCCACTTTCTGTCTCCACAAAATTTGACAGGAAATGGATTTGTGTAGTATTTGCTCTTGGGTGATTGGCTTATTTCTCTCAGTAAAATGTCCTCAAGGTTCAACATCTAGGTTGTTTTTAATACAAAAAAAGGGCCGGGGTGGTGGCTCACACCTATAATACCAGAACATGGGAGGCCGAGGCGGGTGGATTGCCTGAGCTCATAGGTTAGAGACCAGCCTGAGCCAGAGTGAGACCTCATCTCTAAAAATATAGCTGGGCGTTGTGGCAGATGCCTGTAGTCCCAGCTACTTAGGAGGCTGAGGCAAGAGAATCACTTAAGCCTGGGAGTTTGAGGTTACTGTGAGCTATGATGCCGGGGCACTTTACCAAGGGTGACGAAGTGAGAGTCTGTCTCAAAAAAAAAACAGGAAAAGTATTGAAAAACCAGAAGTAGCCCATAATCCTAGTTGCCCTGATAACTCCGATTTGGCATTTAAATAAAAAACAAAGTAATGTATTTGCATGTTTAGGAAATGTAAACATAAAATTTCAAGAAGAAGAAAAGAAAACGAAAAGGTGGGTGGCGCCTGTGGCTCAGTGAGTAGGACACCAGCCCCATATACCAAGGGTGGCAGGTTCAAACCCAGCCCCAGCTAAACTGCAACAAAAAAATAACCACGCGTTCTAGCAGGCCTCCCAGCTATTGGGAGGCTGAGGTAAGAGAATCGCCTAAGCCCAAGAGCTGGAGGTTACTGTGAGCTGTGACGCCAGATCATTCTACCCAGGGCACAAAGTAAGACTCTGTCTCTAAAAAAAAAAAAAAGAAAAGAAAAGAAAACGAAAAAGCTTTCCTGCATACTTTCTCCTCAAAGGTAACCACTTAGTAGCATCTTGACAATTTATTCCTTATGAGAGTTTTGTTTGTTTGTTTGTTTGTTTTTGTAGAGACAGAGTCTCACTTTATTGTCCTCGGTAGCGTGCCGTGGCGTCACACAGCTCACAGCAAAGTCCAACTCCTGGGCTCAGGCGATTCTCTTGCCTCAGCCTCCCGAGTAGCTGGGAATACAGGTACCTGCCATGACACCTGGCTATTTTTTTGTTGCAATTTGGCCCAGGCGGGTGCCCTACCCACTGAGCCACAGGCGCCGCCTGAGAGTATTTTTTTTTTTTATTGAGATAAAAGAAACACTCTTATACCATATATATACTTTACTTTTTACTTAATTTAAATGGAAACTCTCCTTATAAGCTCTGTAGATATGTCTCATTCTTTTTAAGAGCTGTGTGGGTTGTTTCCATTGCTTGAATAAACCATAGCCTGTTTAACAAGTCATCTACTGACAGTTTCCAGTTTTTCTCTGTTGCAAACATGCTGCAGTGGACAATCGTACATTCTATCATGGTAGACTTTTGCCAGTGTGTCTGTAGAGCAGATTCCTAGTGACGTAATTGCTAATCAAATGGCAGATAGTATTTTACTGTTGTTAGACGTTGCCAAATATACAATCAAAAGGAGACAAAAGTTTCTAGAATGTAAGCTACAATAAAAAGAAGACAAAAGTTTCTAGAATGTAAGCTACGGGGAAGTTTACAAAGGGAATAGTTTCAATCTATCCAGTAGAAAAGGGGTCAGCAGAGCTTCAGGGGAAAAGGCAAAAACCAAACTCAGTCTGGGTACACAAGGGCTGTTTGTATTTTGTTCCAGGCACCCACAGTCATAGCTATTTTCCTCACAAAGTATTATGTCCTAACCACAGAATTCTGTGCTCTGCAGATTGCAACAATTAAAAGTAACCCTTGTAAAATGATTTTCCCACCTCTGCTTGGCTGTGTGCCCCCAGGCCAATCACCTCTCCTTCAGGCACCAGCTGACCTCTTTTTCCCCATCTGGAGGTGCTAAAATCACCTGTCTCCCAACCCCTTCCAACTCTGAAGGTGCTAAAGGGTGCAGGGAACCTTGCACTCCTAGCCAGCCCTAGCCCCATTTCGAGCTCTGCCCTGAAAGACCAGAGAAAAGTATTTTCCCCTCAACACTGTCTCTTATCATGTCCTGTGTTCCCTTGGGGTCTCTCAGGATCTCTCCCACTCTCGACCAGGCCCCCTCACCCTGCACCCCAGGACCCCACCAACCATCTGGTCGCTTCTGACTCTTGCCTTCCCCTCTCTCCCTTCTTTCTCCTCCTTGCTTTCAGGTGGCTGCCGAGATCTTGGTGAGTGCCCTGTTTTTCATTTGGATTTTAACAGCCTCTCTGAGTAAAGTCTGGCTGTGCCCTGGGGCTGGGGTCCAGTGGGGCAGATTCAAGCCATGATTTGGGGGCTTGCTCTGCAGCTTCTCTCTTTCCCCTTCAGGGCCCCTTAGGTCCCTTGCTAGGCAAAAGAGGGCCCAGGCTAGTGTTTCCCAAACCCCAGCCATTCATATCTGACATGATTTGTACTGCATAACCACCAGCTATTCATAGTTACCTCTAAATTGACTGACTTTTAAACCTAAAAGTTGTTTTAAAGGGAATTTAATATGAATGTAAATTAAATAGCTGGCTAGAAGATAAGTGTGGAAACATACATGTGTAGCATATTCAAATACGTTTGCCTTTAATCTTGCTTGGGGAAATGCTGGCCAGGCCATCACTTTTGCACGTGCACACATACACATTTCCCAGGGGGCTTTTAGAGAGGTTGAGGGATGAAAGGACAAGGTCAGATTTCTGTGTGCAGTGCCTGGGAGGCCAGGATGGAAGTACCCAGTGCTAAGCCCATCAGTGTCAGTCCCCAAGGTCCCTGGGAACTGGAAGGGGAATGTGAAGTTCATTCACTCGAGGCTGAGGAAGGAAGAGGGGCCCAATCTCAGCTCCCTTGGACGGCTGGGTTAGCCCAGCTTCTGACCTCAGCCCAGACAAAGATATGAATGTGCATAATAATCAAGGCTTTCTCGTGTCTCCCCTCCCAAATTCTTGCCTCAACTTGGGCTCCGCAGGAGATAGCAGACAAACCTAGTGGAGACAAAACTTCCTTGGAGACGCGTTTCATGACGATTCTGTGCACCCGCAGCTATCCTCACCTCCGGAGAGGTAGGCCTGACCTCCTCCCCTTCCCAATTCAGCAGGAACATTCCCAAATCCAACAGGAGGCTCTCAGTTCTCTAACAAGAGAAGGCAGTTACCCACCTACCTGCATCCCCCAGCAGTGGAGTAGCATGGCTGATGGAGACCCTGACCCTGTTGCTGAACGTGGCTCAGCCTTGGGTCAGCTCCCTTCACCTTGAAGGCCAACTCTGATGAATTGGAATTAGCTGCCTAGAAAGCTGTGCTGAGAAGGATTCTGAGGTTCAGTGTCATGATCCATGTGTAATGCCTTCCAGGAGCAAGATAACAAAAAATGGTTTGAACCACAGGTGGCCACACACAGGGCACCCCCGTACGCAGTGGCCCTGATGTTAGGTGATCATGAAGCGTCCTTTCCACTAGGACATTCACGTCTTAACATGCTTTCATCTGGTACTTTTCAATACTGAAGGTGCTTTAGCATAGTGGCTAAAAGATGAACCACCTTGATTTCAATCTACCCCATTACCAGCCATGTGACCTCAGGCAAGTTACTGAATCTCTGCCTGAGTTCCCTTATCTAGGAATGGGGATTTTAGTTCAACCTTACCTGGTTGTTGTGAAGACACAAAACATACATGTGTAATGCACTCCGCACAATGCCTGGCACGTAGTAAGTGCTTTCCAAGTGTTATCATTATGTCATTCTTTACAAAATCTCTGTCCCAACTTGACACAGGAGGAAGAGGAGGCCAAGAAAGGGAAGGGTGACTCAGGGTTGCAGAAGCAGAGCCATGACTAGGACCCCTGGCTTTTTTACTACCTCAGTCTAGGTTCCCAGAACTTGTCCAGGGCTCTGGGCTGTTGGCCCAGCCCAGAGGCTCCAAATTAGCACAGATTGGCTTCGACCCCAAAGCAGCCTTGATGTCAGAACTCCCTCTCATGGTGATTCTGCCTGGGCTGAGGCCATACCTGTCACTGTTTCCAGTTTCCTGGGCACAGTCTATGTGCAGACCTGGCGGGGCAGGGGAGGGGTGAGCTCGAGCTTTCCCATTGCCCCAAGCTGGAGCTCAGCCTCCTCTTCTGGGGCTTCCCTTGGGGCCAGTTTTCCAGGAGTTCATCAAGATGACCAACTATGATGTAGAACACACCATCAAGAAGGAGATGTCCGGAGATGTCAAGAACGCATTTGTGGCCATTGGTAACTGGCGGGGACCAAAGGAAGGGTCTGGGAACATTGGGAACATGGCCAGGTTTTCTGGAAGAGTGTAACCTTGCCAGCACCCTCAGCTACTAGTATTGGAAAGCGTACGCTGCAACAGGTGGCCTCTGGGGTTTTACCAAACGTGTGAGTGTTGGGAAGTATGAGGACTCTTCCAGGCTGCAGGACAGGATGAGAAAATGGCTCTCCCTGGGGAAGGGCCAGAAGGCTAGGACAGGACAGGAGGAGGCACAGCATCCTGCAGGACTAAAGTATGTGTGAGTACACACACACTCTGCACATCTCTGCACATATGCCCTACACAAACCACACACACACTCTGCACAAAAGCGCTACAAACTGCACACACACACTCTGTACATATGCCCCACACACTGCACACACACACTCTGCACATATGCCCCACACACTGCGCACACACACTCTGCACATATGCCCCACACACTGCACGCACACACTCTGCACATATGCCCCACACACTGCGCACACACACTCTGCACATATGCCCCACACACTGCGCACACACACTCTGAACATATGCCCCACACACTGCACGCACACACTCTGCACATATGCCCCACACACTGCGCACACACACTCTGAACATATGCCCCACACACTGCGCGCACACACTCTGCACATATGCCCCACACACTGCGCGCACACACTCTGCACATATGCCCCACACACTGCGCGCACACACTCTGCACATATGCCCCACACACTGCGCGCACACACTCTGCACATATGCCCCACACACTGCGCGCACACACTCTGCACATATGCCGCACACACTCTGCACATATGCCCCACACACTGCGCGCGCACACTCTGCACATATGCCCCACACTGCGCGCTCACACTCTACACATATGCCCCACACACTGCGCGCGCACACTCTGCACATATGCCCCACACACTGCGCGCGCACACTCTGCACATATGCCCCACACACTGCGCGCGCACACTCTGCACATATGCCCCACACACTGCGCGCACACACTCTGCACATATGGCCTACCCATGAACACCAGTTACACTGCACACACGACACATGCACACATACAGAACACACTGAACATGTGCACACATATCACATAGGCCTCTTTCCTCCTCCCAGCACATGGCTCTCTTTGGTCACTCTTATTTTAATTTGACTTCTTGACTTTGAAAAAGTCTTTCCCTTTTGGTTCTCAATTTCTACATGTGTAAATATGGATGGGTAGGCATGAGTGAGGGTTAAAGTTGGTTTCATCAGTGTTGATTGTCATTAGTATCTTAATTTATGTACTATAACATGCATTGCATTGATGAACATATTTTCTTAATCCTACCGGGAGGGGCCAATGGAAGATTTTCACATAATTGCCATCAATTGTAAAATAATCTTGATTTCAGAGACACTAAATATGGGGGAAGGTGTTTCAGATTGGGTGAAGGAAAGATATTGTTGTTGTCATTTAGCATGGATGGGCCTTTATTGCCTTGGCACAGCACTGAGGAGGCGGAGAGCCTCGTGGTTAAAAGCATGGTATTCAGGTTGAATCCCTGCTCTTCCACTTTCCAGCTGTATGTCCTTGCACAGGTCACAAAGCCTCTGTGTCTCAGTTTCCTCCTCTGTAAAATGGAAATCACAATAATTATTGTAAGATTTGAACGAGTTAATTCTATAGTAATTGGCGTTTTTGTAAGATTTGAGCGAGTTCATTATACATGAAGTACTTAGAACAGTGCTCACTGGGCAAGGGTTAGCTTTTGTTTCCTGCCAGGCCCTGTGCTTGTTTAGTTGCATAAACAGGTTCTGTTAAATCCTAAGCAGGTGTTCTTATCAGCTTGCATTACAAAGAGGACACTGAGTTCAAAGAGGTTAATGTCAATAGTGGAGACAGGACTCAACTCAAACTCCTGGGCTCAAACGATTCTCCTGCCTCAGCCTCCTGAGTAGCTGAGACTACAGGCACCCGCCACAACACCCAGCTAATTTTTATATGTTTAGTAGAGATGGGGGTCTCACTCTTGCTCAGGCTGGTCTTGAACTCCTAAGCTCAAGCAATCCACCCTCCTCAGCCTCCCAGAATGGTAGGATTACAGGTGCAAACCACCACACCAGGCCAAAAGCCATGTTCTTAACACGGCTTGACCTTCAGAGACACTTTCAGGTCCTGCCCTCCTGGTATTTCTACTTCTTCCCTCTCACCTCCCACTTTGGCAACCCCATGCCAGGCTATTTCACACCATCCTGTCCCATGGCAGGCACTGGGGTCCCCTGTTCCCATAGAGATACTTTTATATCCAAGATCGTCCTGGCTCTGAAGCTGGTGTCAGGTTCCTCCTTCTGCTGAGATACCCACCTTGTGGGCTCTGGAACCTTGAAAGGAAGCAGCTGCTAAGTCCTTGAGAAAGGGCTGAGTTGACCTAACAGGCATGCATTATCTGAGGTGAGGATGGGGTGGGGAACATAGGCTGCCAGTGTGGCCGAGTACGTAGACCCTGGACAGCACTCAGCCCCAGGGAATAGCACAGTGCCTTAAATTATGCCAATGGACAGCCATTCTTTGGGACAGAATTTTTTTTTTTTGTAGAGACAGAGTCTCACTTTATGGTCCTCGGTAGAGTGCTGTGGCATCATACAGCTCACAGCAACCTCCAACTCCTGGGCTTAAGCAATTCTCTTGCCTCAGCCTCCCGAGTAGCTGGGACTACAGGCGCCCGCCACAACGCCCAGCTATTTTTTGGTTGCAGTTCAGCTGGGGCCGGGTTTGAACCCGCCACCCTCGGTATATGGGGCTAGCACCTTACCGACTGAGCCACAGGCACCGCCCTGGGACAGAATTTTTGTAATTCAGTACCTCCCAAACATTAGACTGCATTAGAGTAGGGCAGTCAACTGTCTTCATGTGTGTGGGGCTTTCAGTGCTAAAACCAGGACTCTTCTAGGCAAATTGGGACAAGTTGGTTACCCACCTCCAGTTTCAGACTCAGCATATGTGGGGTGGGGCATGAGAATTTGCATTTCTTCCAAGTTCCCAAGAGATGCTGATGTTGTTGGTCCACAAGGCACACCTCAAGAACCAGTGTTCAAAATGTTTCTAGAACTTGAGTCTGTTGGGTGGAGGCTAAAACCTGAGTTTTAAACAAGCTTCTCGGGTGATTCCAATGCACTTAAACATTTAAGGCTCTGTGCCTTGTGTTCATGAGGAGTTAATTCCATTTGAATATTCTACTAACCTTGGTTAGCTATAAACAACTTTAGTAGGAAGTGAATTGCAACCAAGTAAGAACCAGGACTAGGGCTGAGCCAGACAAGGAGGCATTGGGATGTCAGTGTCACCCCAAGCATGACACTGGTGGTGGCAATGATCTCCAGACTCAGGATGGGAGAGAGGAGGCAGGGCAGGGGAGCCCAGTCCAGGGGCCGGTGCACTTCCTCTGACTAAGTTCCCTGCATCTCTGTCTTCTTTCCATCAGTTCAAAGTGTCAAGAATAAGCCTCTCTTCTTTGCTGACAAACTTTACAAGTCCATGAAGGTAAGAAAACCTGCTCATTTGTTCCTTTCCCTTCAAGCACTGACTTACGTGCACATGCAAAGACAGGTGTGTGCCGTCCCCCAAATTAGGACGTCTGGCAGCTGTTACCTCCTGTCTGATATTTACCAGCATCTGCCTTTGTCTGCCTCTAGAGTAGCTCCCAATCGGGGTGATTTTGCTACCCAGAGGACATTTGACTCTGTTCAGACACATTTTTACTCATCACGGCTTGGAGTGTTTTGCTGCTGGCGTCTAGTGAGAAGAAAGCAGGGATGCTGTTGAACGTCCTACAATGGACAGAACAGCTCCATGCAACAAAGAATTATCTGGCCTGGGCGGCGCCTGTGGCTCAGTGAGCAGAGGGCTGGCCCCATATACCGAGGGTGGCGGGTTCAAACCCAGCCCCGGCCAAACTGCAACAAAAAAATAGCCGGGCGTTGTGGCGGGCGCCTGTAGCCCCAGCTACTCAGGAGGCTGAGGCAGGAGAATCGCCTAAGCCCAGGAGTTGGAGGTTGCTGTGAGCTGTGTGACGCCACGGCACTCTATGGAGGGCAATAAAGTGAAACTCTGTCTCTACAAAAAAAAAAAAAAAGAATTATCTGGCCTAAAATGTCAAGGTTTCGAACCATGCTCTGGGGGCGGCACCTGTGGCTCAAAGGGGTAGGGCGCCAGCCCCATATGCCGGAGGTGGCCGGTTCAAACCCAGCCCTGGCCAAAAACTGCAAAAAAGAACCATGCTCTGGAAACATAGGACTGAGTAAGACAGTTTCTGCCCTCTCAGAGCTCACGTTCTAGCAAGTGTCTCCTATGACAAATGATCATCAAAGGTCACAAGTACTCAGCTCTGGGACTAACCCTGCCTTTCCTGAGGGGTCCAATCCACACTGGCCACCCTCTTACCCCAGACACTGGAGTCTCAACTGTGACAGAGCCTAGACAGGCTAGTGGGTGGGAAGGAGCCCGAAACCCTCTCAGCCTAAACAGCCCCAAACATGACAACCATTCCTTGAGCACTTACCACGTGCTCATGAGCACTGATGCCCTGTGCCAAGTGTTTCACCTCTCTGACCACAGTTGACCTCACAGCAATCCTATGAGGTCAAGGTAGTATCCTTATTTTACTGTGGAAGAAACTGAGGTTAAAACTTTGTGTGAGTTGGCTCGGCACCCATAGCTCAGTGGTTATGGCGCCGGCCACATACACCAGGGCTGGCGGGTTTGAACCCAGCCTGGGCCAGCTAAACAACAACAACAAAAATAGCCAGGCGTTGTGGTGGGTGCCTGTAGTCCCAGCTACTTGGGAGGCTGAGGCAAGAGAATTGCTTAAAAAAAAAAGAATTGCTTAAGCCCAAGAGTTGGAGGTTGCTATGAGCTGTGACACCACAGCCCTCAACCGAGGGTGACATAGTTGAGACTCTGTCTGAAAAAAAAAAACAACTTTGTGTGAGTTAATATGGCTCCTCCATGGCAGTGCTGGGACTTGAACCTACCTCTATCTCCTAAGCTGGCATTGCTCACTCCTTAGGGGCAGAAGTGGACCCTAGCTGCCCATGCACTCTGTGCCCTCTGCCTAATCCTTGGGCCCTAACTTTGTTTCCTGGGGCTGCTATAACAAATCACCACAAAGTGTTGACAACAAAAATTTATTCTACCGTATTCTGTAGGCCAGAAGTTCAAACTCAAGATGTTGGCAGTGTGGGGTCCTTCTGGAGGCCTTGAGGGAGCACTGTCCTGTGCCTCTCTTTTAGCTTCCTGGTGTTGCCAGAGGTTGTTGGAGTTTCTTAGCTTGTGGATACAATACTTTAAGCTCTGCCTTTATCCTCATATGGCCTTCTCTGTCTCTGTATGATGGTGTCCCCTCTCCACTTCCTATAAAGCTAGTAATGATTGGTTTAGGGCCCACCCTAATCCATTATGATGTCAACTTGTCACCTGTGCAAAGACTCTATTTCCAAATTAGGTCCCATTCTGAGTTTCTAGTTGGGCGTAAATTTTGGAGAGCATATTACTCAGCCAATACAGGCTGTTTTTGCCTCTCAATCTGGCCAGTCTTGGGCATAGGAGAGGTTTAGTCAGGACCATTTGCGGAAGACAGGGGCAGAATATCCCACTCTGGTTTTGGAAAGTAAAGGGAAAGAGGCAGATGGACACCCACTATTTCTTTCTTTTGAGACAGAGCCCCACTATGTCACTCGGTAGAGTGCTGTGGCGTCGCAGCTCACAGCAACTTCAAACTCTTGGGCTCAAGCGATTCTCTTGCCTCAGCCTCCCAAGTAGCTGGGACTATAGGTGCCCACCACAACGCTCAGCTATTTTTTGTTGCAGTTGTCATTGTTGTTTAGCTGGCCCGGGCTGAGTTTGAACTCACCAACTTCTTTGTATGGGGCTAGTGTCATAACCACTGTGCTACGGGCACTGGGCCAACACACCCACTGTTTCTTAGCCAACCTGGCTCTGTCTCTCCTCCTACCTGTGTCTCCTTCTTGCCTGGCTCCACCAGGGTACTGGCACGGATGAGAAGACCCTTACCAGGATCATGATCTCCCGGAGTGAGATTGACCTGCTCAATATCCGGCGGGAATTCGTTGAGAAATATGACATGTCTCTCCACCAAGCCATTGAGGTAAGGGGAGGGGTTAAAGGTCAGTGGGAAGGGAGTGAGTGTCACATCCCTAATATACGATTAGAAGTCTTTCTTCTACTGGATTTCCTCTTAGAACAGCCACAATATTGCTAAATGAAAGATCTGCCTCATTGTTTATACCAAAATACATTCCTGAAGGATCAAACAAAGGCTTGTAATTAAAGGTTTCTAAATAAAACAAAAGCCCCCCCCCCTTTTTTTTTTTTGCTTTTTATAAAGAACTTTAGGACGGGTACAGGGGCTAATGCCTATAATCCTAGCACTTAGGAAGGCCAAGGTGGGAGAATCACTTGAGCTCAGGAATTCAAGACCCCCTATGAGCAAGGGTAAGACCCTGTCTCTACAAAAAAATAGAAAAATTAGCTGGGCATGGTAGATAGACCATGGGACTTATAGTCTATAAGTCTTTTTTTTTTTTTTTTTATTTTTTTTATTTTTGGCCGGGGCTGGGCTTGAACCCGCCACCTCCGGCATATGGGACCGGCGCCCTACCCGTTGAGCCACAGGCGCCGCCCAGTCTATAAGTCTTATACCTCTTATAGTCCCACCTTCTGGGGAGGCTGAGGCAAGAGGATCGCTTGAGCCCATGAGTCTGAGGTTATAAGGTTGCGGTGAGCTATGATGATGTCACTGTACTCTAGCTTGGGTAACAGTGAAATTCCATCTTAAGAAAAAGGAAAAACACCCACTTTAGTGAAGTATAATTTATATACCATAAAAGTCACATCAAGGATATAAGTCAATAATTTTTAGTAAATTTACTGAGTTGTGCATCCATCAGCACCACCCGGTTTCTAGACATTTCTAGCATCCCACTAAGATCTCTTATACATGCTCACCTAGTTCCACATTAACCATAGGCAGCCACCAAGCTACTTTCTGTATCTGTGGATTTGCCTTTTCTGGATAGTTTATATAAATGGAACTGTGTAATATGTGACCTTTAATGTCGGACTTCTTTGACATATGGATTCCATTCTTTTGGTCTTAGATATTGGCCAAGATCTTAAAGTTTGATGCTCTCTATACTAGAGTGACAAAACTGAGCATCTCACAGGCATTCTTATGTAGAGTTGGTGGGAATGTAAATCATCAGCACATTTTAAAGGGTGATTTGGCAGTTTCAAATGATAAATATATATGTATCTACATATATAGATACATATAGTATAGATTTTTTTTTTTTTGAGACAGAGTTTCACTATGTCGCCCTTGGTAGAGTGCTGTCACATCACAGCTCACATCAACCTCAAACTCTTGGGCTTAAGCGATTCTCTTACCTCACCTTCCCAAGTGGCTAGGACTACAGGTGCCCGCCACAATGCCTGGGTATTTTTTTGTTTTAGTTGTCATTGTTGGTTAGCAGGCCTGGGCCAGTTTCAAACCTGCCTGCCCCAGTGTATGTGGCTGGCACCCTAACCACTGAACTATGGGAGCCAAGCCTATATTTATATTTTTTAGTAGAGACAGGGTCTCATTCCTCCTCAGGCTGGTCTCAAATTCCTGATCCTAAGGGATCTTCCTGCCTTGGACTCTCAGAGTGCTAGGATTATAGGCATGAGCCACTGTGTTCGGCCCAGAAGACTGTTTTCACTCACTCTGCTCTCCCTCTCCCCTTGGCAGGGCGACACCTCTGGAGACTTCCTGAAGGCATTGTTGGCTCTCTGTGGCGGTGAGGACTAGGGCCGCCAGTTTGACAGACACCGAGAAACAGTCAGCAGCCACCATGGCCAACCCCGAATGTTCCAGTTCCAAAGACTGAGGAAGGGGCAGGGTGGGGGGAGGGTTAGGGTTGGGCTCTTCAACCGGGGCATAGGAAAGTCTCCCACTCCCACAGGCCACTGAAGGCCCAGCACAGTCCTTCCTGCTCATAGCCAACTGGCTAAAGAACTACAGCCATTCACCGTGCACCTCTTGTCCACCTCCATCCTCCTCTGACACTTAAGCCTTTCCCAGCTTCCTTCCCTTGCCATAGCCTGTGCCCTGGTTTGTCAAATCCAAAAACATGCTGAGCCTTTGTCAGTAATGAGTGGCGTATGTGCTTTGAATGGTGGGTTGGTGGCAGGTGCTGGTGGAGAGTGCTAGGGTGGGGGGAGGAGTTATGTGTTTGGGCAAACTGACTACCCTCCCCCTGTATTTCACACCGATCCCCATGCAGGCTGTGCTAGGATCCTGGCCCAGACCCAGATGCCTGGGTTCAAATTTGCATCTGCCATGCACTTTCTTTCCTACCTCTGGCTAGTCCCATTCCCTCCCTGAGTCTCTCCACTCTTACCTACAAAATAGGAGAGTTAGAACCTGTAGCCTGGATTTTCCTTATTAGAGCTGGAAGTTGTGAATCTGCCCATGAGTGAATTATGTCTTTAAACTCTTCTGGGGTGTTTCCTGGGAAGCCCACAGAATCTGAGCCTGCAGTCAGTCTGGGAAAGCTAGCCCAGCCTTGCTAGATCTTAGGTGCTTTCTCGGCCCCTCTAGCTGCCTGAGCATTTCTTTGTCTGTTCTTCATCCTTTATAACCAAACCCAAACTTCCTCTTTTGAACTCTTCAAGGGCACCAGATGTGATTGCGATCTGGGGAGGCCCGTGGGAAGTTTCCACTTCATGAAGGACACTGATAAGCAAGTAGGCTCAACTGCAATTTCTCTGTCTTCCCCTCCCCCAGCCCACTTCTGCTCCAAGCCTTGGGTCTAAGATTGTCCAGTGACCACGGGTGTGCCTGCTGGCTGGCTGGAAGGCTCTGCCCCCTACCCTGACTGGCCAACACAGTTTATGGCAGTTGCCAAGGCAGTTGAGAGACTTGCTTGGTGTTGTCTTCTCCCTCCCCTGCAGTGTGATCTTGGACCAGCCATTGCCCTTGCTGGGCCTCTTTCCTCATTTGTATAGTAAAGGGTTGGACCATTTTGAAGAGCTGTCTCTAATCTCTGCCATAATGAATCTGAAACTAAGAAAATGTACCTTGTTGTGTTTTATCCACTTGTATTTCTCTACCAGGCTGTGAGCCCAAGTGCTGTGAGCATCAGCTGAGAGCTTTATGGAGCATTTGCCCAATTTAAACTGTTAATGAAAGTGGTTAAGAGCTTTGGAGTAAGACCTTTGTAACTATGAGCACACGAGCCTCAGTTTCCATATCTGTAAAATGGGGCCCTAATTCTACCTATCCTGTGGCCTATGGGAGTAAAATGAGGTTATGCATGGAAGGGCTCAGCATAAGGTCTGCCTGGCTCTGAACCCAGTTCCATTGTAGATGCTGAGAGGTGGAGTCCATAGTGTTTTCTGGCTTTGATTTTAAGAAGTCAGTCAGCTGCAGGTCTCAGAGGCACCTGAAGCCAAAAAGGAAAATGCCTTAAAAATATGTATGGAGGCAAGTGGGTCAGGGGAGGACAGGAGAGAGCAATGGAATCTGAAGACAAGAAGTGAGGGTGCTGAGGGGACACAGAAGAAGTGCCCAGAAACCATGACTGAGAATAGCAGAAATCGAGCGCTTGCCATGTATGCCTCTATATTATTTTACACTAAATTTTCAGTTAAGGCGGTTGGGTTCTGGGATTGGTTGGCAGCAGGAGGGAGGCTCTAAGGCAGGCTTGTTCCACCTTTACTATCTCACGGCACACTCGAACCTGTAGTTAAATATCCATCACACCCTTAAATTATGTTGATCAAAAAAAAGTTTAAAAAAGGAACATACTTCCTGTACTTTGAACTTCTTTTAAAAATAATGATCTTTAAATTTTTGCGGCACACTGGTTGAAAATCACTACTCTAAGGTGTTAGATCAGGTAGATGAAATTAGATGTAAGGGGTTTGCATCCAATTATGGAGGACCTTGAATGGCAGAATTTTCTCTTATAACCTAGGGGGAGCCTTTGGAGGTTTTGGGCGGGGAAGGTATGCATCTAGCTATCCACAGAAGAAAAATGAATGAGGCAAGAATAGTGGGTGGCTGGTTGGGAGGCTATTACGACAATCTTGTTAAGACCCGGGTGCCTGTAGGACAGACCACATTTTTTTCTTGGAGTTGTAGCAGAGGAAAGAGTAGCCATTATTCTTAATCCAAGCACCCCATTCATTCACTGATCTATTCATGTATGCAGCTTATATTTCATGAATGGCTCCTACTTGCCATGTCAAGTTCTATGTGCTGAAGATATGAATCACTGTGGTTCTAGGCTTTAAGGAGCTCCCACTGAGTGTCCCTCCTTCTCAGCTCTCTAAAGTGACACTGGAGATTGCTTCTTGGGCAAAGTTCAAGGAGGAGTAGGCGGTGAGGGCTAAATTAAAACTAAAAGGAAAGAGAAAGCAGAAGGCCAAACCGCTGCTATCTCAATGTGGGAAAAAAGGATGGCTATGATGTTATTCTAAGTGTGTATGGAAGGGGCCCTCAGAAATTCCCACCTTCCTCTGAGTTGCAGATGAGACAACTGTCACTCTCAAGAGAAGCAGTGCGGGCCCAGGACCAGTGCTTTTATAAGTAGCTATGTTTTCTCTTTCCTTTGTTGTCACCGCTGAGCCCCCAGCTCCTCTCTGCTCTCCCTCCTGCCTGGAGCCATGGATTTTCCTTCAGGGCAGACCCCTTCCAGAAGCTCTGAACTGGCAGACCTTGGTCTTTGCTTGAGAGCAGAGAGCATCTACTGGGAATTGCCGCTCTGCCACTTCCTGCCAGTGGAGAGCCCTGTGGGAGCTGTTGGCTATTTAAAACCCACTGATGTTTGCTTGTGCCCCAGCGCAGGTGAGAGCAGTGAGTCACTGCCAGAGGAATCCCACTTGAGAAACTTCTTGTCCATAGCCATACTTCCTTTTGCAGCAGTACTGGGGTGATCACCCTCATTTAATGGTGAGGAAACTGAGGCTCCAAAAAATTGCCTGAAGATACAGGCGGTTCATCATGGATTGACTGAGCTGGAAATGGTCTTAGAGATGATCCCAGCCAACCTGCCTATTTTATGCATCTGGTAACTGAGGCTCAGAGAACAGGACTGTGACCATGGTATTAATAAGGCTGATCTGGGGCTGGAACCAGGTCTCCTGATTCTGAGCCTGCCTCTCTCTGCTAACACTTCCTCTTCTGCCTCTTGCTGGTGAAAACTAGACAGAGCTGAGAATGGGAGGGAGAAGTGTCAAGTTGCCCAACACTCTAACATGTTTCTCCATTCCCCACCAGACTAGGTTTCCTAAAGGAGATTTCCCCACTTTATGGTTACAGTGAGGCAAGTGGGAAATTCTAATTACATGATCGAGCTCTCTACTCAGGGCTTAGATCTATGAGAATAAGCAGGCCTGAATTCAAATCCTAAGTCACTTGACTTGTCTATGCCTTGATTTCCTCATCCATGAAATGGGAATGACAAAGATGTCTATCTCATAGGGCTGTAAAAATTAAATACAACAATGTATGTATATTTCTGAACACACTGTCCAAAACATAGAAAGGACTTGATAAGTTTATCAGCTCTGTATTATTATTATTATTTTTTTTTGTCGGGACAGAGTCTTACTTTATCACCCACGGTAGAGTGCCATGGCGCCACACAGCTCACAGCAACCTCCAAATCCTTGGGCTTAGGCAATTCTCTTGACTCAGCCTCCCAAGTAGCTGGGACTACAGGCACCCGCCACAACACCCGGCTATTTTTTTGTTGCAGTTTGGTCGGGGCTGGGTTTGAACCCACCACCCTCGGCATATGGGGCCGGCACCCTACCCGCTGAGCCACAGGTGCCGCCCAGCTCTGTATTATTAAGAGGAGACAGGATTCCATTTTATAGAAAAGAGGCTCAGAGAGGGGGACCCTCTTTCAACAGCCTCTGAGGGCTACTGACATCCTCTCCTAATGCCCCTTGCCCTCAGAGAGCTGAGTGGGGACAGATCATCAGAACAAACTCAACCAAGAGCACAGAAGCAAGGGACAGTGAGCGCAGAAGCCCCAGACTCACCATAGCAAGGATGATAGAGGCTCCCTAAAGAACAGGGCCTTGGGAGAGGTACCTCCAAAGATGGATAGAGAAGATCTCAAAGGAGGGAGCGATTTCCAAGTAGAGGCAATGCTCAGTGTTGGGAAAGTAGAAGCAGTTGGGAGTGTTTCTAGGGACCTTGGGCGCATCAGCTACTTTGCCAAGACATCATCTGGGAAGGTCACCAAAAATTCAGGTTAACTGGATGGACGTGGAAGACATTATTCTTAGTAAAGCATCACAAGAATGGAGAAGCATGAATCCTATGTACTCAATCTTGATATGAGGACAATTAATGACAATTAAGGTTATGGGGGGGGAGCAGAAAGAGGGAGGGAGGGAGGGGAGTGGGGCCTTAGTGTGTGTCACACTTTATGGGGGCAAGACATGATTGCAAGAGGGACTTTACCTAACAATTGCAATCAGTGTAACTGGCTTATATTGTACCCTCAATGAATCCCCAACAATAAAAAAAAAAAAAAAGAAAAAGAAATTAACAATAACAACTAATATGAAAAAAAAAAAATTAAAAAAAAAAGAGTTCAGGTTAAAACGTCTGGGCTCAGCCAGGTGCACTGGCTCATGCCTATAACCCCAGCACTTTGAGAGGCCGAGGTGGGGGGATTGCTTGAGGCCGGGAATTTGAGATCAGCCTGAGTAACAAAGTAAGACTCCATCTCTACAAAAAATAAAAAAGTTAGCCAAGTGAATACCCGTAGTCCGGCTACTTAGGAGACTGAGGTGGGAGGGATTGCTTCAGCTCAGGAGTTCAAGGTTGCTGTGATGACACCACTGCACTCCAGCCTAGACTAGCCCCTGAATGTGCTAGGGTTGGGGAGTAGTATGATTAGAGATGAAAAGATAATCCCTGGGGGGCAGTGTGGAGGAGACAAAGCCAGCACTGGGGTCTCTGGGTATGGAGGGATGAGAACATGAACTAGCACAGAGGAGGCAGAGATAGAGAAGAAAACAAGGAAAGGGCCCAGCCTACAGTGGGGAGTGAGGGGAAGGAGGCAGAGGTGAAGCCAGGTATTACCTGGGAACCCAGAGGGGGAACAGGAGACCAAAGGCACCTGGTTGGGGCCATTCCACTGCCCTCCTCAGCTAGAACCCTACACCAGAGCCATCTGGGAAAGGATCCTTCCCCCACGCCCAGCTGTTCTAAGGCATTTCCTTCTGTGGGGTGGTCCGTCCCCTTCCAGTTACCACCATCTGCCCACTGTGCCTCCATCTATAATCAGACGAGATGGGGTGCGTTCAGGGTGGTATGGCCGTAGACCTCCATCTATAATCAGACCCTCCCACCGACTTCCTCTTCTTGAGGACTGTGGAGCTTGACCTGGAAGGGCCTTATAAGACATTTCTATTCCCCAGTTTCTCATACACCTGGCATCAACTCAAAGCCCATAAATACTGCCTGTCACACACAGAATTCCAAATCACTGCCAGCCATACCCACAGAGCACACACTGGAATCAGAAACACATTGCTGGTGAAACAGTCACACACTCTGCTGGAAACATACACATAGGAGTGCACATTGTTGACCCCACAGAGAAAAAGAAAATTCTTAGGCCTACAAATGCACTGCTGCACACAACTACAGAAATCAGGGACCTGCCTGTTCTTTTGTAAGCTTTTTGATAGGAGGAGAAACAACTGGGCTCTATGGACTTCAATGGCCCCTGATTTGAGCTCTAGTCTTCCCGGGAGTCCCACTTCTAGGAAACAAGGCCAGCTTCCTGGACTATCAGATAGTAAATGGGATCAAGCCTTGGGAAAGAAGTGGAGTCCCAGGTGGTACCTGTGGCTCAGTGAGTAGGGCACCGGCCCCATATACCGAGGGTAGTGGGTTCAAACCCAGCCCCGGCCAAACTGCAACAACAACAACAAAAAATAGCCGGGTGTTGTGGCAGGCGCCTGTAGTCCCATCTACTTGGGAGGCTGAGGCAAGAAAATCGCCTAAACCCAGGAGTTGGAGGTTGCTGTGAGCTGTGATGCCATAGCATTCTACTGAGGGTGATAAAGGATAAAGTGAGACTCTCTTAAAAAAAAAAAAAAAAAAAAAAGGGCGGTGCCTGTAGCTCAAGGAGTAGGGTGCCGGTCCCATATGCTGGAGGTGCCGGGTTCAAACCCAGCCCCGGCCAAAAACCACACACACACACACACAAAAAAGTAGAGTCCCCCAGAGAAGGTGTCCTGGAGGTGATGAGGCTCTAGGTGAAAATTTAAAGAGGCAGAGGGGAGAAATAGATTCTCCTTCAAAAGCATGGATCTCATTCTATTCACTTTCCCAGGAGTGCTCTAGAAGCTGGTGGTAAAGGGGTTCAATCACATCCCCTACCACCATGGGACCTTGAAAAATCGGAGTGCTGGGATTTGCCCAAGGTGAGTCAGGGTCACTACCTTTCTGATGCCTTTGGCTGTTCCCAGGATAAAACTCCCCTGGTGAGTGAGATGGAAACTTAAAATGAAACTTTGCTAGACTTCTTGGGCTCCAGCCTCATCTTTGTCACCTTCGTCAGCGGAACCACCAAATCCATCAAATCCATCGTCACCACCAACACCTGAGGTCTGGTCTCCCCTGGGGGTTGGAATGTCCTGCTTTCCCTTGGGCAACATGCCTTCTCACTGGGCCTCAGACTCCCAATTTTCCCATGTTGGAGGATGTTTTAGGGGCAAAGTGAGATGAAGCGTATGAGGCGCTTAGCACAGTCCCTGCAACCCTGAAGATATTGAGATGCTGTTATATGCCTTTCCTCTGTCTTGCCCAGTGTCATCTCTCGTCTTCTACGGCTCTCTTCCTGGGGTCTAAGTTAATTGGAAGGGAATATTTGCATAGACATGAGACCTTCCCCGGGGAAATTCCCCCTGGTGACCAGGCTTCCTTTCTGAGGTCAGGCCACATCATCAGACACTGCTCCTTCCTCTCCAGCTTGCTGCTGCCACTCGCTGGCTTTAGCCCCTGTCATCTGGCAGGTGTCGATCCAGACACACAGGTTTAGTCTCTTCATTTGACCTTGGACTCTGTCCAGAAGAGACCTGGACAAAGCCAGCAAGGCGGTATATGCTTGAGGAGCTGAGGAAAAGGGAGGAGGTGGGAGGTGGCCAGGAAGCCCGATGGTAAGTCTCCTAAGGCTTATCCACAGCCTCTGCCTGGCCCTGGGCAATTGCCTTCCCCTCTCCAGGACTTTGTTTCCCCTCTATCCAGTGAGAAGATTGGTCAAGATAATCTCTAAATTTTGTTCCAGATCTGATAGACTAAGAAGCCACTTCCTTTGGCAGCACAGTCTTGCAACATCTGTACTTGGATCCTCTTCCTTTAACAGGAATCTTGCAACATATTGTCCCGTATCTGTTTCCTTGGGAAGCACAACATTGCACATTCTTCCCTGAATCCCACTTTTCAAATGCTGACAGAATTACATGTCCCTCCTCTCCACTTTGTGACTTAGTTTCAGTTTTCCTTTTTCCTTTCTTGTCTACCATAAGAAGAGGGACGGAGCTCTTTTCTCTCCAGATCCTAGTATTTGTTGTCCTCACATTCTCTGACCCTGCTACTAAGAAGTCACCTTTCTGACACAAAAAGGCGGAACAAGTCCAAATTGGGAAACCACAGGACCCAAGGATATTAAGGGCCTGGGACCACCTATGTCAGAACCAACATGAAAAGGGCAGTGTCTAAGGCAGCGATTCCAACTTTGCACCTCGGAATTGCCTAGGGAGCTTTGTACATACCTGGAGATTCTGAAGTGATTAGGCTGGGGTGGGGCCTGGACATCTATATTTTCTTTTTTTGTTTGTTTGTTTGTTTTTTAAAGCAGCGGCACTGAGACCCATGTGATCAGTGAGCTAGGACATGCACTGCCTGTGTAAGTAGTGGAGCTGACAGACGACGCCTCCGCACCATTTTTTTTTTTTTTGAGACAGAGTCTCACTTTGTCACCCTCAGTAGAGTGCCATGGCGTCACAGCTCACAGCAACCTCCAACTCTTGGGCTCAAACGATTCTCTTGCCTCAACCACCCAAATAGCTGGGTCTACAGCCTCCCATCATAACACTCAGCTATTTTTAGAGATGAGGTCTCACTCTGGCTCAGGCTGGTCTCGAAACCTGTGAACTCAGACAATCCACCTGCCTTGGCCTCCCAGAGTGCTAGGATTACAGGCATGAGCCACTGCTTCCAGCCTGACATCTGTATTTTTCAAAAGCTCCCCAGGTGATTCAGATATGAGGCCAGGATTGTGAATTGCTGATTTAAGACCCTGCCCAAGACCAAATGGAGATCAGATAGTCTGATGCACACTAAGCTTGACGACGTCCTGG
Source organism: Nycticebus coucang (assembly GCF_027406575.1). Classification (NCBI taxonomy): domain Eukaryota; kingdom Metazoa; phylum Chordata; class Mammalia; order Primates; family Lorisidae; genus Nycticebus; species Nycticebus coucang. The sequence continues at coordinate 51,155,546 of NC_069796.1, read as the reverse complement.
CCTATAATGTTTTTTTGTGAAATTATCCTAATGAATGCTCTTTTTGTGCACACAGCTATTCCTAGCATTATAAATAGGCAAAGAGAATTGACCCCCTTTAATAGATGAGGAATGTGAGGGACAGAGAAAGGAAGTTACTGCAGAGATCAGTCAGTAACAACAATGGGCCTGGCACCTAGCAAATGCCTACAGACCGAAAGTGGTTTTGAATATCCATCCACTTATTCGCAGTCTGAAAAAAGCTGCTTCCAGCTCTCAAGGCAATTGTTTGCAACCAGGGTTGCCCAGTGTGTATCAATAAAATATGGGGGAATATTTTGTGAACTCCTGACCTGCCTCATGCAACACCGTGGTACAGTGGCAGCACCTCCGACTCCAAGACCTGCCTCTGTCACAAATGAGTCAAATCTTCCTCATACTTCTCCCTGTCCCCAGATTTCTTCCTGAAGTGCTAGTTTGATCAGATCATTTTCAGCCTCAAAAACATTTCCTTAGTGGAAAAAGAGCCTTCCATGGCTCTCTACTGCTTATAGAATAAAGAGAATAAAGGCAAACCTCTTTAGGCCAGAGTTCAAGATTCCTGAGGTCTGTCTCCAATCTCTCTCTCCCGTCCTCCACTCTTCCCAACCTCAGGGACATGGTGCATATGTCAGCCACACTTGATGTGGTCTAGCATTGCATTCTATAATCCATTTCTCTCTCCTTCCCCACCTTCCCCCCTTCCTTCAACAAGCATTTGTTGATTAGTGGTCATGTGCTAGGTGCTGTAGAAATTGTGAAAATCAAAGAAGAAAAAGTTCCTGGCTGCCTGGAGCTTATACTCTCACTCAAGCCTACTCTATTAACACATTGACAACACTAGTGACATGCTGGTCAGAGAATTCTTTGTTGTGGGGATCTATCCTGTGCATTATAGTCTGTTTAGCAGCATTCCTGGCTTTGCCTGCTAAAAGCCAGCAGTACACCCCATGTCAAGTGTGGCTGATTTATACCATCCCTGTGAGGTTGGGAGAGTGGAGGATGGGGCGAGAGATTGGAGACTGACCTCAGGAGCCTCAGATGCTAGACTAAAGAGGTTTGCTTTTGTTCTAAAAGCAATAGGGAGCCATGGGAGGTTTTCTCTCCATTAATGAAATGTTTTCGAGGCTAAAAGTAAACTGATGCAACTGGCACTTAAGGAAGAAATCTGGGGACAAAGAGAAGTATGAGGAAGGAAATTTGACTCATTGTGACAACCAAAAGTGTCTCCAGATGCTGCCAGATGTCCTGTGGGGTCCAAAATCATCCTTGGCTGAAAACCATTGCTTTACTCAGACCCTAAACTAACTGCAGCAATAATCATTTTGTCACCACAGATGCAGGGAGAGAGAAAGAAGAGTTTGAAAGTGCAGAAAAAGACTCAAAGTGTCTTTGAGTCATGACAATGAGTGTGCATATGAGCAAATAATTCTGTCTCCTCCTTGTCCAAAGGAGAACTATAAGGATGGGGAAGGTCAGGAAAACTCCCCAAGGGAGGCACACTTCAATTGAGACAGGAAAAATAAGTAGGCATTGGCCAGGAGAAAGATACAGTGGAGGGAAGTACCAACGTACACCCAAGGAACCAAAAAGCAGCAGAAAGGAACTGGCACATTTGATGAACCAAAAACTCCCAGGTGTGACTGGAGTGTAGCTGGAAATGGATGGTAAGTAGAGGCCAGATCATAAAGGCCTTTACAGGAATTTGTCAGCCATTGATGGGCAGCCATCAAAGAAAGCAGATCTGAGTTTTATATACCTGAAAGTTGGCTGACTATTTCATAGGCTACATGTGAGATGGTGAGTTCTCCAGCTTTGGAAGTATAGCTGCAAAATTTGGGTGACAACCTGCTGATAGGCAGGGCATGCTGGCTCTGAGTGGGCCCTTAAGCCAGTGAACACCTGAAAATCTGCTAGTCTGTGACCTCTTCCAGCTGAAAGTTCTGATAAGAAGGTGACTTTAGGATGGTGCTTATGGCTCAAAGGGGTAGGGCACTGGCCCCATCTGCCGGAGGTGGTGGGTTCAAACCCAGCCCTGGCCAGAAACTGCAAAAAAAAAGAAGGTAACTTTAGGCTGGGCACAGTGGCTCATACCTGTAATCCTAACACTCTGGGAGGCCAAGATGGATGGAATGCTTAAGGTCAGGAGTTCAAAATCAGTCTGAGCAAGAGCGGGATCCTATCTCTAAAAAATAGCCGGGCATTGTGGGGCACACCCATAGTCCCAGCTACTTGGGAGGGTGAGGCAAGAGGATCACTGGAGCCCAGGAGTTGGAGGTTGCTGTGAGCTATAACGTCCCAGCACTCTACCAAGGGTGACAAAGTGAGATTCTGTCTCAAAAAAAAGAAGGCAACTTTCCCGGCTTGAGTAGAACTTTGCAAAAGTTATGGATCTGATGCTTGCTGTGACTCAGATAAGTAAAAGCACACTCAATACCTCCCACTGATTCATGACAATGACTTCTCCTTGGATGCCTACATATGAGCAGATAATTCTCTCTTTAAAGTTAGAAGACTCAGCTCAGGGAGTTTAGGCCTCTCAAACTCTACTGGGTACATCTGGGAATTTATTAAAACTGTTGCTTCTAAGGCTGTACCGATGAGAGAGTCTGGTTTCTCAGCTTTATGGTAGCGCCCAGGAATCTGTCAAACTTAGGTTAAGTCCTAATGGGATGAGATGATTTTATCATTGGGGAGCTTTTGAACAGAATCAGTGAATCAGGAAACACAGAGAGTCAAACTTGTTCATTTCCTAAATAAGTGTTGAATGGCTATTAGGAGACTGTCCCAATCCTGTACTAACAACATCAGCAACAAGACCAGAGATGTCTTTGAGTCATGACAATGAGTTTTCCTTGGCTGTTTTCATATGAGCAAATAATTTTTTTTTTTTTTGTAGAGACAGAGTCTCTTTATGGCCCTCAGTAGAGTGCCATGGCCTCACACAGCTCACAGCAACCTCCAACTCCTGGGCTTAAGCGATTCTCTTGCCTCAGCCTCCCGAGTAGCTGGGACTACAGGCGCCCACCACAACGCCCGGCTATTTTTTGGTTGCAGTTTGGCCAGGGCTGGGTTTGAACCCACCACCCTCGGTATATGGGGCTGGCGCCTTACCGACTGAGCCACAGGTGCCGCCCCAATTTTTTTTTTTTTTTTTTAATAGAGATGGGTTCTCATTCTTGCTCAGGCTGATCTCAAACTTCTGAGCTCAAGCAATCCACCTGCCTCAGCATCTCAGAATAAGCCACCACATTTGGCCAAATAATTCTCCCTTTGGAGTTGGAAAACCTACCTCAGGAACCTTGGACTTTTCATACTCTATTGAGTACCAGAGTCACACTTGGGAGTTTAGGGCTGCATGGGCGAAATGGGGCTGGATAATTAGGTATTAAGAGAGTGGTCCTGTGAGAGTTTCCCTGCATATATTCAAATCTCAGCCATCTTTGGGGGTCCAGTGTAGGTCTCATTCCCTCCATGTGAACACTGGAGACCTTAAATGAATTTCAGCTCTAGTTGTGCCATTTGTTAGCCAAAAGGAACCTCAGATTCTTCATTTGTAAAATAGCAGTTCCAGTCTCATGGGGTTTTTATGAGGAATGCGTGAAATAACTCATTTAGGAGCATTGAGTACGGTGCCTAGCCTGGCATAGAATAAGCTAAAATATTAGCTATTAGTGTTACTATTTCCTAACCACCTTAGCCAACCCTGATTTCTCCTTCCTTTGAACTTTTGGACTTCCTTATAGGGTCAGAATGGAATGTCCCTTAGTGATCACCCATTCTGATTCTTTCATATTATAGGAGAAGCTGAGGACAGAGAGGGGAAGGGACTTGCCTAGGGCCACAGGGCAGAGTTAGGAGTCAAACTCAGCTCTACTGATATCCAGTCCAAGGGCCTCTTCTTCCTTGGTGTCTATCCTCTGGTTTGAACAGGGAAGACAATTTCAGGGAATCCATGGTTGGAAGCAGAAGAGGTGGGAAAGCAGGTGAGAGAAGCTGATGACTCCCAGCATTTCAGCAGGGAGAGCTCAGAGCTAATCTTCCCCTGGGTTGTGCAAGTCAGGTGTTCCTCACTGGAGATTCCAGCTCAGGTTGGCCCAGCTCCTTGAACTTCCTTAGCCATTTAGTCTCCCTTTACTCTTTGAGACTCCAGGGGCAGCAGCCAGTCCAAGCCAGGCTCTGTGAACTCCCAGAGAATCCATAATTATCCAGGATTCCAGAGAGAAAATATTGTGTATAGAAACTGTCACAATCCAGGGAGTTTATGGCTAAATTACACATATCTTTACTCCTTGCAGAAAAAAGGATCTATGTAAGGGAAACTTATTATTCTTTAGGCCTCTGGTCTAGCTCAAGGGTTACTACCATTTGCCTGACTGCATTTTCTCCAGTGGTAGAAATATCCGTGCAGTCCAATATGGTAGCTGCTTGCCCACCACATATGGAAATTGAAAATTGTCACTGAGGGACTGAGTGTGGTGTGAGAAAGAGCACTGGACCAGGAGTCAGGAAGTCTCTCCATTTACTCATGTGTAAAGTCACTTCCCTTGTCTGGCCTTCACTTCCTTATCTGTAAAGTGAGGCTATTGGGCTAGGAGGTCTTTCTAACATTCCCCATGTACTCTTAACCCGAAGGACATAGTGCAGTTGAGAATTGGATTTAGCGGAGCCTCCCCACCCATCCCTGATCCCTATCCTCACCCCCGTCCTCCCCTTGCATGTGGCTTCCTGTGGCCTGGACTTGCTCACCCCTCCAGGCCCACCTCTATTACTCCCCTCATCTGCTTCAAACCCAGCTCTCTGCTCAGAGTGAACGATTTTCACTTCCCAAGCATACTCTCTATTCTATTCTTTTTGCTGCTGAGAACACCCTTCCTTGTCTTGCTTGGCTACTCTCAGCCTAAGTGTCACTTCCTCCAGGAAGACTTCCCAGTCCTCACATCCAATCCAGACACTATTGTCCAGGCTCCTCTAGCCCCCTGCATTTCTCCTGCCAAACACACCTCTACTACTCTTTATTGTAATTGCCTATTCATTTGCCTATAGTTGCCAGAGCAATGCTGTCCAGTAGAACTTCCTGATATGACCAATGTTGTATATATGTGCAGTCCAGTATAGCAGCCACATGTGGCCATTGGGCACTTGAAATGTGGCTAGTGCTAATAAATTGTGGTATGTGTATACCATGGAGTATTATGCAGCCTTAAAGAAAGATGGAGACTTTACCTCTTTCATGTTTACATGGATGGAGCTGGAACATACTCTTCTTAGCAAAGTATCTCAAGAATGGAAGAAAAAGTATCCAATGTACTCAGCCCTACTATGAAACTAATTTATAGCTTTCATATGAATGCTATAAACCAATTGTAACCTAAGAATATGGGAAAAGGAGAAAGGGAAGGGAGGGGTTTGGGGAGGATGGGTGGAGGGAGGGTGATTGGTGGGACCACACCTACGGTGCATCTTACAAGGTACATGTGAAACTTAACTAAATGTAGAATATAAATGTCTTAACACAATAAACTAAGAAAATGCCAGGAAGGCTATGTTAACCAGTGTGATGATAATATGTCAAATGGTCTATAAAACCAGTGTATGGTGCCTCATGATTGCATTAATGTACACAGCTATGATTTAATTTTAAAAAATTTTAAAAAAGAAAATACAAAATGAAAAAAAAAGAAGTGTGGCTAGTACTACTGAGGAACTGAACTGTTAATTCCAATTAATTTTTATTTGAATAGTCATGTGTGGTTCCTCCGAGTCTGCGAGCTCTGAGAGGGCAGGAAGCGGGCTTGACTTGTCTATCCTTATATCCTCAGCAGGTTATAAATGTTGCTGGGAGAATAAAGAAACTGGAAATAGGAGTGATCAAGAAAGGCCAGCTCATCGGAAAGGGCCTCTCCATTGCCTCCACTGGCATCTTTTCAGCAAGTGAACAGCTTAAGTGTCACTTCCTCCAGGAAGACTTCCCAGTCCCCACATCCTGACCAGACACTGCCTGTCCAGGCTCCTCTAGCCCCTTGCATTTCTCCTGCCCAAACACATCTCTACTTATATTTACACTTACGTTTGTCAAGTAGTCAGTAGCTTACAAAGAATGTCTGCAAAACACGACTTTATTTTAATCGCCATCGCAGGGGTCAGGCAAAGCAGGACTCATTATCCCTATTTTACAGCTGGGGGTTCCTGAGGCACAGGGTGGGAGGGTGGGGTGCTCAGCATCTCCAGCTGGTATGTGTAGAACTCCTCAAGCTGCAGGTTTCGGAGGTCTCACCTGACATTCGTGAGGGCAGGAGTGTGGGCTCTTCCTTCACTGTGGAGAATCCACAGAGTGGATACAGATGGTCTAGGAATGGGGCAGGAGGATGTGGGCTGGACATCTGTCAGCTTCTTCGGGGCCTGGAGAACTGGAATCCCCCACCTTAGGCAATGGGGGAAATAGAGGCCCTTGGGAGAACCCAAGCAGGCTGGGCCAGGCCTCCTCTGAGTCTACCACTATGCTGTACCTGTTCCCCATCCAGCGGAACAATCATCAGATTTCCAGCTCTTCTCCAGAGCCCCCTTCCCTCCCTGGAATTTATGGGAGAGGACAGACAGTCTGGGATGGGACAGGTGGAGGCTGACAAAGAAGGGCCCTGTGCTCTGCCAGAAGGCAGGATAGGGCCTCAGCTGGGCCTTGTGGGGCTGCCTGGTGGCTGGCTCCTCTGTCTTGGGGAATTCCCCTCTTGCCTAAAAGTCAGCTCAGCCCAGCCCTCCTTCCTGCAGAAGCACAGAGACTCGCCGCGCCTTCAGAGGGACGGCGGCCCCCGCTACATACACCCTCGCATTTTCCTGTCCTCCCCCAGGTGAGTGACCAGATGGGGGTAGGAGGGCCACAACAGGGGGAGAGGGCCTGCCACTCAAGGGTGCTGAGGCCACCAGGCTTTCTTAGCTCTGTGCCAAGAACCACCAGCCTCCTCTCTCCTGCCAGCTGGGGTCTGCTCCTCCCCAGCCCGGCCTGCTTGTCCCACCCAGGTCTTGGGCTCTGGGTCTCTGCTCCTTGCCCAGTCACATCCTCTGTCTTCTGTTTCCTCTTCCCTCATGGCCTTCTAAGTCAGTCTTTTTCTCTCCACTTGTCGCTAGTTTTTCCAAAGGGAAAGAAAAGAAAGGGCTATTTTTGTCATCTTCTTCCCTCAAGAAAAGGGCGTATGTGCAAGTGTGAACATGGGTGTGTGTGTTTGTGTGTATGAGAACATGGACCCGTGCTGTGCATATGTGCCAGACCCACAGAATGTATGTGTGTGTGTCTCTGTGTACAATCTGTGAGTGTGAGTCTTTGAGGGTGAGAATGTGGGTGTGTGTTGAGCACTTTAGAAGTCTAAAGCTAGATAGGAAGAGACCAGGAGTCAACCCTGCCTCCCTGCACAGCACAATGGAGGCTGGGACCCTCCTTAACACTGAAGCAAAAGGATCTTTCTCCTTTCTCCTCCTAGGGCCCCTGGACCTTTCTCTCCTTGAACCTTTAACAGAGAGCCCGAGGCACCAGGAGTGGGCCAAGGGCGGGCAGACAGTGGTGATGCAGCCTCCTTTCTGATCACAAACAGTCCAGGTTTTCCAAAGCTGGTCAGAGGCTCAGCCCAGGGAAGGCCCTGGTTAGGCAGAGGCAAGGACCAGAAGCCAAGTTGACAGTGACTTCTGGACTGCAGAGAATGAAGGGAAAACAGGGAGAGGCCCTAGAAGAAGGGGCATGGGAGAGGCTGTGGGAGGGAGGGGGGTGGGACTGAGAGGATTGTTCTCAGGGCCCTGTTAAGGCTTCCAAGATCGAGAAATGCTCCAGTTCTGTGGATCTAGCACTGTGAGGGGCTGACCTGGGCCTTGTTGACCTCTTCCCATTTCCAGGAGATGACAAGGGGCAAGCTTGGATGCAAGCCCAAATATGGCTTGACACCCTGACCTAAAGACAAGGGGCCAGAGAGAAAGAAACTGGAGTGGGAGACGCAGGGCTCCTGGGAACTGTGGGAGAGGCCTGGCTAGGCCATGTATGTGACAAGGCTGGGAATTCCCCCCAGTGTCACTTTGCCCTTTCTTCTCTTCCAATAGTACCCTAGACACTGAAGAGTAACAGGCAGGCCCAGGGACACAAGGAAAATAGTTGGAATGGAGAAAGGAAAATGAGAAAGAACATGGAGCAAATGTCAGCCAGAATGCCTTCTAGGCCCGGCTCCTCGAGAACACTGTGATGTCCAGGGCAAGTTGCTACCAGCTCCAGGTCTTTGGGTCCTCCTGGGGAAAGCAGATAAACAGTCTGTGCTGCCTCATATGATTAATGCTCATGGTTATCATTGCGACCTTTCAATGAGGCTAAGCCATGTGGCATTTAATTTTTACCACCCTGTGAATCACATAGTTATAGTGTTAATCTCCTTCACTGATAAGGAGACACAGCTGTATGTGGGGTAGGGATGTGATTTAAACCCAGGATAGTCTGACTCCACAGCCTACACCTTCATCTGCATACCGCATCCCTTGGGAAACAGGCAAGTTGTAGGTATGAAATAGTTTCATTCACCTTAAGGTGCCAATTGAACATGAAAAGTTATGGCTATCTTACCATCCCCTCGTGCGGTTATTTGGGAGGTAGGTGGAGAGAATTAAAAATGCCTTCCTAAGCTAAGGGAGGGAAGCTAGGACCATAGACTCTGTTCATTTATTTATTTCTTATGAAAAACTACCATGATTGTACAATTTCAGTCAACATCACGTGCTTGACATGCGTAATCTCATTTCATAAACACACACACCCAGCACTAAAAGTCCCTAGAATCCACTGTAGGGTTTTACATTCCTGAGATCACCTCAGGTTATGTACAGGTCCAATCAAGGGACCCAGGACTGCTCTTCTCCTGGTTCATTAGCTGCTTGCCCTGAGTTTCACTCATACTCCTAATGGATGTGCTTGTTTGATTTAGAATGAGGCCTGTGCTCGATTTATCTTGTTTTATTTAGAATAAGGCATATGTTTGATTTAGAAGCTCCATTCCTGTTGATGGGGTGTGTGGAAATAGTGCTGTGCTGAGCAGAAGACTTGGGTTCCAGAGTGCCATGGCATCACACAGGTCACAGCAACCTCCAACTCCTGGGCTTGGGCTATTCTCTTGCCTCAGCCTCCTGAGTAGCTATAGACACCCACCACAACGCCCTGCTATTTTTTTGTTGCGGTTTGGCTGGGGCCAGGTTTAAACCCGTCACCCTCAGTATATGGGGCCGGCGCCCTACCCACCGAGCCACAGGCGCTGCCTTAATCACAAACTTGATGTAAGATCTCCTACAAGTCCCTAGGCCTTTCTGACCCTTGGTATGACTGCATGCAGTCCTACAAGGAAGGCTGCGTTTGGGTTTTTGTTTGTTTGTTTTGAGACAGAGTCTTGCCCTGTCACTCCAGGTAGAGTGTAGTGGCATCATCATTGCTCAGAGCAAACTCAAACTCCTGGGATCAAATGATCCTCCTGCCTCAACTTCCCAAATAGCTGGGTCTTTAGGTGCCCACAACGATGCCCAGATAATTTTTCTATTTTTAGTAGAGATGGGGTCTCGCTCAAATTCAGACTAGTCTTGAATTCCTAAGTTCAAGGGATCCTCCCGCCTCACCCTCCCAGAGTGCTAGGATTACAGGAGTGCGCCACTACACCCAGCCCTGGGTTTGATCATTTCTAAAGGCCTGTTAAGGCTGGAATTCTATGTTTTCCTAATTGTCAAGACTTTATAGCATGATACTTAAGAGTGAGTGTTATAGGAGTTTAAGAACCTGGATCTTTATGCTTGGGTTACATGCTGCTTTTAAGACCTTGGGCAAGTCATCTAATACCTCAAAACCCCCATTTCTTCTGTGAACTTGAGATGACAATGGAACCAACCTCAGAGAATGGTTAGAAGATAAATGACTTAAAAGCATGATAAGATCATGATCAAGATCTTACCATGATCATAAGTCATGGTAAGATCATGCTTACCACACACCAAATACTCCATAAATGTTGCTTTTTAAAGTTTTTCATTACACAACTTCCACTTCTCTTCTGGCATTTGGTTTAGAGCTAAATTTCCGTTGTAGGTGGATTTTTTAGGTATGTTTTTTATTTCCTTCAAATGTATATTTGGGTCTGACTTCGGAGATTAGGAAGTTGGGTGCTTTAAAACAAAACAAAACACAGGTAGTTTGATTCTCCTGCTAGGTGGAGCTTTGTGCAGTGTTTATTGTCACTCTGGAAGAACAAGAGGTTGCCACCTGCCTGAATCACACCACTCCCAATGTCAGGCCCAGCTTCCAGACTCAGAAATCCCTTTCCAGGCCAAGGGATGGCAAAGGTGCCAGCATAGAGGGTCTGTCTCCCATCCCTGACATGCCCCCAGTGTCTAAGGTCCTACGGAGGATGTGGATGGTAGGACAGAACCTGATGAGGTGGCACTGCTGGGTTTAACAGCAAAGTTCTGCTCAATGCACGCAACCCACACTGCAGCACCACCATCACTTCTCGAATGCTTACTGGGTGCCCAGGCTCGAGCTTTATTTGCATTATCTCATTTATCCTCTTGATTACCTGAGGGGTAGGTAAATTATCCCCACTTTTCAAAGAGAAATCTGAGGCTTAGAGAGGCTACCCAGGTAGTAAGTAGCTAAATAAGGATTGGAACCCCATTAGTTAGATCCGTATCTTATGTTCATGAGTGTTGAGTTTTTGTTTTGTTTTTGAGACAGAGTCTCACTTTATCACCCTCAGTAGACTGCCCTGGCATCATAGCTCACAGCAACCTCCAACCCCTTGGCTTAGACAATTCTCTTGCCTCAGCCTCCTGAGTAGCTGGGAATACAGGCCCCCGCCACAACACCAAGCTATTTTCTGTTGCAGTTTGGCCAAGGCCGAGTTCAAACCTGCAACCCTTGGTATATGGGGCTGGCACCCTACCCACTGAGCTAGGTGCTGCCCGAGTGTTGAGTTTTTCTAAGAAAATGAGAAAAATCATGTCATTCTGAAGATGACATGGTAGAGTCACTCTATGTTTGTGACCTTGAGCAAGACCTTTTCCACACAGAGGCCTGAATTTATCTGTCAAATAGGGGAGTGATCTATAGTCTCCATGACCCTTAATCCATGATCCCTGGTGGAATGTTCAGAAGTCAAACCAAGACTTAAGAAGATGGAAGGGGTAGGAGCTGTCATGACTTTGAATAGATGATTTTTCTCAGAAATTGTAAATGTTAAGGAAAAGTATCCAGAACTAGGAGGTCAGGCAAAAAGATGGCTATGTGACCTTTCTACATCAACCTTGAGAATTCTCTACCAAGCCCACCTAGGTAGGCATCAACCAGAATTTTGGGAAATGAAACTGTTTGTCCAACTCCCTCAGGAGGGATATTTTACAAAAACAGCTGAAGCTGCGGAAACAAAATGCAAGTCATTAAAGACCCTTCGGTATTAAGAAAATTTCAGTATCCAGTGGGTAGAAATTAGGGATAACGAAGAGTTGGGCCTGGATTAGGAAGACAGCATTTCAGGAAGAGGAGACTTGGGAAGTGTAGGTGAAGAACAGGGAGAAAACCAGCATCTGAGGGCCTAATGGGTGGAGGTGACCCATAGGGGCAGCAGTATGAACCAGGTCTAGATTCCCAATTTCCCCGTAGGGCTTCCTTAATGGCAATACCCCCAATGGCAATGCTCAGTGGTGCTTTGTTCAGTGTTTGCATTCCCCCCTTAAGAATCAAGGTATGGGGGCGGCGCCTGTGGCTCAAGGAGTAGGGCGCCAGTCCCATATGCCGGAGGTGGCGGGTTCAAACCCAGCCCCGGCCAAAAAAAAAAAAAACACACACACACACACAAAAAAAGAATCAAAGTATGTGTACTCATTTTCATAACTAAAGTGAACTAGGTTTAATATCATTTTGAAAATCTGATTAACACCTTTGAAGTGACTGAAGACACCCCAGAATGTCACAAGGCCTGAAAGGAGGATCCCTGGATTAGACGCATCCTTGGGTAGGTGTCTGTGTGTATGTTCACACACTTGACTGACAGGTCTTCCCTTCTATAAAATGAACGTGTGTGTATATCAATTATTTCCCCAAATCCTTTCCCCCAATTCTTTTTGAGGATGAGGCCTTGTCAATAACTAAGTTTTCAACAGTTCTAGTGTAATCGGTCTTTTGCAATAGGTTTTTCACGAAGCTATATTCACCCAGTTCAAAGAATTGTCCTAGGCTGGGCAGGGTGGCTCACACTTCTAGAATTTGGGAAGGAGGCCAAGGTGAGAGGACTGCTTGAGGTCATTTTAATACCAGCCTGAGCAAGAGCAACACCCTGGAGGCCAAGGTGAGAGGACTGCTTAAGGTCATTTTAAGACCAGCCTGAGCAAGAGCAACACCCTGTCTTCACTGCTCAACTCCCTCCTCCCCAAAAAGAAAGAAAAATGAGCTGATTATGGTGTTGCAGGACTAGTGAATTGAAACCAATAGACTCTCACCAAAGAATAAAGGGGAAGGAATTTTATTTGCCAGCCGAGAAACTCAGCCGGCCATCAGCCTTAAAGTAATGAGCCCCCATCAGCTCTGTCCCTGTGCTTTTATTGGACTTACAAGTAGACAAAGAAATTACTGTATTATTTCTCACTGGAGGAGTTAAATCCAGTGCAGGGTTTACAGAAGTAGAAGCAAGTAGCTAGTGTTAATTTCAAGGAAGTAGGAAGCTAAGTTTTACAAATTCTTATGGGCTGGGTTACCAAAGGGAGGACCTTGCAGGAGTGTCCTTGGGCTTCTCTGAGAAGCCTTTGTTTTTTTCAGATTTTACTTTTCCTGGGTATCCTCCTGGCCGCACCCACCTGAGGGACTGAGACAGCAGGATTGTTTGGTTCAGGAGTTGCAGGTTGCATTGGCTATGATGAAGCCACTGAACTCTATCCCAGAAGACAGAGCAGACAGACTGCTGTCTCCAAAAAAAAAAGGGGGTGGTGGTGGTTAGGTTTTCAAAGTTAGGCTCTTCCACTTTTTGAATTAAAACTTACTTAAAAAAAAAAAAAGAAGAAGAAGAAAACTATGCATTTAAAAATGTGCTCCTAGGGTCGGCGCCTGTGGCTCAAGCGGCTAAAGCTCCAGCCACATACACCTGAGCTGGCAGGTTCAAATCCAGCCTGGCCGCCAAAACAACAATGAAGGCTGCATCCAAAAAATAGCCGGGCGTTGTGGCGGGCTCCTGTAGTCCCAGCTACTAGGGAGGCAGAGGCAGGAGACTCGCTTGAGCCCAAGAGTTTGAGGTTGCTGTGAGCTGTGATGCCACCGCCACTCTACTCAGGACGACAGCTTGAGGCTCTGTCTGGAAAAAAAAAAAAAAAAAATGTGCTCCTAACCTTAAAGGGAGTTACTGCTCCTTACCTGTCTAGGATATCCCACAGCTTATTGGGGGTATTTAGCCCACACAGCGGTAGGAAGGTGGAAGGTGGCCTCGGGATTTGCTCACCTGGGTTTGAAACTTGGCTCAGCCCCTTACTGAAGTCATCTAACTTCTCTGTGCTTGGTGGGAAAAAAAGGGGGGTGCGGTGGGGGAGGGATACAACCCACTTTACTGGGGTGATTGTGCAAACAAAATAATGCACCCGAAGGCCCGGAGCAGTAAGTGAGCAAAAAATGTTAGCAGGAACAAAAGATTCTTCAAGGGTCCTTTCAGCTCTTAATTTCCATAGTCTTGTTTAGAGTCCAGGAGCGCCCTGGACGTAATCTAGGGCCCTGAGATCCAGCTCTGGCTTAGCTCCAAATGCTTACGTGCCTTTTGCCAAGTCCCCTCCCTGCTCTGGCCTATGTTCTCCTCGGCACAAGAAAGGGGCTGGGTGGTCTCTGCAGCTCGCCTCCGCTTAAAAATTCCGGTTTACGAAGTGGCCCCAGGCAGCCTCAGCCCGGGGCTTCCGGCGCGGGGAGCGCGGCGAGGGACTGATTCAACCAGGGACCGCGGCGCCGGGAAGGTCGCAGGCGAGGGGAAGGCCGCAGAGGGCCCAGCGTTCCGGCTCTCAGGTCCCGGGTGTTTACTTCGCTCCAGCCCGCTGCGTCGCGCGATTGGGCGAGCCGCCTGCCAGTCGCTGGGGGACTTTCCCAGGGGTGGGGCGGCCCAGCCCCCGGCACTTCCTCGTCTTCTGCCCCATCCCCCAGCCCCGGCCCCGGCCCAGGAGCCTGAGAGGCGCTGAGGGGCCGGCCCCTCGCCGGAGCTGCTGCCCTGTCTCCCCGGACCCGAGGCGGAGAGCGGGACGCCGTTCCCTCAGACGCCCGCCCTCAGGTAACCCGGCCGGGCCGGAGCGGGGATGGGGCGGAAGCCGGGACCTAGGTCGTTCAGAGCTTCGGCAGTGACCCAGCGTGGACTGGGAGGCCGGGTCGGGTGGCCTGGGTCCCGGGTCTTTAGTACGCGAGGTCCGGGGGCGTCTCCCCGAGTAGCAGAGGCCCGGCGGCGCGAGGACTCCCGGCTTGCCGCCGGTGGTGGTGGGGGACGCGCGTGCGCACTGCGCGGGCAGCGCCTGGAAACTGCTGGAGGCGGTGCGCGCGGAGCTGCGGCCAGCTGTTTACAGTATGGAGGCCGGTCGCCTGTGCGGGGTCAGTGGTTTGGTGTGAAGTTTTGGAAGCGGTGTGCTCACGTAAAAATGAAGAATACAATAACTGTTAATGGGCGCTTTCCAATTGCTGTTCTAAACTCTTTACGTGTACTAAGCTTATTTAATTGTCGCATTCATCCTAAACGTCAATATTATGCCCATTTTACAGTTTTGAAAACATAGGCACTTGGAAATTGGGGTAACACAGCTTACGAGTTGCAAGTCAGATTTGAGCTCCGGCATTTGGCTCCACAGGCCCTGCTGAACTGTCATATTTTGCATGTACACTGTTGGAGACATTTGTGTTCATGTGCAGGTGAAGTGAGTTTCCCAGAGTGATTTTGGGGATGCAGTTTCTGCTCTGAATGAGTTTTCCTCTGTAGGATGTGTGTGTGTGTGTGTGTGTGTTGGGGGGGGTATAGTGTGTATGGAAGTGATTACATTATACATTCATTAAACTGTGTGTACAGGAGTGGGTGGGAATTTTGTGTGACTGGGAGAGAGGTTGTGTTTTGGTAGGGGGAGGGAGGGACTTTTGTGGATGATGCAGAAGAGCTGACATCCATCCCCACCCCCTTGCAGAATGACAGTGCAGGGAAGTGTGTGGATTCCTAATGCATCATTTTTCTTTTCACAGTTAATCAGCACTTACTCATTTTCCAAACAATGGGGTGTGAGAGAGGGGAATTTGATACCTGATGAGAGGTCAGAAAAGGGGACTCAGAATTTTTTTTTTTTTTTTTTTTGAGACAGAGCCTCAAGCTGTTGCCCTGGGTAGAGTGCTGTGGCATCACAGCTCACAGCAACCTCAAACTCCTGGGCACAAGCGATTCTCCTGCCTCAGCCTCCCAAGTAGCTGGGACTACAGGTGCTTCCCACAACGCCTGGCTGTTTTTTGGTTGCAGCCATCATTGTTGTTTTGCTGTCCCAGGCTGGATTTGAACCTGCCAGCTCAGGTGTATGTGGCTGGCGCCTTAGCCACTTGAGCCACAGGCGCCGAGCCTCGGAATCTTTTTAAATCCCTGACGATGGATGTTGTATTAGGAGAGTAGAATACTTATTAGTGCAAACTCGTAGCAACTCTATGATGTTGTTTTATATCCTTGTTTTGCAGCAGAGAAAACGGAAACAGTGAAAAAACTGATATAATACTTATCGCTTAGTTTTACAAACACTGTATGCCAGCACAGTGCTTTGCATTCAGTATCTCATTTAATCTTTCTAATGCTCTATGAGTAGTAACCTCAATTTTCAGATGAGGAAACTGAGGCCCAAAGAAGTTAAGACTTGCCCAGGACTAGTAAGCTTTGAACTCTGGGCCCTCTTCCCTTTCCTCTGACCATGGCTGCTATGGTAGCTGTGTCCTGGGAAAATAATGTGATCAGGGACTGACACTTCATGGAAGCACTTGATCATGCCTCTCTGGAAGCTGTAGCTGGGAGTGTCCTGTGTTGTTCATACTTATGTGTCCATGTTATCTCCCACTCATGGGTGTCCCCTGGGTATGGCATGGCACTCGTGCTGAGGCTTTGTGCCTGCCCCTCAAGGCCCATACCAGGTTTTGGGGGCCCCAGGAAACTGGGGAGTCTGACTCATACCTTTAACCCCAGTGCTGCCTGTGACTTGGGGCCCAGATGTCCTGATTGGGTCAGGCCAGCCTGATTTGAGCAGGGCAGCATTGTAGGAGGCTGTTTTTCTGCCTCCTCTCCAACCCACTGGTTACTGTTTTACTCCTGCATTCACTGGGATTTAGCTGCACGTGCTGGCCTGCTTTTTCCCCTCTAACATGTCAAACTTCTTCTCACCCTGAGGCTTTCATAGGTTCTCTTCCCTCTGCCTAGAAAACTTTTCCCTCCCTCTTCCCATGGCTAGTTTTTCCTCATCTGTCAAGTCTCAGCTCAAATGTCACCTCCTTAGAGGGGCCTTCCCTGATCTTTCTATGTAAAGTAACCCCTTTTTTCACTTTCTGTCACATTACTATTTTGATTTTTTCATACATTCATCTGCTCTGAGCTAATCTCCTCTGTTTGTGAATGAGAAAATATATGTACAGAACTTAGTGTCTGCCTTACAGTAATTTGAAGTGTATATTTATTTTTCTCTTTCCCTGTAATATAAGGGTGTAAACAAGGACCTCTTTAGTCTTCATGTATATATCCCTGATAAGAAGAGTGTCTTGGGTGTGGCTTTGCTGGGTTTATCCAATGATGAGTAAAATAGAAGACACCAGAGTGATGGTACATACCTATTGCAGATGAGGAAACTGGTGCCTGGAGATGGCAGGGAGGATAAAAGCCAGAATCTGGGCTTGGCGCCTGTAGCCCAGCGGCTAGTACACTGGTCACAGACACCGGGGCTGGTGGGTTTAAACCCGGCCTGGGCCTGCTAAACAACAGTGACAACTACAACAAAAAAATGGCTGGGCATTGTGGCGGGCACCTGTAGTCCCAGCTACTTGTGAGGCTGAGGCAAGAGAATCGTTTGAGCCCAAGAGTTGGAGGTTGCTATGCCCTCCATGATACTCTATGGAGGGTGGCAAAGTGAGACTTGAAAAAAAAGAAAAAGCCAGAATCAGCCCTTCCATGGTATTCTCCATTTCTGATAGTTAGCAGACATTTCCTGATGACCCTTTGTGCCCAGGCTGTAGTGTTCATGACTCCTAGGTGCATAGTGAACTGGCTCTGTTCTCCAGGAACTTCTATCAAATGGGGAGAAATGTGCTCTGAGTGCTACCTGGAAGGCATCGTGTGCCATGAAGTGGCTGATAAGTCTGGCCAGTGTAACTATGACGGCAATGTGCAGTAATATGGGAGTGCCAGGGTTGTTGGGGGAGGGGGTGTGGGGGTTCTGGTTGGAAGTGACTTCAAGGCCAGATCCTAGAAAAATGAAGGTTCTCTCCTGGAACCTAGTAGACTGGGCAGAAGATTTTGAGTAAGATTCTCCTGGATTGGGGCAGCACTTGTGGCTCAAAGGAGTAGGACGCCGGCCCCATATACTGGAGATGGTGGGTTCATTTTATTTTATTTAGTTTTTATTTTTTTTGTAGAGACAGAGTCTCACTTTACTGCCCTCGGTAGAGTGCCGTGGCGTCACACGGCTCACAGCAACCTCCAGCTCTTGGGCTTATGTGATTCTCTTGCCTCAGCCTCCCGAGCAGCTGGGACTACAGGCGCCCGCCACAACGCCAGGCTATTTTTTTGTTGTTGCAGTTTGGCCGGGGCTGGGTTTGAACCTACCACCCTCGGCATATGGGGCCGGCGCCCTACTCACTGAGCCACAGGCGCCGCCCGAAATGGTGGGTTCAAACCCAGCCCTGGCCAGAAAAAAAAAGATTCTCCTGGGTTGACAAGCTGACCAGGTGGGCTGGGAAAGAGGGTCTTCATAACAGGTTTATTATGAACAATGTTGGCAGCACTGGGAAATGGTTGGAACAGCTGGTTCACAGAATTGCCTGTGCATCAGAATCACCTGGTTTGGGTGGGGAGGGGTTGTTAAACACAGATTGCTGAGCTGTAGTCCCAGAGCATCTGATGCAATAGGTGGCAGGGATGCTGATACTGCTGATCCAGGCTGCTCTTTGGGAACCCCTGGTGCAGAGCATGTGCTTCAGTGCTTGGCAGAGTTGGCTCAGTGCTGCCCCTGTCACCCTAGACCCCTGCTTCTTAATCTGTAACCTCCATATGATGTTAGAGTTGCCTCCTAGAGTGGTGGGAATTAATGGGAATTAATTAATGCAGGGCTGATACACGGCAAGTGCTACCTGCTGTTATTGTGAATGAGGCTAATAATGAGGCTATTGAAAGGATTGCAGTGCTTTCAGTGTCATCGTTCAGGAGATGACAAGGATGTCCAGTTTTCTGTGCTCAGGATAATTTGCTACAGTGGTTTGAATGTGTCGCCCAAAAGTCCATGTGTTAGAAGCTTAAATCCCTGTGTCCTCATGAATGGATTAGTGTCATTGTCACAGGAGTGGATTATAAAAGGGGAGAGTTCTGTCGATTCCTTGTCTTGTTCGCTTGCTTTCACTCTCCATCTTCTGCCATCTTCAGCCTCTGAAACCAGGAGCCAAATAAGCTAATATTTTATTTTGTTTTTATAAAATTACCCAGTCTCTGTGATATTCTGCAATAGCAGCAGAAAACAAAGACACTTTCCACCCTGTGGACCATGTTATGTCCTCTCTAGATGGGTCATCCTTTGCTTTGTTTCAAATATCTGTACTGTTTAGAGCACATCTGGCCTGAATTCCCACCCAGCACCCCTCTGCTTGTCCCTAGCCCAGGACCAGGGAGCTCTCCAACTCACAGGAATCCTCTCCCAGTGTCGTTACAGACGTCTTTCTTTTGTGGGCTCGCTTCAGTTCAGGTTCTTCCCTTCATAGCTCCATCTTAACCCCGTGTTGCTCACCTGACCACTTTGAGGCAGGGAGAGAGGTTGGGCAGCAGTGTAGTGTAGTAAGAGAGCACACAGGTGACCACCAGAAGACAGGGTTTCTGCAGGGAACTGCTGTTCCATGCAACTCTTAGCAGGCCTCTTCCCTTTGCTGGCTTTGGTTTTCCAGGTGCAAAATGAAGGGGTTACACTTACTAACATCTCAGGGCATTCTCTTCCAGCTCTTAACTCTAACAACTGAGGCTTTGGGTTCCCCTCTGTAGTTCCAGTGGCTCCTAATCTCCTGTTGCTGGGCCAGGCCTTTCCATGTCTACTCCTAGCTTTTCACTGCTGCTTCCCTTGTGCCTGTGGTGCCTGCCCCTCCTGTGCCTGCCCATCTGTGCAGGGAGGATATCCAGGTACCCTTTGGAGACTTGCCATAGGAAGGCACAGGACAGCATGGAGCACCTCCACTTGTTCTGTGGGGGAGCATGGCTCTCAACTCCTAGAGACAGACCTTAGAAGCCACTGTGACCATTGTGGGAAGTTCTTGATGATTTTCCCATGACTGGCCCAGGACAGTCACTCTTCAGATTGGAACAGATGACTGGTGGGGAGCAGCTCGTTCTTTGTCTGAGGGCTGTCCTAGGCAGGGCTGAGCCCTTCTCTCCCAAAGCCCTCACTCTGAGGCTGTTCTTTGAGTGGCAGGGGCCCTATGTCCCTGGCATCTGTGTGGACAAACCGGGTGGCCCAGGCAGTTGTAGGTGTGTGCGTAAGCACAAGAACTGTGGGAGTCCTGTCACCAAGGAGGCAGGCCCAAAGACCAGAGCTGGTATTTTCATGACAGGTGTGGGGATG
This sequence comes from Nycticebus coucang, assembly GCF_027406575.1. NCBI lineage: Eukaryota > Metazoa > Chordata > Mammalia > Primates > Lorisidae > Nycticebus > Nycticebus coucang. The sequence goes on along the minus strand of NC_069796.1, from coordinate 51,135,695 downwards.
CCCCATGAGTCAGGAGCACTTTGGTTTGGTCCCCTCCTACTCTGCAGAGCACTTGCCCCACTGTCTGCTGACCTTCAGTCCTTTGTCACAGTCAGCTTTGTCAGTGGTCTGAAGAACCCTAGTGCCGCCATACCCCCACTTCTGCCTCTGCAAATGCTACCCCTACCTGACCCTGACTTCTGGGAGTCAGCAATGTTGACTTTTAGGAAATTTTATGGAATTTCTCAGCTATAAAGGGACATCTAACATGTAGGTACCTCAGTACCCACTTGTCCAGTTTAACAAATCACACATTTTCCGTACACCTGAATAATTTCTCCCAAATCACCCCCCTCAAAGAAACAAGTGTTCTGAATTTAGTGTTTATTATTATTCTTTTGGACTTCTTTATAGATTTTTTTTTTAGACAAGAGTTTCACTCTGTCACTCAGGGTAGAGTGCTATGGCATCATAGCTCACAGCAACTTTGAACTCTTGGGCTCAAGTGATCCTCTTGCCTCAGTTTTTCATTTTTTTAGTAAAGTCAGGGTCTTGCTCTTATGCAGGGTGGTCTTGAACTCATTAAGCTTAAGCAGTCCACCCCCCTTAGCCTCCCAGAGTGCCATGATTACAGCCACTGCACCCAACCCTGTATAGTTTTATTATAAATGTATGCATCCCTAAACAGTATGCATGTATTGTTTGGTATGTGTTAAAATGTTGTTTCAATGCAGTCATACTGTCTGTAGGCTTCTGCAACTTGCTTTCTTTGCTTAATGTTATATTTGTGAGATTCATCTGTGTTTTTATCTCTAGTTCTGGTTCATTCTTTTTTTTGTATTTGCTGCTGAATAGTATGCCTGATATGAAACTGCCACTATGTGGTTATTTATTTTCCTCCAGCCTTGGAATACAAGCCACCTTTGGCTTTCATCTGAGCATGTTAGCCCTTGTCCAGCCTTTCCTTTCCTAGCCCTTTGGTAACCATTATTACTCCTGTTTGGGCAGCATTTTAAGGTTTACAGAGAAGTCTGTGGTTTCTACTTGGTCCTCACAACATTTCCACAGGGAAAAACAAGGAAAGTGAGGCCTGTCCGAGGTCACCTAGGGAGAGAGCAGAGCCAGGTTTTGAATCCATTAAACTCTCTCGCAACCATATTTGCTATAAGGGGAAGTCTCAAAAATTGGCATGTCCCCTTTTGGAGGGGGGTGAGGAATTACAGGGTTGGATATGCTCTTTATTGGATAAACCAGCTTTGAGCATACTGTTGACTGAGAGACAGAAGGATACTCGAGTGCCCCATTCCTCCTGTCCTAGAGTTGCTTTTAGTGCCTTTTACCTGCCCTGGCTTGTCGTTGAGGCCACTCCTCCTGGGCTAAGTGAGGTCTCAGCTGCTGAGAGGGAAGCAGGGCTTTAGGCAGATGATGGGTCCTGCCTGAGGATCCCAGAAGCTGGAGGACGCCTGCTTGCGCAGGAGAGTGGGCTGGGTTGCTTGGACTGCCTTCTCTGCCCTTCTTTGGGGCTGTTGGTGATGGGGGAGTACAAGACTAGGACCAGTGGTGTGGTGATCACATTTGGGTTCCACTTTGTTCCTTCAGAACTGTGTGGTCTGGAGTCAAGCTCTACACCTTTCTGGTCTCAGCTTCCTCACCTGCAAAGCAGATGCAGGCAGTGGGCAGGGAAGCACTCGCTCCTCACTTGCTCCCAGTTAAGGGTGATTATCCACAGTCTGGTGTTTCTATTCTGCTGTGGTCACCCCAGGGCCCAGCTCTGACCTTCCTGAAGCCAGATCCTTTCTTGATGAGTTTCAAATAGAAACTCTCCTCTGCAGTTGCCAATTGTCCAAACACTGAATTCTGGACCATTCTCCTTGTTTGGTTGTTTGCTTGTTTGTTTTTGAGACAGAATCTCACTTTGTCACCCAGACTAGAGTGCCATGGCCTCAAACTAGCTCACTGCAAGTCCTGGACTCAAGTGATCCTCCTGCCTCAGCTTCCTGAATAACTGGGACTATGGCTATATGCCACAATGCCTGGCTAAATTTTCTACTTTTAGTAGAGAATTTTGCTTAGGCTGTCTCACACTCCTGACCTCAAGTGATCCTCTCACCTCAGCTTCCCAGAGTGCTAGGATTACAGGCTGTGCCTGGCCTCATACTTGTTTTTATAGACTCCTGATAGCCTTGTCTGCCCATGGGAAGCAGACAAGTGGGGGCATTCTCACCCATTGCCACAGTCCTCCAGCCTCATTTGGGGCCAGAACAATAGTTCCTCCCTATTGTTCTCACCTCATCAAACCACTTACATTTAAAAAAATTATTTTAAAATCACAGAATAACACATGCTCATTGGTGGGGGACGACCCAAACTCAAGCAATACAAGAGTAAAAAGTGAAAATTGTGTTCTCTCACTTTTCTCTCCCCTTCCCCTGCCCTACCATATTTAAAAATTAATTTTTTAATTGCATGATGACAGGAGTAGATTGAGTTAAAATATTGTATGTAAAATAAAAGTTTCTTTTTTTTTTCTTTTTGTGCGACAAAGCCTCAAGCTGTTACCCTGGGTAGAGTCCTGTGAAATCACAGCTCAAAGTAACCCAACTCCTGGGCTCAAGTGATTCTCCTGCCTCCACCTCCCAAGCAGCTGGGACCACAGGTGCCCGCCACTACGCGGGGCTATTTTTTGGTTGCAGCTGTCATTGTTGTTGGGCCCGGGCAGGATTCTAACCTGCCAGCTCAGGTGTATGTGGCTGGCGCCTTAGTGACTTGAGCCACAGACGCCTAGCCAAAATAAAAGTTTCTTTTGAGGGGCAGTGCCTGTGGCTCAAAGGAGTAGGGCACCGGCCCCATATGCCGGAAGTGGCGGGTTCAAACCCCATCCTGGCCAAAAACTGCAAAAAAAAAAAGTTTCTTTTGATTCCCATCCTTTATCCAGGTCTTCTTCTAGAGCTGTCTACTAGTAGCAGTTTGGTATACACCTTTCCAGACCTTTTTCTATACACCTTTAAGATTTTTTTTTTTTTTTTGCAGTTTTGGCCAGGGCTGGGCTTGAACCTGCCACCCCCAGTATATGGGCTGATGCCCTACTCCTTGAGCCACAGGTGCTGCCTACACACCTTTAAGATTTTGTATACACATGTATAGTTGTGTGGTTTTTTAAAAATAGTATTCTATTAGGCGTATGAATTTGTACTCTGCTTTTTATTTAATGGACATCTTTCTTTCTTTTTCAAAAATAGTCTCGCTATGTTGCCCTCAGTAGAGTGCTGTGACATCACAGCTCACAGCAACCTCTTAACTCCTAGGCTTAAACGATTCTCTTGCCTCAGCCCCCTGAGTAGCTGGGACTATAGGGGCCCGCCACAACACCTGGCTATTTTTTTATTGTAGGTGTCAATGTTGTTTGGCAGGCCCGGGCCGGGTTTGAACCCACCTGCCCCAGTGTATGTGGCTGGTGCCCTAGCTGCTGAGCTACAGGCACTGAGCCATAATGGGAATCTATGAAAAGCAGTCTACTTGTTTCTTTCTTTTTTTTTTTTTTTTTGTAGAGACAGAGTCTCACCTTATCGCCCTTGGTAGAGTGCTTATGGCATCACACAGCTCACAGCAACCTCCAACTCCTGGGCTTAGGCGATTCTCCTGCCTCAGCCTCCCGAGTAGCTGGGACTACAGGCGCCCGCTACAACGCCCGGCTATTTTTTTGTTGCAGTTTTGGCCGGGGCCGGGTTTGAACCCGTCATCCTGGGTATATGGGTCCAGCACCCTACCCGCTGAGCCACAGGCGCCGCCCTACTTGTTTCTTTTTGATGGCAGTATTTTATTCTATTGAATGAATGCACTACAGTTTATTTACCCAGTTTCTTCATTTTTTTTTAAAGACAGAGTCTCACTTTATCGCCCTTGGTAGAGTGCCATGGTGTCACAGCTCACACCAACCTTCAACTCCTGGGCTTAGGCAATTCTCTTGTCTCAGCCTCCCAAGTAGCTGGGACTATAGGCATCTGCCACAATGCCTGGCTATTTTTTTTTGTTGCAGTTTGGCCGGGCCCAGGTTTAAACCCACCACCCTTGATATTTTGGGGCCGGTGCCCTACCCACTGAGCCACAGGTGCTGCCCTTAACCAGTTTCTTCTTGATGAACATTCTGGATACTTTTGCTATTACAAAGCCTGTGACAGTTCACATCTTTTCCCAGCCCCTATGTTTACTAATGCAGAGATATCAAAGTATTTAGAATTGAAGATGGGAAATTACTGAATCGATCAGTTACTTCTCCCCCTTTTTGTAATTGACATCTCCTTAAGCATACTTTTCTATAAGAGAGCTTTGTTCTTAGCTGATCAGGAATACATGACGGTTACACATGACTTCACGGAGAAAGTATACTTTTTTTTTTTGAGACAGAGTCTCATTATGTCACTGTCGGTAGAGTGCTGTGGCATCACAGCTCACAGCAACCTCCAACTCTTGGGCTTAAGCAATTCTCTTGCCTCAGCCTCCCGAGTAGCTGGGACTACAGGTGCCGCCACAATGCCCAACTATTTTTTTGTTGCAGTTGTCATTGTTGTTTACCTGGCCCGAGCCAGGTTTGAACCCACCAGCCTCAGTGTATGTGGCCGGCGCCCTAAGCACTGAGCTATGGGTGCTGAACCTTTTTTTTTTTCATTATAACCCATTCGTCTTTATTTACTTATAGGCATGAATAGTTTTAATCAAGGGAAATTTCTTTAATTAAATAAAAGTTACTCTTATTACTAACTATGAACTATTAATTTTTTATCTTTGCCTACAATAGACATTATTTGATGTTGGGCATTTATGATAATATTATGCAAGCTGATAGCAATCAAGTAAAACTAGAATTTTGATTTGTAAAACCTGTCACCTCATACTTCTCCAGAATATTTGGGTAAAGTGAGATTGTTATTATTCTTTGTTGTTACAGTAGTAGAGGTAGTATAAAATGTTGTTCAATTTGGTCTGAATTTAGCAATTTATTCCGTGGGCGGTTATACTGCAAAAATAATGAGGTATGGGGAGGCTTTTAGCAGGGTCCCAAGTATATTTGGGAAATTTGGAAAATTACTAGTTGCTTTGCTACAACTTCTCAGAACTTTTAACAGGCTGATTTCCATTGTGGTTCTCAAAGAGTGTTTTTCAGACTTAATATGATTTCAGAATACTAATTTGGTAGAACTTTCAGAAATCTGATTTTCCATAGAACCCTTCAAAAATCCGAATGTGATTCTGACCCCTTTGAAGACACATATTTAGAGTCAGTAATATATGCCATGTGTCTTCTATGAGATAGGCATTATATCAGAAATCTGTGAGCTGTGTATTATATAGTTGAGGACACTGAGACTCTAAGATTCCCCAGCTGGTAATCAGAACTATGAGTTGAACTTAGTTTTAGCTAGCTTCAGGCTTATGGTATTTTCTGTATACTCTACTGAGACTCAGAAAGTTTAAATGATTGTTAAGGATGGCTCAGCTGGTGAGAGAAAGTATACTCTTTAGTGTGGGTGACCCAGCTGTAAAGAAAGCAAATATATACCAAGGCTCTATCAATAGAAATATAGTACCTAAAACAGCAGAGGTGAAGTCTCTTTGTGTTTGGTCAGACAGACCACACCTGGAGTATCGTGTCTAGTTCCAGGACCAGCTGCAGATAGGATAGGGGTAGTGGGTTGGTGGGGTGTGGTTGCGGAGGAGTGTAGAAGCCAGCCCCTGTTGGGGAACAAGGGCTGATAAGCTTCAAAAGAATGCTATGGCAGGTTCCATATCTCTTCAAGGCTGACATGGAGAAGAGAGGCATCTTGTTCCTTATTCCAGGGGACCCCAGAAGGTAGAGCAAGGGCCAGTGTGGGGAGAACTGGGAGTAGCCTAACTACAGCCAGTGCTGTCTGCCCCAGGAATCATCTTGGGGGGTGGGGGGGGTCTGGGTTGCTAAAGATGACCAGCCAGAGTCCCCTGGCTCCTCTGCAGACTGGATAAGCATGGGACTGAATTTCCCCTGAGCTTCCTTTCAGATTCTTTTTTTTTTTTTTTTTTTTTGTAGATACAGAGTCTTACTTTACTGCCCTCGGTAGAGTGCTGTGGCGTCACACAGCTCACAGCAACCTCCAGCTCTTGGGCTTACGTGATTCTCTTGCCTCAGCCTTCCGAGTAGCTGGGACTACAGGTGCCCGCCACAACGCCTGGCTATTTTTTTGTTGCAGTTTGGCCGGGGCTGGGTTTGAACCCGCCACCCTCGGCATATGGGGCCGGCGCCCTACTCACTGAGCCACAGGCGCCGCCCTCCTTTCAGATTCTTAATAAGTCCTGGTGGCTGTAGATGGTCAGGGGCAGACTAGACTCTGGTGGCATATAAAGTTAGAGACAAGAAAAGGCAGAGACTGGGAGCTTGAGGCATTTTCTGGAGAGCTGGACAGCAGGTCTGGTTTTCTTTCCCTGAGCTTCAACCTCCTGCCTCTCCCGACAGAGCAGGGAAGCTGAAGGCAGCAGTGTTGGAGTCTGTGAGATCAAGGCCGGATTACTTCTTTTACCGCTAACCAGCCTGTGTCATTAGGCAAGTGACTCAAACCTCTCTGAGTTTGCTTCCTTATCTGAAAAGTGGAGATAATGCTGTCAAGCAGAGGAGATTAGTTTCCTCACTAGTAAGGAGAGATAATTTTTGTCTCTGTATAGTGAGAAGAAAACGAGGTACTGTGCATAATGGTGTAGCCTCGTGGTTGGCATGTGGTAGCGCTTAACAAACTCACCTCTCTCCTGGCTTTAGTTAGGTGCTCTGCAGTCTTTTGCAGTGTTGCAGCTATCTGATGGCAATGGCCATAAAGGTTATTCCGTTCAACACCACCCCCAGTGTTACCTTATTGCTATTGTTATAACCCCTTCTTTTTAGGGAACTGAGACCTAGTGAGGGGAAGGTGTTTGCCCTAGTGTACCTTGACTGGATCCCATGATCCCTGAGCCCCAGTTCTTTGTTAGACGTTATACTTGCAGCCTCATTATTGCTCGGTTGACTGCTGGGCACAGTTGTAGGGGGTTGCTGCTTTTACTAAGCACCTACTGTGTGCCAAGTACTGAACTGAATACTGTACACTCTTATTATTTTGGAAATTTTATTATAAAAGAAATATATGTTTCTTTCTTTTTTTTTGAGACAGTCTCAAGCTGTTGCCCTAGGGTAGAGTGCTGTGGCGTCACAGCTCACAGCAACCTCAAACTCTTGAGCTTAAGTGATTCTCTTGCCTTAGCCTTCCAAGTAGCTGGGACTACAGGCGCCTGTCACGATGCCTGGCTAATTTTTGTTGTTGTGGTTGTTGCAGTTGTCATGTTGTTTTTTCAGCTGGCCTGGACTGGGTTCAACCCCCAGTCTCTGTGTATGTGGCCAGTGCCTACCCACTGATCTACGGGTGCTGCCCTTTCTTTCTTTCTTTCTTTTTTTTTTGAAACAAAGTCTCACTTTGTCCCCTGGGTAGGCTGCCATGACATAATAACTTACAGCTATGTCAAACTTTTGGGCTCAGGCAATCCTCTTGCCTCAGCCTCCCAAGTAGCCGGAACTATAGGTGCCTGCCACAATACCTGGCTATTTTTAGAGACAGGGGTCTCACTTCTTTTTTTTTTTTTGGTTTTTGGCCGGGGCTAGGTTTGAACACGCCACCTCCGGTATATGGGACCGGCGCCCTACTCCTTGAGCCACAGGCGCCGCCCAGAGACAGGGGTCTCACTGTTGCTCAGCTGGTTTCAAACTCCTGACCTTCAGCAACCCACCTGTGTCCACCTCCCAGCATGACAGTATTATAGGTGTGAGCCACCTCCCCTAGCCAGAGATACATGTTTCTTGATTAAATAAATCAAATAACTAGGAGGTATTTTGTAAAGTGGAAAGTGTGAACTCCCTTCCAACTATGCACATACTGTTTCACTTAGTTTCTTTAATGTCATACCAAGTAGGTTCTATTTTTTTTTTTTTTTTTGAGACAGAGTCCCACTCTGTTACCCTGGGTAGAGTGGCATGGCCTCGGCCTAGCTCACAGCAGCCTCAAACTCCTGGGCTTAACTGATCTTCCTGCCTCTGGACTACAGGCACCTGCCACTACACCTGGCTAATTTTTCTATTTTTAGCAGAGATGCGGTCTCGCTGTAGCCCAGGCTGATCTTTTTTTTTTTTTTTTTTTTTTTTGTAGAGACAGAGTCTCACTTTATGGCCCTTGGTAGAGCACCGTGGCCTCACACAGCTCACAGCAACCTCCAACTCCTGGGCTTAAGCGATTCTCTTGCCTCAACCTCCCGAGTAGCTGGGACTACAGGCACCCGCCACAATGCCCGGCTATTTTTTGGTTGCAGTTTGGCCGGGGCCGGGTTTGAACCTGCCACCCTCGGTATATGGGGCCGGTGCCTTACCGACTGAGCCACAGGCGCCACCCGCCCAGGCTGATCTTAAACTCCTAATCTCAAGCGATCCTCCCATCTCAGCCTCCCACAGTGCTAGGATAAGAGGTGTGTGCTGGCCTGACCTCATGTAAGTTCTGTTATCATCCCTACTTTACAGCCGAGGCTCAGGAAGGGTGGATGACTGGTTCAGGGGTGGGCAGAGCTGAGACTAGTATAGGGGAGACCCTGGGGTAGAGCACTTGAGGAGGGCTCATTCTTGGAGTCTTGTGCTTGCACGTGATTGCGAGGCTTGCCCTGGCCTCGTCCCAACCCTGTTAGAACCCTTCCTTCCTGACTACAAGGCTGTGTTATTTCTAGTATGCTGGTGCCCTCTCTTTCCTTGACTTGCTGTTGGCTCCCGAGGCCAGCTTTAAGACATCACCCAGTTTCTAGCCAGGCCAGCTCCTCCACTCACGCATGAGGAACTAGCCCATGGTCCCATACACAGAAAGTGGGCAGCAGAGTAGATGCTAGAACAGGACTCTTTGATGACCTGTTCTGTGCTCTTTCCTGGAGACCCCTTCACTTTACCCCCCTGCCATCCCTACCCGCCAGCTTCCCATAGTCCCAGCCTCTGCTGGGGAGGTGGACATCAGCTTCTATGACCTCCTGCCTCACAGTACTAGAGATCTTCTGGAGTTCTGGGCCAGGGAGAGAACATTACCTTTTCCAGGACTGCAGCGGATAGCTGGCCTCAGAAAGCCACTAGTGACCAGAGGCTTTAAATTGGGCTAAGTCCCCGAGCTGGGCTTTTGGAAAAATAATGCTTGGAAAACTACAAAGTGTTTGCAAATGTTAGTGTCTGTGCAAGTGAATACCATTTGAGGGACTTGGGAACCCTCCTGCCCCCGACCCCTAGCTGAAGCATTTCAGTGTAGAATCTGGAAAGCAAATTGAATTCTGAATCTAGACTTTTCTAACTCTATCTTTCTGCAGTGAGGCTAGTATTTGGCCCATGCCCCTGGCCCTCCCACCCTCCTTGCCTGGTGTGGGTGCCTCCTTCAGTTTCAACAGCATCACTTCATCTTCACGATCTGTGGTTGCCGCCTGACCTGCTGCTTGTCTGGGCCCCTTTCTGTCCCCAAACTGGGCCTCTCTGGTTCTGGTGGGCATTCCCAGGGTCCCTCTGGGTCGGAGGTACCCAGATGGATATGGAGAGGAGATGGGGGGAGGTCTCTGCTTTGCATTGAGATTAAAGGGCAAGAACAAAAATGGAGGGTGGGCCTTGGGCAGACTGGAGAGAGATCAGGAATCTTCTGGTCCCAGATCCATCCTAACTTTTTTGTGACCTGGGCATTTCCTGCTCAGGGCCCTGACTTCCTGCCCTGCCTGTGGTCTTTGAGAGAATCAGATGAGTTTATGCCCAAGGACCCTGGGGCTCTGAATTCCAGATACTGCCCCATGTGAGGGGTGGGGTCCCCTTCCCACACACATTCTCGTGGTGTGTGATGGAAGGGACACCCAGGCTGTTCTTATGTCTGATCCAGTCCCTCACTCACTGTCTCTGGATGTACCTCTCCCACCTGCCAGTGTCAGATTGGCCTCATGGCCTTTGGAGATTCCCTTCCAGTCTGTCATCCTGAGATGATTTCCCTCTCTGGGAGAGATTATGAAAACCTCACTGACCAGAAGGAGCATTCCCATCTGCCCAGCAGTCATCTTGGGGCTGCCACTGACCATCTGGGCATGAGATCAACAGGACCTGGAAATTCCCTGTTTCTTTGTCTTTCTTTCCTCCAGAAGTCCAGGCCCTGCCTTGGGCAACCCGGCTGATCTCCAGAGAGGGTTTTCTCACAATAGGCTGTTTCTTCCTTTTGTTTTTTTCAAATAGTGTCTCACTCTGTCACTCTGGGTAGAGTGCCATGGCATCACAGCTCACAGCAACCTCAAACTGTTTGGCACACAGATCCTCTTGCCTCCGCCTTCTGAGTAGCTGGGTCTACAGTTGTCCACAGCAACACCAGATAGTTTTTCTATTTTCAGTAGAGTCCCGGTCTCTTGCTCAGGCAATCTACCTGCCTCAGCCTCCCAGAGTGCTAGGATTACAGGCATGAGCCATGGCCCCCAGACAATAGCCAACAAGACCTGCCCACTGAGGATAGCGTGGGGAGGACAGCCCTCTCTGCTCTCTTTTCTTTTTCCCGTGAGCCCCCTTCCCTGTTGGCTCCCCAGAGCCAAGAGACATACTGGACGTGGCATGGTCTGGAGGATATGGAGGGCCTGGAAGTGGGTTTCAGTTCCCTCTGATCTGTTGGTTGGCCATACATCTTGGTGTCATACATCTTGAGGGAGCATGGCTGTGCCTGCCCTGATTCCAGAAACTTATGGTCATGCCTCTAGTCAGTGGGAGGCAGGGTCAGTGTCAAGGGCACTTCAGGTCCTTCTCTGAATTAGGGGTTTATTGAGGCTCTACTCTGGACCCCTGTGAGAATGCCAAGGTACACGAGATGGACTTGCTCCCTACTCTCATGTAACTTTCCATCTACTGGGCAATCCAGATGGAGTAAAAGATTACCCAAACCATCACCTAGTGTATGTTATGAATTCCTTCTAGGGTTCATGCAGAGTGATGGGCAGGAAGCCAGGGCGCTGTTGCCGTTGTCATGGAGGGTGGTGCAAGCTCCTCCCAACCCTCTGTTTCCTCGATAGTGAACTGCATGCAGCTCTCACGGTGGCTACAGGAATAGGAGGGGGGTGCAGCAGGCTCCTGCCTGAGCAAGTTCCCAGCCAAATGGGCAATGCTCACACTAGCCAGGTACATCCCATGCTGAGTGGTAAGGCCTGTGAGGAGAAGGGTGAGAGACGATAAGGACCCCGTATCTCCAGCAGTTTTGTGTACCTTATTATATGCCATGTGCTAAGTGCTTTGGCTACTTCTGAGCTTGATTGCTCTGCTGTCTAACATTGACCTTGCAGGTTAAAAACAAATCACTCCCCAACCCAGTGATGACTTTTGTGATGGGCATGTGGGCAGCCCTTTTGCTGTGGGAGAGGGAGCCACCTGCAAGGGGTGGTGCTTCCTGCAGTGCCCGTTGATCCTGCTTTTCTTTTTTGGGGGGTCGGGGGGAGGAGGTCTAGCTTGACAGAATTTAGTTTTCCATTTTGGCTCATTCATTTCCATTCACCTTCTTGGAAACAGCCCAGGACTTACCTAAAAGCCTGGTGCTGCCCTACAAACAGACTTGGATTCCCTCTGTGCACCTGTGCCTTTCTGTCCTGGCTGTGTATATACAGCAGGGGGTTAGTTTCAGCCTTTTTTTTTTTTATTTCTTTTTTCAGACGGAGCCTCAAGCTGTCACCCTGGGTAGAGTGCCATGGCATCACAACTCACAGCAACCTCAAACTCTTGGGCTTAAACGATTCTCTTGCCTTAGCCTCCCAGGTAGCTGGGACTACAGGTGCCCACCACAACACCTGGCCATTTTTTGGTTGTAGCTGTCATTGTTGTTTGGCAGGCCGAGGCTGGATTTGAACCCACCAGCTCTGGTGTATATGGCTGGGGCTTGAGCTACAGGTGCCGACCCTAGTTTCAGCCTTTTTAGGCAGTAGGAGGAGCTGACTTTGCATCTTGGCTCTCACCTGCTAGAGATGTAATCAGGGCTGAGTTATATAACCTCACTGAACCTCAGTTTCTCCCTTATAAAATGATGATGGTATTCATATGTATTTTAGGGTTGTTGTACAGCTTTTAAAGCATTTAAGACAGTGCCTGGCAAACAGATGGTGAATGAATGGTGGTAGAGTTGTTAATCCTTGTTCACTTTCTTCCTTTTATTGAACACTGTGTAGATTTGAAAGGGCCTTTGAGGATTCCTGACTAGAACAGCTTTTGCCTTGCTGGTCATCTTGAGGGAGAGGTTTCCAGGTCCCCAAGTCCTTCTGAGGTCCCTGGTGGAGGCCTTTGGAGCTCTGGCTCATTGGTGAGCTGCTTATAGGGCTAGGGACTGGCTCAGCTTTCCAGCCTCAAAGCCTTTGTTCTTGCTGCTCTCTCTGCCTAATATATTCTTTCCCCATGTTATCTTGTTGGCTGGTTCCTTCACTTCCTTCAGGCCTTTGCCAAAAATAGCTCCTGCTTCATAGGCCTTTCCTGCCAGCTCCATTTAAAATTACAGTCCTTGCTAAATCCTTCCCTGCTTAATTTTTGTCCTAAGACTTTTTGATCACCCGAGATAGTATGTTCCCCCACCAACTTCATCTGCTTCCACCACTACAACGTAAATTCCATGAAGGGCTTTTGTTTTGTTTACTGATACTTCCTCACACTAGTACCCAGCACAGAGTAGAGATTTAGTAAGTAATTATTGGATGGATGTATGGATGGAGAGTTTCTCTAAGACACAGAATTAGGATTCTGAAATCACTTTCCAGAGTAGTTTCAAATGAAATAAAGCAGATGAATTCGAGCAGATTAAAACAGAAAACTTGGGTGGCACCTGTGGCTCAAGGAGTAGAGTGCCGGTCCCATATACCAGAGGTGGCGGGTTCAAACCCGGCCCCAGCCAAAAAAACTGCAAAAAAAAAAACAGAAAACTTGGTGCACAAATAGTGGTTTGATGGAGAATACATCTGTTCATTAGAACTGTAAGGGACAGACCATACATGATGTGAAACTAACCAAGGAGGGGATAGTATATTAATTATTAGTCAGGGTAGTTTTTCTTCTTCTTTTTTCTTTCTTTTCTTTTTTTTGAGACAGTCTCAAGCTGTCACCCTAGGTAGAGTGCTGGGGCATCACAGCTCACAGCAACCTCAAACTCCTGGGCTTTAAGCGAGTCTCTTGCCTCAGCCTCCTAAGTAGCTGGGACTACAGACACCCGCCACAATGCCCAGCTATTTTTTGTTTGCAGCCGTCATTGTTGTTTGGCGGGCCTGGGCTGGATTCGAACCTGCCAGCTCTGGTGTATGTGGCTGGTGCCTCAGCTGCTTGAGCTACAGGTGCTGAGCCTTCTTTTTTCTTAAAGAAGATAACAAATGGAACTTCAGATTAGATTGACTTGCTTATGGCTTTGGGTACAAGCATTTCACTTTAAAGATTACTGTTTTAGTTTAAGACTTTCATTTCCCCTCCTCAGAGAGGGAAAGGCACTGCCCGTGATCCCATAGTGAATTAGTGACTAGGCTATTCATTTGGTTAAGTGTTCACTGGGCATTCACTTCACAGCTAACATTCAGCTGGGCAGTGAGGATGCAGGGATGGACAAAACAGACAGGGTCCCCATCCATCTGGACCTCACAGACAGGACATGAGGTTTTTAAATTCTAATTCCAGGTTCTTTGTTGTACCTCACGTTGTACTCTACAGTTGACTGCTGTTTCAAATGAAGCAGTAGTGCAGTGAGGCCACGGAAAGAAACCAATGCCATTATTAGGTTGCATTCATAGAAGCAGAGTGTCCATATCAAAGGAGGTGACTATCATACTGTGCTAGCCTATTGTCAGACTAGCCTTGAAATGTTGTGTTCTATTCTTGGTTAAGAGAACTTTCCTCTGGGGCATTGACAGACTGGAGCTTCCCCATAAAGTATGCCCCAATGCCCAGGCCAGCCTATTGATATTACTGCTGTTTTCCTTATAGCCAGGGGGCCACCATGGCAGGGGCTGAGCTATCCTTTTTTTTTTTTTATTAGACATACAGGTTTTATTTATTTATTTATTTATTATTAAATCATAAACACATAGATCATGTATACCTTCATGCATGCATGGGGTACAATGTGCTGATTTCATATAAAATTAGGAGCGTTTATATCACACTGGTTAATATAAACCTCATTTCGTTTACTTAATTATTGTGTTAAGTATTTATACTCTATACTTAATAAATCCGATAAGTACCCTTGCATTATGCACCATAGGCTGAGCTATCCTCATGGAAGGGAGAGGACCATACCGGATCTACGACCCTGGGGGCAGCGTGCCTCCGGGAGAGGCATCCACAGCTTTTGAGCGCCTAGTGGAGGAGAATTCCCGGCTGAAGGAAAAAATGCAAGGGATAAAGATGTTAGGTAAAGCAGACCCTGCACCCTCCCTGCGAGCTCCTTTCCCTGCAGCCTGTGATATCAGCCCCTCTGCCCAGCAGTATAGAATGCAGCTGGTGTATGCCTCCCCCCCAAGTCACCCCGCTATCCTGCCTAGCCCAGCATTGGCTCCTGCCCCACAGCTGTGTCTTTATGCAGTTCTGTAGCATGGTGACAGTATTTCTAGCCCTGATTCATCAGAACTTCAAAATCAGGATGACAGGACTCTGGGAACTTTGAGGGTCCAAGAGAGAGAGGTGAGATGTGGGAGAGGGAGCTACAAGGCCCAGTTTGTGGACATGAAACCAGAATGGCCTCATCTTCTCAAGGCCCCACGTGTTGGAACAGAGAAACACTGCACTACTCAGAGCTTGGCTTAGAGCAAGGAGGTGGTAGGTCCCTTAGTGTCCCTTCTCCTGGCTTTTGCTCAAGCTATCCTCTTTGCCAAGAACAATCCCACCCACCTCCACATGACCGAATTGTCCTCTGCATCAGCACCCCGCTCAGATGCCATCTCCTCCTCCACGTCAGCCCTTCATTCATTTCTCCATTCCAAGGGACCTCTGTTTGCTACAAACTTCTCAAACTCTTCACCTTGATGCCACCTTCTCTGGTCTCAGGGCTTGGGGATAAGCATAGCTCCCTGATTTTTAAAATTCTTTCTCTTTGCTTGGCAGAGCCCTGCTTGGGATGGCAGACAGGTGAGGGAGGAGTGAACTTTCCCCTTCTCCACTTGTAGGAGGAGGACAATTAAAGTGTAGGGGGCTGGTTGGTATCATGAAGAATCTCTGCCCTGCAGGCAGTGCCTGAGTCTGGGGGCTTAAGCTGCAGGTAGCCCCTGGGTGCTGTGGTGTTAGGCTAGAGAGCCCTTAGCTTTCTGTGGAGTCCGCAGTAGGTGTGAGGGGAGTGGGAGCAGGAAGCAGATGTAAAAGGGAAAGCAAATTTTTCTAGATTCCTTCCACTCCTATTTCTCCTGATTGCTGGGCCCTCTTGCTTCCTTTAGCCTATTCCTGGTGGTGGGGCAGAAGGGAGTTTGTCCCACTTTGCCCACAGAATGACAGTAGGATTGAAGTCTAGGGCCTGGGGTCTTGACACCTGGGCAGAAGCAGTTTTCAGGGTCTGGAGAACCAGTGCACTGAGCTGAGTAAATGGTTTTGCTCCTTCTTCCCATTGCCTCCTCAGGGGAGCTTTTGGAAGAGTCCCAGATGGAAGCATCCAGACTCCGGCAGAAGGCAGAGGAGCTGGTGAAGGACAATGAGCCGCTCCCACCACCTTCTCCCTCCTTGGGCTCCTTCGACCAGCTGGCCGAACTCACAAGTACGAGAGCAATCTGGGTACCTCTGCCTTGCCCTACCCCCAAACTGCCTAACTCTTAACAGTGAACTCCCTTCTTATTCTGAAACCCATACCCTTTCATTTATCCTCCAGCCACTGACCCCCCACCCCCACCCCACCCCCATTTATTTTGTAGCCTCAGCATCTCTCAGAAAGTCAGATTTGGAAGGGACTTCAAAATAATGTTAAAAATGGCCAGTGACATAGCACTTCTGAGGTCCTGGCAGATGTTAGTAATGGATCATGGTCAACTGCACTGCAGTCCTATGGCCTCAGGATCTTTATCAGCTATTTATTCAATAAATATTTAATGAGCAGCTACTGTATGCCAGGCCTAGCAGTCCAGGCAACTGATTCCTGTCCCTCAGAGTTGGCATATGAGTTGAAAGCTTTCTGGTCTGTGCACCTCGTCCCCCACTTCCATTTTATAGTTTGGGAAGCTCTGGCCCAGAGAAGGGTCTAGACTATCTGTTAGGCTGCTGCAGCATATTTCAGATATACAGTTACTACCTGTTATCTATGTACTACCTGTTAGAGGAAAGGGTGAGGGTGCCCCGGGGTCAGAGTCCTGTGTATGGTCATCACCATCTTCCCTGGCATGTCTCCAAGTCTAGGGCAAGGTCTGAACCTTGGGAGGTAAAGTTTTCCCTGACTCTGCCCAGTGGGACTCAGGTGCCACCTACTGCAGCTCTGCCTTATGTTCTTGGCCTAGGCCAGTGTGACAGCCTAACATTTGGCTGGTGGTTACATTTGCTGAATGGACAAATAAAGTGATGCTCTCAGAGTCCACTGTGCTGCAGTCAGTGGAAATTTCCACCTCCACTTGTCCAATCAACAATGTTTTCTGCATCCCTAATTCCTGCCAGACCTATCTCCAGAGTGAGACATGGAGCAACCTTCAAGTGGCTCCCTGTACAAAGACCCCCAGGAGGTTGGGGAGGGAGAGCCAAGTCAATCTTGGTTGTGGAATTGCTGGCTGTGTGACCGTGGACAAGATGGCAACTTTCCCAAGCTTTATTTTCCATACCTTTAAAATGGGGGTCTGGGGCTATTATGAGAATGGCTGGAATAATAGCTATAAAAACACTTTGTTAATGGTACATCATTGTCCTTATCATCATTGAGGTATGTCCAGAGTAGCAAGGAGCAGTAGCCACCTTGGGATTTTCCCAGTGAACCCAGGGAAGATGGTCTGTGTGGACAGGCTCTGTCCCCATCAGACCAGGGCAGGTTTTTTTCTCTGACAGCCTAGCCCTGGTGGGACTGCCTTCCATTCTTCCAGACACAGGTGACAACTCAGTCTGAGCATTCTTTAGGCAAGGACTTTCGCTGAGGGGGAAGTACCTGGGCTTTTCCCATTCCCAGTCTCTCCATGCATGCTCTCTTCTGTCTTCAGGAATGGACACAAACGTCCCAGCAACTCCCACTGCCCCTACATGCCCCAGTGACAAGCCAGCACCAGCCCGGAAGCCTCCATCCAGCGTAAGTTGCATTTAGAGAGTTGGGGTCTGGAAACCATGTTCTGACTTGCTGGGTGATATTGGGCAGATCAATGTCAAGCTGTCTTGGTCTTCTGTGTCCTCATTTTTAAATGAAGGTCATAGTTTAAACTTACCAGGAAGACCCTAGTATAGACAGAGAATTCTTCTCATTTACTAAGTTATATAATGTTGGCCTGCACTGACTGCACAGTGCCAGGAAAACAGACACATCTGACATTGAACTGATATTCTCAAAGAGGGCTCAGAAACTCTTCTGCCTATTTGGCTGGAGACATTTTGCTTGGTATCCTAGGGCTGGAAGAGCCCCGAGGGATTGTGTGGTGTATTATCTTCCTCCTACAGATCAGGTCTGTGGGAGAAGGGCCTTTTTGATGTCACACATGTAATTGGGGAAATGTAGATGGGGGTGGGGGAGGAAGGGGACTTTCTAAGGCAGGGCTGAGGCCCAGAGTTGGTTATTGGTGGCCATGAGGCTCAACTGGGAGCTGAGCATAGGGCTCTTCCCATCCTTCCTGCCCCTTCCCAGGACGAAGGAAAGCTGAAATAGTCTTTGAGACCAGCTTTAATGGGAATCTTAGAGCCAGCCTATTGATTGGTGAATTCTACTGGGAATGGCTGAGAAGTGTAGAAAAATCTGAGATTCCTTGGCTGCCCTGGCTTTGGGTGAAGCCCTAAAGGGTCTCCAAATTTGTTAGCCCTCTTGGACTCATCCAGGGAGAATAGGAGGGGTCAGAAAAGGCTCAAGGCCACATTAGACAGTGATTTACCCCTTGTACAAGCTTTTGGTCCCTACCAGGCTTCCTTCTGGAGCACACAGCTAAGCGGTTACCATTCCATGGACATGCCCACATGTGTACATACACAGCTTCTTGCAGCTACAGGGTGTCTGTATATCATCACTTCACTCCTCTGGGATCTCTGAGGCTATGTTGGTGAGGCCAGCATCGGACTGTGCTTGCCAGTGGCCATGATGATAACCGTCTGTGTTATCTGGAGAGACATCTGGGCCTTGGAGACAGCTCTGGTGCTGTAGCAGGAATGCTGGATCTGCAGTCTTGGCTTTAGTCCCTGCTTTTGCATTAACTAACTGTAGAAGCTCAGGTTTCCTTGTCTGTCCAAAGAGGGTAGAACCGTCTGAACCACTCCATGAGTTGCTTTGAGAAATAATGGAGTTTATGGGAACATTTTAGATGTATAGGACCTTAAAAAATGCAATTCGAAAGGTCAGCTAGTCCAACATCCATATTTTACAGATGAGGAAATTGGCCACTGAGGGGAGTAACTTCACACCACACCAAGGGTCATGGCAGACTTGTTGGGAGCCCTGCCTTGTGCTCTCACGTGAAATGATGCGTAAACTGTCCCTATGAGCTCAGCCTGGGCCAGCTCCCCTCTGTACCGGGTGGGCTGTCCAGATGAACTGGAAGTGAGAAGGGTTTTGTCCTTCCATTCTCTACCCTCTTGTTGCTGTCAGCTATAGGGTCCCCAGGGAAGACCAAGGTATTTTTCTCCTGGACAGTGTCTAACTCCCTTTCTGTACAGGGCACCTCCTCTGAATTTGAAGTGGTCCCCACTGAGGAACAGAATTCTCCACCAGAGAGTAGCGGCCGCACCAACACAATGGTGAGTGGATGGGCAGGCCCCTGGGCATGTCCTAACTGCTTCCTCAGGGTATCGGCTATCTGCCTCCATGTGAGAGGCACAGGACCCATTCATATCCCTTGGGCACTCTGGAGTCACTTGGGGACACATGAGGGGCTGGAGGAGGGGGTGCTTCTCGCTCACATATGCAAATCCCTGGGCTAGTGATTTCCCCAACTTGGGGCGCCACAGGCACTCAACCATTGAGAAAACCTGAGTTCATTGCCAGCCCTGTTGGCCTCTGTGGGGCAGGTACCTCCGTGCACTCTGACTCAGCCCTTTGGGTCCTGTGGATTCCTGGCCCAGGGGAGTAGTGCGGTGGGAAAGGCCTAGGGCCCTGCAAGGCAGGGATGCCTCTGCAGCATCCTCAGTCCATACTTTGTAATATTTCCTTTCTTTATCCTAACTTTGTCTTCCTTCTGTTCTTTCTTAAAATGGCAGATGTATTGGAGAACAATTGTGAAAGGTCTAGAAGATTCTTCAAAGTTCTTAAATTCCTTGCCTTCTCCTTCTTCCCTCCTCACTTTGAAGGTGTTTTTTATTGCTGTTGTGCATGCAATAAATGGTCTAACCTTTCACTAATTATACTTTGGTTGCTGCTGCCTCATTTC
Source organism: Nycticebus coucang (assembly GCF_027406575.1). Classification (NCBI taxonomy): domain Eukaryota; kingdom Metazoa; phylum Chordata; class Mammalia; order Primates; family Lorisidae; genus Nycticebus; species Nycticebus coucang. The sequence goes on along the minus strand of NC_069796.1, from coordinate 51,116,168 downwards.
ATAAGGATTTGGTGGCAAATGTTCTTTTGTTCATTGATTGCCCTGTGTATCTGTTGGTCCCCAGTACAAGGTCTGGATCAGTGGGCCTTGTACTGTATCAGCTTATACTGGAATGTCTTCAGCCATGCAAGACTCATCACTGCATGCGGCAGCTCTGAAGTTTATGTTTTGTCTCCTGGGACCTCTGTTCCCTTGTCCTGTTCCATCCTTAAGAGCTCTGAGATGTTGGTCGAGGAGGCAACATTGCCTGCTCAGAAAGTATTTCACTTTATGATCCTGGACCAGTAACTTTAGCTCATTTAGTAAGTTCCTCCTTTATGCTACAATGTGCCTCACCTATGCTAAACCAACACAAGACAGCCCCCCACCCTCTGGAAGCTTACAGTCTAGCTGGAGAAATCAGAGGCCTTTGAAGCCCTTCAGGAGCCTTACACAGAGCAGTGTTTGCCACAGCAGTCCTTGGTGGAGAGAGGCAGTGGAAGAGTGAATACAGAGTTGGAAAGGCAGCATTATCTCTTATCAGAGTACAGTGCTAACAACATTAAATGGCATCCATTGAGTGCCAGGTTGTGGTTTTAGTCATCACCACTGCCCCAGAGTTCACAGAAGTGGGAAGTTGAGGTGGCACAGCACTCGATTGCAACTCAGGAAACTCAGTCCTAGTGCTGTCGCTCACTCACTGGTGACTTTGGGTAAGTTCCTTCTCCCTATACCATAATTACCTAGCCTTAAACCTGAGGCTGCCTATAGCCCTGATGTCCTGTGATTCCATAAATATTTGTGAAGACCTATTGAAGAGCCAAGCCCTGGGCAGGGTGGGAAGGATGAATAGGACTTGCTGGCAGAGAGGGCACTGTGAAGGTACAGCCTGCAGAAGCATGGGACCTGGTATGTGTGGGTTCACGCACAGAAAGAGGGGAGCCTGGCTGGACACTGCTGTAGTTGGGCCCTAGGCCTCCGGCAGAGGAGGTAGGCTTGATGTCTGTAGGAAGGTAGCAGTGTGGATCCTTGGGCACAGTCTTAGCTTCACTAAGGCAGTGTCTTTGGCGGGAGTGTACTAGTTTGGTATTCTTTGAAATATCTAGAGCTGGGATTCTTAACCTATTTTGGGTCTTGGGTCCTCTAATAGACACATGTAGACTTAAGTTATGACTCCCTGCTTAAGACTAACTGAACTGAAGAAGCAGGGATATGGATATATATATATATATTCTATCTATATCTATCTGTCTGTCTGTCTGTCGTCTCTCAGTATCCATGGGATGTTAATTCTAGGACCTCCCATAGCTACCAAAATCCATGGGTGCTCAAGTCCCTGATATATTAATAAAATGGTGTAGTGTTTGCATATAACATACTTACTTACTTCCCACTTATTTTAAGTCATTTCTAGGTTACTTATGACACCTAGTGCAATGTAAATGCTATGTAAATATTTGTTGCACTATATTGTTTAAGGAATAATAACAAGAAAAGTAGGTCTGTACATGTTCAGCACAAAGTTTTTTTTTTCCAAACATTTTCCATCCACGGTTGGTTGAATCTAGAGACATGGAACCCACAGATACAGAGGGCTGGCTGTATAGTGATAACCTTCTCTGGGTTTACTGCTCTCATGGGGTGATTCATCCTCATACAAATCCTCCCTCAGGAGGGAAGGGATATGTTAACACTTAGTAGATGAGGATACTGAGGCCCAGTGGACAAGTGATTTACCCACAGTGTGGGAGGAAGGTGGCTCTGCTGCTGGTAGCCAGGCAGTGGTGTGATAGTCCTGGGTCCTGCCCTGTGAGTCAGCCCCAAACAGGGAACCTGTGTAACTGGAGAATTTCCCTGGGCTGAGCTGGGGTCACAGGGGGAAACTGAGTCATGAGGAATGGGGAAGCAGAGGGAAAATGGGCTGATGGTGCCTGCTCAGGCCTTGATGAAATGTGGTCCATATGCCCTGCCTTCCCCAGGAGCTGGGCCCCCTGCCCCACGAGGACAGCAACCTGATGCTGCACCTGCAGCGCCTGGAGACCACACTGAGCGTGTGTGCGGAGGAGCCAGACCACAGCCAGCTCTTCACCCACCTGGGCCGCATGGCCCTCGAGTTTAACCGGCTGGCCTCCAAGGTGCACAAGAATGAGCAGCGCACCTCCATCCTGCAGGTGAGGTGGAGTGAGGGGCAGCCTGGGACACATAGTGGTGTTTTCCTTTCACTCCCTCCTGTACTCTAGCTCCTGGGGACCCAGGGCTTCCCCAGAGATCTCCAGGGGCTGTGTTGCAGGCCGACTTTGAGCTCCTTGTTCAGGGCAGTGAACAGGATAAGGAAGTTGTGGGAAGCGGCAAAGAGGAAGGAAATGAGGAAATATGGGGTGAGAAATGCTAATTTGGGTTTGGGATACCCTCAGGCACAGTGGGCAGGTTGGTTTCACGCTGCCTGCCTTTGCTATTCTTGTGCAGGGTAGGGGGAAGGGAGAGAACAAAGATCAGCTCTTTTTTTTTTTCTTGAGACAGAGTCTCATCCTGTCACCTGGGTAGAGTGCTATGAAATCACAGCTCACAGCAACCTCCAAATCCTGGGCTTAGGCGATTCTCTTGCCTCAGCCTCCTGAATAGCTGGGACTACAGGCGCCCGCCACAACGCCTGGCTATTTTTGTTGTTGTTGTTGCAGTTTGGCTGGGGCTGGGTTCAAACCTGCCACCCTCAGTATATGGGGCCGGTGCCCTACCCACTAAGCCACAGGACCGCTCCAAAGATCAGCTCAGCTCTTTATATTTTAGGCCCTCTGCCCCCAAGGTAGGAACCCTCATTACCCCACTTCACAGGTGATTTTGTCTTTGCTAAGGTCACTTACTCGTGAATGGTGAACCTATCATTAGAACTTTGATCTGTCTTATTCCAAAGCCCATGCTCTTAACCACCATCCCAACCTGCACCTCCCCAATTGAATTCTATTTAAAAGCCTCCCTGGGCTGTGGGGATGGTCACATTTCCTTGCTAGGCCAGGCCAAGACCTTGGCATTATAGAGCCCTTAGTTCCAGTAGTTGATACTTTTTTGTTGTATGACCTTGGGTGGACAAGTCACACTTATCCTCTCTGTCCACTGCTGTCCCTATCAGTGACATGAGTTGGGAACACTTCCCTCATGGTATTGCTGTATTAGATGAGGCAGCATACATGAAGTATCTAGTACAGTCCAGAGCATAGTCAGTGCCAGGAAAGTCACTATTAAGATTTTATCATGCGGGCCAGGCGTGGTGGCTCATGCTTGGAATCCTAGCACTCTGGGAGGCTGAGGCAGTTGACTCGCCTGAGCTGGTTTGAGACCAGCCTGAGCAAGAGCAAGACCCTGTCTTTAAAAATAGCCGGGTGTTTTTAAACCTGTAGTCCCAGCTACTCGGGAGACTGAGACAAGAGAATCACTTGAGCCCTAGAGTTTGAGGTTGTTGTGAGCTCTGACACCACAGTACTCTACCAAGGGGGACAAAATGAGACTCTTTAAAAATAAAAAAAGATTTTATAATGGTAATCATGCACACTGATCGGGGCCATCTTGGCTTTGAGGGCTTTGGGAGTAGGGAAGTTTTCAATTATAATTGGCAACCATTCCAAAAAGGCTGAAACTGAGGCTTCCAAAAGACTTGCCACCTTAACAACAGAGATATGACTTGAAGTCTCCTTGCTCCCTGGTGTAAAGAGTACTGGATCCTCCTCCTGTGCCAGTCTCTGATCTGTGGTATCATTTGTGTCAGCAGACACTCAAGTGTCCAGCTGATGGGAGGAGGGGAGTCTACCTTGCTTGACCTTGAGAAGGGTTCATCTTGGCAAGGGTAGGCAGGAGCTCACAGGATACCCATCCTACCTCAAAGGGAGGGGTGCTTTGGGAGGTGGGGCTGGATGAAAGATAGGGCTGGCTGTGGGGACCTAGAGGGCCAGGTTGAGAGAGGAGACCCCTGTCAGATGCTGGCAAGGCGTCCAAACTGAGCCCTACCAAAGTGTGCCTGACGCCATGACTGGGGTAAGAACACCTTGACATCTGCTTTTCTGCTTTGAAATGGAGGTATGTCCTGGGCCTCCTACAAACCTGTTAATTTTTATATCAGGCCTCTGTTTGTTTCCTTCTGATCTCTTATCATAGTTGTAACAATTTTATCGTATTTGTTTTTTTGTGTGCTCCCTGCTAGAACATGAGTTGCACAAGGGATGGGAGGCACCGTTGCGTCCCAGTGTCTGGCACTGTGTACACATTTGGTGAATGAATGAATGAACAAATGAAATCACAGATGAGCTTTCTTAGCCTCTTTGAAGGAAAGTGCTGTTCTTTGTGACCTCTGATGATCCTGTCCATTGGCTGGTTTATATTATGGCATTTTCTTTCTTTCTTTTTTTTTTTTTTTTGTAGAGACAGTCTCACTTTGTCGCCCTTGGTGGAGTGCTGTGGCATCACAGCTCACAGCAACCTCCAGCTCTTGGGCTTAGGCGATTCTCTTGCCTCAGCCTCCCGAGTAGCTGGGACTACAGGCACCTGCCACAATGCCCGGCTATTTTTTTGTAGCATTTTGGCCAGGACCAGGTTCGAATCCGCCATCCTCAAGATATAGGGCCAGCGCCCTACTCACTGAGCCACAGGCGCTGCCCAGTAAATCAGGGCATTTTCCAAGGAAACACCCCTCCAGAGTGGAAGGGTAGGATAAGTAAGTGACGCCTTCTCTGGCCTTCCCTTAGGGATCAGGAGGAGGACATTCTGTTCCCTGCAGGCCTCACCCCAGGCTACGGCATCATGTGGGTAGAGGTAGATTAATCTGGTTCTTCCTCATTCATTTACTGATTTGTTTCTTGGTTCGTGCAACAAACATTTCCAAGGTCACATATTGCCCTAGGCCCTCTGTGAGTCATTGGGGGGGTGGAGGAACCAGCAAGGATAATTTTGTTTTCTCAGCCTCAGATCCCTCTCCAATTCAGGGCTATTTCCTCCCTCTCCAATTCGGAGCTAACCCAAGACTCCTGCATTAGTGAGAAAGCAAACAAAGGACCCTGAAATCTCCCTAGATATCATAGCAAACATATTCTGTTCCATGTGCCAGGGGCTTGTTCCTGCTCCACGCCCTTCTTTATAGAGTCCCAGGGGGACAAGAGCCCTATCATCTAGTACCCTTGGGAGTTGAGTCTGCACATCAGCCCTTGCTGCAGGGAATTGGAGACCCAACAATTGTGCCTGGGGGAATGTCCCCTCTGCTCCTCTTCCATTGGCCAGAACCCGTCACATGATCACCCCCTTCTACCAGGTGCCTGAAGACAGGAGGGAGCAGATGGATGTCTGGTGTATGCTCTTTCCCTGTTTCCCACCTCAGGCCCTACCCCTCTCTTCTCTCCTCTTTCCTTACTGGGAGAGGGACACCAGTTTATGGAGTTTAATTCCAGAGGTGAGTGTCACTTCCTGCGTATCACTTCACCTCAGTTTCCTGACCTCTAAGGTAGACATGAATTACTTACTCTAGAGGCGTTGTGGGGCACCAAGGAGGCAGTGTATGGACAAGCACCTTGCCATGTACCTGGCACAAGTTAGGTGCGCTATGAGTATTTATTTGTTGAAAGATTGCACGACATTGTACTGACGCTGGATATCAGTGCTGCTAGTTGGCACCTCCCTTCCCTGCCCACCGTGACACCCGGTTGTGACCCCTGTTCCATGTCCCCACAGTGCAGTGCCTCTAACACATAGGTCCTCACTCAGAATCAACTGGCCGACTACTCACGAGGCACTTCAACTCTCTCAGGCTCATTTGGGCGTTGCAGCAACCCCACAAAGGAAGCAGAGGAGAAACAGTGTACCCATTTTATAGAGGAGGGAACTGAGCCTCAGAGGTGAAGCCTGAGCGGTACCATGCAAGCATGGTGGCCTTGACTATCTACTAACTTCACACTTGACAACACTGGAGGCCTTTCACACCCTGCAGATTGGCGAACCTCACAGGCCCCTGGTCCACCCCAGGTCTCGCTTGTTAATTTGTTCATTCGTCCATTCCGCTGTTTGGTCATGTGTTCCTTCAGTGGGGCTGGAGATGGATTGGGTAGTAACGAAAGTGTGGGGAGTGGTCTCAGCCCTCTGTGAGCTCAGGTACTAGTGGGGGCTGAGGGGGATGAATATTAGTTTCTTTTTGTGTGTGTGTGTGTGGTTTTTGGCCGGGGCTAGGTTTGAACCCGCCACCTCCGGCATATGGGACGGGTGCCCTACTCCTTGAGCCACAGGCGCCGCCCATGGGGGGGATGAATATTAAAACAACCACACTGATGGTTCTTCAGCTTGATTTGTCCCAATATGGAGAAGGGTAAGAGCATGGGCTGTGGGTGAGGGTGCTGGAGGTGACACAGTTTAGCTGCGTGGGGAAGTCACGGGGGACTTCTTTGAGGAGGTGACATTTAAACTGAGATTTGAAGGAGGACTAGAAGTCAGCCAGGGCAAGGCTGGTGGTGAAGACGGCTCGAGGCTGTGGGAACATGATGAAGGAGGAAAAGGGGTGGGGCTGCCTGACTTGGAGCACCAGTGGCCCTGTGGCTGATTCTCCAGGGACAGGAAATGTGGAGGAATCTGAATGGACCTAGTGGCTTGGCTTCTGGTGGCTGCAGCCCCTCCCTGTCCACCAGGATCAACCTACACTTGGGATGCCCCCTCACTCATACCCCCCCCTCCACCTACCTGCCCTGCAGACCCTGTGTGAGCAGCTTCGGAAGGAGAATGAGGCTCTGAAGGCCAAGCTGGACAAGGGCCTGGAACAGCGGGATCAGGCTGCTGAGAGGCTGCGGTGAGTCTAGGCCCCTCAGAGCAGGGGTGGTGCACAGTTCCGATTTGGGGGTAGAAGACCTAGGTTCTGAGGCCTTGGGCTCTGAGCTGTGTTTGGCTGTCAGGTCTTTTACTCCTCTTCCTTTGATATTTTCTTCCTGATCCTTTTAGTATCTTGGGAGGTGTCTGTATATGGAGTGCTTTGAGAGCTTCAGAAGGAGGTTGGGACAGATTGCACTTCTTCCTTGGGAACAGTTTGGGAGTTGGGTATGTTGAGAGCAGGCATGAGACTTTGCTGCCACCTGCTGGCCACCATCCCGACCACTTTGTTTTTCTGAGAACATGGAGGCCCCTCCTCTGGACTAGTAGGCCCAGGCTTAACCAGGGTTAAGGATCAGGGACTCCTGCACTTCCCTCCTCTGTGAGATTCTGAGTTGGTGGATCTGAGGTCTGCTTTTCACCAAGGATCTCTGGGTGGGCCCAAGATCATCCTTTGGGAAACAGATGTTGGCTGTCCAGGCTTGAAGGACCATTTGCAATTATGTATGCCAAGCCCCTCATTGTATGGAAGGGAAACTGAGGCCCAGAGAGAGGAAGGGACTTGCTGTGGTCTTACAGTGAGAAGGTGGCTCTTCTTGCAGTCCATCCACTAGAGTGGCCACAATTCTTGTTTCACTGTGGTCCTGGATAATTTGGGTGATGCACCATCTGCTGGGTACCAGTTGGGCTCCAGTACATGCAGGAGAGGTCTGTATTATAGATGGTGCTTGCCACTTGGTCCTGTTGCTTATTAGAATCAACAGAAGGAGAATATAAAATTCACAAGTGTGGCCATAGTAATGTTGAACTCATAAGCCCTCTTGAAATTTGGAATCAGTGTATATTTATTTACCTTTGGATGGCTAAGAATGTAGTTGGGGTTGATAGCCATCAATATTCCATTCATGCATCCAAAAACCCAGCCTGGAAGAAAGACTCATGGATTGGAAGGCAAGAGTACAAGACTTTAAAAGTCTTTGTAGTATAGTCTTGGGAAAGTCACCTACTTCTTGGTTTTTCTGTTACTAAGTAGAAACCCAGCTTGCAAATAAAACCTAAATAAATACTTTCCGTATTTCAGTCCAACCTGAATCCACATCATCGTTTTTATGATACGCAATGCATATCACCTACCTTATTTGCTTAACTTGATTCGTATTTTTACTTAAAATTATAAAGAAAACTGAAGTGAATGGAAAAAAGCATTACCTGTAACAGATAGAAGGTAACTCAAAAATAAATACAATGAAAACAAAAGCTCTGATCAAGTGCCATTGTCCCTGGAAGGCTCTGAGCCTACAGCTTGCCCCTGCTGTGTCATCGAGGGGACTAGTAAGCAAGGGAGAGGTGCTCAGGACCTATTAGCACCAAACTCAGACTTTCTCCTGCTCTACCTGGGAAATTTTTTTTTTTTTTAATTTTTTTTGTAGAGACAGAGTCTCACTTTACTGCCCTTGGTAGAGTGCCGTGGCGTCACACGGCTCACAGCAACCTCTAATTCTTGGACTTAACGCGATTCTCTTGCCTCAGCCTCCCGAGCAGCTGGGACTACAGGCGCCCGCCACAACGCCCGGCTATTTTTTGGTTGCAGTTTGGCCGGGGCTGGGTTTGAACCCACCACCCTCGGTATATGGGGCCAGCGCCCTACTCACTGAGCCACAGGCACCGCCCCTACCTGGGAAATTTGATGATACTTGGGAGGGTGTAACTTTCTCACTAGAATATGATCCAGGGCTATTGAATGCAGTGTTTGAATACATCTTGAGGATCTTGTGCATATAGAGATCCTGCATCTGGGGAAACCCTGCCGTTGAGGATCAAAGATTCTAGGGGAGCCCACAGATTGCCAGCAAGGTGGCTTAATGGTGCCTTTTTTTTGGTTTTCCCTGAGGGCAGGTTGCAGGATCTTGCTGTGCTCCCAGGACTCAGATGTAGCTCATGCGATGGTGGGTCAAGGCCCCACAGGCTCCTTAATCCAGGGCCAGCATGCAACTTCTCTTTTTGCTTCCAACTCAGGGAGGAAAATATGGAGCTCAAGAAGTTGTTGATGAGCAGTGGCAACAAAGAAGATGCCTCCGGGTGGCCACTCTCACCAAAGACGGAAGGTGCAGGCAAGAAGGAGGTGGCCGGACAACAGCAGGTACATGGTCAGAAATTCCTTCCATAGCATCCTTGATTGCCAGTACCCAGCCCCTGCTCATCCCATCACCCATCAGCGACAGTGACCGTACTCCCTCCAGCACACAGTGCCACTGGTTCTAGTTGGTAGGTGGCTTTTTCCTTAGCTTGGCCTGACATTCGTGCTTGGAGGCTGCTAGCAGTCACTGTGTCACTACAGGAGCCTTCTTTCCTGTGTCTGAATAGCTCCATGTCCTTCACCCATTGCTCTGGGACTGAGACCTTTGCTCAGTCTGGGCACATTCCCTGAACACATTCCAATTTGTTAAGGTCTCTCTTTTATTTTAACTGTTTTTTTTTTTTTTTTTTTTTTTGAGACAGAGTCTCACTTTGTCACCCTCAGTAGATCAGTAGAGTGCTGTGGCATCACAGTTTACAGCAACCTCAAACTCTTGGGCTCAAATGATTCTCTTGCCTCAGCCTCCCAAGTAGATGGGACTACAGGTGTCCACTACAATGCCCAGCTATTTTTAGAGACAGGTCTCACTCTTGTTCAGGCTGGTCTCAAACCTGTGAGCTCAGGGCAATCCACCCGCCTTGATCTCCTAGTGCTAGGATTATAGGCATGAGCCACCGTGCCCAGCCCTGTTAACATCTCTCTTAAGGGTGGCTCCCCAAAGTCAGCTTAACATCTCCAATAGTTCTGGCAGAATTAGGATGTTTGGTTGAGCAAGCTTCTCTGGGGATTCTGCTAAGTTCTTTTGATTGCACCCCTGGAGCCTCTAAAATAGGGAGAGGAGTGTGTTGACCAGGTGACACTGCAGGGTGGCCCACTTTCCCCATCCTCCCTCCGTTCCCAGCACTGGCTCACATCTGGTGCCCAGGCAGGAGCTGGCTCTGTACCCCTTGCCCAGTCTGCCATTTCCCTTGCTGCAGAGCTCAGTCCCAGCTCTTGGCCAGCATGGTCTTTCCCCCGCCTTTGATGGGATTTTAATTGCTGTGCATTAGGGCTCAGTGCCTTTAACAAACCCTACACCCGTGTAATTATCCTAATAACTTAATTGCTTATTATTATGTGGCAATGTAGAGCTTACCCAGGACTGGCAAATCCATTATTTTACTTGGACCTCCTCTCTACATGCAAGGTAGGCAGGGCTGGGAGTATTATCCTATTTTGCAGCTGTGACAGTAGGTTTGGAGAGGTCTTGTGACATCATGTAATCAAGATTCCTGTGTTACCTGTTGTCAGGCAGATGTGGGGCATGGCCAGAGAAATATGCTGGTAAATGGCCAAAGTCTGCTCTTTCCTGGTCTTCTGCATCCCAGCCCAGGGATACCCTCTCTTCTTCCATTTGCCCCTCAGATTGGATCTCCATGCCTTGTATGTCCTTTGTGGAAGTGACTATGGACTCTGCCATCTCAGGTGTGGGAGTCCCTGGGCAAGCCTCTTTACTTTTACAAAGCTTTTTAATATCAGCTCATCTCCCTTTACCACCCTGGGAGGCCAGATGCTCTTACTGCCTATCTGAAAGTGGGAGCAACTTTCCCTGGCACCCCGGGGTTACCTATCCCACAAGTGGTGTGTGTTATAAGGAAGAATGAGGCACATGCCCTGGCATCACAGGAGGGTATAATGCTGGCTTCACCTCATACCAGCCTGTGACCTTGGACAAGTTACAAAAGCCCCCTGGGCCTCAGTTTCCTCCTTTGTAAAATGGAGTTAGTGATACCTACCCAAAGGGTTGTTGTGAGGATTTGGTGATGCTATGTGTGTGAAGTAGGTTTAGCATAGTAAACAGTGATCATTAGCTATAGCTTTTAACAACAGACTTGGTGGCTGGAGCCAGCTCTATTGACTCCACGGCTCACTTACTCTTTTGTCTAGAGGCCCAGGGTACCTTACCTAGGAGCTTGGCATCCCCCACTTCTTCCTTTCTTACCAAGTTGCTGACTTTTAAAAATTTTCTTTATTTTTTTATTATTATTAAATCATAGCTGTGTACATTAAAACGATCATGGTGCACCACACACTGGTTTTATAGACAGTTTGACACATTTTCATCACATTGGTTAACATAGCCTTCCTGGCATTTTCTTAGTTATTGTGTTAAGATATTTATATTCTACATTTACTAAGTTTCACATGTACCCTTGTAAGATGCACCGCAGGTGTAATCTCACCAATCACCCTCTCTTCGCCCACCTCCCCCCTCCCTCCTCTCCCTTTCCCCCTTTCCCCTATT